>NC_091284.1:292331122-292953420 GCF_032444005.1 Ranitomeya imitator
GGGGAGTGCATTATACTATATTGTGTATATGTAGGCTATCTAGGGGGCCATCACACAGTATGGAGATTACAGTGTGGGAGTCATTATACATTGTTGGAGCCATCAAACAGTTTGGAGGCTACTAAGATGCCAGTATACTGTGTGGGTGGTACTATACATTGAGGGAGCATCATGCTGTGTATAGGGGAGCTGTACAGGGGGAGACTCGGGACATTATTAAATGTTAAGTGGGCACTTAGGGAATGTTTCCACGTTCAGGAAACGCTGCGTGTTTGACCCTGCGCAGAGCCGCAGCGTCAGCATAGTGGAGGGGATTTCATGAAATCCCGTATCCACTATGCGGTAAAACACGCAGGCGGCAGACCCGCTTAAACGGACACGCGGTGCATCTTTTCAGAACGCAGCATGTCTGTTTACAATGCGGCGACGCTCCGTCGCCGTGCTGTAAACGCAGCTTACTACGCATGTCCATGCTGGCTCACCTGTCCCGCCGCCGGAAGTCCCTCGTCCATTGCAGTTCCCGCGATAACTTATATTATCGCGAGAACTGCCGTGCATGTGACCGGGAGTTATCTCTGGTCACTAGTCTGGTTCTCACAAACAGCTGATCAGATGATTGTGAGAACGCTGCAGTGTTGGTGATCGCTAGAGAGTTATCTCCAGCGATCATCTACAGGCTCTGCTACATCTGGATGTCAGGCATCCAGATATAGCAGAGCTGGACTCGTCTAGACTGTGTGCACATATAACACACACCATACACCATGCAACAGGCATGTACCATGCAACATGCACCATGCGACATGCAACATACAACATGCACCATGCGACATACAACATGCACCATGCGACATGCAACATGCACCATGCGACATGCAACATGTACCATGCGACATACAACATGCACCATTCGACATACGACATGCACCATGCTACATACAACATGCACCATGTGACATGCACCATGCGACATGCACCATGCGACATGCAACATACGACATCCAACATGCGACAAACGACATACAACATGCACCATGCGACATGCAACATACAGTACGTACAACATACACCATACAACACACATAAACTACATACAACATACATATAGACATACAGTACATATAACATAGAGTACATACTCACCATCACCTTGTCACCTGTAAAAAATATTAAAATGATAAACACTATACTCCCTGATCCGCAGATATCCAATTAAAACGAGGGTCCCACGACGATCTCTTGTGGAGAGCAGCCACATCAGCTGATGTGACCGCTCTCCAAGGGCTCCAGGAATGCAATGAAGGAAGGTATCCTGTTGTGAATTCCGCTCTTGGGCTCCCTCCGGTGGTTGAAAGTGGCACTTTTGTGAGTTCTGCTCTTGGGCTCCCTCCGGTGGTTTTAAGTGGTATGGCTGCTCCTTGGATTTAGCAGTCTGCTGCTGCTTCCACTGATTGTCTTTCTGCTCGGCTATTTATGCCTGGCTCTTCTCTTCAGCCAGTGCCACTTGTCAATGGTTCCTGGTTGGATTCACATCTCTCTTGGATTTCCCTGATATCCTGACCAGTTCTGCAAAGTTAAGTCCTTGCTTTGCTCTTTTCTGTCCACATGTTGTGGACTTATTCGTTCTGTGCATTCTATGTTTTGTCCAGCTTGTCAGTATGGATTATTTCAGTTAAGCTGGAAGCTCTGGGAAGCAGACTTACCCTCCACACCTTTAGTCAGGTGTGGAGACTTTTGTAAACTCTGTGTGTATTTTTGTAGTTTTTAATACTGACCGTACAGTATTCTATCCTGTCCTATCTATCTAGCTAGACTGGCCTCCTGTGCTCATCCTGGTTTCATTCTGTGTATGTCTTTTCCCTCTCCACTCACAGTCATTACTTGTGGGGGGCTATCTATCGTTTGGGGATTTTCTCTGAGGCAAGATAGTTTTCCTGTTTCTATCTTTAGGGGTAGTTAATTCTCAGGCTGTGACAAGGTGCCTAGGGAGTGACAGGAGCATCCCACGGCTACTTCTAGTGTTGTGTTGAGATTAGGGACTGCGGTCAGTACAGGTACCACCTCCTTCAGAGCTCGTCCCATGTTGCTCCTAAACCACCAGTTCATAACAGTATCCTTCAGCAACATATTCCTCCGCCTCTGTGAGAAATACTCCCTAATCTCACTTGTGGCACTGCTGTGTGGGAAAATTCCCACGCAGCTTTGCCATAAAGTGAGACCCTGAACTCAGTTAACCTCTTCAGTGATGCTCTGCAGGAGCCATTGTCTTCTGTCAGTGTGTCACTGGAGGGCCTATAGAGCAGTGATATCACCCGATTGTCACTGTTCTATAGGGGAGATGGTCGTGGGACACTCGTTATTAATTGGACTACGGCAGAAAGGTAGTATACGGTTGGTTTACTATTTTTAATTTTTTGCAGGTGATCGAGTATGGTAAGTATGGTGAAATTAAGAATATTAAAATACTTTTTTCTGGCTGTGTCTTTTTATTTTTAACCCTTTCACTACTGTAGGATTAGTAATGGATAGGCGTCTTATTGACGCCTCTCCATTATTATCCGGGCTTAATGTCACCTAACAATAGCAAGGTGACATTAACCCCTTATTACCCATATCCCACCGATACAGGGGAGTGGGAAGAGAGGAACTAAGTGCCTGAATTGGCGCATCTAACAGATGTGCCATTTCTGGGGCGGCTGGTATTTGTAGCTGGTGGGGCCAATAACCATGGCCCCTCTCTGGGCTATGAATATCAGCCCGCAGCTGTCTGCGTAGCCTTTCTGGCTATAAAATATAGGGGGACCTCACGTCATTTTTTGGGGGCCCCCCTAATTTAATAGCCAGTAAAGGCTATGCAGACTGCTGCGGGCTGATATTCATAGCCTAGAGAGGGGCCATGGGTATTAATCCCTTCCCAGGCTACAAATATTGTCCCCCGGCCATCCCCCTCTGGCGCAGAAAATTGCGCCGGAGCCCACGCCATTTTTTTAAATTAAATTTTCATTAATAAACGTCAGCCTTGCTATTACATATCTTCTAGATGGTGGCCCGATTCTAACGCATCGGGTATTCTAGTATATGTATGTAGTTTATTTACGAAGCAGTGTTTAAATCCCGCTGCAATATCGCTAATTGGTCGCGGCCGGCCGGACACAACCAATCAGCGAAGTGTGGTTTAAATCCCGTGCCAATTCGCGGCCAGACTACACCTGTCACTGATTGGTCGTGCCAGCCGCCCGCGACTAATCAGCGATGCGGGATTTCCATTACAAACAGACCCTTAGACGATTATATATACTGTATATGGATAATCTATCTATAGATATATTTATAGATAGATATATCGATAGATACATAGATATACTAAACATCGGGCTTGGTATTATCTATCTATCGTATCTATCTATTACACTGGGGAACACAATTTTTTAGGAGTTAGGTCAGACAACTGTTCTTAACTAATTTTTGGATGCTGAATCCAGAAATGATCTCAGTTTTTCTCTATCACGTCAAGTTTGTGAACTATAGGATTTTTGTCTTCTCAAAAATATGTAAACTACTGTACCTAAAAAGTGTTGTTTTTTTTAAATAGTACAAATATGAACAAAAAATGAAATATATAAGAAGCAGACATGATCTGAAACAAAGGAAATATGTACATATGTAAATAAAACACTGAGATGGAAAGTTACAAGCTTTGAAAACTAACAAAGAAAAAAAATCATAAAAGATATATAAATTACAACTAAGCGCCCAATGTAAAGAGAAAAGCGATCACAAATCCTATTTATTCCTACTATGATAAACTTTTTGTGTAAAGATATTGATAATTATGACGTATTGGGAGCTGCACACACCTCTCACCACACTGTCTCAGTTGTGACTACTCTTACAAGTTGCCACGTAGCTCTACATGAGTCGAATTGTAATCAGATAATAAGTCTTATTACAGATATCAGTGCAATTGTGCTTCTCTGGCAGGTAAGTTGTGGAGGAAAAACTTGACGTGCTAGAAAAAAACTGACTACATTTTTGGAATCAGCATGCCAATTTTAGTATAAATCAGCTCAAAAACCTAACTCAACAGAATTTTTTTTTCAAATTGTTCCCCAGTGTTATCTATCTATATATTTATTATCTATCTATCAATATATCTATCTAGCTATCTATAAATATATCTATCGATAGATATATTTATAGATAGATATGGGATAGTTAGATAGATAATAGATAGATCTATCGTATCTATTATCTATAATCTATCTGTTATCTATCATCTATCTGTCTCTGTTTGTAAACATTATTTTTCAATGGAGTATGTAAATGAAGAGGTTGGACAAGAAATGACATCACCATTTTTTTTTTGTATATCTTTATTGAGCTTACAAAAACACACAAATCCGCATGAAAAAAAAAAAAAACGCATCAAAAATGCATGAAAAATGCAGGTGACCTGCCAGTGACCTCAGGTGCAGATTTGGTGCAGATTTTACCTGCGTCAAATCCTGATGCAAACCTGAACGTGGAAACATACCTTTATTGTTATAGGCGAACTCAGGTTACTATGGCTATCAAAAGGGGCACAGAGGGCAATATTGCTTTCTAGGGGGCAAAATATGGGCACTAGGGCACTTGCAGCCAGCATTACTATATTATAGAGAGGACCACACAGCAGGTGCAGTAATAGGGACACATACGGCAGCAGCGTCTCAGTATTGGGGTATCAGGTGGAGTAATACGGATACATACGGCAGTAGCAGCTCAGTATTGGGGTATCAGGGGAAGTAATAGGGACACATACGGCAGCAGCGGCTCAGTATTGGGGCATCAGGGGCAGTAATAGGGACACATACGACAGCAGCGGCTCAGTAATGGGGTATCAGGTACAGTAATAGGACACATACGGCAGCAGCGGCTCAGCATTGGGGTATCAGGTGCAGTAATAAGGACAGATACGGCAGCAGCGGCTCAGCATTGGGGTATCAGTGGTATGAGGAGTTTGTGCAGGTTGGGAATAGATGATGGGGCTGGAATATGAGAAGTGAAATGTGTCTTTGTTGTATTCTCTGCAGGTGAGTTGTTGCTGGAAGAAGTTGTCATGTCAGTCTGGGCCAGATGGAAAAGACGGCAAAAAAGGAACAATTCCATCAGAAAGAACGTCAGCCGTAAGACATTATCTGTAACTGTGCTGTGATCTCTTATATGTTCTGTAGGACAGGTATCTACCACTGACCATATGGCGGTAATATCCATGTTGGTCGTTATATAGAGATTATCTTCAGTAACAGCGCGGTGATCTGCGGAGGTTCTCCTCCACTATTAGGATGCGTCACCGAGTTGTAATCAAGGTTACCTGGTTAGGGGCCCACTTAGAAGTTTTCCCCCCCTGAACCAAAACCCTAGCTACGCCTCTGTCGGCAAGGGATGGTTGACACTGCGGTTCAGGTCCACTGGGGCCGATGGTGACGCAGCAAAGATGTTTCAGCTCTCCGCGGGTAGATCGGGGCCCCAGGGGAGATATAGGGTTAGTGATGATGGCTTTTGTAGTACTGGGCAGGTGACACAGTAAATAATTCTGAGGACACAGCGTGTTGCAGTCTTCACACTTTACTCACAGTTTGTAGGTTACAGTCACCAGCCGGGTGCTGTGTCCTCCGGGTCGGTGGTTCAGCCAGCTCTCAAGTAATTTGGGGTGAACTTTTCCAGGACCCCCTTCTTATGTACCATTCCAGGTCATCTCTCTGCGCTGGCTATTGTCTTCTTGCCGTGCGCTTTACACACAGTGTCCCAAGCCAGCAGCCTCACGTCCTGTCAGGCAACTATCTCCTGGTCCCATTGACCCTATGTGGCTGTCTTTTTAGTGAATATGTGTAGATTTGGCTGTGCCACATACAGATGCCACTGCCTTCGGTTTGCTAGTCCTACAGTCTCTCCACTAGATGGGGGCCGGTCCCCACTGCGACCTGGTCCTTCCACCCGACTACGGTCGGCGTGGATTCAGGAGCAATGGATGGATTCTTCACTTCCCTGGCCCCTAGGACCCCTTCTCTCTAGAGCTCTTCTCCCACACTTCTGTCCTGCTCTCGCTGACTAACTATCTCTGCCTCCTGTTTCCATATGTAATGTGAACATAAAAATGGCTATTTTGAGTCCATTTTGAAATATACTGAGTGCATTCAGACCATTACAGAGCAGCATTTCTTGTCATACATTTACAAACAGACAATGCTCATTGTGACACAATCTTGAGCAGGGTTGTCAAACTGCATTCCTCGAGGGCCGCAAACCATGCGTGTTTTCAAGATTTCCTTAGCATTGCACAAGGTGCTGCAATCATTATGTGTGTAGGTGATTAAATTATCACCTGTTCAGTACAAGGAAATCCTGAAAACATGACCTGTTTGCAGCCCTCGAGGAATGCAGTTTGACACCCCTGATCTTGAGAGCTGTTTATTTATTGTCTGAAGACCTTTCAGTTCACAAACAGTTCTATGTTTCTGTTTGTTATTGTAAAACAAGGTTTATTTAACCTCTGTCTGTGGTGGGTTTATCTAACCCTTGTGGGTTTTTATGTATCTATGGGTTGGCCCATTGTCTGATGTATGACTGATATCTTGGTCTCATCCTATCTTGAAAGCTGGCCACTTGAAGGGCAGAGTGAAACCAAAGTTAAAGGGAACCTGTCACCTGAATTTGGTGGGACCGGTTTGGGGTCATATGGCATGCTGGCCGCAATAATGGACTGAAGTTCATTCTATGTCCTCCGTAGTACACACCTGCGTAAGGCAAGATTGCCTTTCGCAGGCAGGTACTACAGAGGACAGAGAATGAATTTCAATCCAATATTGCGGCCAGCATGCAGCCAGCGGGTAAGGAAAGGGTGAATCAAACACCCGAAAACTCCGCCCATATGACCCAAAACCAGTCCCGCCAAATTCAGATGACAGGTTCCCTTTAAACATAGTGCAAATCACTATATAAGACCAGAGAAACATGACTAAAGGTACCGTCACACTCAGCGACGCTGCAGCGATATAGACAACGAGCCGACCAAAACTAGATCGCTTGAGTGTCGCTGTTTAGGTCGCTGTAGAGACGTCAAACAGACCAACTCCCGAACGATGCAGGAGCGATCCAGTGACGTTACAGCGGGCGCCTGTTCCTTACTCACTTATCGTTCTCGCTGGTTGTTAGCTCCATGTCAAACAGCTGGGGTGGTAACGATCCGACAAATTGCAGCGTAGCCAGATAGGCGTGTTTCTCCACAGGGAGACACCCAGGATGTGACGTCCCGGAATATAAAGCGCGACTCTACAGCGATTGATTCCATATTGTTTGAGAGGATCTTCTGCCTTTCCAGCGTCCTGTTAGGAACGATCCTCCGCCAACTACGATCCTCTTCTCCTGTGAACGTTCTGTCCGGAACGCTGTACTCAGTATACTGCAGGCGTCTTCATCGGTTCTTTTCTTGCTCATCAACGGTATGAAATATCTTTGAGTTGTTGTTTGTTTGTTTCTTCTGTGTATAGTTATGGCTATGCAGCAATGCTTATCTACGTACACGATATAATGATGTATAAAACATCTCTGGCAGCCATCTTGTGCATCTGGCAAGCGGACGCACAAGATGGAGGCACTTTAGGATGCAGTTAGCAAACTCTTTTACTCTGGCTGCCATTTTGTACGCACACTATATGGAAAGGTAAACCAACTCTTTTGTGTCTGCCTTGGCTTGGCTGGCCGTGGCCTGCTCCGCTAGTTAATTAAAACAGCACACAACATAACAGTAAGGCCGCCGTCACACATGCGAGTTTTACGGACGTAAGAGCGCAGAATCTACGTCCGTAAAACTCGCAAAAAATACGGCACAATTATTCTCTATGCCCCTGCTCCTATTTGCCGTATTTTACTGATCAGTATTATACGGCTTTCTACGGCCGTACAAAATCGCAGCATGCTGCGTTTGTCACCGTACTGCGCAAGAAATACGCCAATGAAAGTCTATGGAAGCGTGAAAAATACGGATTACACACGGACAAGCAGTGTGACTTGCGAGAAATACGCAGCGCTGTTAGAGAGAAAAGCCGGTAATTCAGTGCGGTGTACAGTAAAATCACACTGACAGCTTACAGTAGAATAGGTAGAATAAATGTGTACACATAGAATAGGTATATATATATATATGTCAGTGAGACACATATATGTATATATATTAATATTTATTCCAGCGCTATACAGCTTGAAAGCCTGTAATTCAATTACCGGCTTTTTCTTTCTCCTTCCTAAAACCCGACATGATTTGAGACATGGTTTACATACAGTAAACCATGTCTTCTCTCCATTTTTTTTGCAGATTCCACACTACTAATGTCAGTAGTGTGTATCTGCAAAATTTGGCCGTTCTAGCTCTTAAAATAAAGGGTTAAATGGCGGAAAAAATTGGCGTGGGCTCCCGCGCAATTTTCTCCGCCAGAGTAGTAAAGCCAGTGACTGAGGGCAGATATTAATAGCCTGGAGAGGGTCCACGGTTATTGGCCCCCCCCTGGCTAAAAATATCTGCCCCCAGCCACCCCAGAAAAGGCACATCTGGAAGATGCGCCTATTCTGGCACTTGGCCACTCTCTTCCCATTCCCGTGTAGCGGTGGGATATGGGGAAAGCCAGGGAGCTTTCTAGGTAATTTCCCACGATCTATGAACAGCCAGCAGAGGGCGCCTCACCGCAAATGAAGCTAAATATAGATCATTGATCTATTTTTAGCCTCATTCCCTGGGGTTTTGCAGCGAGGAGCAGCCTGCATTAGCACAGCTCCTTTCTGCAAAATGTTTTAACCCCTTCAGAAGGATTTACATCGTTGGATGTTACAGATCTGCGGAGGGTAAGTATATTGTTGGTTTATTATGTTTTTTTACTCACAGAACGAGGGTCTTCAGTGACTGGATTGGGCGTTGAATAAAATACTCCAACAACCATTGTTTTTATTTCATTAAAGTAATTTTAAATAATGTGTTTGTGTTTTATTTAACCCTTCACTACAATTGGATTAATAATGGATAGGTGTCATAATTGACGCCTCTCCATTATTAATTAGGCTTAATGTCACCTTACAATAGCAAGGTGGCATTAACCCTTCATTACCCCATATCCCACCGCTACACGGGAATGGGAAGAGAGTGGCCAAGTGCCAGAATAGGCGCATCTTCCAGATGTGCCTTTTCTGGTGTGGCTGGGGGCAGATATTTTTAGCCGGGGGGGGGCCAATAACCGTGGACCCTCTCCAGGCTATTAATATCTGCCCTCAGTCACTGGCTTTACTACTCTGGCGGAGAAAATTGTGCGGGAGCCCACGCCAATTTTTTCCGCCATTTAACCCTTTATTTTAAGAGCTAGAACGGCCAAATTTTGCAGATACACACTACTGACATTAGTAGTGTGGAATCTGCAAAAAAAATGGAGAGAAGACATGGTTTACTGTATGTAAACCATGTCTCAAATCATGTCGGGTTTTAGGAAGGAGAAAGAAAAAGCCGGTAATTGAATTACCGGCTTTCAAGCTGTATAGCGCTGGAATAAATATGAATATATATACATATATGTGTCTACTGACATATATATATATATATATATATATATATAGACAGTATATATATATTTTCTTTTCTTTTTGGGACACATGGATCACTTCTATAGCGGTATGTTGGTTTTGCTAGCCTGCGAGAAAACCACGCAGTACGGATGCCATACGGATTACATACGGAGGATGCCATGCGCAAAAAACGCTGACACACCCTGCCTACGGAGGAGCTACGGACCACTTTTTTCGGGACTTTTCAGCGTATTACGGCCGTAATATACGGACCGTATTGTTTTACGCTGTGTGTGACGCCAGCCTAATAAGAAACTTTTTTTTGTTTGTGAAAAACAGGGAATATAAATTTTTTTTGTTGTTGTTGTAACAAACAAATTAACAAACAATAAGAAAAAAAAATTACATCCTCCCACGGCCCAAGAGATGTCGCAGCGTGCGGCCCTGCTGCTTGACTTGCTCCAGCTGGAGCGCTGCTGTCCGCTCCAGGCGCTGTTGTTTAGCCAGCAGCTCTCTCACAGTGGGCGGTTCTGTGGATAGAAGAGGTCGGAGAACGGACAGTGATTACGCTGCAAATACGACATGTGTGAACATACCCTGAGATTTACTACACACTCAATTTGGTCCTGTCCCAGGGGGCGAGAATGTTTTTTTATTTGTTGTTGTCAAAGGTGACATCCCACCGATAACCCCTCCCACTGTCTGCATACTTACGGAGAAGGGACGCCAGTTGTTCATCCCCGGAAGAAGTGCTGCTTATCTCCCAGCCCCTCGCTCGGGCCACAGCTGCCGCAGCTAAAAGGAAACAAAAACATATCTGGTTAACAATTGAACACGTCGTTGGGAAGCGCTCGCAGTTTTGGTCACTTACGAATGCTCACCTCTGGGGAGAATGCCGCCGACCCGGGGGAGGAAGATGAGTGGCGGAAGGGAGGTGTCGAGGATGGTGGAAGGGTGCTAGGGTCCTTACTGCGCCTGTAATTTATACAATATTTCAGCTCCCCTTTAATGTCCCGTATGCATTAATTAAATTGCAATGAATGATGGTTAACTTACGTGACGTCCCGGGCTGTGGGCTGCCGCTGGTGGCGGAAGAAAGCGTGCTGGCAAGTGCTGGTGCCTGTTGTCGGCGCTGTTGTCCCCCTACACAAACATTAAAGCACCGTAATGTTTAGACAGCAAAAGTACAGGGCTCCATACTAAAAAAAATTAAATACCTAGGCCATTGGCGGCAAGGAGTAAAATGAAATTTTGAGTCGCCTAACGTACGTACATATATAGAAAATAGAGATCACACTTCCCAGTGATGCTATACTCTGCATTGTCTGGGGGCTCTGTTGTTCAATGGTCTGCCTGGCCTGGGACACTTATTATTGCATCACTAGGAAGTGCCTCACTGCAGCGCGCGTCTCCTGATTCCCCCCTCCCGGCAATTGCAGACATCCCAAAAGACATCCCCCTGACCTGACCATTTTTCCACATTTTCCCCTTTCCCGGCAGGGTGCGTCACACGATTCCCCCACACTGGTACTTGCCTTGACTGGTATCCGCCCGCAACTCTGCCAGAAGCTGTGGGGTTTTGAACTTGAGGTCCGCCCACTTCTTGCACAGCTGGAGCGCACTGCGGCGGATGCCAAACCGCTTCTCCATGTGCCCAGCAATGCGGTGCAGCACCTCCTGCTTGTGCAGGTTGATGTGGGCAGGTGCCGTCTGAAGACCTTCATAGTCCCAGGCTGTCATTTTCCATACGAAAAAACGCAACTCCACCTGGCCTAAAGGAGTGCAACATTGTCTCGCCGCCATTTAACCTGAAATGACGCTGAACGGCACCGCCTAACCACGCCCAGAGGAGGACCGCGATCCGCAACGTTATAGCGTCTCCCTTTATGCACAGCGTCGCGGTTGTGATGCCGGCTCCTGAAATCACTCTTGGGCGTTCCCGGTTTCAAGCCGCAGCGCTTTCCGTCCTGGTATCAACATTTCAGCGGCTTGTACTGTGATTTTAGGGTATCTATGAGGTACGGCTGTTGCGTCAACGCAGCTTATTAGCCCTGTGTATTTAATGTACGTATGATATGTGGTAAAAACGCTATGTGTGAATGCTACATTACAGTATTGGATGTCTTCTGTCAGTTTAGCAAATCATAAGTACTAATTCTTTTTTTTTTTTTTGGCTTTTTCAGGTTGCCATGTCTATTTCAAATGTACCTGTGATTGTAGCGGCTGCGTTGTTGGTTGAAGCTCACCGCCAGCTGGAGGCTCACGCGCGGAACACTCGTGCTAAGCGACAGCGCTGCATGTGGACCAGACAGTGGCTGCAGAAGAGGAATCAATTGTCCCATATGGGCCTAATAAGGGAACTGCAGGAGAACAACCCGCATGATTTCAGGAACTACCTGCGAATGTCAGAGGATTCCTTTAATGTGCTACTTGCTGCTGTGGAACCTTATATCAGGCGGCAAAATGCCAGGATGTGAGCTGCTGTCCCTGTGGATGAGAGACTGGCTGTCACGCTGCGGTTCCTGGCGACTGGCAGGTCTTAGCAAGACTTGCATTACTGCGCAGCTATTTACCGATCCCTGCTCAGCGTCATCATCCCAGAGACATGTAAAGCAATCGTCTCAGCTTTACACCGCACTTACATGCCTTTCCCGGAGACCCCGGATGATTGGAAACAGATTTCCCATGGATTTCAGCAGCAATGGCAGTTCCCAAATTGCAGTGGGGCCTTGGATGGGAAACATGTCCGCATCACCCAACCACCACACTCCGGCTCATTTTTCTACAATTATAAGGGTTATTTCACCCTCCACCGCCTTTCCCTGGGACTGTAAGCTGCCGCTTGCAATGGAGCGGTCCCGGGAGCGGGAAAGGCGACGGAGGGTGAGTATAGCAGGTGTGATAGCAGGTGATTTTTTTTTTTTAACATGACATATTTTTACTGTTGATGCTGCATAGGGGATTACGGAGTAGGGGAGGAACTAATCAGACTTATAAAGTTTATTAACATATAAATATATATACTCACCTTCCGAAGTCCCGTTGAAGTCCTACTATACTCATCCTCTGCCACCTTTCCCTGGGACCGTAAGCTGCCGCTTGCAATGGAGCGGTTCCGGGAGCGGGAAAGGCGACGGAGGGTGAGTATAGCAGGTGTGATAGCAGGTGATTTTTTATTTATTTTTTGGACATGACATTTTTTTACTATTGATGCTGCATAGGCATAGGGGATTACGGAATGGGCGCCGGGCAGTGAGTGCAGGAGAGTAGGCATAGAGGATTACGGAGCTTATGAAACAGAAGTCTCTATTGTTTTCAAGCCAAGAACACTACAGATGTTGATAGTAGGTGTCCATCTCGCTGTACTGGTGTGTGGCCGTAGGAGGTCCTTGTGAAAAGTCACCAAAAGAAGGGGGTGGAGGTGGTGTCCGGAACTGCAAAAGATGTGGGCCAGGTCTGCGGACAGGAGTGCTGTGTATGGGCTCCTGCTGGTGTCCCCAATAAAACTGGCCACTGGGCTGACGGTCGCTGATGGTCACCGTTGATCTCTCGCTCAGTTTGCCAGCGGCTGCCGCGTTCAAAACGTCAAACATTAATCTCTCCACATGCGTTCGCTGGGTAACGTCCAATCGGTTTAACCGTTCCGCAACCAAGGATGGGAATCCGGTGAGCTGGGTTGTGGCATGCTGAGTCAAGATGTTGTTGGCCAGTGCCAGGAGATCCACAGGTGTGCCCACAGTCGCCTTTCTTTTGCGAGATGGCCGCTGTGGACGTGTCTGCTCCTCGAGACACGGGCTTCTGGAGGAATGAGGGTTCTGGTCATCGTTTCCTTCCGGTGTTTCCAGCTGTTGCGGAGGCACCTGCGAGTACAGGAAAAAAGAAAATAAAAACGCAATAACATAGAAACAAATCAGCCCTAGAGGTGTTGGGGAGGTGGGGGACCTCCCCAACACCTCTATGCCCGTCCATGGGAAGCTATGAGGATCAGTTATCTAGGTAGCAAACCACAGGGGTTACAGAGCTTACAGAGCTGGGCTGAACTACTTTTGCCGACTATACTGTACGAATGTGCAGAAGACACAAAATGTAAATATCTGTATATTTATGTTATAGACTTTTGAAATAATAAGACAGCATTTAAAGGAAGGGAAGGACTGTCTGGACATACTTATCTGAACAGGAAGTGGCAACTGTTATTATCTGGGGGATTAAACATGAAAAACGTGAATCATTATTATAGGAAACCGTGCACTTTCATAAACATACAAGACACACGGCATGCTACAAGAAGGGAAGCTAGGGGGTACTTACATGCTCGTCAGGAGACTCGGGCAGGATCTCTTCAGCGGATGGGGCACAAAGGCTTGTGACAGTCTGGCACAGGTGAGGGATTTCCTGGTCACGAGTGAACGCCAGCAGGTCATAGTACCACAACTTGGGCACATAGACGTCGTCAGTACCGGCCCCAGACTTCATCGACTTTTTAACCTTGTTTACTTCTTTTTTGTACACTGTGCGGAGAGCCTGAATCTTCTTCCGCACAATGTTTTCATCCACCATCTCAGTGGGATGATGCTCCTTGTAGATGGCCATCAGTGTTATAAACTGGTGGTTTTAGAAACACAATGGACCTGGTGGTTAAGAGCACACAAAATGACCTGATAGTTAATAATAACATAGGACGAGCACTGAGACGTGGGAACTCTGCTGACCGCAATCCCTAATCCTATCACACCACACTAGAGGTAGCCGTGGAGCGCTCCTGACCAGACCTAGGCGCCTCGGCACAGCCTAAGAAACTAGCTAGCCCTGAAGATAGAAAAATAAGCCTACCTTGCATCAGAGAAATTCCCCAAAGGAAAAGGCAGCCCCCCACATATAATGACTGTGAGTAAAGATGAAAATACAAACACAGAGATGAAATAGATTTTAGCAAAGTGAGGCCCGACTTACTGAATAGACCGAGGATAGGAAAGATAGCTTTGCGGTCAGCACAAAAACCTACAAACAACCACGCAGAGGGCGCAAAAAGACCCTCCGCACCGACTAACGGTACGGAGGTGCTCCCTCCGCGTCCCAGAGCTTCCAGCAAGCAAGACAAACCAAAATAGCAAGCTGGACAGAAAAAATAGCAAACAAGAAACACAAGCAGAACTTAGCTTATGCAGGGAAGACAGGCCACAAGAACGATTCAGGAGAGAGCAAGACCAATACTGGAACATTGACTGGAGGCAAGGAACAAAGAACTAGGTGGAGTTAAATAGAGCAGCACCTAACGACTTAACCTCGTCACCTGAGGAAGGAAACTCAGAAGCCGCAGCCCCACTTACATCCACCAGAGGAAGCCCATAGACAGAACCAGCCGAAGTACCACTCATGACCACAGGAGGGAGCTTGACCACAGAATTCACAACAGTACCCCCCCCTTGAGGAGGGGTCACCGAACCCTCACCAGAGCCCCCAGGCCGACCAGGATGAGCCAAATGAAAGGCACTAACCAGATCGGCAGCATGAACATCAGAGGCAAAGACCCAGGAATTATCTTCCTGACCATAACCCTTCCACTTAACCAGGTACTGGAGTTTCCGTCTCGAAATACGAGAATCCAAAATTTTCTCCACCACATACTCCAACTCCCCCTCAACCAAAACCGGGGCAGGAGGATCAACGGATGGAACCACAGGTGCCACGTATCTCCGCAACAATGACCTATGGAATACATTATGGATGGAAAAAGAAGCTGGAAGGGTCAAACGAAACGACACAGGATTAAGAACCTCAGAAATCCTATACGGACCAATGAAACGAGGCTTAAACTTAGGAGAGGAAACTTTCATAGGAATATGACGAGATGACAACCAAACCAAATCCCCAACACGAAGTCGGGGACCCACACAGCGCCTGCGGTTAGCGAAACGTTGAGCCTTCTCCTGGGACAATGTCAAATTGTCCACCACATGAGTCCAAATCTGCTGCAACCTATCCACCACAGTATCCACACCAGGACAGTCCGAAGACTCAACCTGCCCTGAAGAGAAACGAGGATGGAAACCAGAATTGCAGAAAAACGGCGAAATCAAAGTAGCCGAGCTGGCCCGATTATTAGGGGCGAACTCAGCCAAAGGCAAAAAGGACACCCAATCATCCTGATCAGCTGAAACAAAGCATCTCAGATATGTTTCCAAGGTCTGATTGGTTCGTTCAGTTTGGCCATTTGTCTGAGGATGGAAAGCCGAGGAAAAAGACAAATCAATGCCCATCCCAGCACAAAAGGCTCGCCAAAACCTCGAAACAAACTGGGAACCTCTGTCAGAAACGATGTTCTCCGGAATGCCATGTAAACGAACCACATGCTGGAAAAACAATGGCACCAAATCAGAGGAGGAAGGCAATTTAGACAAGGGTACCAAATGGACCATCTTAGAGAAGCGATCACAAACCACCCAAATGACCGACATCTTTTGAGAGACAGGGAGATCCGAAATAAAATCCATAGAGATATGTGTCCAGGGCCTCTTCGGGACCAGCAAGGGCAAAAGCAACCCACTGGCACGAGAACAGCAGGGCTTAGCCCGAGCACAAGTCCCATAGGACTGCACAAACGAACGCACATCCCGCGACAGAGACGGCCACCAAAAGGATCAAGCCACCAAATCTCTGGTACCAAAGATTCCAGGATGACCAGCCAACACCGAACAATGAACCTCAGAGATAACTCTATTCGTCCATTTATCAGGGACAAACAGTTTCTCCGCTGGGCAACGGTCAGGTCTATTAGCCTGAAATTTTTGCAGCACCCACCACAAATCAGGGGAGATGGCAGACAAAATTACCCCCTCCTTGAGAATACCCGCCGGCTCAGGCAAACCCGAAGAGTCGGGCACAAAACTCCTAGACAGGGCATCCGCCTTCACATTCTTAGAGCCCGGAAGGTACGAAACCACAAAGTCAAAACGGGAGAAAAACAGCGACCAACGAGCCTGTCTAGGATTCAACCGTTTGGCAGACTCGAGATAAGTCAGATTCTTGTGATCAGTCAAGACCACCACGCGATGCTTAGCTCCTTCAAGCCAATGACGCCATTCCTCGAATGCCCACTTCATGGCCAGCAACTCTCGATTGCCAACATCATAATTACGCTCAGCAGGCAAAAACTTCCTGGAAAAGAAGGCACATGGTTTCATCACCGAGCCATCAGAACTTCTTTGCGACAAAACAGCCCTTGCTCCAATCTCAGAAGCATCAACCTCGACCTGGAACGGGAGCGAAACATCTGGCTGGCACAACACAGGGGCAGAAGAAAAACGACGCTTCAACTCCTGAAAAGCTTCCACAGCAGCAGAAGACCAATTGACCACATCAGCACCCTTCTTGGTTAAATCAGTCAACGGTTTAGCAATACTAGAAAAATTATTGATGAAGCGACGATAAAAATTAGCAAAGCCCAGGAACTTTTGCAGACTCTTCAGAGATGTCGGCTAAGTCCAATCATAAATGGCCTGAACTTTAACAGGGTCCATCTCGATAGTAGAAGGGGAAAAAATGAAACCCAAAAATGAAACCTTCTGAACACCAAAGAGACACTTTGACCCCTTCACAAACAAAGAATTTGCACGCAGGACCTGGAACACCATTCTAACCTGCTTCACGTGAGACTCCCAATCATCCGAGAAGACCAAAATATCATCCAAGTATACAATCAGGAATTTGTCCAGGTACTCTCGGAAGATGTCATGCATAAAGGACTGAAATACTGATGGAGCATTGGAAAGCCCGAATGGCATAACCAGGTACTCAAAATGGCCCTCGGGCATATTAAATGCTGTTTTCCATTCATCGCCCTGTTTAATACGCACAAGATTATACGCACCACGAAGATCTATCTTGGTGAACCAACTAGCCCCCTTAATCCGAGCAAACAAATCAGACAGCAGCGGCAAGGGTTACTGAAATTTGACTGTGATTTTATTAAGAAGGCGGTAATCAATACAAGGTCTTAACGAACCATCCTTCTTGGCCACAAAAAAGAACCCTGCTCCCAATGGCGACAACGACGGGCGAATATGACCCTTCTCCAAGGATTCCTTTACATAACTCTGCATAGCGGTGTGCTCAGGCACAGACAAATTAAACAGTCGACCTTTAGGAAATTTACTACCAGGAATCAAATCGATAGCACAATCGCAATCCCTATGTGGAGGTAGGGCACTGGATTTGGGCTCATCAAATACATCCCGGTAATCTGACAAGAACTCTGGGACCTCAGAAGGGGTGGATGATGAAATAGACAGAAATGGAACATCACCATGTACCCCCTGACAACCCCAGCTGGACACAGATATAGATTTCCAATCCAATACTGGGTTATGGACCTGTAGCCATGGCAACCCCAACACGACCACATCATGCAGATTATGCAACACCAAAAAGCGAATATCCTCCTGATGCGCAGGAGCCATGCACATGGTCAGTTGGGTCCAGTACTGAGGCTTATTCTTGGCCAAAGGCGTAGCATCAATTCCTCTCAATGGAATAGGATACTGCAAGGGCTCCAAGTGTAATAATTATATGGATACTATGGAATCTAATAGCATGGGATAAAGCCCGTCCGAGCACTAAGTTGCAGCAAAGAATATTTTACTCAAAACAGAAAAGTAAACAGATATTTCTGCAATTGTAACGAGGTCATCAGCTCTATATAGTAAATAATAGCAGACAGAACATAATACAGATATTCCTGTTACAGTGACGAGGTCCTCAGCACAATATAGTAAGTCACAGCAAATGGAGAGGCGAACAGATATATAAACAAGGAAGTCTGATAAGGTTATTAGTGCAAATGCATGCAGTCCTTAAATCAGGAAGTCCAGCAAAACTCGATCACACATGTACACAGTAATTGTAGAAGGAGTCCAGTAATTCACAGATGAGGCGTTGTGTGAATGCAGTCCTGGGAAAGAGAGGATGAGGGAAAAAGAGAGAGCGCTAACTAAGCGTAGCAAATGAGTAAATATTCCTGAATGAGACAAGCACAACTTGAATCTTGCTCACCTGGTGTGGTTGTGCAAAGAGGCACAACACTGGGAAAAGTTTTGCAAACAAGGAAGATACTTCCACAGATACGCAGTCCGTTGCAGAGGTTCCAGAGATAGCTGAATGCAGACCACTGAGTAGTGAACAGAAGTAGCAGGGAGTTCACCAGCAGAAGCTCAGGAGCCAGCAGCACAAAATACTCAGGCACCTTAGCACACATGACCAGGACTTAAATAATCTGGACAGACAGGAAGTTCCATGACAGGGCGAGATACAAGACTTCATCTTGGATCAGGGCGAACAGGCACTAGGAAATTCCAGAATCCTTACACCAAGATAAACCCACAGCGCCTAGCAAACTCCAAGTCCATCAAATTCAGGGCAGCGCCTGAATCCACAAATGCCATGACAGAATAGGATGACAAAGAGCAGATCAAAGTAACGGACAAAAGAAATTTCGACTGTACCGTACCAATGGTGGCAGACCTAGCGAAACGCCTGGTGCGCTTAAGACAATCGGAGATAGCATGAGTGGAATCACCACAGTAAAAACACAGCCAATTCCGACGTCTGTGTTCTTGCCGTTCAGCTCTGGTCAAAGTCCTATCACATTGCATAGGCTCAGGTTTATGCTCAGATAATACCGCCAAATGGTGCACAGTTTTACGCTCACGTAAGCATCGATCGATCTGAATGGCCAAAGACATAGACTCATTCAGACCAGCAGGCATAGGAAATCCCACCATGACATCCTTAAGGGCTTCAGAGAGACCCTTTCTGAATATTGCTGCCAGAGCACATTCATTCCATTGAGTGAGCACAGACCACTTCTTAAACTTCTGACAATATATCTCTACCTCATCCTGGCCCTGACACAGAGCCAGCAAGACTTTCTCTGCCTGATCCACTAAATTAGGTTCATCATAAAGCAATCCGAGCGCCAGAAAAAATGCATCAATATCACATAATGCAGGATCTCCTGGCGCAAGGGAAAATGCCCAGTCTTGAGGGTCGCCACGTAATAAAGAAATAATGATCTTTACTTGTTGAAATTCAGAAACTTAGCTCTATCTCCAGAAAATAAATCAGGAATAGGAATTCTAGGCTCTAACATAGAATTCTGAACCACAAAGTCTTGAATATTTTGTACTCTTGCAGTGAGATGATCCACACAAGAAGAGAGACCTTTAATGTCCATCACTACACCTGTGTCCTGAACCACCCAAATGTCTAGGGGAAAAGAAAGACAAAACACAGGGCAGAGAAAAAAAAATGGTCTCAGAACTTCTCTTTTCCCTCTATTGAGAAGCATTAGTACTTTTGGCCTCCAGTACTGTTATAAACTGGTGGTTTTAGAAACACAATGGACCTGGTGGTTAAGAGCACACAAAATGACCTGATAGTTAATAATAACATAGGACGAGCTCTGAGACATGGGAACTCTGCTGACCGCAATCCCTAATCCTATCACACCACACTAGAGGTAGCCGTGGAGCGCTCCTGACCAGACCTAGGCGCCTCGGTACAGCCTAAGAAACTAGCTAGCCCTGAAGATAGAAAAATAAGCCTACCTTGCCTCAGAGAAATTCCCCAAAGGAAAAGGCAGCCCCCCCATATAATGACTGTGAGTAAAGATGAAAATACAAACACAGAGATTAAATAGATTTTAGCAAAGTGAGGCCCGACTTACTAAATAGACCGAGGATAGGAAAGATAGCTTTGCGGTCAGCACAAAAACCTACAAACAACCACGCAGAGGGCGCAAAAAGACCCTCCGCACCGACTAACAGTACGGAGGTGCTCCCTCTGCGTCCCAGAGCTTCCAGCAAGCAAGTCAAACCAAAATAGCAAGCTGGACAGAAAAAATAGCAAACAAGAAACACAAGCAGAACTTAGCTTATGCAGGGAAGACAGGCCACAAGAACGATTCAGGAGAGAGCAAGACCAATACTGGAACATTGACTGGAGGCAAGGAACAAAGAACTAGGTGGAGTTAAATAGAGCAGCACCTAACGACTTAACCTCGTCACCTGAGGAAGGAAACTCAGAAGCCGCAGCCCCACTCACATCCACCAGAGGAAGCCCATGGACAGAACCAGCCGAAGTTCCACTCATGACCACAGGAGGGAGCTTGACCACAGAATTCACAACACATCAGCTTCTCGTATGCTGCTTTCTTTTTGTAGCGGTTGCTGTAATCCGCAGACTTTATCATCCACAAGCAGGGCAGGGAGTGGTACATATCGATGAGTGCCCGAAGACAGTCCTGGTCATTGGCAGACATCTGGAAAAAAGAAAGAAATAGTTAAGTTACAGCAAGCAAGAAAGTGATGGGCCGTGTGCTGTTCCTATTGTTAGCAGCCATTTTTTGTATGGGATGGGCCGTATGTTTTTTCCTATTGTTAGCCGCCATTTTGTGGATGGGATGGGCCATATGCTTTTTCCTATTGTTAGCCGCCATTTTGTGGATGGGTGTTGTAAATTCTGTTGTCGGGCTCCCTCCTGTGGTCATGAATGGTACTTCGGCTGGTTCTGTCCATGGACTTCCTCTGGTGGGTGTTTCTGAGTTTCCTTCCACAGGTGACGAGGTTAATTCGTTAGCTTGCTGCTCTATTTAACTCCACTTAGATCTTTGCTCCATGCCACCTGTCAATGTTCCAGTATTGGTCTAGTTCACTCATGTATCGTTCTTGTGACCTGTCTTCCCAGCAGAAGCTAAGTTCCAGCTTGTATTTCTTTGGTTTGCTATTTTTCTGTCCAGCTTGCTATTTTTATTGTTGTCTTGCTTGCTGGAAGCTCTGGGACGCAGAGGGAGCGCCTCCGCACCGTGAGTCGGTGCGGAGGGTCTTTTTGCGCCCTCTGCGTGGTCTTTTTGTAGGTTTTTGTGCTGACCGCAAAGTAACCTTTCCTATCCTCGGTCTGTTCAGTAAGTCGGGCCTCACTTTGGTAAATCTATTTCATCTCTGTGTTTGTATTTTCATCTTTACTCACAGTCATTATATGTGGGGGGCTGCCTTTTCCTTTGGGGAATTTCTCTGAGGCAAGGTAGGCTTTATTTTTCTATCTTCAGGGCTAGCTAGTTCCTTAGGCTGTGCCGAGTTGCATAGGGAGCGTTAGGCGCAATCCACGGCTATTTCTAGTGTGTTTGATAGGATTAGGGATTGCGGTCAGCAGAGTTCCCACGTCCCAGAGCTTGTCCTTTATTATCAGTAACTATCAGGTCATTCCGTGTGCTCTTAACCACCAGGTCCATTATTGTCCTGACCACCAGGTCTTAACAGTACAGGTGGCCCAAAGTACTAATGCATCTCAATAGAGGGATAAGAGAAGTTCTGAGACCATTTTTTTTTCTTTGCAGTGTGTTTTGTCTCTCTTTTCCCCTTTACCTCTGGGAGGTTCAGGACACAGGTGTAAACATGGACATTCAAGGTCTGTCCTCTTGGATGGATAATCTCACTACAAGGGTACAAAACATTCAAGATTTTGTGGTTCAGAATCCGATGTCAGAGCCTAGGATTCCAATTCCTGATTTGTTTTTTGGTGATAGATCTAAGTTCTTGAATTTCAAAAATAATTGTAAATTGTTTCTTGCCTTGAAACCTCGCTCTTCAGGTGACCCTGTTCAACAAGTAAAGATCATTATTTCTTTGTTACGTGGTGACCCTCAAGACTGGGCATTTTCCCTTGCGCCAGGAGATCCGGCATTGCGTGATGTTGATGCGTTTTTCCTGGCGCTTGGATTGCTTTATGACGAACCTAATTCAGTGGATCAGGCAGAGAAAATCTTGCTGGCTCTGTGTCATGGTCAGGATGAAGCGGAGATATATTGTCAGAAGTTTAGAAAGTGGTCTGTGCTCACTCAGTGGAATGAATGTGCCCTGGCAGCAATATTCAGAAAGGGTCTCTCTGAAGCCCTTAAGGATGTCATGGTGGGATTTCCCATGCCTGCTGGTCTGAATGAGTCTATGTCCTTGGCCATTCAGATCGATCGACGCTTGCGTGAGCGTAAAGCTGTGCACCATTTGGCGGTATTATCTGAGCATAGACCTGAGCCTATGCAATGTGATAGGACTTTGACCAGAGCTGAACGGCAAGAACACAGATGTCGGAATGGGCTGTGTTTTTACTGTGGTGATTCCACTCATGCTATCTCCGATTGTCCTAAGCGCACTAAGCGGTTCACTAGGTCTGCCACCATTGGTACAGTACAGTCTAAATTTCTATTGTCCGTTACTCTGATTTGCTCTTTGTCATCCTATTCTGTTATGGCATTTGTGGATTCAGGCGCTGCCCTGAATTTGATGGACTTGGAGTATGCTAGGCGCTGTGGTTTTTTCTTGGAGCCCTTGCAGTATCCTATTCCATTGAGAGGAATTGATGCTACGCCTTTGGCCAAGAATAAGCCTCAGTACTGGACCCAATTGACCATGTTCATGGCTCCTGCACATCAGGAGGATATCCGCTTTCTGGTGTTGCATAATCTGCATGATGTGGTCGTTTTGGGGTTGCCATGGCTACAGGTTCATAATCCAGTATTGGACTGGAAATCTATGTCTGTGTCCAGCTGGGGTTGCCAGGGGGTACATGGTGATGTTCCATTTTTGTCTATTTCGTCTTCCACTTCTTCTGAAGTTCCAGAGTTTTTGTCGGATTATCGGGATGTATTTGATGAGCCCAAAGCCAGTGCCCTACCTCCTCATAGGGATTGCGATTGTGCAATTAATTTGATTCCTGGTAGTAAGTTTCCTAAGGGCCGATTGTTCAATTTATCTGTGCCAGAACACGCCGCTATGCGGAGTTATATAAAGGAATCCTTGGAGAAAGGCCATATTCGCCCGTCGTCATCACCGTTAGGAGCAGGGTTCTTTTTTGTGGCCAAGAAGGATGGTTCTTTGAGACCTTGTATTGATTACCGCCTTCTTAATAAAATTACAGTCAAATTTCAGTATCCTTTGCCGTTGCTGTCTGATTTGTTTGCTCGTATTAAAGGGGCTAGTTGGTTCACCAAGATAGATCTTCGAGGGGCGTATAATCTTGTGCGTATTAAACAAGGCGATGAATGGAAAACAGCATTTAATACGCCCGAGGGCCATTTTGAATACCTGGTTATGCCATTCGGGCTTTCCAATGCTCCATCAGTATTTCAGTCCTTTATGCATGACCTCTTCCGAGAGTACCTGGATAAATTCCTGATTGTGTATTTGGATGATATTTTGGTCTTTTCGGATGATTGGGAGTCTCATGTGAAGCAGGTCAGAATGGTGTTCCAGGTCCTTCGTGCGAATTCCTTGTTTGTGAAGGGGTCAAAGTGTCTCTTTGGAGTTCAGAAGGTTTCATTTTTGGGGTTCATTTTTTCCCATTCTACTATCGAGATGGACCCTGTTAAAGTCCAGGCCATTTACGATTGGACTCAGCCGACATCTGTGAAGAGCCTGCAAAAGTTCCTGGGCTTTGCTAATTTTTATCGGCGCTTCATCGCTAATTTTTCTACTGTTGCTAAACCGTTGACTGATTTGACCAAGAAGGGTCAATTGGTCTTCTGCAGCTGTAGGCTGTTTTGTCGCAAAGAAGTTCTGATGGCTCGGTGATGAAGCCATGTGCTTTCTTTTCTAGAAAGTTTTCGCCTGCTGAGTGCAATTATGATGTTGGCAATCGAGAGTTGTTGGCCATGAAGTGGGCATTCGAGGAGTGGCGTCATTGGCTTGAAGGAGCCAAGCATCGCGTGGTGGTCTTGACAGATCACAAGAATTTGACTTATCTTGAGTCTGCCAAACGGTTGAATCCGAGACAGGCTCGATGGTTGTTATTTTTCTCCTGTTTTGATTTTGTGGTTTCGTACCTTCCGGGCTCTAAGAATGTGAAGGCTGATGCCCTGTCAAGGAGTTTTGTGCCTGACTCTCCAGGTGTTCCTGAGCCGGCGGGTATTCTCAAAGAGGGGGTAATTTTGTCTGCCATCTCCCCTGATTTGCGGCGGGTGCTGCAAAAATTTCAGGCTGATAGACCTGACCGTTGCCCAGCGGAGAAACTGTTTGTCCCTGATAGATGGACTAGTAGAGTTATCTCTGAGATTCATTGTTCAGTGTTGGCTGGGCATCCTGGAATCTTTGGTACCAGAGATTTGGTGGCTAGATCCTTTTGGTGGCCGTCTTTGTCACGGGATGTGCGTTCTTTTGTGCAGTCCTGTGGGACTTGTGCACGGGCTAAGCCCTGCTGTTCTCGTGCCAGTGGGTTGCTTTTGCCCTTGCCAGTCCCGAAGAGGCCCTGGACGCATATTTCTATGGATTTTATTTCGGATCTCCCCGTCTCTCAAGAGATGTCAGTCATCTGGGTGGTTTGTGATCGCTTTTCTAAGATGGTCCATTTGGTACCTTTGTCTAAATTGCCTTCCTCCTCTGATTTGGTGCCATTATTTTTCCAGCATGTGGTTCGTTTACATGGTATCCCGGAGAACATCGTTTCTGACAGAGGTTCCCAGTTTGTTTCGAGGTTTTGGCGATCCTTTTGTGCAAGGATGGGCATTGACTTGTCTTTTTCCTCGGCTTTCCATCCTCAGACAAATGGCCAAACCGAACGAACTAATCAAACTTTGGAAACATATCTGAGATGTTTTGTTTCTGCTGATCAGGATGATTGGGTGTCCTTTTTGCCGTTGGCTGAGTTCGCCCTTAATAATCGGGCCAGCTCGGCTACTTTGGTTTCGCCGTTTTTCTGCAATTCTGGTTTCCATCCTCGTTTCTCTTCAGGGCAGGTTGAGTCTTCGGACTGTCCTGGTGTAGATACTGTGGTGGATAGGTTGCAGCAGATTTGGACTCATGTGGTGGACAATTTGACATTGTCCCAGGAGAAGGCTCAACGTTTCGCTAACCGCCGGCGCTGTGTGGGTCCCCGACTTCGTGTTGGGGATTTGGTTTGGTTGTTGTCTCGTTATGTTCCTATGAAGGTTTCCTCTCCTAAGTTTAAGCCTCGTTTCATTGGTCCGTATAAGATTTCTGAGGTTATCAATCCTGTGTCATTTCGTTTGGCCCTTCCTGCTTCTTTTGCCATCCATAATGTGTTCCATAGGTCGTTATTGCGGAGATACGTGGCGCCTGTGGTTCCATCCGTTGATCCTCCTGCCCCGGTGTTGGTTGAGGGGGAGTTGGAGTATGTGGTGGAGAAGATTTTGGATTCTCGTGTTTCGAGACGGAAACTCCAGTACTTGGTCAAGTGGAAGGGTTATGGTCAGGAAGATAATTCCTGGGTTTTTGCCTCTGATGTTAATGTTGCCGATCTGGTTCGTGCCTTTCATTTGGCTCATCCTGGTCGGCCTGGGGGCTTTGGTGAGGGTTCGGTGACCCCTCCTCAAGGGGGGGGTACTGTTGTGAATTCTGTTGTCGGGCTCCCTCCTGTGGTCATGAATGGTACTTCGGCTGGTTCTGTCCATGGACTTCCTCTGGTGGGTGTTTCTGAGTTTCCTTCCACAGGTGACGAGGTTAATTCGTTAGCTTGCTGCTCTATTTAACTCCACTTAGATCTTTGCTCCATGCCACCTGTCAATGTTCCAGTATTGGTCTAGTTCACTCCTGGATCGTTCTTGTGACCTGTCTTCCCAGCAGAAGCTAAATTCCAGCTTGTATTTCTTTGGTTTGCTATTTTTCTGTCCAGCTTGCTATTTTTATTGTTGTCTTGCTTGCTGGAAGCTCTGGGACGCAGAGGGAGCGCCTCCGCACCGTGAGTCGGTGCGGAGGGTCTTTTTGCGCCCTCTGCGTGGTCTTTTTGTAGGTTTTTGTGCTGACCGCAAAGTAACCTTTCCTATCCTCGGTCTGTTCAGTAAGTCGGGCCTCACTTTGCTAAATCTATTTCATCTCTGTGTTTGTATTTTCATCTTTACTCACAGTCATATGTGGGGGGCTGCCTTTTCCTTTGGGGAATTTCTCTGAGGCAAGGTAGGCTTTATTTTTCTATCTTCAGGGCTAGCTAGTTCCTTAGGCTGTGCCGAGTTCCATAGGGAGCGTTAGGCGCAATCGACGGCTATTTCTAGTGTGTTTGATAGGATTAGGGATTGCGGTCAGCAGAGTTCCCACGTCCCAGAGCTCGTCCTTTATTATCAGTAACTATCAGGTCATTCCGTGTGCTCTTAACCACCAGGTCCATTATTGTCCTGACCACCAGGCCATAACAGATTGGATGGGCCGTGTGCTTTTTCCAATTGTTAGCCGCCATTTTGTGGATGGGATGGGCCATGGGCTTTTTCCTATTGTTAGCTGCCATTTTGTGGATGGGATGGGCCGTGTTCTTTTTCCTATTGTTAGCAGCCATTTTGTGGGTTGAAAAGGTGTTAATTCTAATGGTGGCTATTTTTTGTGGATGGCAAATGTTAATTTGGCGGTGGCCATTTTGTTGGTGAACATCTTAACACACCACATCACCAAATCCTTGTTACCCAGTAATGACCACTAACAGCCAATACTAATGCACAAAAGCGTATTTGTTTACAAACTTGCAAGCTCAAACAGATCTCTGCAGAGATGTAGTATACATCACTCTACAATACACTTTCCATAAAGCAATAGCTCAAAAGGGCTGCCAGCCAGCGTAAAAACATATTGGTTTACCTTTCCATATGGTGAAAGCACAAAGTGGCTGCCAGCCAGCGCAAAAGCGTATTTGTTAACAAACTTGCAAGCTCAAACAAATCACTGCAGAGATGTAGTATACATCACTTTACAATACACATAAATTAGCATTGCTGCATGGCAGATGAGTAACAGCACAAAGATATATTTACCGTTGATGAGCTAATAGAGAACGATGCTGAGTTCAAGATCTCCAAACAGGACGCTCACAAGAGGCTAGAGAACGAAGATGATGCAGAGTTCTCGATTTCCAACCAAGATGCTCACGAGATGCTGGAGAATGAAGACGATGCTGAGTTCAGGATCTCCAAACAAGACGCTCACGAGAGGATACAGAACGAAGACGGGGCAAAGATCTTGATTTGCAACCAGGACGCTCACGAGATGATGGAGAATGAACACGATGCTAAGTTCAGGATTTCCAACCAAGACGCTCACGAGATGCTCGTAGATGGCGGAGTACGCACAAGTGATTGCAAAGGAGTAGAGTCGCAGTTTATATTTTGGAACGCAGCTACAGATGATCCCGCTGTGGCCTATCAGCGTTCACAGGGAGACGACGTCACAGCCACTCATTTCAGGCCATCACGACTGAGGGCGTCTCCTTTTGTAATGGAATGTAATTACCTCTCCTTTTGTAATGGAATGCAAGGTAATGGCGTCTCCTTTTGTAATGTAATAATGTAAGGTAAAGGCGACTCCTTTTGTAATGTAATGTATTGTAAAGGCCCCCTTTATGTAATGTACACGCCACCTCCCAGGCCATCGTGACTGAGGGCGTCTCCTTTTGTAATGTAATGTAATGGGGTCTCCTTTTGTAATGTAATGTAACGTAATAGCGTCTCCTTTTTTTATGTAATGTAAAGGCCTCTCCTTTTCTAATGTAATGTATTGTAAAGGCATCTCCTTTTGTAATGTACACGCCACCTCCCAGGCCGTTGCAATGGAGGGCGTCTCCTTTTGTAATGTAAAACGCCTACCTGGCTAGAACGAGACGCTGCGACGCCCTCTATGCTCGTTGCTGGCGATGTCAAACATGACGATACCCAGCAACCTGACGGAGAAATAAAGTTCTGGACTTCTAGCTCCGACCAGCGATATCACAGCGGGATCCAGATCGCTGCTGCGTGTCAAACACGAGATCGCTATCCAGGACGCTGCAACGTCACGGATCGTTGTCGTTCTCATTGGAAAGTTGTTTAGTGTGAAGGTACCTTAAGACAGAAGCATAAACTGGTATACCTGTACTTACATGTGTACAGTGTTGACTGTTGAGATACCTGCATAAGTGGAGATGCCCGTGCAGTGTTGAGCATTTTCCAGGGGTTCTCTGTCTTGGTGTTGCTTCTCTGATTTTCCAGACGGATGATGTTTAAAAGCTTCTTGGTGACGGATGATGTGAGTATATGTACTTAAAGGGACACTGTCACCTGAATTTGGAGGGAACAATCTTCAGCCATGGAGGCGGGGTTTTGGGGTTTTTGATTCACCCTTTCCTTACCTGCTGGCTGCATGCTGGCTGCAATATTGGATTGAAGTTCATTCTCTGTCCTCCATAGTACACGCCTGCGCAAGGCAAGATTACCTTGTGCAGGCATGTACTACAGAGGACAGAGAATGAACTTCAATCCAATATTGCAGCCAGCATGCAGCCAGCAGGTAAGGAAAGGGTGAATCAAAAACCCCGCCTCCATGGCTGAAGATTGTTCCCTCCAAATTCAGGTGACAGTGTCCCTTTAATCATTATATGTATTTAATCCTTATATGTACTTAATCATTATATGAATTTAATCCTTATACTGTATGTACTTTTTATCTTAAAATATACAAAGGTGTACGCAATCATACTATTCAATCATATTATTCCTTTAATTTTGTATTTTGAATTAAAATTGCATTATATCGCAAGTAGTAGCCTTCTTTAAAGCCGTATCCGAACCTTAGTGATAAAAACTTGGCAATACATAATTGGCCGAGTCGGCAGGATACGCAGAAGGCTCAGAAGTTTATAATATTAACAGGACTCTGTGTGATATTGTGTAAAACATGCCTCTCTTTAAGAAAAAGGTGGCTGTGGGTGAGTCTATTGAGATTCCAGGTTGGGAATGGGCTCCCTAAGATATTTTGGCAACTAAGTGGTCGCATAGTGCTGGTTTGGGTGAAGCATGGGACAAATGTTTGAAGGATGCTGAACCTGCTGATGTTGTTGCATGCTAACAGAAAGTGAAAGTGGAGAAAGGTAAAGAGTTGGGCGCTGTTGCTAGGCGTGGATGGATATTGTTGGTTGCATATAGAAAACAGCATGAGGAAAGAATATGTATGTTAACAAGAGTCCAGAAATTGGAAAAACAGTTGTATGAGGCCCAGAAAGCATTGGTTAGAGCACAATGTCAGAATAAGTTATTAATGGACAGATGTGATGGATATCAGCATGTTGCAGAAAAGGCTGCCGTACGTGTAGCAGAGTATAAGTACAAAAAGAGGCGAGGGAAGGTGAATAAAAACAAAGTGGCTTTGGGCATAGCCAAAGCAGGGATAGAGTGGAACCCTGATCAGTGGGATGGTGATATTTGGAATTCAACTGACTCCGAAAACATCACTGATCCCGAGTCTGAAGATGAACATTTCCATGGGAAGAGGGAAATTGATCCTCCTCTTAACCCAGTGAAAGCTCAATCTATATATCGGAGACGGATTGTAGAGACAGCGACAAGCAGACGGATCGAGAATGCAGTAGAGGATTACAGTCAGCAGGAGCTTAGTGATCTTCATGATCGTTTTTCTCAAAAGTCAAATGAATCCCTGGTAGCTTGGGCAATCAGATTATGGGAGATGGGGGCTCATGGAGTACTGGTGGATGCTGTGAATGGCCCCAAATTTGTCCAACTCTGTCATGAGCCTGTAGTGAAGGAGGCATTTCGTACTTTGATAATCCAGCAACCACATGTGGTATGTAGTATGCTTGATGTTGTGGCTATGGCACTGCAGCATATATACCCATCTAAGACGGACTGGCCGCCCAATGAAAAACCATGGTTTACGTTGAAAGATTGTGCTCAGAGGTTGAAGGAGGAGGTAATGAAAAATGCTATTTCAGCAAACACCTATGATGATTATATGCAAGTTATTGTAAGTGTAACTGTTAGAAATCGTATCATTAGAAACACCCCTCCAGCTTATAAACATGTCATGATGATGCTAATGGTAAATCAGACTGGGATAACAATTGCCAGTACATTGGAGACAATTCGACAGTTAAGGGATCTGGGAGATTGGGGTCCCAAACAAAAGGGTAATTTTCCCTCTGAAGAGCAGCGTGATGATGTCAAAAGTAATTACAATCCTAGGACCTGTATTACCTGAAAATATATGTTTAGGGCCTTAATAAAGGATGGCTTTTCAAAAAACCTGATCTGCACATCCAAACATAGACTGAGTGTGAACAGGTGCTGAACCCAGAGTCGCCAACTCGTATATAGTTAAATAAATAGGGCAGCACACTGCAGCGCCAAAACATGCAAACTTGAAAACACAAAATTTAAACTGCATTACTGCACTAGAAATATGAAAAATGAGAGCTTTTAGCGCACAAAAATGGCCAATTTTATGTGTACCTCGTAGCCACTTTACGGCATCTCTCTTATACGAGGTCCTACTCTAAACCTACCTCGCTGAGAATAAACGTCTCCATCTGAATGGGTACATGTGAAACCTCTCCTTGGACTCAAATTCTCTCTCACTGTGGAGGGGTATTGGACCTACTATAATTAACCCTCCGTCACATACAACTGATCTGACAGGCGCTTCTCTTTTACTTTCATTTCTCCTTCCTCACCAGATTGTGAGGAAACCCCCTCCCTCCAGGTAGTCTCCTGTCTCTTGAAGGTCTGTGAAACCTGATATCACAGTTGGATTTCAGAGCTTCAGGGGAGAGGATATAGCTGCACAGATCTCTCAGGCTCATTGTTTGTGAATACGTCACATTCAGTAAGGTTGGTATTTTATGTTTTTATTCATCACAATAGTTTATTTAGCTTGTTTTATGAATGTATAGCACAAAATGTGAGGATATTTCATAGAAATAAGGGAGATTTTATAAAAGAAAGTGTGCTGCTCAGGCATATACAGTAGTTCCCTAACATATTCCTTCTCTTGCTTCAGATTATCTGCTGAAATGGAGAGGAAAATGTACAATTTATCCAAACAACTTGATGTTGAGGAAGTAACAAACATGCTGTTAGATGATAGAGACCTCACACTGAATGAGGATTTAGGAGAGGAAAGTGAGATTGATTCTCATGATGAGGTGGAAGAATGTGTCCTGGATTCTGAAACAGAGCAAGATGGTGACAGTGGTGAGGATGAAGAAGTTGGATCATATTATATTGGAAAAGATAAAAATACTAAATGGAACAAGAAGCCATTCCAGAAAAAACGTAGGGAACCTTTAAACATTATTACTCACCTTCCTGCAGTAATAGGAACTGCACGTAATGCAAAAACTGCAGTTGAATGCTGGAACAGTATATTTACAGATGACATTCTGGACTCTATTGTCACATATACCAACCAATATATAGACATTATAAAGGACAAGTACATCTGCAACAGAACCATCAAGCCCACAGATGAAATAGAACTGCGTGCTTTTTTTGGATTACTGTACCTTGCAGGAGCTTATAGGGCAAATAGACAAAGTTTGGAGGAACTTTGGGGTAAAGATGGGGATGGAGTTGAAAAATTTAGCCTTGTTATGTCCATAAACAGATTCAAGATTCTAATTCGTTGCCTTCGGTTTGACGACAGAACTACCCGAACTGAACGCAAAACACATGACCGACTTGCTCCAATTCGTGATATATTTCAAAGATTTGTTGTAAACTGTAAACAAAGTTATTACCGTGGAGAGAATCTCACTATTGACGAAATGCTCCCTGGTTTTCGTGGTAGATGTGCCTTTCGTCAATATATTCCATCAAAGCCAAACAAATATGGAATAAAAATTTATGCCCTTGTTGATGCCAGTAAGACCTACACTTACAACCTGGAAGTTTATGCAGGAAAACAACCAGAAGGTCCTTACTGTGTGAGCAACAAACCCATTGATGTTGTAAAAAGACTGGCTGAACCCTTATTTGGATCGGGTCGCAATATTACAGCTGACAATTGGTTTACAAGTTGTGATCTGATTTATTATCTGAAAATTCAGAAGCTGTCATATGTGGGAACTGTAAGAAAAAACAAAAGGGAATTGCCGCCACAGTTTGTAAGTGTGAAAGAGAGACAATAGTACAGCAGTATGTTTGCATTCCATAATGGAAAGGCTTTAGTTTCCTATGTACCACATGCCAAAAAAATCGTACTTCTATCAACACTTCATGATGATGCTGCCATCGATCCTGGGACTGGGGCAGAAAAAAAACCGGAGATAATTACATTTTACAATGCCACCAAAGGGGGTGTGGATACAGCAGATCAGATGTGCTCCACTTTCAACGTCAGCAGAAACATCAAACGTTGGCCAATGGTCATATTTTTTGCTATGTTGAATTTGGGTGGTATAAATTCACAAGTAATTTATCTTGAAAACAAGCTTGAACCACTCCGTAGACGATTGTATCTGAAAAAATTGGCCCATGAACTAGTACTTGGAGAGCTACGCAGGAGAAGCGTGAAAACAATCGGTATCCCCTCTCGCCTTCAAGTTCAGCTCAAGAGGTTCCGCCCAGAAGATGATGGTGAAAAGTCACCATCTGCACCACCTCACAAAAGAAGGAGATGCACCACCTGCCAAACGGAAAGCGGAACCAGAAGGCTTTCAAATTATGAATGTCTCAAATGTCATAAAGCAATTTGCAATGGTGTGTAATTCTTGCTATTTGCTCTGCAAGTGTGACTTTTCTGGGGAAACCTCAGCATCTACTTCTGATTGAATATGTTTTTAATAGTACTTAAGGTACCTTAAAATTAAGTTTGTGTTCAAAAATTTTCTTTGTACATTTTTTTGAGAGAGTCGAACTGGGGACTATTTGGCGGGAGTTTTGAAAAGTTTGTATTTCATAGTTATTAGTTTTATGTTAAGTAAATGTTTTTTTTGCAACTGATTATGTGTAGTCTCTTTTATTACATCCCTATGAAGGTCACTGATCACTTTTAGAGCACTGAAATTGCAAACATTAGATATTATAGGTATTTTTCCAGCAGGCGCCTGACAGGCACATTGTATGTGAACTCGTTAGTCCGAATATTGTATGTGACGGAGGGTTAAAACACCTGAAGCTAGGAGGCAGGGAGTGCACGATCAGAAGGCTAGAGAATACATTTCAAAAAACCTAATCTGCACATCCAAACATAGACTGAGTGTGAACAGGTGCTGAACCCAGAGTCGCCAACTCGTATATAGTTAAATAAATAGGGCAGCACACTGCAGCGCCAAAACATGCAAACTTGAAAACACGAAATTTAAACTGCATTACTGCACTAGAAATATGAAAAATGAGAGCTTTTAGCGCACAAAAATGGCCAATTTTATGTGTACCTCGTAGCCACTTTACGGCATCTCTCTTATACGAGGTCCTACTCTAAACCTACCTCGCTGAGAATAAACGTCTCCATCTGAATGGGTACATGTGAAACCTCTCCTTGGACTCAAATTCTCTCTCACTGTGGAGGGGTATTGGACCTACTATAATTAAAACACCTGAAGCTAGGAGGCAGGAAGTGCACGATCAGAAGGCTAGAGAATACATTTCAAAAAACCTGATCTGCACATCCAAACATAGACTGAGTGTGAACAGGTGCTGAACCCAGAGTCGCCAACTCGTATATAGTTAAATAAATAGGGCAGCACACTGCAGCGCCAAAACATGCAAACTTGAAAACACGAAATTTAAACTGCATTACTGCACTAGAAATATGAAAAATGAGAGCTTTTAGCGCACAAAAATGGCCAATTTTATGTGTACCTCGTAGCCACTTTACGGCATCTCTCTTATACGAGGTCCTACTCTAAACCTACCTCGCTGAGAATAAACGTCTCCATCTGAATGGTTACATGTGAAACCTCTCCTTGGACTCAAATTCTCTCTCACTGTGGAGGGGTATTGGACCTACTATAATTAAAACACCTGAAGCTAGGAGGCAGGGAGTGCACGATCAGAAGGCTAGAGAATACATTTCAAAAAACTTGATCTGCACATCCAAACATAGACTGAGTGTGAACAGGTGCTGAACCCAGAGTCGCCAACTCGTATATAGTTAAATAAATAGGGCAGCACACTGCAGCGCCAAAACATGCAAACTTGAAAACACGAAATTTAAACTGCATTACTGCACTAGAAATATGAAAAATGAGAGCTTTTAGCGCACAAAAATGGCCAATTTTATGTGTACCTCATAGCCACTTTACGGCATCTCTCTTATACGAGGTCCTACTCTAAACCTACCTCGCTGAGAATAAACGTCTCCATCTGAATGGGTACATGTGAAACCTCTCCTTGGACTCAAATTCTCTCTCACTGTGGAGGGGTATTGGACCTGCTATAATTAAAACACCTGAAGCTAGGAGGCAGGGAGTGCACGATCAGAAGGCTAGAGAATACATTTCAAAAAACCTGATCTGCACATCCAAACATAGACTGAGTGTGAACAGGTGCTGAACCCAGTAATATTTCTAGTGCAGTAATGCAGTTTAAATTTCGTGTTTTCAAGTTTGCATGTTTTGGCGCTGCAGTGTGCTGCCCTATTTATTTAACTATATACGAGTTGGCGACTCTGGGTTCAGCACCTGTTCACACTCAGTCTATGTTTGGATGTGCATATCAGGTTTTTTGAAATGTATTCTCTAGCCTTCTGATCGTGCACTCCCTGCCTCCTAGCTTCAGGTGTTTTAATTATAGTAGGTCCAATACCCCTCCACAGTGAGAGAGAATTTGAGTCCAAGGAGAGGTTTCACATGTACCCATTCAGATGGAGACGTTTATTCTCAGCGAGGTAGGTTTAGAGTAGGACCTCGTATAAGAGAGATGCCATAAAGTGGCTACGAGGTACACATAAAATTGGCCATTTTTGTGCGCTAAAAGCTCTCATTTTTCATATTTCTAGTGCAGTAATGCAGTTTAAATTTCGTGTTTTCAAGTTTGCATGTTTTGGCGCTGCAGTGTGCTGCCCTATTTATTTAACTATATACGAGTTGGCGACTCTGGGTTCAGCACCTGTTCACACTCAGTCTATGTTTGGATGTGCAGATCAGGTTTTTTGAAATGTATTCTCTAGCCTTCTGATCGTGCACTCCCTGCCTTCTAGCTTCAGGTGTTTTAATTATAGTAGGTCCAATACCCCTCCACAGTGAGAGAGAATTTGAGTCCAAGGAGAGGTTTCACATGTACCCATTCAGATGGAGACGTTTATTCTCAGCGAGGTAGGTTTAGAGTAGGACCTCGTATAAGAGAGATGCCGTAAAGTGGCTACGAGGTACACATAAAATTGGCCATTTTTGTGCGCTAAAAGCTCTCATTTTTCATATTTCTAGTGCAGTAATGCAGTTTAAATTTCGTGTTTTCAAGTTTGCATGTTTTGGCGCTGCAGTGTGCTGCCCTATTTATTTAACTATATACGAGTTGGCGACTCTGGGTTCAGCACCTGTTCACACTCAGTCTATGTTTGGATGTGCAGATCAGGTTTTTTGAAATGTATTCTCGAGCCTTCTGATCGTGCACTCCCTGCCTCCTAGCTTCAGGTGTTTAAATTATAGTAGGTCCAATACCCCTCCACAGTGAGAGAGAATTTGAGTCCAAGGAGAGGTTTCACATGTACCCATTCAGATGGAGACGTTTATTCTCAGCGAGGTAGGTTTAGAGTAGGACCTCGTATAAGAGAGATGCCGTAAAGTGGCTACGAGGTACACATAAAATTGGCCATTTTTGTGCGCTAAAAGCTCTCATTTTTCATATTTCTAGTGCAGTAATGCAGTTTAAATTTCGTGTTTTCAAGTTTGCATGTTTTGGCGCTGCAGTGTGCTGCCCTATTTATTTAACTATATACGAGTTGGCGACTCTGGGTTCAGCACCTGTTCACACTCAGTCTATGTTTGGATGTGCAGATCAGGTTTTTTGAAATGTATTCTCTAGCCTTCTGATCGTGCACTCCCTGCCTCCTAGCTTCAGGTGTTTTAATTATAGTAGGTCCAATACCCCTCCACAGTGAGAGAGAATTTGAGTCCAAGGAGAGGTTTCACATGTACCCATTCAGATGGAGACGTTTATTCTCAGCGAGGTAGGTTTAGAGTAGGACCTCGTATAAGAGAGATGCCGTAAAGTGGCTACGAGGTACACATAAAATTGGCCATTTTTGTGCGCTAAAAGCTCTCATTTTTCATATTTCTAGTGCAGTAATGCAGTTTAAATTTCGTGTTTTCAAGTTTGCATGTTTTGGCGCTGCAGTGTGCTGCCCTATTTATTTAATAAAGGATGGCGTCCACAGGGATAAAATAGATGGCATTAGTACTGATGCGATGTTGAAATTGTATCAAAAGAGAGGAATTAATAAAAAGTCAGGTGTGTCGCATAATGAAAAGGTTACAGTGAAAGATTCTGAATCTCCACAGCAGGGGCCAGGATTGAGGATCTTTATGCTGAAGACAAATCCTTGATACATGAATTCAAAGCCCAACTGAGGGGGCTATCATTTTATCCTACCAAGATGCCTTCATCTAAAATGTTGGATCAATTGGGAGGGGAAATAAGAGTGATTAACTAGCTGGCCACGCCCCACAAATGGATAGATGTCCTCATGTAGATTTAGTGATTAACTGGAAAAATAAAACAGCCAACATGTTAAAGCTTTGGTAGATACATGTTGTGAATTCTGTGGCTGAATTCACTCCTGTGGTCACAAGTGGTACTGCAGCTTCTGAGCTTCCTCCCTCAGGTGTTCTGGTGAGCTCGTTAACTGCTTCATTACTTAACTCCGCCTGATGCTGCTATCCTTGCTCCTTGTCAATGTTTCAGTGTTGGATCTGAGCTTCTCCTGATTGTTCCTGTGACCTGCTGCTCTGTATAGCTAAGTGCCTTTTGTTTTTTTGTTGCTTTTTTTTTCTGTCCAGCTTGTCTTTTGTTTTGCTGGAAGCTCTGAGACGCAAAGGGTGTACCGCCGTGCCGTTAGTTCGGCACGGTGGGTTTTTTTTTCCCCCCTTTGCGTGGTTTGCTTTAGGGTTTTTTGTAGACTGCAAAGTTCGCTTTACTGTCCTCGCTCTGTCCTAGAATATCGGGCCCCACTTTGCTGAATCTATTTCATCCCTACGTTTTGTCTTTTCATCTTACTCACAGTCATTATATGTGGGGGGCTGCCTTTTCCTTTGGGGAATTTCTCTGGGGCAAGTCAGGCCTATTTTTCTATCTTCAGGCTAGCTAGTTTCTTAGGCTGTGCCGAGTTGCCTAGGTAGTTGTTAGGCGCAATCCACAGCCGCTTTTAGTTGTGTTTAGGATAGGATCAGGTGTGCAGTCTACAGAGTTTCCACGTCTCAGAGCTCGTTCTTGTATTTTTGGGTATTTGTCAGATCACTGTGTGCGCTCTGATCGCTAAGCACACTGTGTTTCTGGATTGCCTTCATAACACCTGTCATTAGCAAACATAACAGTACAAGGAGCCAAACTAATGATTCTCAATAGAGGGAAAGAAAAAGTTCTGACATCCTTTTTTTTTTTTTTTCTGCTCTGTGTTCACTTTTTTTTTCCCCTAGACATTTGGGTGATTCTGGACACAGGTGTGGACATGGATATTCAGGGTCTGTGCTCTTCAATGGATAATCTCGTTATAAATGTACAAAAAATTCAAGATACTATTGATCAGAAATCTATGTTAGAACCAAGAATTCCTATTCCTGATTTGTTTTTTGGAGATAGAACTAAGTTTCTAAGTTTCAAAAATAATTGTAAGCTATTTCTGGCCTTGAAACCTCATTCTTCTGGTAATCCTATTCAACAGGTTTTGATTATTATTTCTTTTTTGCGCGGCGACCCTCAAGACTGGGCATTTTCTCTTGCGCCAGGAGACCCTGCATTGAGTAGTGTCGATGCGTTTTTCCTGGCGCTCGGATTGCTGTACGATGAGCCTAATTCAGTGGATCAGGCTGAGAAAAATTTGCTGGCTTTGTGCCAGGGTCAGGATGATATAGAAGTATATTGTCAGAAATTTAGGAAATGGTCAGTACTCACTCAGTGGAATGAATCTGCGCTGGCAGCTTTGTTCAGAAAGGGTCTCTCTGAGGCTCTTAAGGATGTCATGGTGGGATTTCCTATGCCTGCTGGTTTGAATGAGTCTTTGTCTTTGGCCATTCAGATCGGTCGACGCTTGCGCGAGCGTAAATCTGTGCACCATTTGGCGGTACTGCCTGAGGTTAAACCTGAGCCTATGCATTGCGATAGGACTATGACTAGAGTTGAACGGCAGGAATACAGACATCTGAATGGTCTGTGTTTCTACTGTGGTGATTCCACTCATGCTATTTCTGATTGTCCTAAGCGCACTAAGCGGTCCGCTAGGTCTGCCGTCATTGGTACTGTACAGTCCAAATTCCTTCTGTCCATTACCTTGATATGCTCTTTGTCGTCGTTTTCTGTCATGGCGTTTGTGGATTCGGGCGCTGCCCTGAATCTGATGGATTTGGATTATGCTAAACGTTGTGGGTTTTTCTTGGAGCCTTTGCGGTGTCCTATTCCATTGAGAGGAATTGATGCTACACCTTTGGCCAAGAATAAACCTCAATACTGGGCCCAGCTGACCATGTGCATGGCTCCTGCACATCAGGAAGTTATTCGCTTTCTGGTGTTGCATAATCTGCATGATGTGGTCGTGTTGGGGTTGCCATGGCTACAAACCCATAATCCAGTATTCGATTGGAATTCCATGTCGGTATCCAGCTGGGGTTGTCAGGGGGTACATGGTGATGTTCCATTTTTGTCGATTTCGTCATCCACCCCTTCTGAGGTCCCAGAGTTCTTGTCTGATTATCAGGATGTATTTGAAGAGCCCAAGTCCGATGCTCTACCTCCGCATAGGGATTGTGATTGTGCTATCAATTTGATTCCTGGTAGTAAATTCCCTAAAGGTCGATTATTTAATTTATCCGTGCCCGAACACGCCGCTATGCGCAGTTATGTGAAGGAATCCCTGGAGAAGGGACATATTCGCCCATCGTCATCACCACTGGGAGCAGGGTTCTTCTTTGTAGCCAAGAAGGATGGTTCGCTGAGACCGTGTATTGATTACCGCCTTCTTAATAAGATCACTGTTAAATTTCAGTATCCCTTGCCATTGTTATCTGACTTGTTTGCTCGGATTAAGGGGGCTAGTTGGTTCACTAAGATAGATCTTCGTGGTGCGTATAATCTGGTGAGAATCAGGCAAGGAGATGAATGGAAAACTGCATTCAATACGCCCGAGGGTCATTTTGAGTATCTAGTGATGCCGTTCGGACTTGCCAATGCTCCATCTGTGTTTCAGTCTTTTATGCATGACATCTTCCGTGAGTATCTGGATAAATTCCTGATTGTTTACTTGGATGACATTTTGATCTTCTCAGATGATTGGGAGTCTCATGTGAAGCAGGTCAGAATGGTTTTTCAGGTCCTGCGTGCTAACTCTTTGTTTGTGAAGGGATCAAAGTGTCTCTTCGGTGTGCAGAAAGTTTCATTTTTAGGGTTCATCTTTACCCCTTCTACTATCGAGATGGATCCAGTTAAGGTCCAAGCCATCCAGGATTGGATTCAGCCGACATCTCTGAAAAGTCTGCAAAAGTTCCTGGGCTTTGCTTATTTTTATCGTCGCTTCATCTGTAATTTTTCTAGCATTGCCAAACCATTGACCGATTTGACCAAGAAGGGTGCTGATTTGGTTAATTGGTCTTCTGCTGCTGTGGAAGCTTTTCAGGAGTTGAAGCGTCGTTTTTGTTCTGCCCCTGTGTTGTGTCAGCCAGATGTTTCTCTTCCGTTCCAGGTCGAGGTTGATGCTTCTGAGATTGGAGCAGGGGCGGTTTTGTCACAGAGAGGTTCTGATTGCTCAGTGATGAAACCATGTGCTTTCTTTTCCAGGAAGTTTTCGCCCGCTGAGCGTAATTATGATGTGGGCAATCGAGAGTTGCTGGCCATGAAGTGGGCATTCGAGGAGTGGCGTCATTGGCTTGAAGGAGCTAAGCATCGCGTGGTGGTATTGACTGATCATAAGAACTTGACTTATCTCGAGTCTGCCAAGCGCTTGAATCCTAGACAGGCCCGTTGGTCGTTATTTTTTGCCCGCTTCGACTTTGTGATTTCGTACCTTCCGGGCTCTAAAAATGTGAAGGCGGATGCTCTGTCTAGGAGTTTTGTGCCCGACTCTCCGGGTTTATCTGAGCCAGCGGGTATCCTCAAGGAAGGAGTCATTGTGTCTGCCATCTCCCCTGATTTGCGGCGGGTGCTGCAAAAATTTCAGGCGAATAAACCTGATCGTTGTCCAGCAGAGAAACTGTTCGTCCCTGATAGGTGGACTAATAAACTTATCTCTGAACTTCATTGTTCGGTGTTGGCTGGTCATCCTGGAATCTTTGGTACCAGAGAGTTAGTGGCTAGATCCTTCTGGTGGCCATCTCTGTCACGGGATGTACGTACTTTTGTGCAGTCCTGTGGGATTTGTGCTAGGGCTAAGCCCTGCTGTTCTCGTGCCAGTGGGTTGCTTTTGCCCTTGCCGGTCCCAAAGAGGCCTTGGACACATATTTCGATGGATTTCATTTCTGACCTTCCCGTTTCTCAAAAGATGTCAGTCATTTGGGTGGTCTGTGATCGCTTTTCTAAAATGGTCCATCTGGTGCCCTTGGCTAAATTGCCTTCCTCCTCTGATTTGGTTCCTTTGTTCTTTAAGCATGTGGTTCGGTTGCATGGCATTCCTGAGAATATTGTTTCTGACAGAGGTTCCCAGTTTGTTTCAAGGTTTTGGCGAGCCTTTTGTGGTAGGATGGGCATTGACCTATCCTTTTCCTCGGCTTTCCATCCTCAGACTAATGGCCAGACCGAACGAACCAATCAGACCTTGGAAACATATCTGAGATGTTTTGTTTCTGCAGACCAGGATGATTGGGTGTCCTTTTTGCCGTTGGCTGAGTTCGCCCTTAATAATCGGGCCAGCTCGGCTACCTTGGTTTCTCCATTTTTTTGCAATTCTGGGTTCCATCCTCGTTTCTCTTCAGGACAGGTTGAGTCTTCGGACTGTCCTGGTGTGGATTCTGTGGTGGATAGGTTGCAGCAGATCTGGACTCAGGTAGTGGACAATTTGATCTTGTCCCAGGAGAAAGCTCAACTTTTCGCTAATCGCAGACGCCGTGTGGGTCCCCGATTTCGTGTTGGGGATCTGGTTTGGTTATCTTCTCGTCATATTCCTATGAAGGTTTCCTCTACTAAATTTAAACCTCGTTTTATTGGTCCGTATAGGATTTCTGAGGTTCTCAATCCTGTGTCTTTTCGTTTGACCCTCCCAGACTCCTTTTCCATACATAATGTATTCCATAGGTCGTTGTTGCGGAGATACGTGGCACCTATGGTTCCATCTGTTGAGCCTCCTGCCCCGGTTTTGGTGGAGGGGGAATTGGAGTATATTGTGGAGAAGATTTTGGATTCTCGTGTTTCTAGACGGAAACTCCAGTATCTGGTTAAATGGAAGGGTTATGCTCAGGAAGATAATTCCTGGGTTTTTGCCTCTGATGTTCATGCTTCCGATCTTGTTCGTGCCTTTCATGCGGCTCATCCTGGTCGGCCTGGGGGCTCTGGTGAGGGTTCGGTGACCCCTCCTCAAGGGGGGGGTACTGTTGTGAATTCTGTGGCTGAATTCACTCCTGTGGTCACAAGTGGTACTGCAGCTTCTGAGCTTCCTCCCTCAGGTGTTCTGGTGAGCTCGTTAACTGCTTCATTACTTAACTCTGCCTGATGCTGCTATCCTTGCTCCTTGTCAATGTTTCAGTGTTGGATCTGAGCTTCTCCTGATTGTTCCTGTGACCTGCTGCTCTGTATAGCTAAGTGCCTTTTGTTTTTTTGTTGCTTTTTTTTTCTGTCCAGCTTGTCTTTTGTTTTGCTGGAAGCTCTGAGACACAAAGGGTGTACCGCCGTGCCGTTAGTTCGGCACGGTGGTTTTTTTTTGCCCCCCTTTGCGTGGTTTTGCTTTAGGGTTTTTTGTAGACTGCAAAGTTCGCTTTACTGTCCTCGCTCTGTCCTAGAATATCGGGCCCCACTTTGCTGAATCTATTTCATCCCTACGTTTTGTCTTTTCATCTTACTCACAGTCATTATATGTGGGGGGCTGCCTTTTCCTTTGGGGAATTTCTCTGGGGCAAGTCAGGCCTATTTTTCTATCTTCAGGCTAGCTAGTTTCTTAGGCTGTGCCGAGTTGCCTAGGTAGTTGTTAGGCGCAATCCACAGCCGCTTTTAGTTGTGTTTAGGATAGGATCAGGTGTGCAGTCTACAGAGTTTCCACGTCTCAGAGCTCGTTCTTGTATTTTTGGGTATTTGTCAGATCACTGTGTGCGCTCTGATCGCTAAGCACACTGTGTTTCTGGATTGCCTTCATAACACCTGTCATTAGCAAACATAACAGATACAAGGGTGGAGGCCAGTTTGATTTATGTAAATCCAAAACAGTTTAGTTCAGTGGGCGCAAGGTTACAATTGCAGAATTTATTAGAGACCTGTGTGCTTGTGCTTACTACTACTGAATGGAACAATCCTGTAGTGTGGGGGAAGTTGAGGCAAGATATATGGGTAATTGTACAAAGAATTAAAGTTACTGTGTTTAATGTTCATGATTATTGTGCTTCAGGTATACTGGAAAGACTTTTCAACTCAGTATCAGATGAACATTCCAAAATATCAGTCTCTGAATCCAGTTCAAAGGCTGACACCACTGAGGGACTGCTTGGATTGACTCAGTGGGCACACCAGAAACATGGCACCTGGGAGAAAAAGCTATTTACCAATGGGCACAGACCATAGGGGTGCCCATCTGGTTAGATTTGCTAAAGTATTTGGATTCTTACATCCTACCAATGATGGTCTAAAGAAAAATCTGTGGGACAAAGGTCCTCCAGAACATGCAGAAGTAATTGCTTGTGGAGCAAATAATGTGCTGATAGTTATGAAACCCGGGCAAGAGAAGTGGGAACACGTCCCAACAGACAGGTGTTATATCAGAGAATAATATATATTTTCCCTTTAGATCAAAACCTGGAAATGGTGCATCATTGCAGCTACCGTGTGCATGGTCCTTTCAAGTTCCGTCACTACCCAAGAGATCTTCAGACCGAACACCAAGAGACCAACCATGGAAAGTGGAGCTTAAGGAAGACCAAACAGAATCTATGGATGTACTTGGCTCAGCTGATGAACACTAGCCATTTTTTTTTATGACAAAGACTACTACTGCTACCAATATATTAGAAACGTGTCTGGTGGCAGTACGGGCCCCTTTACAGTTATGGACAAAGCTGATAGGGGTATTAAAGAAGACAGGGGTATTCTATGAAGACATAGACGAAGAAGTGACTTAAAACTTCACATATAATAGTAATCTTGCTATAATTTGTGCATGCATTGCTTTGTGCTGTTGTATTCAGTGCACACTTCCATTATTATCCTTATGCCAATCATCCACTAAAACCATCCCCTTAGGATATGGTACCTTGTATAAATAATGTTTGGCTCAAAATAGCCAAGGGTGGAATGTAATGTGAATATAAAAATGGTTATTTTGAGTCCATTTTGAAATATACTGAATGCATTCAGACCATTACAGAGCAGCATTTCTTGTCATACATTTACAGACAGACAATGCTCATTGTGACACAATCTTGAGAGCTGTTAATTGTCTGAAGACCTTTCAGTTCACAAACAGTTCAATGTTTCTGTTTGTTATTGTAAAACAAGGTTTATTTAACCTCTGTCTGTGGTGGGTTTATCTAAAGGTAACCTTCACACTCAGCGACGCTGCAGCGATATAGACAATGATCTGACCTAAACTAGATCGCTGGAGCGTCGCTGTTTAGGTCGCTGTAGAGACGTCAAACACACCAACTCCTGAACGATGCAGGAGCGATCCAGTGACGTAACAGCGACTCACTTATCGTTCTCGCTGGTTGTTAGCTCCATGACAAACAGCTGGGGTGTAATGATCCGACAAATTGCAGCGTAGCCAGATAGGCGTGTTTCTCCACAGGGAGACACCCAGGATGTGACGTCCCGGCGTCCCGGAATATAAACCGCGACTCTACTGTGACGATCCTCCACCAACTACGATCCTCTTCTCCCGTGAACGTTCTGTCCGGAACGCCGTACTCAGTATACTGCAGGCGTCTTCATCGGTTCTTTTCTTGCTCATCAACGGTATGAAATATCTTTGAGTTGGGTTGTTTCTTGTGTGTATAGTTATGGCTATGCAGCAGTGCTTATCTACGTGCACGTTAAAATGATGTATAAAACATCTCTGGCAGCCATCTTGTGCATCTGGCAAGCGGATGCACAAGATGGAGGCACTTTAGGATGCGGTTAGCAAGCTCTATTGCGCTGGCTGCCATTTTGTGCGCACACTATATGGAAAGGTAAACCAACTCTTTTGTGCCTGCTTTAGCTTGGCTGGCCCTGGCCTGCTCCTCTAGTTAATTAAAACAGCACACAACATAACGGTAATAAGAAATTTTTTTTTGGTAGAAAACTGGTAATATAAACTTTTTTTTTGTAAACAATTACCAAACATAACCACAACAACAAAAAAAAACAATTACATCCTCCCACGGCCCAAGAGGTGTCGCAGCGTGCGGCCCTGCTGCTTAACTTGTTCCAGCAGGCGCGCTGCTGTCCCCTCCAGCCGCTTTTGCTTTGCCAGCAGCTCTCTCATGGTGGCCGATTCTATGGATAGAAGAGGTCGGAGACCAAACAGTGATTACGCTGGAAATACGGCATGTGTGAACATACCCTGAGATTTACTACACACTCAATTTGGTCCTGTCCCAGAGGTCGAGAACATTTTTTTTTTGGCGTTTTTGTCGTTGTCAAATGTGACATCCCACCGATAACCCCTCCCACTGTCTGTATACTTACGGAGAAGGGACGCCGGTTCTTCATCGCCGGAACAAGAGCTGCTCATTTCACAGCCCCTCGCTCGAGCCACAGCTGCCGCAGCTAAAAGGCAGCAAATACATATCTGGTTAACAATTGAACATGCTGTGGGGAAGCGCTCGCAGTTTTGGTCACTTATGAATGGTCGCCTCTGGGGAGAATGCCGCCGACCCGGGGGAGGAAGATGAGTGGTGGAAGGGAGGTGTTGAGGATGGTGGAGGGGTGCTAGGGCGCCTGGTCCTTACTGATGGTGGAGGGGTGCTAGGGCGCCTGGTCCTAACTGCGCAGGTAATTATGTATACAATATTTCAGCTCCCCTCTTATGCCCCGTATGCAGTAATAAAATTGCAATGAATGATGGTTAACTTACGTAACGTCCCGGGCTGTGGGCTGCCACTGGTGGCGGAAGAAGTGCTGCTGGCAATGGCAGGTGCCTGTTCCCGGCGGCGTCTCTCTACACAAAAATTAAAGAACCGCAATGTTTAAAAAAAAATACCTAAGCCATTGGCGGCAAGGAGTAAAATAAATTTTGAGACGCCAAATGTACGTACATATATAGAAAATAGAGATCACACTTCCCAGTGATGCTATACTCTGCATTGTCTGGGGGCTTTGGTGTTCAATGGTCTGCCTGGCCTGGGACACATATTATTGCATCACTAGGAAGTGCCTCACGGCAGCGTGCGTCTCCTGATTCCCCCTCCTGGCAGTGCGCGCAGGGTTGCCAACCTCCTCCTAAATGATTTCTGGACAATCTAGATAAAAATTGTGGACATTCAAAAAAATGTAAATATGGGGGTGGAGATTCTGGAACCCCTGACCTGACCATTTTTCACAAACACCGCATTTTCCTCTCGGACAATACGGACATGAGAAAAAAGTGGCATGTTTTTCCAGGAAAAGTTGGCAACCACGATCGCGAGTCTACTGATTCCCCCCTCCCGGCAGCGTGCGTCTCCCAATTCCCCCATACTGGTACTTGCCTCGCCTTGTCTCCGCCCGCAACTCTGCCAGATGCTGTGGGTTTTTGTAGCGGAGGTCAGCCCACTTTTTCCGCAGCTGCAGCGCACTGCGGCGGATGCCGAACCGCCTCTCCATCATGTGCCTAATGCGGCGCAGCACCTCCTGCTTGTGGAGGTTCGGGTGGGCAGGTTGAGTCTCCAGGCCCTCGTAGTCCAGGGCATCCATTTTGCTCACTAAAAATCTGAGCTCGGTCTGCCCCAGAGGAGTAGAACGTTGTCTCACCACCATTTTTGCTGGAAAGACGCTGTACGGCACCGCCTAACCACGCCCAGAGGAGGTCCTTGACTCAGCCATGCTGCCGCGCGATCCGCATCGCTATAGCTTCTCCGTTTATGCACAGCGTCGCGGTTGTGGCGCCGGCTCCAGAAATCCCTCTTTGGCGTTCCCGGTTTCAAGCCGCAGCGCTCATCGTCCTGGGTTCAGTGTTTCAGTGGCTTGTACAGTGATTTTAGGGTATCTATGGGGTACGGCTGTTGCGTCAACGCTGCTTATTAGCCCTACGTATTTAATGTACGTGTAAGGCTATGTTAACATTTGCGCTGAGCGGTGCAGCGTCGGCGACGCAATGCACAACGCAAATGTAAACGCATGCACAACGCAGCATTTTGTGACACATGCGTTCACTTTTGCATGGTTTTTCGCGCAGAAAAAACTGCTTCATGCAGCGTCCTCTGCGCCCTGACGCATTTGACGCATGCGTCACAAAACGCTAGAGCAACACATGTCCATGCGCCCCCCATGTTAAATATAGGGGCGGATGATGCATGCATCTCCGCGGCTGCGCCCGACGCAACGCTAATGTGAACGTAGCCTTATAAGTGGCAAAAAATGCGATGTGTGAACGCTACATTACAGTATGGGATGTCTTGTGTCAGTTTAGCAAATCATAAGTACTAATTTTTTGGGGGTCTTTTTCAGGTTGCCATGTCTATTTCAGATGTACCTGTGATTGTAGCGGCTGCGTTGTTGGTTTAAGCTCACCGCCAGCTGGAGGCTCACGCACGGAACACTCGTGCTAAGTGACAGCGCCGCATGTAGACCAGACAGTGGCTGCAGAAGAGGAATCAATTGTCCCATATGGGCCTAATAAGGGAAATGCAGGAGAACAACCCGCATAATTTCAGGAACTACCTGCGAATGTCGGAGGATTCCTTTAATGTGCTAATTGCTGCTGTGGAACCTTATATCAGGTGGCAAAATACCAGGATGTGAGCTGCTGTCCCTGTAGATGAGAGGCTGGCTGTCACGCTGCGGTTCCTGGCGACTGGCAGGTCTTTGCAAGACTTGCATTACTGCTCAGCTATTTCCCGATCCCTGCTCAGCGTCATCATCCCAGAGACATGTAAAGCAATCGTCTCAGCTTTACACCGCCCTTACATGCCTTTACCAGAGACCCCTGATGATTGGAAACAGATTTCCCATGGATTTCAGCAGCAATGGCAGTTCCCAAATTGCGGTGGGGCCTTGGATGGGAAACATGTCCGCATCACCCAAAGACCACACTCCGGCTCATTTTTCTACAATTATAAGGGTTATTTCAGCGTTATTCTCATGGCCCTCGTTAATGCAAACTATGAATTTATAAGTGTGGCTGTAAGGATCAACGGGAGAGTATCTGATGGCGGAGTTTTGGAGCACACCGATTTTGGGGACCGCTTGAAAGAACACAAACTGGCCTTGCCGCCCAACAGTGACACAACTGAAAACATGAACTTTGTGTTTGTCGGAGATGAGGCGTTCCCACTGCATTCCAACCTTCTGAAGCCCTTCTCCCAGAAAACATTGACACCGGAGCGACATATTTTTAATTACAGACTTTCCAGAGCTAGACGCGTTGTGGAGAATGCTTTTGGTATTATGGCAAACCGATTTCGGGTTTTCCACACTGCACTCAACATGAAACTCTCGTCTATTGACTCTGTGGTGCTTGCCTGTTGCGTCCTGCACAACTTTCTACGCTGCCGTGATGCCAGTGCATACAGCCCTCCACAATATGTTGACTCTGTTGACCCGACCCTGCAAACGGAGATGTAACCCAGGGCGAATGGCGTCTAGACGAGCACAGGGTTTCAGGCTTGGAAAGTCTTGGATCCGGAAGGAACTCTGATGATGCGACGATTTGCAGGGAGAAGTACTGTGACTTTTTCAATGGGCCAGGGGCTGTCCCATGGCAGCATCTCCAGCAGTAGCGTAACTGTAGCCATTACTTTTACCATGTATTATGGAATACATTTTTTGGGGTTGAAGTGTTCTCTTGTACTTGTACCATGTATTATAATAACCAACACCTAACAATATCCCTAGTATACAGCCGTGAAGAAAACACATAGATACACCAAAAGAACTACCTTCACACAAAGGCCATAAGATTAAAAAATAACTTTTATTAATGACAATAATATATAAAAATCAATGGCGGGTGAACACCTAAGGCACAGCACAAAAGGTGGGCAACCCGGAACAAAACTCCATATATAGCAATAGCAGCACAATAAGTACAGTATAAATAGGCATGTGCCGATGTGCAAATAGTCATGTACAAATATGCAACAATAAATGGCAAAATGGGTGACAAATACAGCAGTAGAGATAAACCTATAGTGATATAGTTACCAAATGGCGCGCTCCTGGGGACCCACCACACCCGACGCGCGTTTCGCACCGAAGCATTTATTTATCGGAGTTTATTAACATATAAATATATATATATATATATATATATACTCTTCTTCCGAAGTCCCGATGAAGTCCTGCTATACTCACCCTCCGCCACCTTTCCCTGGGACCGTAAGCTGCCGCTTGCAATGGAGCGGTCCCGGGAGCGGGAAAGGCGACGGAGGGTGAGTATAGCAGGTGTGATAGCAGGTGATTTTTTTTACATGACTTTTTTTACTGTTGATGCTGCATAGGCATAGGGGATTACGGAGGGGGCGCCGGGCAGTGAGTGCAGGGGAGTAGGCATAGGGGATTACGGAGCTTATGAAACAGAAGTCTCTATTGTTTTCAAGCCAAGAACACTACAGATGTTGATAGTAGGTGTCCATCATGCTGTACTGGTGTGTGGACGTAGGAGGTCCTTGTGAAAAGTCACCAAAAGAAGGGGGTGGAGGTGGTGTCCGCTGTGGACGTGTCTGCTCCTCGAGACACGGGCTTCTAGAGGACTGAGGGGTCTGGTCATCGTTCCCTTCCGGTGTTTCCAGCTGTTGCGGAGGCACCTGCGAGTACAGGAAAAAAGAAAATAAAAACGCAATAACATAGAAACAAATCAGCCCTAGAGAGCCCCCACCTCCCCAACACCTCTATGCCCGTCCATGGGAAGCTATGAGGAACAGTTATCTAGGTAGCCATGCCACAGGGGTTACAGAGCTTACAGAGCTGGGCTGAACTACTTTTGCCGGCTATACTGTACGAATGTGCGGAAGACACAAAATGTAAATATCTGTATATTTATGTTATTGACCTTTTAAATAATAAGACAGCATTTAAAGGAAGGGAAGGACTGTTTGGACATACTTATCTGAACAGGAATTGGCAATTGTTATTATCTGGGGGATTAAACATGAAAAATGTGAATCATTATTATTGGAAACCGTGCAGTCTCATAAACATACAAGACACACGGCAAGCTACAAGAAGGGAAGCTGGGGGGTACTTACATGTTCATCAGGAGATTCGGGCAGGATCTCTTCGGCAGATGGCGCACAAAGGCTTGTGACAGTCTGGCACGGGCGAGGGATTTCCTGGTCACGAGTGAACGCCAGCAGGTCATAGTACCACAATTTGGGCACATAGACGTCATCAGTTCCGGCCCCAGACTTCATCGACTTTTTAACCTTGTTTACTCTTTTTTTGTACACTGTGCGAAGAGCCTGATCCTTCTTCCGCACAATGTTTTCATCCACCATCTCAGTGGGATGATGCTCCTTGTAGATGGCCACCAGCTTCTCATACGCTGCTTTCTTTTTGTAGTGGTTGCTGTAATCCGCAGACTTTATCTTCCACAAGCAGGGCAGGGAGCGGTACATATCGATGAGTGCCCGAACACAGTCCTGGTCATTGGCAGACATCTGGAAAAAAGAAAGAAATAGTTAAGTTACAGCAAGCAAGAAAGTGATGGGCCATGTGCTGTTCCTATTGTTAGCAGCCATTTTTTGAATGGGATGGGCCGTGGGCTTTTTCCTATTGTTAGCAGCCATTTAGTAGAATGGAAGGGCCGTGGGCTTTTTCCTATTGTTAGCCGCCATTTTGTGGATGGGATGGGCCGTGTTATTTTTCCTATTGTTAGCAGCCATTTTGTGGGTTGAAAAGGTGTTAATTCTAATGGTGGCTATTTTGTGGATGGCAAATGTTAATTTGGCGGTGGCCATTTTGTTGGTGAACATCTTAACACACCACATCACCAAATCCTTGTTACCCAGCAATGACCACTAACGGCCAATACTACAGTGCAAAAGCGTATTTGTTTACAAACTTGCAAGCTCAAACAGATCTCTGCAGAGATGTAGTATACATCACTCTACAATACACTTTCCATAAAGCAATAGCTCAAAAGGGCTGCCAGCCAGCGTAAAAACGTATTAGTTTACCTTTCCATATAGTGAAAGCACAAAGTGGCTGCCAGCCAGCACAAAAGCGTATTTGTTAACAAACTTGCAAGCTCAAACAAATCACTGCAGAGATGTAGTATACATCACTTTACAATACACATAAATTAGCATTGCTGCATGGCAGATGAGTAACAGCACAAAGATATACTTACCGTTGATGAGCTAATAGAGAATGATGCTGAGTTCAAGATCTCCAAACAGGACACTCACGAGAGGCTAGAGAACGAAGACGATGCAGGGTTCTCAATTTCCAACCAAGATGCTCACGAGATGCTGGAGAATGAAGACGATGCTGAGTTCAGGATCTCCAAACAAGACGCTCACGAGAGGCTAGAGAACGAAGACGGTGCAAAGATCTGGATTTCCAACAAGGACGCTCACGAGATGATGGAGAGTGAACACGATGCTGAGTTCAGGATTTCCAACCAAGACGCTCATGAGATGCTCGTAGATGGCGGAGTACGCACAAGTGATTGCAAAGGAGTAGAGTCGCGGTTTATATTTTGGAATGCAGCTACAGATGATCCCGCTGTGGCCTATCAACGTTCACAGGGAGACGGCGTAACAGCCACTCTTTTCAGGCCATTGCGACTGAGGGCGTCTCCTTTTGTAATGTAAAGGAGTCTCCTTTTGTAATGGAATGTAACTTAATGGCGTCTCCTTTTGTAATGTAATAATGTAATGTAAAGGCGTCGCCTTTTGTAATGTAATGTATTGTAAAGGTCTCCTTTTTAATAGCAAACAAGAACAAGCGTATGCACTAAACTAGGGATCACCACAGTATAGCTCAAAGTAGAAAAAATCTTTATTCAAAGAACAACGTGTACAAAAACATTTAAAAACATCTAAAAACATAGATAGACATAATGGGTCCACCAATATAACAGATAAATGCTGACAGAAATATGCACCTTACACAGCTAATATAAATGTTCTAACACCATTTGGCATAAATCACAGCTGATTCTGACAATACACCCAGAGCACATATGCACACTCTGAAGACCAATACTCCAAGGTGCTGGGCAAGTAGATTGGAACTCATGGGCCACAATTGAGCCTGGTCCCACATATGAACTGCTACCAAGTGGGGATATAATGAAAAGAGTCTCAATACTCAGATAGCCACCCCACTAGATCCACCTCAACAGTCCTGAATTGTCTCTTACCCAGCCCTAGTGCAGACACCTATAGAGATGATCCTAACCAGCAAGCATGTCAGATCAGTGAAGCTGTGTGGGTGCCCAGACCCACGCGTATCGACGCTCAAGGCGTCTTTCTCAAGGTCAGTATAATACTACTCACCTTGTTTCCTGGTATTTGTAGTCAAAGATAATGTAGGGAGCACCTGTCAGCTGTGCAGGGGCATGGCGGCGCTGGAGATTCCACCCGGAGTTATGGCGTTGTACACCAACATTAATCACGACCTAGGTATTACAGCTGTGGGATACTTTTTGGATAAATATACTACGGGGAGTATGGGCCATGACTCGTTTGTTCTAGACCTTCTCAAAATTATCTTGGAAAAGAATTATTTTATTTTTGATAGGGTCTATTACAAACAGGTGTCCGGTACAGCTATGGGGGCGAGGTGTGCGCCCCCTTATGCAAACCTATTTATGGGGTGGTGGGAGGAGACCTGTTGTGAATTCTGTGGCTGAATTCACTCCTGTGGTCACAAGTGGTACTGCAGCTTCTGAGCTTCCTCCCTCAGGTGTTCTGGTGAGCTCGTTAACTGCTTCATTACTTAACTCCGCCTGATGCTGCTATCCTTGCTCCTTGTCAATGTTTCAGTGTTGGATCTGAGCTTCTCCTGATTGTTCCTGTGACCTGCTGCTCTGTATAGCTAAGTGCCTTTTTGCTTTTTTGTTGCTTTTTTTCTGTCCAGCTTGTCTTTTGTTTTGCTGGAAGCTCTGAGACGCAAAGGGTGTACCGCCGTGCCGTTAGTTCGGCACGGTGGGTTTTTTTTTTGCCCCCTTTGCGTGGTTTTGCTTTAGGGTTTTTTGTAGACTGCAAAGTTCGCTTTACTGTCCTCGCTCTGTCCTAGAATATCGGGCCCCACTTTGCTGAATCTATTTCATCCCTACGTTTTGTCTTTTCATCTTACTCACAGTCATTATATGTGGGGGGCTGCCTTTTCCTTTGGGGAATTTCTCTGGGGCAAGTCAGGCCTATTTTTCTATCTTCAGGCTAGCTAGTTTCTTAGGCTGTGCCGAGTTGCCTAGGTAGTTGTTAGGCGCAATCCACAGCCGCTTTTAGTTGTGTTTAGGATAGGATCAGGTGTGCAGTCTACAGAGTTTCCACGTCTCAGAGCTCGTTCTTGTATTTTTGGGTATTTGTCAGATCACTGTGTGCGCTCTGATCGCTAAGCACACTGTGTTTCTGGATTGCCTTCATAACACCTGTCATTAGCAAACATAACAGAGACCCAGGTATATAAGAACCGTGACTACCGGGAGCACGTCCTAAAATGGTACCGCTTCATTGATGACATTGTTGTCTTATGGACAGGTACTGTGGAAACCCTGGAAGACTTTATTAGGGAGCTGAATACCAACCAATGTGGTATCAGGTTGACATTGTTATTCCAGCAGGACGGTGGACTTCCTGGATTTGAGGATCATGATTAATGACCATCGGATTACCACGACTCTCTTCCGCAAGAAGACGGACACTAATAACATCTTACATTACTCCAGCTTCCACCCACACCATCTACGCAATAGTATCCCTAAGGGTCAATTCCTGCACGTCAGGAGGAACTGTAGTACCATGACATGCTTTCAAGAACAATCTAAATTGCTCACTAAATGCTTCCAGGAACGGGGGTACCCACGGAGAGTGGTCTCGAGAGCATACGAGTTCTCTCGGCAAAAATCAAGGGAAGAGGTCCTCAGGACACAGCAGAGAAACAACAAGAATCAGCTGTGCCTGATCACAAGGTTTAATAACCAGTGGAAGGATGTGTACCACATAATGGAGTCTAACTGGGGGATCCTACTCAGTGATATGAGATTGAAGACCATCATCCCGAATAGGCCAAGAATGGTAGCAAGGTGAGCGCATAACCTGAAGGACTGCCTGACCAGGAGCCACTATAGGCGACCCACGACCAGAACGAATACAGGTAAAACCATCATTGGGTCTTATCCGTGTGATAGTTGTTAGATTTGCCCCCTCATGTTGGTCGAATTGGGGACCTATATCCCATCTCTACCTTTTCGGGTTAAGTCAAAATCATATTTTAATTGCCGCACCAGGAATCTGGTATATGCCCTGATATGTGGTTGCCAGAAAATTTATGTTGGTCAGACCACCCAAGAGTTGCGCCGGAAGGTGCAACAGCACATCTCGAATATTTCTACGGCCAAAGGTGATAGGGAAAAAGGGAAACAGATCACCTCTGTGGCAACCCATTTCTTAGAACATCATAATTGCAGCCACAGGACCCTCCGTGTTATGGGCCTCGAGGGGGTTACCCCCAGCATTAGGGGTGGTAGGCTCACAGACGAACTACTGAGGAAGGAATCCCGTCTGATTTTTGAATTGAAGAGCTTAGCTCCAGTTGGTTTGAATGAGGAGCTACTGTACACGGGTTTCTACAAAAAGCTCTAGATGTTGTCATCTATGGTCTTTTTGTGGTGCCCGTGTGCTTTGGTCCGCTGGGATGGGTTGATTATGGGCACCATTTCATGTTAAACTTATCCCTGGCTTTTTTATAGGTGTTATAGGTGATTTCATCGTTTGTTGGCGGCCTGACTGGGTTCGGCGGATCTCTAATCCCGACCCTCACGGGGACCATTCGGAGAGGAAATCCTCCAGTCGAAGATTAACTATGGAGGAACCGAAGCTCATAATTATTGGATCCGAGGGACATATTTGAGTGGTGTTCCCACTTCTTTAATATTTCATTATCTGTCCTTCTCTGCTTGTGAATTTGTTTTACATCTATTGTCTTCTGGTTCGAGAACAAGGAGAATAGCTGTCGGTTTTCTCCGTATTAGGCATTGTCTAATTAATAGGATATGTTATAGACTGACTTAATGATGGTGGGGGGATTATCTCTGTTGCTATCTGGTCCTTGGATTTTGTGGGTGGTCTGGTCCTTGGTCCACGTATGCCCCTCCTCTCCCTGAAGAACTGGAAAACTGAAAAACTGTATTACCACTTACTGGGTGTCAGGTCTCAGTGACACATAACACATTACAGTAGAGCGTGCTTATGCTCTCTAATTTAATTTTATATACTTGATAACCTTACTAGCTGTGTTCACCGCACCGGGCATGCACCACCTTACCCCCTTACATATTGGGGATATGGGATTGTGTAAGATCTACAGTTGGGGATGAGCATTACTCCCTGCACGACGATAGTACTATCTGTCAGCTCATTTATGTGGTGGTAATTGCGCGGCAGTCCCCTGCTCTCATCACTTTTCTGTGGGTGGGGGTAGGAGTGTGGATATGTATGTGTTGGTGCTTGTACCCTGGCCAGAGTTTTTGTATGTTGGCATGTATGTGTTATTTTAGCTCTATATGCTGTATCCTGCCTGGAACTGCTGTGACGTTGGGCAGGTTAAAAAGCCCCCAGTTGTCTGTGGTGGGTTAACTGCCCTTACGCCTGAGTGCTGGGTTTATGATGTCACATAAGTTCCTGGAGGGCCCCCTATATGGTTAACACCTGCGGCTACCAGAGAAACCGTAGTTTCGTCTGGCACGGGCGCACTAGTTTGTGAACTACCTACTGATATACTGTCGGGCTGGTAGGTGCCTTATACATGGGGTAGATTGCTCCCCTTGTGGGCGCATGCGCGACTTGCGGCGATGAAGGATGTGTAAAAATCCCCCTACATATGGGTGGGTTGAGTGCTCCGGTGTTTGAGCGCCGCTTCGGCGCCGTGGGATCTTCATATTTTGATGTTTTGCGGACGCGGTGTAGCTGGTAAGTGCTGGTGGTTTCCAGGGTGATTAAACCCGGACTATGGCTGTTCTGCGCATGTCTGGATGACAGCGCACAGCCCTCTGGGATTCTGCTTTCCCAGCGCCTGCGCAGAGTATCGGCCATAATACCGGGTGGAATCTCCAGCGCCGCCATGCCCCTGCACAGCTGACAGGTGCTCCCTACATTATCTTTGACTACAAATACCGGGGAACAACGTGAGTAGTATTATACTGACCTTGAGAAAGACGCCTTGAGCGTCGATACGCGTGGGTCTGGGCACCCACACAGCTTCACTGATCTGACATGCTTGCTGGTTAGGATCGTCTCTATAGGTGTCTGCACTAGGGCTGGGTAAGAGACAATTCAGGACTGTTGAGGTGGATCTAGTGGGGTCGCTATCTGAGTATTGAGACTCTTTTCATTATATCCCCACTTGGTAGCAGTTCATATGTGGGACCAGGCTCAATTGTGGCCCATGAGTTCCAATCTACTTGCCCAGCACCTTGGAGTATTGGTCTTCAGAGTGTGCATATGTGCTCTGGGTGTATTGTCAGAATCAGCTGTGATTTATGCCAAATGGTGTTAGAACATTTATATTATCTGTGTAAGGTGCATATTTCTGTCAGCATTTATCTGTTATATTGGTGGACCCATTATGTCTATCTATGTTTTTAAATGTTTTTGTACACGTTGTTCTTTGAATAAAGATTTTTTCTACTTTGAGCTATACTGTGGTGATCCCTATTTTAGTGCATACGCTTGTTCTTGTTTGCTATTACTGTTTATTGGTATGCATATGGTGATCCCCTTTTGCATTAGAATATTTGGATGGTGCCCACTCAAATATAGTGTTCAAAGGCCTCCTTTTTGTAATGTACACGCCACCTCCCAGGCCGTCGCGACTGAGGGCGTCTCCTTTTATAATGTAAAGGCGTCTCCTTTTGTAATGTAATATAATGGGGTCTCCTTTTGTAATATAATGTAATAGCGTCTCCTTTTTTTAATGTAAAGGCGTCTCCTTTTGTAATGTAATGTATTTTAAAGGCGTCTCCTTTTGTAATGTTACGCCACCTCCCTGGCCGTCACGACGGAGGGCGTCTCCTTTTGTAATGTAAAACGCCTACCTGGCTAGAACGAGACGCTGCGATGCCCCCTATGCTCGTTGCTGGTGTCGTTGCTTTTGATGTCAAACATGACGATACACGACGACCTAACGACGAAATAAAGTTCTGGACTTCTAGCTCCGACCAGCGATATCACAGCGGGATCCAGATCGCTATCCAGGACGCTGCAACGTCACGGATCGTTGTCGTTCTCGTTGGAAAGTTGTTTAGTGTGAAGGTACCTTAAGACAGAAGCATAAACTGGTATACCTGTACTTACATGTGTACAGTGTTGACTATTGAGATACCTGCATAAGTGGGGACGCCCGTGCAGTGTTGAGAATTTTCCAGGGGTTCTCTGTCTTGGTGTTGCTTCTCTGATTTTCCAGACGGATGATGTTTAAAAGCTTCTTGGTGATGGATGATGTGAGTATATGTACTTAATCATTATATGAATTTAATCCTTATACTGTATGTACTTTGTATCTTAAAATATACAAAGGTGTACGCAATCATACTATTCAATCATATTATTCCATTAATTTTGTATTTTGAATTAAAATTGCGTTATATCGCAAGTAGTAGCCTTCTTTAAAGCCGTATCCAAACCTTAGTGTTAAAAACTTGGCAATACACCATAACAACTCTTAACTCCCCACTGTCAATCTACTTCCTCCACCCACACCCTCTACCTAGTTCTCTCCAGCCTGAGATGGGGCCCTCCCTAAATAGGGTCCGTCCAGATTCCCTGGCCTGGAGTGGTGTTGGATGCTAGTGTGCGGGTAATGGATAGTGCCCCCTCCTTACCCAAAAGTGGGATACCACACCTCTGGCTGAGGTGAAGTACCTCTGTGGTCACTGGACCCTCAGAGGTACCACAATGAGAGTCGTGTTCAGCACCCGGCGCCGGGTGTGTTATGCGTATGCACGTGTGCTGGATGTTTTGTGGCTAGTGATGACATTAAAAAAGCAACACGTCAGCGTGTTTTGCCCACGGTCACACAGTCCGTGGAAACACACTGACATGCACAGACCCATTCAGTTGAATAGGCAAATAGCGCTCCATTCCTCCCGAGTCTCTCCGCATGGCTGCCCAATGATATAAAATTATGTGACACACCCATGGTGTCAATATGATCACTGCACCCCTAGATGAATTCATTTTGAAGTGTAATTCGTAAAATGGGGTCACTTATGGGGGGTTCTGCTGTTTTTTCACCTCCTGGGCTCTCCCAGTGGGTCATGGTGTCTGCAAATCATTACAGTAGAAGCGCTCCTTCCCTTCTGAGCTCTGCCATGTGGCCAAACATAAGGGGTATCAGCGTACTCAGGACAAATTGCACAACAACTTTTGGGGTCCAAATTCTTCTGTTACCCTTGGTAAAATAAAAAAAATTGGATCTTAACCCCTTCCCGACCCATGACGCCACGTAAGCGTCATGAAAGTCAGTGCCAATCCGACCCATGACGCCTATGTGGCGTCATGGAAAGATTGCGTCTCTGCAGATTCGGTGAAAGGGTTAACTCCAATTTCACCAGATCTGCAGGGACAGGGGGAGTGGTAGTACAGCCCAGGGGGGGTGGCTTCACCCCCCGTGGCTATGATCGCTCTGATTGGCTGTTGAAAGTGAAACTGCCAATCAGAGCGATTTGTAATATTTCACCTATTAAAACTGGTGAAATATTACAATCCAGCCATGGCCGATGCTGCAATATCATCGGCCATGGCTGGAAACACTGGTCTGCCCCCACCCACCCCACCGATTGCCCCCCCAGTCCTCCGATCAGTCCTGAACACTGCCCTGCTCCTCTCCGTCCTCATGTACGCTCCCCCCGTGCTCCAATCCCACCCCCATGCTCCGATCCACCCCCCGTGCTCCAATCCACCCCCCGCACTCCGATCCACCCCCCTGCTCCGATCCACCCCCTCCTCCGATCCACCTCCCGTGCTCCAATCCACCCCCGCATGCTCCGATCCACCCCCCCCCCGTGCTCCTCCCCACCCCATCATACTTACCGATCCTCCCGGGGTCCGTCTGTCTTCTCCATGGGCACCGCCATCTTCCAAAATGGCGGGCGCATGCGCAGTGTGGATCGCCCCCAGACACAGGGCCACAGGTTACTCAGTACCGGTCCTTTCTTCTCGGTTCTGGGGTTGTCACGGTGGCTGGACCCGGTCGTGACCCTGCTAAGGGGTGTCCAATAAAGGTGATAGTACAGTCTGTCAAGGGTTCGTGACGCCACCTGTGTTGTTCGGTCAGGGTGACCGACGCTGCTGTGGGGTCCGCTGGGGTGATGGAATGGCAGCTGGATGGTATAACTTCCCACAGGTGAAGTATGTCCCCAGGGCTTCCCAGTAAGGTGGATGGTGTGAGGTGCAGGCAATAACGAGGACACAAGGTTGCAGTCTCTTTACCTCTTTACTGAAGGCTTCAAGATCCTCAGTCCAGAGCACGTTCAACCGGGCTATCAGAGACCGGCCGGTCCGATGGGCACATCCAGAGTTTCCCTCGCAGATGGAAATCGTTGCCTACCAATAGCGCCTGTGTGTTGTAGTCCTACCCTGCTGAGCATTCTGAATAGTCCTCACAACTGCTGTTCTCGTTCGTTCGTTCTCTACAGCTTTCTTTCTCTCTCTTGTTCTTTGGTTCCAGATGTTACTAGTTTCTAACGTCCCCCAGATATGTTATGGCTAGGACGCCACCCGTTTGATGGGAAGGCTTGGAGGTCTTCTGGGACCCTAGAGACGCCCCTCACCCAATGTTGCCCCCTATGTCTTCGTAGGTGTAGTAGGTAGACAGCCAACCTATAATTAACTGTCCAGCGGAATTTGAAGTAAGGCCTGAAGTCAGTTACTCCTACGGTGATCCGGCCACCGACTACGTGCCTCAGTAAGATGTTGCCTCTCTCTCTTGGTACAACTCTTACTGGCTCTCCTTTGTGCTTGATCTTGTTTACACTGTTCCACAATATCCTTCCCTTCGTGTCTCTCTCCTGGATACCGCCGCAGGGTGTGCAGGCGAGGTTCCGTTACGTTCTGTTCGCTAGGCACCTGCCAGGTTCCCACGCCTGACAGGGACTCCCCTGTGCCTTCTCCCTGCAACACCCCTTGCCACGGGATGTTGCCTGGTTCCAACCCAGTCAGCTTCTAACTAACTTCCTCCCCAGCCCCTAGTTTTACCAGTGTGAGGAATGGCCCAATAAATAAAGCCTTTTTCTCCCCCTAGTAGCCGGAGTGTGAAGTGTAATGTGTTCTGGTGATACCTGGTCAGGAGAACTCTTTAGTACCATCAGACGTACCGCCACTCTCCTTAGCGGCAGAGTGCCATTCTGCAAAGACCAGGTCTCTAGGGCGCTGCACAGTGCGCCCGCCGAATCTGCCGGCAGGCAGATTCGTTCCAATGTGCATTTTGATCACTGTGATAAAACCTATCACAGTGATCAAAATAAAAAAAATAGTAAATGACCCTACCTTTGTCACACCCATAGGTAGGGACAATATTAAAATAAAGAATTTTTTTTTCCCACTAAGGTTGGGGTTAGAACTAGGGTTAGGGTTTCGGTATGTGCACACGTATTAGGGTTAGGGTTTCGGTATGTGCACACGTATTCTGGTCCTCTGCGGATTTTTCCACAGCAGATTTGATAAATCCGCAGTGCTAAACCGCTGCGGATTTATGGCGGATTTACCACGGTTTTTCTGCGCATTTCACTGCGGTTTTACAACTGCGATTTTCTATTGGAGCAGTTGTAAAACTGCTGCGGAATCCGCAGAAAGAAGTGACATGCTGCGGAATGTAAATCGCTGTGTTTCCGTGCAGTTTTTCTGCAGCATGTGTACAGCGATTTTTGTTTCCCATAGGTTTACATTGAACTGTACACATGGGAAACTGCTGCGGATCCGCAGCGTTTTCCGCAGCGTGTGCACATACTTTTAGAATTAGGCTATGTGCACACGGTGCGGATTTGGCTGCAGATCCGCAGCGGATTGGCCGCTGCGGATTTGCAGCAGTGTTCCATCAGATTTACAGTACCATGTAAAGCTATGGAAAACCAAATCCGCTGTGCCCATGGTGCGGGAAATACTGCGCGGAAACGCTGCGTTGTATTTTCCGCAGCATGTCAATTCTTTGTGCGGATTCCGCAGCGTTTTACACCTGTTCCTCAATAGGAATTCGCAGGTGAAATCTGCACAAAAAACAGTGGAAATATCCGCGGATTTTTCAAAAATGGTGCTGAAAAATCTCACACGAATCCGCAACATGGGCACATAGCCTTAGAGTTAGGGTTGGAATTAGGGTTGTGGTTAGGGTTGTGATTAGGGTTAGGGGTGTGGGGGGTTAGTGTTGGAGGTAGAATTGAGGGGTTTCCACTGTTTAGGCACATCAGGGGTCTCCAAACGCAACATGGCGCCACCATTGATTCCAGCCAATCTTGTATTCAAAAAGTCAAATGGTGCTCCCTCACTTCCAAGCTCTTCCGTGCGCCCAAACAGTGGTTTACCCCCACATATGGGGTACCAGCATACTCAGGACAAACTGCGCAACAATTACTGGGGTCCAATTTCTCCTGTTACCCTTGTGAAAATAAAAAATTGCTTGCTAAAACATAATTTTTGAGGAAAGAAAAATTATTTTTTATTTTCACGGCTCTGCGTTGTAAACGTCTGTGAAGCACTTGGGGGTTCAAAGTGCTCACCACATATCTAGATAAATTCTTTTCGGGGTCTAGTTTCCAAAATGGGGTCACTTGTGGGGGATTTATACTGTTTAGCCACATCAGGGTCTCTGCAAACGCAACGTGACGCCCGCAGAACATTCCATCAAAGTCTGCATTTCAAAACGTCACTACTTCACTTCCGAGCCCCGGCATGTGCCCAAACAGTGGTTTACCCCCACATATGGGGTATCACCGTACTCAGGAGAAACTGGACAACAAATATTGGAGTCAAATTTGTCCTGTTACCCTTGGGAAAATTAAAAAATTCTGGGCTAAATAATTATTTTTGAGGAAAGAAAACATTTATTATTTTCACGGCTCTGCGTTATAAACTTCTGTGAAGCACTTGAGGGATCAAAGTGCTCACCACATATCTAGATAAATTCTTTTCGGGGTCTAGTTTCCAAAATGGTTTACCCCCACATATGGGGTATCAGCGTACTCAGGAGAAACTGGACAACAACTTTTGGGGTCAAATTTCTCCTGTTACCCTTGGGAAAATAAAAAATTGCGGGCTAAAAAATCATTTTTGAGAAAAGACATTTTTTTTTTATTTTCATGGCTGTGCGTTATAAACTTCTGTGAAGCAGTTGGGGGTTCAAAGTGCTCACCACACATCTAGATTAGTTCCTTTGGGGGTCGTTTCCAAAATGGGGTCATTTGTGGGGGATCTCCAATGTTTAGGCACACAGGGGCTCTCCAAACGTGACATGGTGTCCGCTAATGATTGGAGCTAATTTTCCATTTAAAAAGCCAAATGGCGTGCCTTCCCTTCCGAGCCCTACCGTGCGCCCAAACAGTGGTTTACCCCCACATATGGGGTATCAGCGTACTCAGGACAAACTGGACAACAACATTTGGGGTCCAATTTCTCCTATTACCCTTGGCAAAATAGGAAATTCAAGGCTAAAAAATCATTTTTGAGGAAAGAAAAATTATTTTTTATTTTCATGGCTCTGCGTTATAAACTTCTGTGAAGCACCTGGGGGTTTAAAGTGCTCAATATGCATCTAGATAAGTTCCTTGGGGGTCTAGTTTCCAAAATGGGGTCACTTGTGGGGGAGCTCCAATATTTAGGCACATAGGGGCTCTCCAAACGCGACATGGTGTCCGCTAACAATTGGAACTAATTTTCCATTCAAAAAGTCAAATGGCGCGCCTTCCCTTCCGAGCCCTGCCGTGTGCGCAAACAGTGGTTTACCCCCACATATGAGGTATCGGCGTACTCAGGAGAAATTGCCCAAGAAATTTTAGGATCCATTTTATCCTATTGCCCATGTGAAAATGAAAAAATTGAGGCGAAAAGAATTTTTTTGTGAAAAAAAAAAGTACTTTTTCATTTTTACGGATCAATTTGTGAAGCACCTGAGGGTTTAAAGTGGTCCGTAGGCATCTTGATAAGTTCCTTGAGGGTCTAGTTTCCAAAATGGGGTCACTTGTGGGGGAGCTCCAATGTTTAGGCACACAGGGGCTCTCCAAACACGACATGGTGTCCGCTAATGATGGAGATAATTTTTCATTCAAAAAGTCAAATGGCACTCCTTCCCTTCCGAGCCTTACCATGTGCCCAAACAGTCGTTTACCCCCACATATGAGGTATCGGTGTACTCAGGACAAATTGGACAACTTTCGTGGTTCAGTTTCTCCTTTTACCATTGGGAAAATAAAAAAATTGTTGCTAAAAGATCATTTTTGTGACTAAAAAGTTAAATGTTCATTTTTTCCTTCCATGTTGCTTCTTCTGCTGTGAAGCACCTGAAGGGTTAATAAACTTCTTGAATGTGGTTTTGTGCACCTTGAGGGGTGCAGTTTTTAGAATGGTGTCACTTTTGGGTATTTTCAGCCATATAGACCCCTCAAACTGACTTCAAATGTGAGGTGGTCCCTAAAAAAAATGGTTTTGTAAATTTCGTTGTAAAAATGAGAAATCGCTGGTCAAATTTTAACCCTTATAACTTCCTAGCAAAAAAAAAATTTTGTTTCCAAAATTGTGCTGATGTTAAGTATACATGTGGGAAATGTTATTTATTAACTATTTTGTGTCACATAACTCTCTGGTTTAATAGAATAAAAATTCAAAATGTGAAAATTGCGAAATTTTCAAAATTTTCGCCAAATTTCTGTTTTTATCACAAATAAACACAGAATTTATTGACCTAAATTTACCACCAACATGAAGCCCAATATGTCACGAAAAAACAATCTCAGAACCGCTAGGATCCGTTGAAGCGTTCCTGAGTTATTACCTCATAAAGGGACACTGGTCAGAATTGCAAAAAACGCCCAGGTCATTAAGGTCAAAATAGGCTGGGTCATGAAGGGGTTAAGTAAATTTTTGTGGAAAAAGTTAAATGTTCATTTTTTTTAAACATTCTAAAAATTCCTGTGAAGCACCTGAAGGGTTAATAAACTTCTTGAATGTCGTTTTGAGCACCTTGGAGGCTGGAGTTTTTGGAATGGTGTCACTTTTGGGTATTTTCTATCATACAGACCCCTCAAAGTGAATTCAAATGTGATGTGATCCCTAAAAAAAACGTTGCTGTAAAAAATGAGAAATTGCTGGTCAACTTTTAACCCTTATAACTTCTTAAGAAAAAAATTTTGGTTCCAAAATTGTGCTGATGTAAAGTAGACATGTGGGAAATGTTACTTATTAAGGGCAAGAAAATTAAAAGTTGGAAAATTGTGAAATTTTCAAAGTTTTCACCAAATTTCCGCTTTTTTCACAAATAATCGCTAGTAATATCAAAGAAATTTTACCACTATCATGAAATACAATATGTTCCAGAGATATTACCTCATAAAAGGACAGTGGTCAGAATTGTAAAAATTGGCCTGGTCATTAACATGCAAACCACCCTTGGGGGTAAAGGGGATAATACCAACCAGTACATCATATGATGACATTTTGTTACTAATGAGTACTTTGTGGAAACTCTTAGGGTACGTGTCCACATTCAGGATGGCCGGCGCATTGGACGGAGCAGAAAACTCGTTCCGCCCCCTTCTGGAGACGCGATGATGCCGGATGTGTTCATTGCACACATCCGGAATCATCGCACCCCACACATTGGGCCCTGTGTTTTACCTTGCAGCGGCGCCGCAAGGTAAACCGACATGCTGCGATCTAAAAAGACGCGCCGCATGTCCGGAATCGCAGGGCCGCCGGATGCGTGTTACCACGCATAGTGGAGACGGGATTTCATAAAATCCCCTCCACTACGCTGTAACATCTGGCGCTGCGGATTGAATACTGCGGCTCCACGCAGCGTTCAATCCGCAGCTAGTCCGGATGTAAAATGGCCCGTGGACACATACCCTTAGGCTGTGTGCACACGTTGCTGTTTTTTCACGTTTTTTTCGCTATAAAAACGCTATAAAACTGCAAAAAAAACTGCATACATTATGCATCCCATTTTTTTGCACACGCAGCATGTTCATTAATTTTGCGTTTTTTTTGCAGATTTCCCACTATATAATGCATTGGGAAATGTCTGGGAAAAAACGCACCAAAAACGCCGTAAAAAGATGCAAAAAATGCATGCAGATTTCTTGCAGAAAATTTCAGGTTTTTCTCAAGAAATTTCTGCAATAAATTCTGAACATGTGCACATAGCCTAATCTCACCATTGCACTCTTGTAAAGCCCAAGGTAAGGCAAATGTCATATTGTATTGGAGACAAATTTTCCTCTGCTGGCTAGGAAGTTTCATTTTGGTATATGTAAGGCTGGGTTCACACTGCGTTAGTGAGACCCGTTTAACGGACTACGTTTCACCGTGGCATAACGCGGTGTAACATAGTTCGTTAACGCCGCCATTACTTTCAATGGCGGACGCATCGCTAGCGCACACCCACAATGGGCGTGCGCTAGCGATGTGCAGTCATTGAGTGACGGACCCGAGACGTGGGCTGCAGTGTTTCCGGGTCCGTCACTGCTAGCGCACTGCTAGCGCAGATGGAGCTAGCAGATGCTCCATCTGTGCTAGCGCTGTGCAAACGTCGGCACTTGCGCTAGTGCAGTCCGTTTAATGGATGTGTTGAACGGACTGCACAACGCAAGTGTGAATTTAGCCTAAGAGCCTCTTTCCTGAGATTCAAACTCGTGATGCCAGAAATGAGCTTTAACCCACAAGAACAGTCTGCTAGGTGATCCCTTTGTTAAAAAAAAAAAGTCATTTGCGTAAGGAGAAGGCATTCAAATCTGGCAAAATGAAATCCATTAATATTACCTTGTGATGCTTAATGCCAACCAGTACACCATATAATGACATTTTGTTCCTAATGAGCACTTTGTACAAATTCTTAATCTCACCATTGCAATATCTCAAAGACCAAGTTAAGGGAAATGTCATATTGTACTGGAGAGAAATTTTCTTCTGCTGTCTAGGAAGCCTAATTGTGGGTAGATGTAAAAGGCTCTCTGCTGAGATTCGAGCTCGTGAACTCACAGACTCCAGATAGGCGCTTTAAGGCCGGAGTCACACTGCCATTGAATAAGGACGAGTGCTATGTGACAAAAAATCATATTCATCTATGGGGCAGCTCACATCACCGTATTTTTTCTCTGCCGTTTTCAGTGTGCGAGTGAAATCATCACAGCGATGTGCGATATACGCTGACCCTGGCAATGGAGGAAATGGAGAAATCATTTCTCCGCCTCCTCTGCAGCTGTGCTCTGATCCTCTTTGTACGAGAGGCTCGGAGCACAGACGCATGACACTCGGCTCCCGCTCACAGCAGACCAGGAGCCAAGGGTCATTAGCATATCGCATCCAATGCTCATCTGACGCCAGCCTAACCCACAAGAACAGCCTGCCATCACCCTTTGTTAAAATAATTAGCTGCGTAAGGAGAAGGCTTTCAAATCTGTCAAAATGAAATCCATTAATGTTACCTTGTGATGCTTAATGCCAACCAGTACACCATATAATGACATTTTGTTCCTAATGAGCACTTTGTACAAATTCTTAATCTTACCATTGCAATATCTCAAAGACCAAGTTAAGGGAAATGTCATATTGTACTGGAGAGAAATTTTCTTCTGCTGTCTAGGAAGCCTAATTGTGGGTAGATGTAAAAGGCTCTCTGCTGAGATTCGAACTCGTGAACTCACAGACTCCAGATAAGCGCTTTAAGGCCGGAGTCACACTACCATTGAATATGGACGAGTGCTATGTGACAAAAAATCATATTCATCTATGGGGCAGCTCACATCACCGTATTTTTTCTCTGCCGTTTTCAGTGTGCGAGTGAAATCATCACAGCGATGTGCGGTATACACTGACCAATGGAGGAAATGGAGAAATCATTTCTCCGCCTCCTCTGCAGCTGTGCTCTGATCCTCTTTGTACGAAAGGCTCAGAGCACAGACGCATGACACTCGGCTCCCGCTCGCAGCAGACCAGGAGCCAAGGGTCATTAGCATATAGCATCCAATGCTCATCTGACGCCAGCCTAACCCACAAGAACAGCCTGCCATCACCCTTTGTTAAAATAATTAGCTGTGTAAGGAGAAGGCTTTCAAATCTGGCATAATGACATCCATTGGTATATCTTTGTCATGCTTAATGCCAACCAGTACAGCACATGATGACATTTTGCTCCTAATGAGTGCTTTATACAAATTCTTAATCTCACCATGGAACTATCTTAAAGCCCAAGGTAAGGCAAATGTCATATTGTACTGGAGAAAAAAATTTTCTTTTCCTGGCTAGGAAGCTGAAGGGTATGTGCACACATTGCAGATTTTGATGCGGATCCGCAGTGTTTTTGGACGCACAGAATTGCATCAAATCAACAGTTTAGTGCACAAGCAACGTTAGCCTATGTGAAATTGACATTTGGTGTGCACATGATGTGGAAAAAACGTGTGCAATCTGCAGCGTTTCTGCATCCATTGACTTCCATTGTTTTAAAAAACATCTGCGGTTTTGCTGCGGATGTGCCTGCGAGATCGGGAGGGGGAAGAGTGTGTGGGCAGAGACTGTGTGTGTGGGCAGAGAAGATGTGCGGGGCTGGGTGCGGGTTTTTGTTTGTGTCTATGTGTATCTGTGTGGGTGTGTGGGGCTGTGTGTGTGTGCGTGTGTGTGTCAGGCATCCTCCGATGGGTCTACTAGTCCCATCTGGCTATGCCTGCTACAGTGACAGGTAGCCAGATTATGGGACAGTAGTAGTCCCATCACCCAGCTACTGTGGTCAAGTGTAAAAAAACAAAAACAAAACACATACACATAGACATACAGTATATACTCATCATACAGCTAATGCCAACCAGTACAGTATATGATGACATTTTGCTCCTATTGAGTACTTTGTTCAAATTTTTAATCTCACCATCTTAAAGCCCAAGGTAAGGGAAATGTCATATTGTGCTGGAGAGAAATTTCCATTTGTTCGCTAGGAAGCTTTATTGTGGATAGATTTAAACGTCTCTCTCCTGAGATTCGAACCACCAGATGGGCGCTTTAACCCACAAAACCACAAGAACAGTCTGCCATCTCCTTTTTTAAAAAGAGTCAATTGTGTAAGGAAAAGGCATTGAAATCTGGCAAAATGAAATCCATTAGTATTATTTTGTCATGCTTAATGCCAACCAGTACAGCATATGATGGCATTTTGCTCCTAATGAGTACTTTGTACAAATTCTTAATCTCACTAATGCAATCTTAATGCCCAAGGTAAGGCAAATATCATATTGTACTAGAGAGTAATTTCCCTGAGATCTCATCTCCCAAGATCTTGGTGCCGAGATCTCCATCTGCGCATGCTCCGCCCCAGTGGCCATTTTCCCGGAGTCCACTGCACAGGAAACCAAGGAACTACAGGGGGCTCTGGCCTTTCACAAAATGTCAGCACAGCCCCCCTCAGCACCGGAGACAGCCGCAGCAGCACCAGAGACATGGAGACACCCGCAGCAGCACCGGAAACCCCCGAAGCACACCCCTCAGCACTGGACACAAGCAGCAGCACCGGACACCAGCAGCATAACTGGACATCAGCAGTGGCGCGCCGCACATGGGAACACCTCATTCATCCCAGCCTGCAGCATCACCCCACTCCTGCCTCCTCCAGCAGCGACCCTGAGGCCCCGCTTCAACACAGACACAACCCCCCGGTAAGCAATCAGATGCATGGATTATATGAAGCACCACAATTTTATTAAAAACACTTTTTTCCTATTTGTCGCCTCAAAATTTGGGGTGCGTCTTATAATCCAGAGCGCCTTATCCTAAAAATATGGTATTTGATCCCCTACCAACCATTAAGAGTTCTGGCTCCTACAGACTAGTTAGACGCTCCTAATCAACTCGTTACCTGCATTAAAAACAGCTGTCACCTTTATAAAAGACTCCTGTCCACAGACTCAATCAGTTATACTCTTACCTCTACAGCATGGGCAAGACCAAAGAGCTTTCTAAGGATGTCATGGACAAGATCATAGACCTTCATGAAGCTGGAATGGGCTACAAAGCCATAAGTAAGACACTAGGTGAGAAGGAGACAACTGTTGGCACAATAGTAAGAAAACGGAAGAAGTACAAAATGACTGTCAATCGACATCGATCTGGGGCACAATGCAAAATCTCACCTCATGAGGTATCCTTGATCATGAGGAAACTACACAGGGGAACTTGTTAATGATGTCAAGGCAGCTGGGACCACAGTCACCAAGAAAAACATTGGTAACACATTACGCCATAAAGTTTTAAAAACCTGCAGTGCCCGCAAGGTCCCCCTGCTCAATAAGGCATACGTGCAGGCCCATCTGAAGTTTGCCAGTGAACCCCTGGATGATTCTGTGTGTGATTGGGAGAAAGTTCTGTGGTCAGATGAAACAAAAATTGGGGCCTTTGGTATCGACTCAACTCGCCATGTTTGGAGGAAGAGAAATGCTGCCTATGACCCAAAGAACACTGTCCTCACTGTCAAGCATGGAGGTGGAAACATTATGCTTTTGGGTGTGCCTCTTCTAAGGGCACAGGACTACTTCACCGCATCAATGGGAGAATGGATGGAGCCACGTACCTTAAAATCCTGAGTAACAACATCCTTCCCTCCGCCAGGACATTAAAAATGGGTAGCAGCTGGGTATTCCAGCAAGACAATGACCCAAAACATACAGCCAAGGCAACAAAGGAGTGGCTAAAACGAAGCACATTAAGGTCATGGAGTGGCCTAGCCAGTCTTCAGACTTTAATCCCATAAAAAAACTTATGGAGGGAGTTGAAGCTCTGAGTTGCCAAACAGCCTAAAAATCTTAATGATTTGGAGATGATCTGCAAAGCTGAGTGGAGAAAAATTTCTCCTGACATGTGCGCAAACCTCATCAACTACAAAAAAGTCTGACTGCTGTACTTGCCAAGAAGGGTTTTGCCTCCAAGCATTAAGTATTGTTTACCAAAAGAATCAAATACTTATTTCTCACTGCAAAATGCAAATACATTAACACTGTGTGCAGAATTTTTATACAAGTTGTATTTTAGAGGATTATTTTTATTATTGATCAACAACTATGCTCTCAATCAACCCAAAAGACTCATAAATATCAAAGCTTAATATTTTTGGAAGATGGCGTTTTTTGTTGTTGTTTTTTTTAGATTTGGCTATCTTAGGGGGGATATCTGTTTGTGCAGGTAACTATTACTGTGCAGAATTATTAGGCAACTTAATAAAAACCAAATATATTCCCATCTCACTTGTTTATTTTCACCAGGTAAACGAATACAACTGCACAAAATTTAGAAATAAACATTTCTGATATGCAAAAACAAAACCCCCAAAAATTAGTGACCAATATAGCCACCTTTCTTTATGATGACACTCGGCAGCCTTCCATCCATAGATTCTGTCAGCTGCTTGATCTGTTTACGATCAACATTGCGTGCAGCAGCCACCACAGCCTCCCAGACACTGTTCCGAGAGGTGTACTGTTTTCCCTCCCTGTAGATCTCACATTTTATGAGGGACCACAGGTTCTCTATGGGGTTCAGATCAGGTGAACAAGGGGGCCATGTCATTATTTTTTCTTCTTTGAGACCTTTACTGGCCAGCCACGCTGTGGAGTAGTTGGAGGCATGTGATGGAGCATTGTCCTGAATGAAAATCATATTTTTCTTGAACGATACTGACTTCTTCCTGAACCACTACTTGAAGAAGTTGTCTTCCAGAAACTGGCAGTGGAGCTCTCTGCCCTTTACTGATCCAGCCTCTGGCCCATCCATCTGGCCCATCAAGAGCCACTCATTTCATCAGTCCATAAAACCTTTGAAAAGTCAGTCTTAAGATTTTTCTTGGCCCAGTCTTGACGTTTTATTTTGTTTCTTGTTCAAAGGTGGTCGTTTTTCAGCCTTCCTTACCTTGGCCATGTCCCTGAGTATCACACACCTTGTGCTTTTTGTTACTCCAGTAACGTTGCAGCTCTGAAATATGGCAAAACTGGTGGCAAATGGCATATTGGCAGCTTCATGCTTGATTTTCCTCAATACATGGGCAGTTATTTTGCACCTTTTTTGCCCAACACGCTTCTTGCAACCTTGTTGGCTATTTGCCATGAAACACTTGATTGTTCGGTGAACACGCTTCAAAAGCTCGGCAATTTCAAGACTGCTGCATCCCACTGCAAGACATCTCACAATTTTGGACTTGTCAGAGCCCGTCAAATCTCTTTTCTGACCCATTTTGCCAAAGGAAAGGAAGCTGCCTAATAATTAAGCACACCTAGGGTCTTGATGTCATTAGACAACACCCCTCCTCATTACAAAGATGCACATCACCTGATTTACTTAATTGGTAGTTGGCTCTCAAGCCTGAACAGCTGGGAGTAGGACAACATGTATAAAAAGTATCATGTGATCAAAATACAACTTGCCTAATAATTCTGCATACAGTGTATATAAGTAATACAATGTGATTTTCTGGATTTTATTTTTCATATTCTATCTCTCAATGTTAAAATTAACCTTCCCTTAAAATTATAGACTGCATATGTCTTTTTCAGTGGGCAAACTTACAAAATCAGCAAGGTATCAAATAATTATGTGCTTCATTGTATAGAGTGTAGTGCAGTGGGTTTGCTGCAGTGTGACAGATGACCAGTGACCCAGGAAAGTTCAAAACAAACTTGTTTTAATGTCCATAACTTACAAAGTAAACAGCACACAGTATTTTCCGGATTGCAGCCGGGAATCAAGACAGTCCTTATCTGAGACTGGTTGATGTTGGCCACTGCACCACCGTGTTATGGTGAGGGGTACCAGGCCTTTTGGCTTCGCTCCGTGTTACTTCACACAGATTGAGCTTTGCAGAGCCACCTGCTATGCAAGTTTGCAAACCAAGACTGAACCCCCCAACCCTTTACTGCAGGGTTTTTTAAATGGAATCGGTGGCCATGGGCCACTTGTAAAACCCGGACCGAAGTGAGCGAACTGCCCCACTACCATCCTGCAGTTCGCTCCAAAACTAAAAGCCCATGCCGAGTTTTCTTAAATCTGCCTTGGGTAAATAGTTTGCCCAAGATCAAACTTACTTTTATTTAGCACTGCAATCACAGTTATATCTGTGACTGCAATGTACTCCAGCAGTCTCAATATGCTTCTATGCGCATCCTGGGGGACACATTGCAACCCTTGCATATAACACCTGTCACTGCCTCACATACCCCCCATTTGTTCAAACCTGTGGGGTTGAACACTTGTCACCATGCAGGGGGCCCGTGATAGGGCATCAGCATTACCATGCAACTTCTCCGCCCGATGTTCCACTGAGAGGCTAAAGTTTTGTAGGGGCAGGAACCATCTGGTGACTCGAGAATTCCTCTCTTTTGCATTGCTCATCCAGACAAGGGGTGAATGGTCCGTTAACAACTGAACCTGACACCCGAGCAAATAGTAGCGTAGGTATTCCAAGACCCACTTAATTGCCAAGCAGTCCTTTCCAACTATGCTATAATTTTTGTCTGCCAGGGTCAGTTTCATGTCCAAGTAGGTGATTGCATCATCTCTGTTCACCTCTTGCAACAGTACTGCTCCTAGACCTCTGAGGCATCTATCTGCACGATGAATGTTTGGTTGAGGCTGATGAGGACCAGCTATCCACACAATGCCAGAATTGACTTTGGCATCTTTCATCCAGCCACTGAATTTCTGGATTGTGAGTCATGGGGAAGGCAAAAGAAATGTCAACAGATCTACGGGAAAAGGTAATTGAACTGTATAAAACAGGAAAAGGGTACAAAAAGATACAAGGAATTAATAATGCCAGTAAGCAGAGTTCAAACTGTGATTAACAAATGGAAAATCAAGAGCTCTGTAAAAACAAAACCACGGTCAGGTAGACCAACAAAAATTTCATTCACAATTGCTAGGAAAATTGTTCGGGATGCAATGAAAAACCCACAAATAACAGCAGCTGAAATACAGGACTCTCCGAAAACTAGCAGCGTGGCTGTTTCAAGATGCACAATAAGGAGGGACTTGAAGAAAAACTGGCTGCATGGTCAAGTTGCCAGAAGAAAGCCATTACTGTGCAAATGCCACATAGTATCTTGCCTACAATACGCAAAACACAACAGAGACAAGCCTCAAAACTTATGGAACATAGTAATTTGGAGTGATGAGACCAAAATTGAACTTTGTGGCCACAATCATAAAGGTTACATTTGGAAAGAGGTCACCAAGGCCTGTGAAGAAAGGTACACCATTCCAAGTGTAAAGCACAGAGGTAGATTGTGGTTTTGGGGATGTGCGAGCTACAAAGGCACAAGAAACTTGGTCAAAGTTGAAGGAAAGATGAATGCAGCACATTATCAACAAATACTGCAGGCAAATTTGCAATCATCAGCCCAGAAGCTGTGCTTGGGACGTACAGTGCCTTGCGAAAGTATTCGGCTCCCTGGAACTTTTCAACCTTTTCCCACATATCGTGCTTCAAACATAAAGATACCAAATGTAAATTTTTGGTGAAGAATCAACAACAAATGGAACAAAATTTTGAAGTTATTATTATTTATTTATATAGCACCATTGATTCCATGGTGCTTTACATGAGAAGGGGTTGCATACAAGTTACAGATATCCCTTACAGTAAACAAACTAACAGTGACAGACTGATACAGAGGGGCGAGGACCCTGCCCTTGCAGGCTTACATTCTACAGGATTATGGGGAAGGAGACAGTAGGTTGAGGGTTGCAGGAGCTCCGGTGTTGATGTGGCGGTAGCTTCGGTAGTGATGAGGCGGCAGCGGGGTCAGTGCAGGCTGTAGGCTTTCCTGAAGAGATGGGATTTCAGGCTCCGTCTGAAGGATCCGAATTAAATAAATACAGAAAATTAAATTCTGTAAAAAGCAAATCAAGGCAGCAAAGATTGAGACAGAGAGACTCATTGCCAGAGAGAGTAAAAATAATCCCAAAATATTCTTTAACTACGTAAATAGTAAGAAGCTAAAAAATGATAGTGGTGGCCCCCTTAAAAAATAGTCTGGGCGAAATGGTGGATGAGGATGAGGAAAAAGCCAATATGCTAAATGACTTTTTTATCAGTATATACTCAAGAAAATCAAGGGAACCCAGTGGACGTAGTGTATATGGACTTTTCAAAAGCTTTTGATACGGTGCCACACAAAAGGTTGATACATAAAATGAGAATAATGGGGAGAGGGGAAAATATGTGTAAGTGGGTTAAGAGCTGGCTCAGGGATAGGAAACAAAGGGTGGTTATTAATGGAGCACACTCGGACTGGGTCGCGGTTAGCAGTGGGGTACCACAGGGGTCAGTATTGTGCCCTCTTCTTTTTAACATATTTATTAATGACCTTGTAGGGGGCATTCAGAGCAGAATTTCAATATTTGCAGATGACACTAAACTCTGCAGGGTAATCAATACAGAGAAGGACAATTTTATATTACAGGATGATTTATGTAAACTATTTAGTTTGGAAAAACGAAGAATAAGGGGTGAACTTATTTTAATGTATAAATATGAGGGGACAGTACAAAGACCTTTCTGATGATCTTTTTAATCATAGACCTAAGACAGGGACAAGGGGGCATCCTCTATGTCTGGAGGAAAGAAGGTTTAGGCATAATAACAGACACGGGTTCTTTACTGTAAGAGCAGTGAGACTATTGAACTCTCTGCCATATGATGTTGTAATGAGTGATTCATTACTTAAATTTAAGAGGGGATTGGATACCTTTCTTGAAAAGTATAATGTTGCAGGGTATACGACTAGATTCCTTGATAGGGCGTTGATCCAGGGAACTAGTCTGATTGCCGTATGTGGAGTCGGGAAGGAATTTTTTTCCCCAAAGTGGAGCTTACTATTTGCTGCATGTTTTTTTTGCCTTCCTCTGGATCAACATGTTAGGGAATGTTAGGCTATGGGTTGAACTAGATGGACTTAAAGTCTTCCTTCAACCTTAATAACTATGTTACTGTAAGGGCATAGGTAAACATGGTGAAGGAGTAAGATGGGTTAATAGAAAAGCTAGACCCAAGTAATAAGAAGTGCTAACTCAGCAGACATACCCAAAAGAGACAGATTATAGAGTGGGGTCCTGACTCCTGCCGTGACTAACGGCCGTTGAAATAACTGCGGCATCTTAATGCTTAGCTTCGAAATGCTTTGCTGCAGAAATGCGCGTGCCTGACCCCACATGCCTGCACCCCTTAAGAAGCTACAAAATTGATAGGGCTGAGTGTCATGATCCCAATGGCAGGGGATCACAAAAAGGACAAGCACAGATACAAACAAGCTCTAGGGCGATGGAACCTGAGCTGACCGCGACCCTGAACCTAACACAAATAAAAGTAGCCGGGGAACGTGCCTACGATGATCCTAGACGTCTCGCTCCAGCCGAAGATCTAACTTCCCCTATCAGAAGAAACACAGACCTCTCTTGCCTCCAGAGAAATACCCCACAGCAAATAGCAGCCCCCCACATATAATGACGGTGAAATGAGAGGAAAGCACAGACGTAGTATGAAAACAGTTTCAGCAAAATGAGGCCCGTTAAAGCTAGATAGCAGAGGATACAAAAGTGAACTGCGCGGTCAGCAAAAAACCCTTCAAAAAACCATCCTGAAATTACTTGAACTCATGTGCCAACTCATGGTACATGAAAAGCAATTTCAGCCCACTAGAGCAACCAGCAGCAGAGAATCACATATCTGCAGGCTGGACTAAAAACCAAATTAAGCAAAACACAAAACAGGAAAATCCAAACTTAGCTTGTCCAGAAGGTTCTAGGAGCAGGGAGCAGAGGTAACAAGACACACTGGATACATTGATAACCGGCGAGGAAATGCCAGCAAAGCCAGGTTAAATAGGAAACTCCCATATGCTGATGGAACAGGTGGAACCCAGAAACCCAGGAAAGACAAGTCACCCAGTACCATCAGTAACCACCAGAGGGAGCCCAAAAACAGAACTCACAACAGTACCCCCCCCTTGAGGAGGGGTCACCGAACCCTCACGAGAACCACCAGGGTGACCAGGATGAGCCCTATGAAAAGCGCGAACCAAATCATCAGCATGAACATCCGAGTCAACCACCCAAGAATTATCCTCCTGACCATAACCCTTCCACTTGACCAAATACTGGAGTTTCCGTCTGGAAACACGAGAATCCAAGATCTTCTCCACAACATACTCCAATTCTCCCTCCACCAGCACTGGAGCAGGAGGCTCAAGAGAAGGAACAACAGGTACCTCATACTTCCGCAACAACGACCGATGAAACACATTATGAATAGCAAACGATGCCGGGAGATCCAAACGAAACGACACAGGGTTAAGAATTTCCAAGATCCTATAGGGACCGATGAACCGAGGCTTGAACTTAGGAGAAGAGACCTTCATAGGAACAAAACGAGAAGACAACCACACCAAGTCACCAACAAGAAGTCGAGGACCCACGTGGCGACGGCGATTAGCAAACTGCTGAGCCTTCTCCTGGGACAACTTCAAATTGTCCACCACATGACTCCAAATCCGATGCAACCTATCCACCACCATGTCCACTCCAGGACAATCAGAAGGTTCCACCTGACCAGAGGAAAAACGAGGATGAAACCCCGAATTACAAAAGAAAGGAGAAACCAAGGTAGCAGAACTAGCCCGATTATTAAGCGCAAACTCGGCCAGCGGCAAAAAGGTAACCCAGTCATCCTGATCAGCAGAAACAAAACACCTTAAATAAGTTTCCAAGGTCTGATTAGTTCGTTCAGTCTGGCCATTCGTCTGAGGATGGAATGCAGACGAAAAGGACAAATCAATGCCCATCTTAGCACAGAACGTCCACCAAAATCTAGACACAAACTGGGATCCCCTGTCAGAAACGATGTTCTCAGGAATCCCATGCAAACGAACCACATTCTGAAAAAACAGAGGGACCAACTCAGAGGAGGAAGGCAACTTAGGCAAGGGTACCAGATGAACCATTTTAGAAAAGCGATCACACACAACCCAGATAACGGACATTTTTTGAGAGACAGGGAGATCCGAAATAAAGTCCATGGAAATGTGCGTCCAAGGCCTCTTCGGGATAGGCAAAGGTGACAACAATCCACTGGCCCGAGAACAGCAAGGCTTAGCCCGAGCACAAACCTCACAAGACTGCACAAAAGAACGCACATCCCTCGACAAGGAAGGCCACCAAAAAGACCTGGCCACCAAGTCTCTAGTACCAAATATTCCAGGATGACCTGCCAACGCAGAAGAATGGACCTCGGAGATGACTCTACTGGTCCAATTATCCGGAACAAACAGTCTCTCAGGCGGACAACGATCAGGTTTAGCCACCTGAAACTCCTGCAAAGCACGTCGCAAGTCTGGGGAGACAGCAGACAAAATCACCCCATCCCTAAGGATACCAGAGGGCTCAGAATTTCCAAGGGAGTCAGGCACAAAACTCCTAGAAAGAGCATCCGCCTTCACATTCTTTGAACCTGGCAGGTATGAAACCACAAAATTGAAACGAGAGAAAAACAGTGACCAACGAGCCTGTCTAGGATTCAGACGCCTGGCAGACTCAAGGTAAATCAAATTTTTGTGATCAGTCAAGACCACCACACGATGTCTAGCACCCTCTAGCCAATGACGCCACTCCTCAAATGCCCACTTCATGGCCAAAAGTTCCCGATTACCAACATCATAATTCCGCTCAGCCGGCGAAAACTTTCTAGAAAAAAACGCGCATGGCTTCATCACTGAGCCATCGGAGCTTCTCTGTGACAAAACCGCCCCCGCTCCAATCTCGGAAGCATCAACCTCAACCTGAAAAGGGAGCGAAACATCTGGCTGACGCAACACAGGAGCAGAAGAAAACCGGCGCTTAAGTTCCTGAAAGGCCTCCACAGCCGCAGGAGACCAATTAGCAACATCAGCACCCTTCTTAGTCAAATCCGTCAAAGGCTTAACAACACTAGAAAAATTAGTTATAAAACGACGATAGAAATTAGCAAAGCCCAAGAACTTCTGTAGACTCTTAAGAGATGTAGGCTGCGTCCAGTCACAAATAGCCTGAACCTTGACGGGATCCATCTCAATAGTAGAAGGGGAAAAAATATACCCCAAGAAAGAAATCTTCTGGACTCCAAAGAGACACTTTGAGCCTTTTACAAACAAGGAATTGGCCCGCAGGACCTGAAACACCTTCCTGACCTGCTGAACATGAGACTCCCAGTCATCAGAAAAAACCAAAATATCATCCAAATACACAATCATAAATTTATCCAGATATTCACGGAAAATATCGTGCATAAAGGACTGGAAGACTGAAGGAGCATTAGAAAGTCCAAAAGGCATTACCAAATACTCAAAATGGCCCTCAGGCGTATTAAATGCGGTTTTCCACTCATCACCTTGCTTTATTCGTATAAGATTATACGCACCCCGAAGATCAATCTTAGTGAACCATTTAGCCCCCTTAATGCGAGCAAACAAATCAGTCAACAATGGCAAAGGATACTGATATTTTACGGTAATCTTATTCAAAAGACGATAATCTATACAAGGCCTCAAGGAACCATCTTTCTTGGCCACGAAAAAAAAACCTGCTCCCAAAGGGGACAAAGATGGACGGATATGTCCCTTTTCCAAGGACTCCTTAACATAATCCCGCATAGCAGTATGCTCTGGCACTGACAGATTGAACAAACGACCTTTAGGAAATTTACTGCCCGGAATTAAATTTATAGCACAATCGCAATCCCTGTGAGGAGGAAGCGAACTGAGCTTAGGCTCCTCAAAAACATCCCGATAGTCAGACAAAAACACAGGAATCTCAGAAGGAGTAGATGAAGCGATAGAAATCGGAGGTGCATCATCATGAACCCCCTGACAACCCCAGCTTAACACAGACACTGATTTCCAGTCAAGGACTGGATTATGAGTTTGTAACCATGGCAGACCAAGTACTAGAACATCATGCAAATTATACAGTACCAGGAAGCGAATCACCTCCTGATGAACGGGAGTCATACGCATGGTCACTTGTGTCCAGTACTGAGGTTTATTCATAGCCAAAGGTGTAGAGTCAATTCCCTTCAAAGGAATAGGGACTTCCAGAGGCTCCAGACTAAACCCACAGCGATTGGCAAATGACCAATCCATAAGACTCAGGGCAGCGCCTGAATCCACATAGGCATCGACGGAAATGGATGATAATGAACAAATCAGAGTCACAGACAGAATGAACTTAGACTGTAAAGTACTAATGGCAACAGACTTATCAACCTTTTTTGTGCGTTTAGAGCATGCTGATATAACATGAGCTGAATCACCACAATAAAAGCACAACCCTTTTTTCCGCCTATACTTTTGCTGTTCACTTCTGGACTGAATTCTATCACATTGCATTATCTCAGGTGACGGTTCAGACGACACCGCCAAATGATGCACAGGTTTGCGCTCCCGTAAACGCCGATCAATCTGAACAGCCATAGTCATAGACTCATTCAGACCAGCAGGCGCAGGGAACCCCACCATAACATCTTTAATGGCCTCAGAAAGGCCATCTCTAAACTTTGCAGCCAGAGCGCACTCATTCCACTGAGTAAGTACCGACCACTTCCGAAATTTTTGACAATAAATTTCTGCTTCATCTTGCCCCTGAGAGAGGGCCAACAAAGCTTTTTCAGCCTGAATCTCTTGGTTAGGTTCCTCATAGAGCAAACCCAATGCCAGAAAAAACGCATCTGCATTAAGCAACGCAGGGTCCCCTGGTGCCAATGCAAATGCCCAATCCTGAGGGTCACCCCGCAGGAAAGATATAATTATCTTGACTTGCTGAGCAGGGTCTCCAGAGGAGCGAGATTTCAAAGAAAGAAACAACTTGCAATTGTTCCTAAAATTCAGAAAACGAGATCTATCTCCAGAAAAAAACTCTGGGACAGGAATTCTAGGTTCAGACATAGGAGCATGTACAACAAAATCCTGTATATTTTGAACCTTAGTGGCAAGATTATTCAGGCTGGAAGCCAAACTCTGGACGTCCATGATAAACAGCTGAGATCAGAGCCATTCAAAGATTAAGAGGAGGAGGAAGTAGCCAGGCTGCAATAAGGCTAGGCAGCAAACTCTGAGGGGAAAAAAAAAAAAACTTCCTCAGACTACTTATCCTCCTACTTCAGCCAATACAATTAACACTTTGTGGGCCGGTTATACTGTCATGATCCCAATGGCAGGGGATCACAAAAAGGACAAGCACAGATACAAACAAGCTCTAGGGCGATGGAACCTGAGCTGACCGCGACCCTGAACCTAACACACAAATAAAAGTAGCCGGGGAACGTGCCTACGATGATCCTAGACGTCTCGCTCCAGCCGAAGATCTAACTTCCCCTATCAGAAGAAACACAGACCTCTCTTGCCTCCAGAGAAATACCCCACAGCAAATAGCAGCCCCCCACATATAATGACGGTGAAATGAGAGGAAAGCACAGACGTAGTATGAAAACAGTTTCAGCAAAATGAGGCCCGTTAAAGCTAGATAGCAGAGGATACAAAAGTGAACTGCGCGGTCAGCGAAAAACCCTTCAAAAAACCATCCTGAAATTACTTGAACTCATGTGCCAACTCATGGTACATGAAAAGCAATTTCAGCCCACTAGAGCAACCAGCAGCAGAGAATCACATATCTGCAGGCTGGACTAAAAACCAAATTAAGCAAAACACAAAACAGGAAAATCCAAACTTAGCTTGTCCAGAAGGTTCTAGGAGCAGGGAGCAGAGGTAACAAGACACACTGGATACATTGATAACCGGCGAGGAAATGCCAGCAAAGCCAGGTTAAATAGGAAACTCCCATATGCTGATGGAACAGGTGGAACCCAGAAACCCAGGAAAGACAAGTCACCCAGTACCATCAGTAACCACCAGAGGGAGCCCAAAAACAGAACTCACAACAGCTGAGTAAAGGATCAGGTGAGAAGGATTGTGGGTCCTTATTTGGGATAAATTAGCAATTGGCCAACACCCCAGGGGAGGTTACATGATCAAAGGCACTGAGCCTACCTGCAAACATATGCTCTAACACCTTGAACACAATAATATCTCCTGTGACCCACAGCAGTAAGTAATACAATGCAACAAATGAATTTAACAAACATTCAGCAGGTACATTAAAGGGAAGGTTGCAGGATGGTAGACAGCAGATAACAGCAAGAAGAGATGTTTGTACCATTAAAGGGGAAGGTTGCAGGATCGTAGGTGGCAGATAACAGCGAGAAAAGATGTTTGTACCATTAAAGGGGAAGGTTGCAGGATCGTAGGCGGCAGATAACAGCGAGGCGAGATGTTTGTACCATTAAAGGTTCAAAAAACTGAAAAACGGGGCGTGCAATATTACTCAGCCCCTTTACTTTCAGTGCAGCGAACTCACTCCAGAAGTTCATTGTGGATCTCTGACTGATCTAATCTATATATATAATTGCCTAAGGGTTTTTCCGTCTGTCTGTCTGTCTGTCTGTCTGTCTGTCTGTCTTGGAAATCCCGGCTCTCTGATTGGTCGAGGCCGCTAGGCCTCGACCAATCAGAGACCGGCACAGCATCGACGTAGAAATCCGGCATCTCTGATTGGTCGAGGCCACCAGGCCTCGACCAATCAGCAACGGGCGCAGCGACGATGATGTCATAAAGGACGTAGAAATCCCGCGTCTGATTGGTCGAGGCCGCCAAGCCTCGACCAATCAGCAACGGGCACAGCGATGATGATGTCATAATGGTTGCCATAGCGACAATGTCATAAAGGTTGCCTCGACCAATCAGCGACGGGCACAGTCTGCCGCGAATTCTGGAATCATCATTGTCCATATACTACGGGGACATGCATATTCTAGAATACCCGATGCGTTAGAATCGGGCCACAATCTAGTGTTGTCATAAATGCCTAATGATGATAAATATAATCCACCTGTATGTAATCAAGTCTCCGTATAAATGCACCTGCTCTGTGATCGTCTCAGGGTTCTGTTTGAAGCACAGAGAGCATCATGAAGACCAAGGAACACAACAGGCAGGTCTGTGATACTGTTGTGGAGACGTTTAAAACCAGATTTGGATACAACATGATTTCCAAAACTTTAAACGTCCCAAGGAGCACTGTGCAAGCAATCATATTGAAATGGAAGGAGTAAAATACCACTAAAAATCTACCAAGACCCGGCCGTCCCTCTAAACTTTCATCTCAAACAAGGAGAAGACTGATCAGAGATGCAGCCAAGAGGCCCATGATCACTCTGGATGAACTGCAGAGATCTACACCTGAGTGGCAAGAAGAAAGCCATTTCTCAAAGATATCCATAAAAAGTGTTGTTTAAAGTTTGCAACAAGCCCCCTGGGAGACACACCAAACATGTGGTAGAAGGTGCTCTGGTCAGATGGAACCAAAATCGAACTTTTTGGCAACAATGCCAAACGATATGTTTGGCGTAAAGGCAACACAGCTCATCACCCTGAATACACCATCCCCAATGTTAAACATGGTGGCGGCAGCATCATGGTTTTGGCCTGCTTTTCTTCAGCAGGGACAGGGAAGATGGTTAAAATTGATGGGAAGATGGATGGAGCCAAATACAGGACCATTCTTGAAGAAAACCTGTTGGAGTCTGCCAAAGACCTGAGACTGGGATGGAGATTTGTCTTCCAACAAGACGATGATCCCAAACATAAAGCAAAATCTACAATGGAATGGTTCAGAAATAAACATATCCAGGTGTTAGAATGGGCAAGTCAAAGTCCAGACCTCATTTCAATCAAGAATCTGTGGAAAGAGCTGAAAACTGCTGTTCACAAACGATCTCCATCAAACCTCACTGAGCTCAAGCTGTTTGCCAAGGAAGAATGGGCAAGAATTTCAGTCCCTCGATGTACAAAACTGATGAGACATACCCCAAGCGACTTTCAGCTGTAATCGCAGCAAAAGGTGGCGCCACAAAGTATTAAGCTAAAGGGGCCGAATAATATTGCACGGTCCACTTTTCAGTTTTTGATTTTCCACAAAAATTTTAAATAACCAATACATTTCGTTCAACTCCACAATTGTGTTCCACTTGCTGATTGTTCACCAAAAATTTACGTTGCTAAATCCGGGGAGCTGAATACTTTCGCAAGGCACTGTAAAATATATATATATATATATATATATATATATATATATATATATATATATATATATATATATATATATATATATATACCAAATAGTAAAAATGAAGGCAGCACTCCAAAAATTTCAGGTGAAAAAAGATGCAGTTTTAATCGACCCACATCACTGCGCGACGTTTCGGCTCACTGAGCCTTTTTCAAAATCCATGGGGCTAGGCACCCACCATTGGTGAGCTTTGTGATGTTCCACTTTTCTTTCTATATATATATATATATATATATATATATATACATATACAGTCAGCAATGGTGCAAGTTCCACCACTTAAAAAGATGAGAGGCGTCTGTAATTTACGTCATAGGTAGACCTCAAATATGGGAGACAAACTGAGAAAAAAAATCCAGAAAATCACATTGTCTGTTTTTTTAACATTTTATTTGCATATTATGGTGGAAAATAAGTATTTGGTCAGAAACAAACAATCAAGATTTCTGGCTCTCACAGACCTGTAACTTCTTCTTTAAGAGTCTCGTCTTTCCTCCACTCATTACCTGTAGTAATGGCACCTGTTTAAACTTATTATCAGTATAAAAAGACACCTGTGCACACCCTCAAACAGTCTGACTCCAAACTCCACTATGGTGAAGACCAAAGAGCTGTCAAAGGACACCAGAAACAAAATTGTAGCCCTGCACCAGGCTGGGAAGACAATCTGCAATAGCCAACCAGCTTGGAGTGAAGAAATTAACAGTGGGAGCAATAGTTAGAAAATGGAAGACATACAAGACCACTGATAATCTCCCTCGATCTGGGGCTCCACGCAAAATCCCACCCCGTGGGGTCAGAATGATCACAAGAACGGTGAGCAAAAATCCCAGAACCACGCGGGGGGACCTAGTGAATGAACTGCAGAGAGCTGGGACCAATGTAACAAGGCCTACCATAAGTAACACACTACGCCACCATGGACTCAGATCCTGCAGTGCCAGACGTGTCCCACTGCTTAAGCCAGTACATGTCCGGGCCCGTCTGAAGTTTGCTAGAGAGCATTTGGATGATCCAGAGGAGTTTTGGGAGAATGTCCTATGGTCTGATGAAACCAAACTGGAACTGTTTGGTAGAAACACAACTTGTCGTGTTTGGAGGAAAAAGAATACTGAGTTGCATCCATCAAACACCATACCTACTGTAAAGCATGGTGGTGGAAACATCATGCTTTGGGTCTGTTTCTCTGCAAAGGGGCCAGGACGACTGATCCGGGTACATGAAAGAATGAATGGGGCCATGTATCGTGAGATTTTGAGTGCAAACCTCCTTCCATCAGCAAGGGCATTGAAGATGAAATGTGGCTGGGTCTTTCAACATGACAATGATCCAAAGCACACCGCCAGGGCAATGAAGGAGTGGCTTCATAAGAAGCATTTCAAGGTCCTGGAGTGGCCTAGCCAGTCTCCAGATCTCAACCCTATAGAAAACCTTTGGAGGGAGTTTAAAGTCCGTGTTGCCAAGCGAAAAGCCAAAAACATCACTGCTCTAGAGGAGATCTGCATGGAGGAACGGGCCAACATACCAACAACAGTGTGTGGCAACCTTGTGAAGACTTACAGAAAACGTTTGATCTCTGTCATTGCCAACAAAGGATATATTACAAAGTATTGAGATGAAATTTTGTTTCTGACCATATACTTATTTTCCACCATAATATGCAAATAAAATGTTAAAAAAACAGACAATGTGATTTTCTGGATTTTTTTTTCTCAGTTTGTCTCCCATAGTTGAGGTGTACCTATGATGTAAATTACAGACGCCTCTCATCTTTTTAAGTGGTGGAACTTGCACTATTGCTGACTGACTAAATACTTTTTTGCCCCACTGTATGTATGTATGTATATATATATATATATATACTAGATTGTGGCCCGATTCTAACGCATCGGGTATTCTAGAATATGCATGTCCCCGTAGTATATGGACAATGATGATTCCAGAATTCGCGGCAGACTGTGCCCGTCGCTGATTGGTCGAGGCCGACAATGATGTCATAAAGGTTGCCTCGACCAATCAGAGACGCGGGATGTTTACGTCCTTTATGACATCATCGTCGCGGTGCCCGTCGCTGATTGGTCGAGGCCTGGTGGTCTCGACCAATCAGAGACGCGGGATTTCCAGGACAGACAGACAGAAAAGACAGACAGACAGACGGAAAAACCCTTAGACAATTATATATATAGATATATGTATATATACACATACATACACATACATACACAGTACAGACAAAATGTTTAGACATCTTCTCATTTAAAGATTTTCCTGTATTTTCAGGACTATGAAAATTGTAAATTCACACCGAAGGCATCAAAACTATGAATTAACACATGTGGAATTATATACTTAACAAAAAAGTGTGAAACAACTGAAATTGTGTTATATTCTAGGTTCTTCAAAGTAACCACCTTTTGCTTTGATGACTCAGAAATTGCAGGTTAACAGCAGCTCAGATTAGAAACCAGGTCAATGCCACACAGAGTTCTAGCAGCAGACACATCTCTACAACAACTGTTTATTATATAGATTATAACTGTTAAGAGGAGATTTTGTGTTGCAGGCCTTTATGGTAAAATAGCTGCTAAGAAACCACTGCTAAGAACAGGCAACAAGCAGAAGAGACTTGTTTGGGCTAAAGAACACAAGGAATGGACATTAGACCAGTGGAAATCTGTACTTTGGTCTGATGAGTCCAAATTTGAGATCTTTGGTTCCAACCACCGTGTCTTTGTGCGACACAGAAAAGGTGAACGGATGGACTCTACATGCCTGGTTCCCACCGTGAAACATGGAGGGGGAGGTGTGATGGTGTGGGGGTGCTTTGCTGGTGACACTGTTGGGGATTTATTCAAAACTGAAGGCATACTGAACCAGCATGGCTACCACTGCATCTTGCAGCGGCATGCTATTCCATCCGATATGAGTTTAGTTGGACCATCATTTATTTTTCAACAGGACAATGACTCCAAACACACCTCCAGGCTGTGTAAGGGCTATTTGAACAAGAAGGAGAGTGATGGGGTGTTACGCCAGATAACCTGGCCTCCACAGTCACCAGACCTGAACCCAATCAAGATGGTTTGGGGTGAGCTGGATCGCAGAGTGAAGGCAAAAGGGCCAACAAGCGCTAAGCATCTCTGGGAACTCCTTCAAGATTGTTGGAAGACCATTTCCGGTGACTACCTCTTGAAGCTCATCAAGAGAATGCCAAAAGTGTACAAAGCAGTCATCAAAGCAAAAGGTGGCTACTTTGAAGAACCTAGAATCTAAGACATATTTTCAGTAGTTTCACACTATTTTGCCAAGTATATAATTCCACATGTGTTAATTCATAGTTTTGATACCTTCAGTGTGAATTAACAATTTTCATAGTTTACTGAAAATACAGAAAAATCTTTAAATGAGAAGGTGTCCAAACTTTTGGTCTGTACTATATATATATATATATATATATATATATATATAAAGTAGGCAGCACCAGACCGTAATGGACCCTTTTGATGTATGCAGCGAACTCTATATACTCACATACAGTGCCTACAGACCTTGCACTGATGTGGATATGCCCACATATAACCCTGCCTATCGAGCACTGCAATCTATACACTCCGTAATTAGCCCTTAAAAGGACTGTTGGTTTAGCTGGATTTGTGGATTGAACAATAGTAGACCCACACTAACTAATAAAAGCACAAATCTGATCATATCTCTGCCATGCACTGTAATACCGCAGTCATCTTTGTTGTGGTATTACAGTGATTGGTTGGCCGCACAGCGTCATCAGGTCTATAAGAGACCTAGCGCTGCCCTGCTCACCGCATTCTGCTCTGGACTCTGCTAGTGTAGGGAGAACTGCTGCTGAGATAGGGTCAGATTCTTACATTTATTAGTGTCAATCTATAAGAGGGCACAGCTGACAGTACCACTGCTTGAGAGGGTAATTAAGCCTGCTCACCTGCGATGGGAGTGTGGCCGCCGGATGCTTCAGCCAATACATGTCGTCAAGTCCATCAAAGAAGAAAAGAAGAGGCAGCACTCCCCGATCCTTCCAAGAGAGGTAACTTTATTTACTTACAATAAAATCTTCACGGCCGGGGGTGCAGATTTTCAGAATGCAGCAAGCCTGATGACGGCCGTTTCGCGCCCGAATGGCGCTTCTTCGGGTCAGTGAGTGAGCGCCCAGAGTGACGGAGGAAGTAGGTGCACTGAGGTAAAACTCCTCCCCTCACTAAACTCCCCATGCCCCACCGAACGCCCAACTCCTAATCAAAATACATAAAATCCAATTAAAAGCAATAACCTTGTGCATAAATCAACCTAACAAGCAATGCTCTGAACCATAATGATTATACTTGAAAATCCTTAATATTACCAGCAAACGGGCTGATCCTATACCAACTGATCTTAAAGAGAACAGACCACACTATTCTTAGAGCCGCTCTCTTTTTACGATGTCTCTCATCGGGGGAAGGCAGGATCCCCTTGCTATCTACAATCTTCCCCCTATACAGAGCACCCTTATTTTTCCCATATTTAGTAGGACCTGACGGACTGTAAATCCTGAGCGGAGCGACCATCCTCCTAACTATATAGCAAATTCTTTACAGAAAAATAGACATGTCTACCCGATCATTTAAACCTAAAGGGCCCATAGCTCTTGTCTCCATGATCCATCTTGCCTCCTTCTTTAGTAACCTGGGAAACCATCGTTGTGGACATTGTTCATACTGTAAGTATCATGTCACAGGACAAACTTTGAATATAGGCCCTATAAAACATAGTCAATGAGTTTATATCCTGCAAAACAAAGTATGCAATGTACGTAGTGTACTGTTCGTGTGGGAGGTTTTACATAGGTAAGACCATACGATGCCTCTATGTACGGTTTCGGGAGCATTTCAGATCAATTGCTACCAGAAAAGGGTTACCAAGACTGATTAACCACATTGATGACAGCCATGGGGGTGATCCCACAGTCATGAGATTGGCTGGGATTGAAAGAGTGACCTTGCCTAGTCGAGGAGGTGACTTACATAACATGTTACTAAAGAAGGAGGCAAGATGGATCATGGAGACAAGAGCTATGGGCCTTTTAGGTTTAAATGATCAGGTAGACATGTCTATTTTTCTGTAAAGAATTTGCTATATAGTTAGGAGGATGGTCGCTCCTCTCAGGATTTACAGTCCGTCCGGTCCTACTAAATACGGGAAAAATAAGGGTGCTCTGTATAGGGGGAAGATTGTAGATAGCAAGGGGATCCTGCCTTCTCCCGATGAGAGACATCGTAAAAAGAGAGCGGCTCTAAGAATAGTGTGGTCTGTTCCCTTTAAGATTAGTTAGTATAGGATCAGCCCGTTTGCTGGTAATATTAAGGACTTTCAAGTATAATCATTATGGTTCAGAGCATTGCTTGTTAGGTTGATTTGTGCACAAGGTTATTGTTTTTGATTGGATGTTATGTATTTTGATTAGGAGTTGGGCGTTCGGTGGGGCGTGGGGAGTTTGGTGAGGGGAGGAGTTTTACCTCCGTGCACCTACTTCCTCCGTCACTCTGGGCGCTCACTCACTGACCCGTAGAAGCGCCATTCGGGCGCGAAACGACCGTCGTCAGGCTTGCCGAACTCTGAACATCTGCACCCCCGGCCGTGAAGATTTTATTTTAAGTAAATAAAGTTACCTCTCTCGGAAAGATCGGTGAGTGCTGCCTCTTCTTTTCTTCTTTGATGGATTCTTACATTTATTAGTTAGTGTTGGTCCACATCACAGAATCCACAAACCCTGATAAACAAACTGTCTTTTAGGGCTAATTCGGGGGCACATAGATTGCAGCGCTAGGTAGGCAGGGGAGTCTATGTGCACATATACACATCAGTGCAAGGCCTACAGGCACTGTATGTGAGTATATAGTTCTCACTGCATACCTCAAAAAGCTCATTCCTGTCTGCTGCTGCGTATTTTATAAATACGTAGCTGCAGGTATCCGTGGCCAAAAGATTTTTTTTCAGCTTATACTTGCTCATTTTATTAGAAAGCAATCCATAGCCCCTTTTGTGTACATTTATTTGCTTGGTCACACTGCAGACTACAGCCAGCTCATTGCAATACAAGAGCGTGAAAATCTAACAATTTTAATTTTTTTTTTGTCACAGGCATCAGATGTGAGTGTGCAGAAAAATCTGGCCTTTTTTTTGGTAATATATTATTTTTTGGAGTGTCTTACAACATTTTAGGACACCATTTTGCTGCCCCAAAAATCTGTAGATGGCCCAAAAATATTTAGCTACATTTCTTATATTTATCACTGTGATTTGTACGCCACAAGCATCAAATATCATTGCGCAAAATATCTTACAATTTTAGTAGTCCAATTTTTTTTTTGGTGTCATAGCCTACTAATTTACACAATTTTTGTGGGCCCCAAAAAATCAAAGTCACATTTCGATCAGTCTGATATCTCACTCAGACCCAAGGTTTACGTGTGGTGTAAAAATCATCGCTTTGCAGGAATACATTGCATTGTTTTGTCTGCTAGCCTTGGTCTACTCCTTATTTAGTGGTTACATTAAAAAAAACAAAAAAAAAACATTTAAACGGTCTGTTATCTCCGACAGGCGCCTGATGTATCTGTGGTGTCAAAATCCTCAATTTGCAGGAATACGTTGCATTGTTTTGTCTGCTAGCCTTGGTATATTCCTTATTTAGTGGTTAAAAATGTAAAACAAAAACCATTTAAATGGTCTGTTATCTTCTTCAGATGCTTGGTGTATCTGTGGGGTCAAAATCCTCACTTTGCAGGCATACGTTGCATTGTTTTGTCTGCTAGCCTTGTTCTACTCATTATTTAGTAGTTAAAAATTAAAAAACATTTAAGCTGTCTTATCTCTGTGAGACGCCCACTGTATCTGTGATCTCCAAATACTTGCTTTTCAGCCATACTGATCACATATAAGTTTTCTACAAATTAATCCATTTATATTGAACTTTTAAAATATTTCAGTAGTCCATTTAAAATGGGCAAGGGACGGGGAAGTGGACGTGATGCTGATAGTGCATGCAGAGGATGAGGCCGTGGCCAAGCTGAAAGTGAGCCACAACAAAGACCCACATCTTCTCGCTCAACCTTCCTGTCCCAGTTTCTAGGGGACCGCAGCACACCACTATTGAAGCCAGAGCAGTGTGAAACGGTTGTTGGCTGGATAGCAGATAATGCTTCCAGTCACTTAGCCACCACCACGACTTCTACACGGTCAAGTCTGAGTAGCCATGAGTGTGGACCGCATATTACTCACCCTGATTCTCCTTCCTCCCACCATGTTGAGTGCCTTGAGACAACTGATCCCACACTTGGACACTCTGAAGAGCTGTTCAGTTTTCCCTTTAGGCTATGTGCACACGCTGCAGATTCCATTGGGGATTTTTCCGCAGTGGATTTGCAAAATTCGCAGTGAAAAACCGCTGCGGTTTTTACTGCGGATTTATCGCGGTTTTTAATGCGGATTCTGCTGTGGTTTTCCATCTGCAGTTTTCTATTGGAGCAGATGGAAAACCTCTGCGGATTCCGCACAAAGAATTGACATGCTGCGGAAAATAAGCCGCTGCGTTTCCACGCGGCTTTTTCCGCAGCATGGGCACAGCGTTTTTAGTTTCCCATAAGTTTACATTGTACTGTAAACTCATGAGAAACTGCTGCGGATCCGCAGCAAGATCCGCAACGTGTGCACATAGCCTTAAAGACCATAGAAGAGAAGCAGGACAAAGGCACAGCTGTATGACCTCTCGTTAATGAAGCTGCACACAGCAGGGATTACGGGTGCCACCTTCCAAAGAAAAAAAATCTGTATGTCCATAGAAAAAGACAGTGGATTGGCACATACCATCCCGTGCAACAAAACCCTTTATTGTTGCTTCATCATACCATCAGTAGGTAGATAAAACAGTGGAGCAAATACAGACGACGATCGTTTCATGCTTACATTGCGCTTCAACAGGTCATATGTAGGACAAAGCTCACAGAATATTTATTAGCAGCCATTGCCTTTATTCCACCCACCATCAGGTGAAAACATATCATTAATTATGAACAAGTGAAAACCAGACACAGGAAGTACAAAAAATATTGTTAAAAACCGTTAAATAAAAAAAAGTCACAAAAACATAGCCATGTCGAGTTTGTCATTAAAGCCTAATGGACCTTGATCACGAGTCTGAATAATCCATCTAGCCTCCTTTCTTAATAATTTATTGAGGTCACCTCCTTGCGCAGGCATTTTAACAGTTTCAATGCCTGCAAACCGCAAGACTTCAGATTGCCTGCATGTTTTTTCCTTAAATGTTTAATTCTTGGGACCCCCTTACCTGAGGTGATGGAATTAAAGTGCTCCCGGAAACGTACGAATAAGGGACGAATAGTCTTTCCAATATAATTAAAACCGCATGGGCAAAAAACAAAGTATACAACGTAATTTGTGCAGCATGTTATAAAATCTTAATAACAATAATTTTATTTATATATTGCCAACATATTCCGCAGCGCTTTACAAATTATAGAGGGGATTTGTACAGACAAACATTACAGCATAACAAAAATCACAGTTCAAAATAGATACCAAGAGGAGGGCCCTGCTTGCAAGCTTACAAACTATGAGGAAAAAGGGGAGACACAAGAGGTTAATGGTAACGATTGAGTTGTTTGGACCAACCATAGTGTAAGGATCGAGTGTTCATGTAAAGCTGCATGAACCAGTTAACAGCCTAAGTATGTAGCAATACAGACACAGAGGGCTATTAACTACATAAATTGTATGAGAACATGATGTGAGGAGCCTGATTTTGGTTTAAATTATATAAATGGGCCACACAGGGATAATTAGGTTAATGCGTTGAGGCAGTAGGCTCTTAGAAAAAATAACTCTTCCTTACTTTTTCAAGTAATAATACGGTGAGAATAGAAAAGGAAAGCAAAATTGAATTGTGTGGATAAAACAAATTAATTTCCATTCAAAAAGTGATTACAAAATGAAGAAAAAGTAAATTCATAAGTTCATAGCACACAAATCTAGTATTAGATTAGATTAGTATTAGATTATAAGAAAGAAATTAAGCATAGGTCTTACGTATGTCTTTGAGGTATGACGTGGTCCATGTGGAGAGTCAAGAAATGAGAAATCTGCCTCAACTGGAGCTGGGTCTTCCCTTTTATACTTTTTTGACCCATAGACTTACATTGGTTACTATTTTTCTACCTCCTAACCACATATGGTGATCTACCGTTATGTTCATAGCTCGTACCATATTAGCAGAACCTAGTAGCTAGCAGAATATGCATATTGGTTCTGTACATTACCTCATTCCATATTACCTAAATATATTTTGCTTGTGTTCCTTACAAGTAACAGGAGTCTTCCACTTATAGCCTCTAACTTTGACTTACAGAGAACAGATGTAAGCCAAGATCTTCAGAATAGCTCAATCACACACTACCTAGCTTCTGTTCATTAATTGAACTCTGTAATATTGTCATTATTATTATTAAGATTTTACATTCCCCCTGATTATGATTTGAGAAATATCATACTCAATCCTAAACTCTTTCTCTCACCATTCGTATCACATTCATTCTTTATTCTGAAAACCTTGAATCAACATCTGTCTTGAATGTCATCTAAATTTTGAAGACTAAAATAAAATTAAATCAGAGTTATATTTTTCTTTTTAACTTTTCTCTTAAAATGTCATCTTCCTTTTTAATTTCTATCTTTATCTTTTTTATAAATTTTCTTAATTTTACACATAACTATTTGATATATTATACACAGCAAAACTATAATAAATATAATAACAATCGGATTAGATAATACATTTCCTGCTGCCATTTTCGCTGAAGACTGTGACCAACTATTTACTGATTTTCCTAAATTTCTCCACCAAGATGAGCCTGACATACTTGTCCATTCATGTTCAATATCATTTAAATTCCCTTGCTCATGTCTGAATACAATTTCAGCTTCTTTTAGTTTTGTTAACAGATTTAACAAACCCTTGTCTTTCTTTATCTCATTTGTCCACATATTCCAAGGAAAATTATTTATTTGGGACAAATTGAACTGTATTGGAAGGATTTTTAGATTTCTTGAACCTATTAGTGTAATATTAATACTTACTTCCTTCTTTTTGTGAGAGCTTTCACATTTCCCCCAATGCAATATAAACCTAATGTCAGATTTTCAGCATGTACACAGGATGAAAAGAATACAGAAACAACTTCTTTTTCTGACATAACTTGGAAACAAATCTTATTAGCGCTTATTGGTCTCGCCAAGTCATGTATCGTGTGTAGATTCTCAACTCTGGCATGACATGAGGTATGATTATGGAAACATGAATGATAAATGACTTTATCCTGTCCAGGTAAACACATTACCTTAGAAACAAAATTTAAGCATGAGGAAATGTCTAATTGTTCAGTGTTTATACCGTTAAATGCAAAATATGTGTACTGTAATTGATAATATAGCAATTGTGTATAACTAACAGGTATCCCCAAAACAGTTATAGGAACCAGGGTTTCTTCTCTTCCCGACACCGGAATCAGTGATGTTCCTACACAAATGTTCTGTTCACATCCTAACCACTTATTTACACACAAATCTGTATGATTTCATGCAAAATTATATTCTGTAGGCAAATTTCTCATTAGTCCTAAAGGTGTAATTCCAGTTTGTAATGCTTGTGCTATCATTTTTAGATTGGTGGAATATTCAATCTGAATTTCTAGACGCTTTGGCCACTTTAGATTCCTGTTCACTTTCTATTAAAGTTAAAATAGCATCTTGTAGATGTGATGCAGAAGATCCCAATCCAACAGCAGTGTTCAAAAACCATCTTTTCAAGGACTTGATTCAAACTTTTCTGAATCTTTACCCCTTTTCCTCCAATATACCCAAAAGTTTCCAAATCTGATTTAAGTGTATGTATGTCCATAGTGTTAATTAGACTTCCTACTGTTCCTAATCCCCCCAAAATACCTTCCAACACTCCCCTCTTACTTGTAACTTGTGCTGGGATTTTTTTCTCAAACCATTGTTCTATTCCCATTTCCATGTTAATGAGATGTGATTGACACTGGGGATATCTAAAAGAGATTTTCCAATTAGACATGTTAAAAGTCCATATCATAGTCATAAACACTCCATCTTGTAATAGAGCTTTAGATTGGAATTGGTTAATTTGGAAAGGAGTAGATGGTTGAAATCTTGTCTGTGTGCATACATTATCTACGGCTGACCATACATTTACATCTTTACATTGTTTGTAATTATTTTTCGTTAAAACGCAACATTGATAAAGTCTCCTTAGGAGATGGATTATCTACAGAAAAAATAAAAATCTTATTCAACCATCTCACATTACCGGATTGACCTCTGTCTATAACATTTGTTGGACCATTTGAAAAACTTCCCAAAAATAATCTATCTTTGGTCCATGTTAACAGAGATTCTGAAGATAACTCTAACCTTGTGTTGCATTTTAATGACAAAGGAGACATATTTTATTGACTATGTACTGCTTGTGGGGTGACCCTTACTTCTGGAGCTATAGTATTTGTTACTGTAAAAATTACAGATACCTGTATTTGTACTGGTTCTCTAGTAATCTGGAAGTTCCATGTTTTTACCCAATCTTCATCTCCCTCTATAATAGAAAGTAATGAAGGATCTAAAGTTTTCCCCAAAAGTTGTGTTTTAACCAAATATCTGTTTTGGATGTTTCAACTTTCCCTTTTGTGATCATATCATTTGTAATATCACCTGACCACACAGCTTTTTCTTCACCTCTTATCTCTATACTCCAGTATAACATATCTGTAGGATTACATTCCCATGTTCCGGTCTTATTATTGTGCACATAATCTCCTTGTAACTGTATAAATCCAGTCTTATTTCCTGTGGTAGCATGTAATATTATGTTAGTGTCATGTACGAAGTGTAGCTCAATACAGCATTTTGCACCATAACCCATGCAAATGTTTCCGGTAATATCTACTGAATTGTCCGGTATGTCTTCATCTATTAGGCTTTGCAGACTTGATCCTCTTGGTTTCCTCGAATGTAGAGTTCTTTTGAAAGGTTCATTCACTTCACTAGTGTTTGTTCCACAATGCAAAATATCTTCTGTGTAGATCACAGTTGAAATAGTACATAGTAGCAGAAATGTGATTCCCATCAGATAGTAGCTTTTTCTGGGAAATGTCATCTCCTGAAGGATTGGTGTTGAATCCCTTCCATCATGAACATGGTGTTTCATATTCCAGCTCGTATTGGAATCAATTTCTTCCTAAAAGAAATGCAGTATCATTATTTTGCAATATACAATTTGCATTGATCGACATGTACCCACACTCTTTGTTGTCTGCGGGTATTTTTAACCACATTAGATGCTCGTTGCACAAAATCATAACTTGCCCCATGGTTTCAATGATCTCAAAAGGACCTTCCCAGTTGCTTTCCCAAGGTCCACTCTTCCTGAAAGTTTTAATCATCACCTGAGCCCCCTTTATGGATTTATATGGTGGCTCCATTCTCTGCATTCTTGATGCAGTATGTGGAAGAATCGTTTTCAAATTTTCCTGCAACAATTGCAACCATTTGGACCTTGCAACAGTATCTTTTTGAGGTGTGGACAAAAATGGCTCATGTGGAAAAATCAGTCATTTTTCTTCCTGTCATTAGTTCAAAAGGAGTAAACTGAGTTGTAGAAGAAGTTGTTCCTCTCACACAACAATACAAGAGGTACGGCATCAACCCAAGTATTGCCTTTGTCCAATAGCATCTTGGCAATTCTGGATTTTATTGCTCTATTCATCCTTTCCACAATACCAGCAGACTGTGGATGGTAAGGTACATGGAACTGTTGTTGTACCCCTAGAATAGTACAAACGGCTTGCATGATTTTTCCTGTAAAGTGACTTCCTCTATCAGAGGTGATCATTTTTGGGACCCCCCAAGTACAAAAGACATGATTAACTAATGCTCTAGCTGTAGGCAAAGCATCATCTTTTCTGACAGGTAAAATTTCAACCCATTTAGAAAAAACATCTACTACCACCAATGCATACCGGAGACCATTTTTACCTGATGGTAACGGACCAATGTAGTCGATTTGTAGTGTGGACCATGGACCATCTGCAGGTGCGGTTCGGAGTAGTGGCGGTTTCTGTCCTTTTGGTCTTGGATTAATTTGGACACAAATGAGACATGATTGGACAATACTTTGTACTGTCTCTTCCATCTTTTCCCAGTAACATTTCTCTCTGAGAATGTCTTACAATTTCAGTTGGCCCAAATGACCCAAAGTTTCATGATTATATTTTGTGAACTCAGCATGTAGATGTTTTGGTATAACAGGACGCAACTCCCTGTTTAAGTCATGACACAAAACCCCGTTTTCACAAACAGAGGGAGGTTTTGGATCAACCCGGGAAGCAACAAGAGATGTGTCTTTTTCTTGTTCTTCCGCAAAAGAAGGGACATGCGTGTCTGGTCTCTGAACTGCTAAAAGCTCAAAAGTTCCACTTCTTCTCCTGTCAGGGCTGCCTCTTTGGCTAACCTATCTGCAGTGGCATTTCCAACAGATAATTCATTATCAGATTTTTTATGGGCAGGGACTTTGACAATAGCAAAACCATTAGGGGTTTTTGATGCTCTTTTGAAGATTGTTTTCAGTGTGTCACTATGTACAAGAGTCTTATTAGAAGAATCTACATAACCTCTGTTTTTCCCAAACTGACAAATAATCTGTCAGTGACCTAACAACATAGGAGCTATCACTGTAGATTACAATGGTACACTGATCATCAGCTTCGTTCAGCTGTGGTTCCATTTTTACTGCTTCTAGCTCTGCCCTTTGAGCTGAAAAATGACTTGGTAATTTGTGTTTTACAACCTGTCCTCTTTTGGGATAAAAAATGGCATATCCTGAATAGTAGTGTCCATCTGCATAGAATCTGGAACCATCTACAAAAATTGGTTCATCTGTTGCCTCTGCCTTCCTTCTGAAAAGCGATGGACTAGGATCCTGAAAAAGACTAAACAATCATGAGTTTGTCCTTCATATTGCATCAATTGAGGAATAACATATTTGGCCTTATAATCTACCTCAATTTGTTTTGGAGACAATAACAATAACCAATGAGCAAATCTCTGATGTGACACACCTGGAATATTATTCTCAAAGAGAAGTTTTAGTGTAGAATGAGGAGTTTGCAAAGTAATTTTGTTGAACCCAACAATATGTTCAGTTGCTTTGACTGCAAAGTATACACCTACCAGGTGTCTTGCACATGTCTCAAACCCTCTTTCAACAGGTGAGAGAAGCTTAGAAAAGTAGCCCATAATTCTCCACTCTTCTCCTTGCAACTGTAGCAGCACAGCACACACAGAAGTCTCTGATGTGTGCACTTGCAAAGCAAATGGAGCTGAAGGATCTACTGTGGACAAAGCAGGTGCAGTTTGTAAATTCATTTTCAATTGTTCAAATGAGGTTTGTTGTTCATTACCCCAAGGACCAAAATAATCACTATTTTCACCTTTTAAAAGATTGTACAAAGGCCTGGCCTTGTCTGCAAAATTTTCAATGAAGTCCCTTGAAAAGTTTAAAAGACCCAAAAAATGTCTCAATACCTTGTGTGATGTTGGAATTGGTAGAGAAGCAATTGCCTCTTCTTTCCTGCAGTGGCTGTCTTTTTCCTGGACTCAACAACACTCCTAAAAACCTGACCTCGGTCTCCATCAATTTGACCTTTTTAGTGTTCAATTTCAACCCTGCATCATGCAGCAGCTCAAACAATTCTTTCAGAAGTGAAACATGTGACTATTTGTCCTCAGTAGACAACAGGATATCATCCACATATTGCAAAATACAAATCAGGCCTCGAAAATCTGGATAATACCTTTGCCAATGCCTGTTGGAAAACACTAGGTGACAAATGTGCTCCTTGAGGTAGCCTGCAAAACAGATATTGCTCATCCAAGAAAGTAAATGCAAACTTGTACTGACAACTCTTTTGAAGAGGTGTACTGAAAAAAACATTACTGATGTCTAGTACAGAAAAGTATTTTGCCTTTGCATTCAGCCTTGCCATCATGTCATGAGTATCTGCAACAATGGGTGCTACATTGGGAGTATGTTTATTAAACATTCGCAAATCCAATATCATTCTATAAGAACCATCAGACTTCAAGACACACCACAAAGGATTGTTACTTACAGAATTAGCCTTTCAGATGTCACCTTGTTTTAACAATTCCTGTATGATCTTTGACATAGACTCAATTGATTCTGGAGGCAATTTATACTGACGCTGAGGAGGAGGATCTCGACCTTCCAGATTTACAACAACATCCTTCATTGTACCAACCTCATTCCTGAACGGAGCCCAAAGAGAAGGAAAAAGCTGTATAATTTCTGTCAATACCTCATCACCACCAGTTTCAAGCCACAGATGATTTGTTGACACAACATCATTTAAGCAAATACTTCCAACGTGGCTATAATCACTAGGATCAATGACAAGTTTTACAACCGTTAGAATCTTTTCAGATCACTTGATTCCCTAGATCAACAACCCATCCAAATTTCTGCATAAAATCTGTGCCAAGTATATTTTCAGAATCACGACAATACCAAATGTCAATTCCTGTTTTGAAAGAACTAGGTATTTCCAATGTCACATCAGTAACTAAGGTTGCTTTAGTTCCACCTTTTCCACTAAAACCAACAATTGTACAAACTGGTGAATCTGGTTGTAACTTCAAATCAAGATTTGTAATACTTAATTGAGCTCCTGTATCAATAAGAAATACAACATTTTGTCCTGCTAGATTTACCTTGATAAAAGGTCTACCACAATCATCCAATGTTACTCGAGTCACAAATTCCAATAGATGAGGTGTAGGAATTGTCTGTGATTGTCAGAAAGAAGGAGGAGATGGGAGAAGACCAATGTCCTTTTTGAAAGCACTTGGAATTCTATTTCTGGACTCAGTCTCCTTCACTGTCATCTCTCTGATCTGTCTGATTAATGGTGCATACGGTGACTGCGTTTGTCTGTTGTCAGTGTGAGTGGGTGCAGAAGACTGTAATGGAGGTGCGGAAGGTCTAGTGCAGGGGTCCCCAACTCCAGTCCTCAAGGCCCACCAACATGTCATGGTTTCAGGATTTCCTTAGTCTTGCCCAGGTAATAATTGCATCACCTGTGCAATGCAAAGGAAATCCTGAAAACATGACCTGTTGGTGGGCATTGATGACTGGAGTTGGGGACCTCTGGTCTAGTGGATGATTTTGGCATGAGTCCGTTTTTTTTTTCCAAGCTTATCTGTTCCTTGTGTACCTGTCTCTGATTCTGCTCTCAAGAAATTTCTACATTGCCACTTTAAATGTCCAGGTATACCACAAAAATAACAATGGATATTGTTCCTTTGTGTAGTATTTTTACCTCTATGATCCACATAATCTCTGCTCTGGAAGGTTACTGTGGGTCTAGGTTTCAGCTGGCTGTCTTCTTTCTCATGAACTACAGCTATCTTAGCCTTCACCTGATTTTGTTTCATGGATCTCCTTACTCTGTCGATAAAAACTGTTGCTTCTTCCAATGATGGCTGAGTACTAGCCATTTGCTCTGAGGCAGGATCCAAATATTTGATTTTTTTTTACAAAAAATCTGATCATGGATGTTAGGCCTAAGATCAGGGCCGTATTTGCCACTAGGCACTTGAGGGCACGTGCCTAGGGCGGCGGGATGCGGGGGGGCGCCCTTGAGCTAGGTTTTTTCCTTTTTTTTATTTTTTTTTATTTTATAAAACTCCGGGGTCAAGTTTCCGCCCCCCCTCCTCCCTCCCCCCTTCCCGCCCCCCCCTCCTCCCTCCTTCCCGCCCCCTTCCCTCCCTCCCTGAAGACGTAATACTCACCTTCCTCCAGCGGTGGCTGCAACTGCGTCTCAGCGCCGTCCTGTCTTCAGCGGTCACATGGTACCGATCATTAAGGGTGATGAATATGCGCATATTCATCACCCTTAATTAGCGCTACCATGTGACCGCTGAAGACAGGAAGGAAGACGCTGAGATGCCAGGAAGTTCTGTGCTGCGCGCCGGTGAGAGGTAAGTATGACAGGGAAAAAAGTGGGGTGCCGTGCACACAGGGGAGGAGGATGGGGAGCCATGCATACAGGGGAGAAGGATGGGGAGCCGTGCATACAGGGGAGAAGGATGGGGAGTCGTGCATACAGGGGAGAAGGATGGGGAGCCGTGCACACAGGGGAGAAGGATGCGGAGCCGTGCATACAGGGGAGAAGGATGGGGAGCCGTGCACACAGGGGAGAAGGATGGGGAGCCGTGCACACAGGGGAGAAGGATGGGGAGCCGTGCACACAGGGGAGAAGGATGGGGAGCCATGTACACAGGGGAGAAGGATGGGGAGCCGTGCACACAGGGGAGAAGGATGGGGAGCCGTGCACACAGGGGAGAAGGATGGGGAGCCGTGCATACAGGGGAGAAGGATGGGGAGCCGTGCATACAGGGGAGAAGGATGGGGAGCCATGAACGCAGGGGAGAAGGATGGGGAGCCATGAACGCAGAGTGGGAGGATGGGGGAGCCATGAACGCAGAGTGGGAGGATGGGGGAGCCATGAACGCAGAGTGGGAGGATGGGGGAGCCATGAACGCAGGGGAGAAGGATGGGGGAGCCATGAACGCAGGGGAGAAGGATGGGGAGCCATGAACGCAGAGTGGGAGGATGGGGGAGCCATGCTTGCAGGGGAGAAGGATGGGGGAGCCATGAACGCAGGGTGGGAGGATGGGGGAGGCATGAACGCAGTGTGGGAGGATGGAGTATAAATATGGAGTATAAATACTGGGCCCTATAAGGGGGACACAGTGTGAGAGGACAGTGTGAAGAGGGGACTGGTATAGAAAGGAGAGGACAGTGTGAAGAGCATGTACCATAAGAGGGACAGTGTGGGGGTCATACTTTGTGCAGACAATATAGTGAGGGGCAATTTTTTATTTGGGAGCATTATAATGACACTTGTATCTTTAAGGGCGTCATGTGGAGACTTTCTGCAAAAGAGCGGCGAAGATGGAAGTCTGCAGAGACGGCTGTGGATGAGAAAACTCATCATGGGATCTGGACAAGATGAAGAAAAGGAGAACGGCTCCAGAGGCGACGTCATCTATCAGGTACCTGGATGTAAATGTTATTTGTGATGCTAACTCTCATGTTTTTATATATGTTAGGAGATTTAAAGGGACACTGTCACCTGAATTTGGAGGGAACAATTTTCAGCCATAGGGGTGGGGTTTTCGGGTGTTTGATTCACCCTTTCCTTACCCGCTGGCTGCATGCTGGCTGCAATATTGGATTGAAGCTCATTCTCTGTCCTCCGTAGTACATACTGTACCTGCACAATCTGCAATCTTGCCTTGCGCAGGCGTGTACTATGGAGGACAGAGAATGAGCTTCAATCCAATATTGCAGCCAGCATGCAGCCAGCGGGTAAGGAAAGGGTGAATCAAACACCCGAAAACCCCACCCCTATGGCTGAAAATTGTTCCCTCCAAATTCAGGTGACAGAGTCCCTTTTAAAGGGGATGTCCAGGCTTGTGATGAGTCTGCAGTCATTCTTTGTGACTGCAGACTTCTGAATTCTCACAGTGCACACTGCACGCTGTCAGGATTCTCTCATGCTGGGGATTTACATTAATGCGATCACGTGCTGACTAGACATGCGTGACCTCCGTCAATGAAAATGAACTGAGCGAGGCCGGGCACATCTAGTCAGAATGTGGTCAGAAGTCTACAAATCACATACTTGTGCTGACATGACTGTCCACCGGCAAGGGAGAATCCTAAAAGTGCAGTGCATGCGTTGTGAGAATTCAGAAGCTGCGATGTCAGGATTCAGCTCTGCAAGTTCCAGTAGTCGTCACATGGACACGTCACTCATATGCGATTTTTCAGACTTAGGGTGTGTGTCCACGTTCAGGATTGCATCAGGATTTGGTCAGTATTTTACATCAGTATTTGTAGCCAAAACCAGGAGTGGGTGATAAATACAGAAGTGGAGCATATGGTTCTATTATAGTTTTCCTCTAATTGTTCCACTCCTGGTTTTGGCTACAAATACTGATGAAAAATCATGACCAAATCCTGATGCAATCCTGAACGTGGACACATACTCTTATGGTCCTGCGACATCGAGCTTCTCTTCTGCTTCTCTTAGTTTTTCACTGAACATTGAGAGCATTAGGGAGAGGAGCTCGTGGGCACATGACTGAGTGTGCAAATCACATATGTCCTTGGCGGAGGGGGGGCACCAAAATGAATTCTTTCCCCGGGTGCCAGAAACCCTAGATACACCTCTGCTGGTATGCTACTGCGAGCGGTGATTACCGGGTGCGGTGGAGGGTGGTCTGTGCACAGGCAGTGACGCAGGGACTGAGGGTGTGCACAGAGAGGATGGAGACCCGGAGACTGCCCGTCCCAGTCTACGCCGTAGCCTAGAGCCCTCATTATCATAGGAATATGGCAGTTAATAAATTGCTTTTCTGAAGCTTTATAGTGTAGTTTTAGGTCAGGGAGGGTTGGATAGGGATGAGCTAGCAAGGTGCAGGGACAGGTAATGATGGCTACTTGCGAACATGTGCGGCAATTGCGGTTTTGCACTTACGATGATACATAAAACACTGCTAGTAGTGTTTTTTCTCATTGCTGCAAGTACCGCATTTGCCGGATGGCGGCAAAACCGCAAGAGCCGCACATGTCTGTAAGTCCCATAGGGAATGAATGAGGCCGAACGCAGTGTTGCCCTAAGTGATCCATTACGCGGCAGATGCGGAAAAACTGTCGGATCTGCTGCAAAAGGCGACTTTCACATCAGCGATTTTTGCCAAAGTCACTGCCGATAGTGTCATACTCACCAAAGGGGGAGGCAGCACTAAAAGTGCCTAGGGCAGCAGAAACTCTAAATACGGCCCTGCCTAAGATCCATCAACATTCTATAGGCCTGCTCAAATTTTACCAAAAATGCAAATGGGTCCTCATTAATATTGGTATGAAGTTGTTCCAGAACCTCAGCTGTGAGAGTGGCCTCACCTGTGAAGAATAAATTTAATTGCCTAAGTCTGTCTTTTGTGCTATGTATCAATTCATTATCCTCATTTAATCTGGGTGTAGTCTGTAACCTTTTTCCCATATGTGAGGGTAACCATACTTTGAATATCTTATTTTTTTGTTCATCATTAAGATTACATAGTAACATAGTTAGTAAGGCCGAAAAAAGACATTTGTCCATCCAGTTCAGCCTATATTCCATCATAATAAATCCCCAGATCTACGTCCTTCTACAGAACCTAATAATTGTATGATACAATATTGTTCTGCTCCAGGAAGACATCCAGGCCTCTCTTGAACCCCTCGACTGAGTTCGCCATCACCACCTCCTCAGGCAAGCAATTCCAGATTCTCACTGCCCTAACAGTAAAGAATCCTCTTCTATGTTGGTGGAAAAACCTTCTCTCCTCCAGATGCAAAGAATGCCCCCTTGTGCCCGTCACCTTCCTTGCTATAAACAGATCTTCAGCGACATATTTGTATTGTCCCCTTATATACTTATACATGGTTATTAGATCGCCCCTCAGTCGTCTTTTTTCTAGACTAAATAATCCTAATTTCTCTAATCTATCTGGGTATTGTAGTTCTCCCATCCCCTTTATTAATTTTGTTGCCCTCCTTTGTACTCTCTCTAGTTCCATTATATCCTTCCTGAGCACCGGTGCCCAAAACTGGACACAGTACTCCATGTGCGGTCTAACTAGGGATTTGTACAGAGGCAGTATAATGCTCTCATCATGTGTATCCAGACCTCTTTTAATGCACCCCATGATCCTGTTTGCCTTGGCAGCTGCTGCCTGGCACTGGCTGCTCCAGGTAAGTTTATCATTAACTAGGATCCCCAAGTCCTTCTCCCTGTCAGATTTACCCAGTGGTTTCCCGTTACGTGTGTAATGGTGATATTGATTCCTTCTTCCCATGTGTATAACCTTACATTTATCATTGTTAAACCTCATCTGCCACCTTTCAGCCCAAGTTTCCAACTTATCCAGATCCATCTGTAGCAGAATACTATCTTCTCTTGTATTAACTGCTTTACATAGTTTTGTATCATCTGCAAATATCGATATTTTACTGTTTGTATTTGTCTGTGTTTGATTCAAAAATGTCTGCATTATAAAAGGCATCCATCTTGTCATTGAAGTTTAGAATGTCTTTTACAATTTTCATTAACTGGTCATGTATTTTCAGATTAATGCGTGCTGCTCTGTCATGGAATTTTTTCCGTTGTAATTCTTCTGACTGTAAATCTACTGAATCATCTAAGTCTTGTGTATCCGGTACAAATGATGCAGCAGCATTTTCTTCATGTTGGCTTGATCGTGTAACAGAAGCCTTTTTTATATCTTGTCGCAATTTGGACAATAATTCTGTTCGAGTATCAATTTGATCTTCCAATTGTTCAATATGTTCTGACAATATTAAACAATTTTGACAATCAAAGTAATCCCCGTCAGACTCTTGTGTGTCACCTTGTGTATCAGTATGACCAGTGTCTTGTGTGATAGCACATATTTCATGTGTCTGTGCTTCAGTTTTCTCAAAAACTAAATTATTGTACACTCGGACCATGTGCATTACATTTTGAAGCTTCCTTTGTAACTTTTTTACTGCAAAAAACCTTTTATCAATTTTAAGATTCTCTGCTTCACATTGGCTATACAAACTAGACCATAATTGCGAATCTGTATGGCTATGAACAAATTTAAACACTATATTACTTTTCTTAGAATAATCATGAATAAAATCCATTTTCTCACCTATGGAATATCTTTTCCTCTCCTGGATTAATTCAACCGTCAATGAATGGTCCTCTGTGTCTTTTTCACCGATTCCTCAGACCTCCGTCTGGATAGGACATGCAGCTCTTTGAAGACACGAATCCTCACTCGTCTGTAGGCTCTGTCTGACTCTTGTGACGTGATATAGTGGAATTCCTGCACCTTTAACAACAGGTGTTTAGCAAAGCTCCCCTCCCCCGTGTGCAAGGGGTTGGATTCCACACAAAAAAGTACAAAAATCAGATCTGGCTGAGGCTCGCTATAATGTTTGAAAAAATAACTTTTCCCTACTTTTTCAAGTAATAATACGGTGAGAATAGAAAAGGAAAGCAATATTGAATTGTGTGGATAAAACAAATCTTGTTTAATGTCCATTCAAAAGTGATTACAAAATGAAGAAAAAGTAAATTCATAAGTTCATAGCACACAAATTAAGTATTAGATTATAAGAAAGATATTAAGCATAGGTCTTACGTATGTCTTTGAGGTATGACGTGGTCCATGTGGAGAGTCTCAAGAAATGAGAAATCTGCCTCAACTGGAGCTGGGTCTTCCCTTTTATACTTTTTTGACCCATAGACTTACATTGGTTACTATTTTTCTACCTCCTAACCACATATGGTGATCTACCGCTATCGTACCCTACAGGTCCTTCTCAAAAAATTAGCATATCAAGAAAAGGTTCTCTAAACGACCTATTACCCTAATCTTCTGAATCAACTAATTAACTCTAAACACATGCAAAAGATACCTGAGGCTTTTATAAACTCCCTGCCTGGTTCATTACTCAAAACCCCCATCATGGGTAAGACTAGCGACCTGACAGATGTCAAGAAGGCCATCATTGACACCCTCAAGCAAGAGGGTAAGACCCAGAAAGAAATTTCTCAACAAATAGGCTGTTCCCAGAGTGCTGTATCAAGGCACCTCAATGGTAAGTCTGTTGGAAGGAAACAATGTGGCAGAAAACGCTGTACAACGAGAAGAGGAGACCGGACCCTGAGGAAGATTGTGGAGAAGGACCGATTCCAGACCTTGGGGAACCTGAGGAAGCAGTGGACTGAGTCTGGTGTGGAAACATCCAGAGCCACCGTGCACAGGCGTGTGCAGGAAATGGGCTACAGGTGCCGCATTCCCCAGGTAAAGCCACTTTTGAACCATAAACAGCGGCAGAGGCGCCTGACCTGGGCTACAGAGAAGCAGCACTGGACTGTTGCTAAGTGGTCCCAAGTACTTTTTTCTGATGAAAGCAAATTTTGCATGTCATTCGGAAATCAAGGTGCCAGAGTCTGCAGGAAGACTGGGGAGAAGGAAATGCCAAAATGCCTGAAGTCCAGTGTCAAGTACCCACAGTCAGTGATGGTGTGGGGTGCCATGTCAGCTGCTGGTGTTGGTCCACTGTGTTTCATCAAGGGCAGGGTCAATGTAGCTAGCTATCAGGAGATTTTGGAGCACTTCATGCTTCCATCGGCTGAAATGCTTTATGGAGATGAAGATTTCATTTTTCAGCACGACCTGGCACCTGCTCACAGTGCCAAAACCACTGGTAAATGGTTTACTGACCATGGTATTACTGTGCTCAATTGGCCTGCCAACTCTCCTGACCAGAACCCCATAGAGAATCTGTGGGATATTGTGAAGAGAAAGTTGAGAGACGCAAGACCCAACACTCTGGATGAGCTTAAGGCCGCTATTGAAGCATCCTGGGCCTCCATAACAATTCAGCAGTGTCACAGGCTGATTGCCTCCATGCCACGCCGCATTGAAGCAGTCATTTCTGCCAAAGGATTCCCGACCAAGTATTGAGTGCATAACTGAACATTATTTTTTGATGGTTTTTTTGTTTGTTATTAAAAAACCCTTTTATTTGATTGGATGGGTGAAATATGCCAATTTATTGAGACAGGTTTTTTGGGTTATCAGGAGTTGTATGCCAAAATCATCAGTATTAAAAGAATAAAAGACCTGACAAATTTCAGTTGGTGGATAATGAATCTATAATATATGAAAGTTTAATTGTAATCATTACATTATGGTAAATAATGAAATTTAACACTATATGCTAATTTTTTGAGAAGGACCTGTATTAGCAGAACCTAGTAGCTTGCAGAATATGCATATTGGTTCTGTACATTACCTCATTCCATATTACCTAAATATATTTTGCTTGTGTTCCTTACAAGTAACATGAGTCTTCCACTTATAGCCTCATTTTGACAAGTGTCCTCTAACTTTGACATACAGAGAACAGATGTAAGCCAAGATCTTCAGAATAGCTCAATCACACACTACCTAGCTTCTGTTCATTAATTGAACTCTCTAATATTGTCATTATTATTATTATTAAGATTTTACATAGGCCAGTCTGAACAAATGCATTTTTAGGGCACGCTTAAAACTGTGGGGATTGGGGATTAATCGTATCAACCTGTGTAGTGCATTCCAAAGAATTGGCGAAGCCCGTGAAAAGTTTTGGAGACGGGAGTGGGAGGTTCTGATTATTGAGGATGCTAACCTCATGTCATTAGCAGAACGGAGACACACGGGTAGGGTGGTAGGCTGAGACCAGGGAGGAGATGTAGGGTGGTGCTGAGCCATGGAGAGCTTTGTGAATGAGGGTAATAGTTTTGTACTGGATTCTGGAGTGGATGCGTAACCAGTGTAACGACTGGCACAGGGTAGAGGCATCGGTGTAACGGTTGGTGAGGAACATAATTCTGGCAGCCGCATTCAGGACAGATTGGAGCGGGGAGAATTTGGAATTGGGAGGCCGTTTAGGAGTTACAATAGTCCAGACGAGAATGAATGAGTGAAACAGTAAGAGTTTTTGCAGAGTCGAAAGTAAGAAAAGGGCGAATTCTAGAAATGTTTTCGAGATGCAGATAAGAAGAGCAAGCCAATGATCGGATGTGAAGGGGGGGGGGGGGTGAAGGAATGCTCGGAATCAAATATGACCCCAAGGCAGCGGGCATGTTGCTTGGGAGTAATGGTGGAACCACACACGGAGATGGCAATGTCAGGGAAAGATAGGTTAGTAGAGGGAGAGAACACGAGTTCAGTTTGAGAGGTTCAGTTTCAGATAGAGGGAGGACATGATGTTAGAGACAGCGGTAAGACAATCACTGGTGTTTTCTAAAAAGGCAGGCGTGAGATCAGGAGAAGTGTATAATTGGATGTCATCAACAGAGATGCTACTGGAAGCCAAATCTACAGATTGTTTGTCCAATAGGGGCAGTATACAAAGAGAAGAGGAGGGGGCCTAGGACTGATCCTTGAGGAACCCCAACAGTAAGTGGAAGGTGAGAGGAAGAACCAGAAAAAGATACAGTGAAGGAGCGATCAGAGAGATAGGAGGAGAACCAGGAGAGAACAGTGTCCTTGCGGCCGATGGAGCGGAGCATAGTGAGGAGTAGCTGATGATCCACAGTATCGAATGCTGTGGAGAGATCCAAGAGAATTAGCATGGAGTAGTGAGTGACCATTAGATTTAGCTGTTATTAGATCATTAGAGACTTTAGTGAGGGCAGTTTCAGTAGAGTGTAAAGAGCAGAAACTAGATTGAAGAGGGTCGAGAAGAGAGTTATCTGAGAGATAGCGGGTAAGACGGGAGTGGAACAGACGTTTGAGGAGTTTAGAGATGAAGAGAAGATTAGAAACAGGTCTATAATTAGCGGCACAGTTTTGATCGAGGGATGGTTTTTTAAGTAGTGGATGTACAGTTGTGGCCAAAAGTATTGACACCCCTGCAATTCTGTCAGATAATACTTAGTTTCTTCCTGAAAATGATTGCAAACACAAATTCTTTGTCATTATCTTCATTTAATTTGTCTTAAATGAAAAAACACAAAAAGAATTGTCCTAAAGCCAAATTGGATATAATTCCACACCTAACATAAAAAAGGGGGTGGACAAAAGTATTGGCACTGTTGGAAACATCATGTGATGCTTCTCTAATTTGTGTAATTAACAGCACCTGTAACTTACCTGTGGCACCTAATAGGTGTTGGCAATAACTAAATCACACTTGCAGACAGTTGACATGGATTAAAGTTGACTCAACCTCTGTCCTGTGTCCTTGTGTGTACCACATTGAGCATGGAGAAAAGAAAAAAGACCAAAACTGTCTGAGGTCTTGAGAAACCAAATTGTGCGGAAGCATGAGCAATCTCAAGGCTACAAGTCTATCTCCAAAGACCTGAATGTTCTTGTGTCTACCGTGCGCAGAGTCATCAAGAAGTTTACAGCCCATGGCACTGTGGCTAACCTCCCCAGATGGGGACGGAAAAGAAAAATTGACAAGAGATTTCAACGCAAGATTGTGCGGATGTTGGATAAAGAACCTCGACTAACATCCAAACAAGTTCAAGCTTCCCTGCAGTCCGAGGGTACAACAGTGTCAACCCGTACTATCCGTCGGCGTCTGAATGAAAAGGGACTGTATGGTAGGAGACCCAGGAAGACCCCACTTCTTACCCCGAGATATAAAAAAGCCAGGCTGGAGTTTGCCAAAACTTACCTGAAAAAGCCTAAAACGTTTTGGAAGAATGTTCTCTGGTCAGATGAGACAAAAGTAGAGCTTTTTGGGCAAAGGCATCAACAGAGTTTACAGGAGAAAAAAAAGAGGCATTGGCTGAGGTTCCCTGATGTTTTGGGGTTGCTTTGCTGGCTCTGGCAATGGACTGCTTGACCGTGTGCATGGCATTATGAAGTCTGAAGACTACCAACAAATTTTGCAGCATAATGTAGGGCCCAGTGTGAGAAAGCTGGGTCTCCCTAGGAGGTCATGGGTATTCCAGCAGGACAATGACCCAAAACACACTTCAAAAACCACTAGAAAATGGTTTGAGAGAAAGCACTGGAGACTTCTAAGGTGGCCAGCAATGAGTCCAGACCTGAATCCCATAGAACACCTGTGGAGAGATCTAAAAATGGAGAAGGCACCCTTCAAATATCAGGGACCTGGAGCAGTTTGCCAAAGAAAAATGGTCTAAAATTCCAGCAGAGCATTGTAAGAAACTCATTTATGGTTACCGGAAGCGGTCCGACGGATGGCAACCGCGTTGCTGGACGCATGAGCCGCACAGGACGCGGCATCCAGGGAGGCGGAGACCAGATATTCACCCGCGTGAGAAATCTGGTTGGCAAGTTCTGCCAGCTGTCCAGAAGGAACCTCGTCTAGAATGCCCTGACGGAGATGTTTGGCCCATTTGGATATGGATTTTGAAACCCAAGTGGAAGCAAAGGCCGGGCAAAGACTAGCTGAGGCCGCTTCAAAGGCTGACTTCGCGAAAGATTCTATGACTATCGTTAGAATCCTTCAGAGATACTCCGCCGGATAGTGGGAGGACCGTGTTGGTGGACAGTCTGGAAACTGGAGGGTCCACCGAAGGAGAAGCAGTCCAATTAGCGGTGAGATCCGGAGAAAAGGGTTATAAAACGCCAAGATGCTTTCCTCTCTGAAAGCATCTGGTCGAGTTCTCTCTTTCTCTTGTCATAATCTCCTCGAATTCCGGGTGAGGAGCGAAAAACTTGGAAGGTGGTTTAGCCCGTCTAAACGAAACCGCCTGATCTGCGGGTTCCGTAGAGGACTCCTTGATGCCACAGGTTAGATTAATCACTCCAATGAGATTCTGAACCATATCCCTCATGGTAGCGATTTGGTTCGAATCCAGCTCCGAAACATCCTCCGAAGGCACATCAGAGAACGCCTCGCCTGACTCAGGGGAGGAGGATCGGGAGGACGCCGACCGCAGAGGAGGACCGAGTGGCGAGATGGAACGAGAAGAGGACTCAGACCGGCGTTCCTGTCTGGACCTTTAGCGGCTAGCAATGGAGGGCTCGGACGGAGCTTCCTGCGACCCACTGGCTACTGCGGCGGTCTGCAGGGGTAACCGATCCAGCACGGACACCAAAGTTTGAGACACCCGAGTTAGATCGGCCACCAAATGTGACAGAGAGGAAGCCCAGCCTGGGATGGGGGTATCACTCTCAGGCGGTTCGGCCGGGGGATCCTGGGCGGTGGGCACAATTGGGTTGCTGCAGGCCTGACAGAGCGGAGAGGACTGACCTGAGGGAAGTTTGCTGTTACAGGACGAACATGCAAAGTACTTGACTAAGGTAGAAAAGGAAGAAGTGGGAGGACGAGAGCGGCACCCTTTAGAGTTAGACATTTTGAAGAGGTCCCTGAAGAAAATGGCAGCAGGTTAGCGGACAGTGGGGCAGAGGGTGGTGTCAGTCTGCAGTGCAGAGCTACTCACGGCAGATGAAAAACCCGGATACCAGGATGCTGCAGGCCTGGAGGAAGATGCTGTGGATCCCCGGTGCAAATGGCGTGCTGTGTCCCCAAAAAAAGAGTGCTCTGGTGCGTGGTACGATGGAGAAAACTCGTGCCCTGAGTGTCCAGCAGCGGTGTGGAGGAAGGGGCGGAGCCAGCCAAGATGACGCCGGTGGGTGGGGAATGCAGGGCAAAGTTTGTCGGGCGGGAGAAAGCCCGCCCCATGAAAAAGGAAGTTGGCAGAGCGCGGCACCGGAAGTAGGCCTCCGGGGAAAGCCGGGGCCTAAATTAGAAGCCGGTGACCACTGAAATGATGATAAACAGCAGTGCGGCGCAAAAAAAAAACCATGCAGGCGCCGCCCGACTAATAGGCACAGCAGCCGCCGCAGGAAAGGGTAGCGCCGCTGCCGGAAGTAGGCCCCAGGAAGAGCCGGGGCCTATATTGGAAGCCGGCGGCCGCTGGGGAGGACCGCGGCCGCGAGTCACCTCCCAAGGTATGGCCGCCGGGGAAAACAGGCCCCCTACAGGCAGCCGCGCCGCAGAGATGAAAAGGATGCGGCCGCAGGTAAAGCAGTGCGACTGCCTGTAAAAACGTGGCCGCCATGGGAAGCAGCGCGGCCGGTCATCAGGCTGCGCAAATGCTGCGGATGGGTCTGGCTTGTGCCCCCTCAGAAAAGGTGCGGCCGGGGGATAGAAGTGCGGTCGCAGAAATCGCAGTGCGGCTGCCTGTAAGGCGCCGCTAGAGTAAAGCTGCGCAGGAAAGGCAGGGGATCCACAGAGGTCCCCTAAGGAAAGTATAATGCCAGTCGGTGGGGTGTACACTGCAGAGGAGTTAATTTTTTTATTTGCATAGTGCCAGCCTCCTAGAGGCAGCAGCATACACCCATGGTTCCTGTGTCCCTCAATGAGAGGCGATAAAGAAATGAGAATAATGGGGATAGGGGAAAATATGTGTAAGTGGGTTAAGAGCTGGCTCAGGGATAGGAAACAAAGGGTGATTATTCATGGAGCACACTCGGACTGGGTCACGGTTAGCGGTGGGGTACCACAGGGGTCAGTATTGGGCTCTCTTCTCTTTAACATATTTATTAATGACCTTGTAGGGGGCATTCAGAGCAGAATTTCAATATTTGCAGATGACACTAAACTCCGCAGGGTAATCAATACAGAGGACAATTTTATATTACAGGATGATTTATGTAAACTTGAAGCTTGGGCTGATAAATGGCAAATGAGCTTTAATGGGGATAAATGTAAGGTCATGCACTTGGGTAGAAGTAATAAGATGAATAACTGCTTAATTCCAAAACTCTGGGCAAAACCGTCAATGAAAAAGACCTGGGAGTATGGGTGGATGACAAACTCATTCAGTGGCCAGTGTCAGGCAGCTGCTACAAAGGCAAATAAAATAATGAGGAGATGCATTAAAAGAGGCATAGATGCACATGAGGAGAACATAATTTTACCTCTATACAAGTCACTAGTTCGGCCACACTTAGAATACTGTGCACAGTTCTGGTCTCCGGTGTATAAGAAAGACATAGCTGAACTAGAGCGGGTGCAGAGAAGAGCGACCAAGTTTATTAGAGGACTGGGGGGGTCTGTAATACCAAGATAGGTTATTACACTTGGGGCTATTTAGTTTGGAAAAACGAAGACTAAGGGGTGATCTTATTTTAATGTATAAATATATGAGGGGACAGTACAAAGACCTTTCTGTTGATCTTTTTAATCGTAGACCTGAGACAGGGACAAGGGGGCATCCTCTACGTCTGGAGGAAAGAAGGTTTAAGCATAACAGACGCGGAATTCAAGAGTATCACCCCCAAATATGGCAGTGAACCTCATGTTCATATTGTTGGACGTATTCAAGAGCTCCACGAACCGATGGAACCAATCCAGAGACCCGTCCGATACTATGAATACATCGTCGACATATCTCAGGAGAACTTTAATTTGCTTGAAAAAACATTTTTTTGTTGCATACATAAATTTTTCTTCAAAAATATCAAGGTACAGGTTTGCGAAGGTACATGCAACAGGGGTCCCCATTGCGGTACCCACTGGCTGCAGGTACCATGCATCCATGAATTTAAAGGCATTGTGCCCCAACACAGATTTTAATCCCTCACATATAGAATCCACAAAATTCTCTCCATTGTCTGCACTGGATAACGCTGTTCTGACTGCGTCTACCCTTTCTAATTGCGGCATTCTTGTATAAAAGACTTTCTACATCAATGGAGGTTAATGATAAACCTTCCTGCCATGTAAAATCTTTTAAGGCCGCTAAAAATTCACCTGTGTCTTTTATATATGAGGGTATAGATTTTAGAAGAGGGCGCAGCAACCAATCAAGATATTTAGACAATGGTTCTGTAAGAGATCCTATCCCTTCGACGATCGGCCGCTCGGGAGGGTGTGAAGATGATTTATGGATTTTGGGTACATGGTACCAATAGGGCTTACAGGGATAATCTGGCAATAGTTTTTCTGCCTGTTTGCACGAAATTACGCCCTTTTCAACCTGTTTTCTGAGTAAAGACCTAAGATCGTTTTTTTTATTAGTGGGATCACTTGATAATATTTGATATATGATTTCATCTGACAACTGTCTCTTTGCCTCATTTATATAAAACTCTCTGGATAGCAAAACCGTATTGCCCCCCTTATCGGCTCTTCTTACAATGGTGTCCTTCTAATCTCTAATCATTTTTAGAGCTTTTTTCTCTATTTAGATTTGAGGGCATTTTTGGATAAATAAGGAACTCAACATCACTAATAACTGAATCTGTGAATAAATCAATGACATTACCTGGGGAAATTGGGGGCATATATGATGTATTGTGCCACCTGTAAACGGACTTTCTGCTTTTTTTATTCTGAATAGATGTGGCATCTGAGGCTGCAGTCAGACTGCATAAGAGTGCAGCATAGTTTGCAAACGCATTTAAGGGTTCTTCTAAACCAGTGACCATAAAGCCCAATGGTCCTATGGAACATGGTTTATCCCCTTCTAAAACTGTAGTATTCACTGTATTGCTATTTGCAAAGGTTTTACATAAATGCATCTTCCTAGTAGCCTTAAACATATCAACTTTAAAATCAATGAAATCAAAATCACCAGGTAAACAAAATCCCAAACCTTTAGATAAGACAAACAGCAGCAGCATCCAATGTATGGTCTATCAGATTATTGATCTTTTAAACAGCAGGCATGTCACTATTTATCTCCAGGACACTTGCTTTCTCTTGTGGCCAAAGCCTGTATTCCTTCCTCCTCTTGCCCCCTCTCCTGGTTTTCCTCCTAAAGGGGCCGGTCTGCGGAATAGCCGTGGTGTCAATTTCTTCATTAGTACTAGAGTCCGAATCAGTAGTCAAATAGTCCTTCTTAGGTCTGTTTTTCACCCAAGGGCGACATATATTATTCTTTTTCGCTCCTGCTTTGTTTTTGCTCCATGTAAAAATATTATCTGTATCAAAATCATTTTTATTTCTGACAAATTTGTCAGGTTTACATTGCTTTGTGTCCGTTTGGATAGGAATTAATCTCTTTTCCAATTTGCTATTGAATGCCAGCCAATGACTCAGTCAAGAGTGAACACATTTCATTCTCATTTTTAATCAAGATCCGCATTCACTTCCCTTTAAAGATTCTGGACTCTCGGCTGGTCAACTTGAAGTGGGGCCAGATGAGATCGCATGCAGCGATGCCCAAAAGATTTGAGCAGCCACTGCTCAGACAAAGGCAATGGTGGGAAAGTGTCACAAGAGGTGGACGATGATGAGACAATTGCCAGAAAGTCAGGAGGAGCAGGGTGCGGATGTGGAAGATGAGGTGGTGGATGACTATGTGACTGACCCAACCTGGCAGGAGGACATGCAGAGCGAGGACAGCAGCACACATGGGGAAGGAGGCATATCACCCCAACAGGCAGGAAGAAGCAGTGTGGTGGCCAAAGATAGAAGGCATGCATCCGTTCCCCATAACACCAACGGAAGTTGCCATTCCAACTGTTAGATCTTCCCAAGTCTGGTTATTTTTTAAAGACTCTGCCGATAACCTCAAAAAGGCCATTTGCAGCACCTGCCATGCCAGCATCAGCAGGGGTAGCAAATAGTGATGAGCAAGTATACACGTTGCTCGGGTTTTCCCGAGCACGCTCGGGTGGTCTCCGAGTATTTGTGGCTGCTAAGACATTTAGTTTTCCTTGCCGCAGCTGCATGATTTGCTGCTTGATTACATGTGGGGATTCCCTAGAAACCAGGCAATGCCCACATGTGCTCAGGCTGGCTAGCAGTCATAAATCATGCAACTGAGTCAACAAAAACTAAATCTCTGAGTAGTCACAAATACTCGGAGACTACCCAAGCATTGAGTATACTCTATCACTTGTAGCAAAACTACCAGCCTGACCCCCACCAGCATGATCAGGCACATGGCAGCAAAGCACCCGACGTTGTGGGCCGAACCCCAGGCTCCAGGAACACTGTCTGCAGGTGACACCACTGCTTCTTCCACTGTTTTGCGCAGAAGCCAATCCCCAGTTCACTGTGCATGTGAAGATGCCTCGTGCCCTGCACCTGCTGTTGCCCACAGTCAACCAGGACCATCATCAAGCCCGTCCATGTCCTTGCCCATGCACAGCCTTCAGCTGTCTATACCCCAGTCATTGGAATGCTAGCGGAAATACCCAGCCAACGCCCCACAGGCCACAATACTAAATTCTAACATTTCTCGTCTGCTTGCACTCGAAATGTTGGCTTTTAGGATCGTTGAGACGGAAGCTTTCCACAACCTGATGGCGGCGGCCATCCCAATGTACTCGGTCCCCAGTCGACACCATTTCTCCCGGTGTGCTGCACCGACATTACACCAGCACGTGACCCACAACATTACCCGTGCCCTCAACAATGCTGTTACTGGGAAAGTCCACCTAACCACAGACACGTGGACAAGTGCTTGTGGGCAGGGATGGTACATCTCACTGACCGCACACTGGGTTAACATAGTGGAAGCCAGGACCCACTCGGACCTTGGGATGGAACACATCCTCCCCACGCCGAGGATTGCGGGCCCTACGTCAATCAGGGTTGCCTCCACAGTCTACAACTCCTCCTCCTCTTCAGCCTCCATCTCTGAAATGAGCACATCAGTCAGAAGTTGGAAGCACTGCCTCAGCCAAGCGGCAACAGGCTGTGCTGAAGCTAGTCTGCTTAGGTGACAAACCGCACAATGCTGAAGAATTGTGGACAGTGCTGAAAGAGCAGTCAGATTTTTGGATGACACCGCTGAACCTACAGCCAGGCATGGTCGTGCGTGACAATGGCAGGAACTTGGTGGTGGTTCTGAGGCAAGGTGAGCTCACACAGGTACCTTGCCTGGCCCATGTGCTTAACATAGTCTTTCAACGTTTTCTCAAAAGCTACCCCAGAGCTGCTGGACCTGCTAGTGAAAGTACGCTGTCTGCCCATTTTAGAAAGTCAGCTACAGCTTCCGCCGCCCTTAGTGTGCTTCAACAGCATTTGCAGCTTCCGGCTCACCGACTGGTGTGTGATGTCCCCACATGTTGGAACTCTAGACGGCATATGTTGGAAAGGATTTGTGAGCAGAAGAGGGCAGTTGTTGATTACCAGCATCAACAAGGCTGTCGTCATTCAGTTCAGACTCCACACAAGACCTCATGAGTGGACATGGATGTCAGACATATGCATTCAAGAAAAATAGGAGGGGGGAGAGGGAAGGGTAGGAGCTTGACATGCTGAGACATGCATCTGTAAGCCGTTGCAAATGAATGTAGCTGCTGGTGATTTCAGCTGAAGTAGAAGAAAGGAAAAGGGAATATCCAGCACGTCCATCCAGTGTAAGTAAAACATCCAAAATTTATTAGAGCATTTTAAAAAACAATATTAAAAAAAGAGAAAGAGACCCTGTCTGCCTGTCGCGTTTCTGGCGCACCACGGCGCCCTTAGTCATAGGAACTAATACCATATAGATGAACAGGTTTATATATAGCACGGAACCAATCACAGACATAGCAATCAATTACATTGAAAAAAGCTGCAGCTAAACACACATAAGACTTTGTTTTTTTTCCTATTTCAAATACATTGAAATTGCATGAATATATACTTTAAATTGCCGCAAAATCTGTTAGTTCAATATACCGTATATACTCGAGTATAAGCCGACCCGAGTATAAGCCGACCCCCCTAATTTTGCCACAAAAAACTGGGAAAACTTATTGACTCGAGTATAAGCCAAGGGTGGAAAATGCAGCAGCTACTCGTAAATTTCAAAAATAAAAATAGATGCTCCATACCGTTCATTATTGCCCCATAGATGCTCCATATACAACTGTGCTATATAGAATGCTCTATACCGTTCATTATTGCCCCATAGATGCTCCATATAAAGCTGTGCCACATATAATGCTCTGCACCGTTCATTATGGCCTCATAGATGCTCCTTATAAAGCTGTGCCATATATATATTGCTCTGCACCGTTGATTATGGCCCCATAGATGCTCCTTATCAAGCTGTGCCCCATATATATTGCTCTGCACCGTTGATTATGGCCCCATAGATGCTGCTTATAAAGCTGTGCCCCATATACGGTATATTGCTCTGCACCATTGATTATGGCCCCATAGATGCTCCTTATAAAGCTGTGCCATATATAATGCTCTGCACCGTTCTTTATGGCCCCATAGATGTGCCATATAAAGCTGTGCCATATATAATACTCTGCACCGTACTTTTTGGCCCCATAGATGCTCCTTATATAATGCTGTGCCATATATAATGCTCTGCACCGATCTTTATGGCCCCATAGATGTGCCATATAAAGCTGTGCCATATATAATGCTCTGCACCGTACTTTTTGGCCCCATAGATGCTCCTTATATAATGCTGTACCATATATAATGCTCTGCACCTTTCTATATGCTGTGCCATATAGAATGCTGCTGGTGCTGCCATAAAAAAAAAATCACATACTCACCTCTCTTGCTCAGGACGCCAGCGCTTTCAATATTTACCTGCTCCTCGTGCGGCTCCGTCTCCAGCACTGACGCTCAGCAGAGGGTGCGCACTGACTACGTCACAGCGCCCTCTAACCTGAGCGTCACTGCCAGGAGACGCTGCAGACGGAGCCGCACCGGAGCGAGGAGCAGGTAAATATCGCGCAGCGCTGCGCTCCCCGTATACTTACCTGCTCCTGGCACGGTCCCTGCAGTCCCTGGCTTCCCCGGCGCTGCAGCTTCTTCCTGTAATTGAGCGGTCACAGTTACCAATCATTTACAGCAATGAATATGCGGCTCCACCCCTATGGGAGGTGGAGCCGCCTATTCATATCTGTAATGAGCGGTGCCATGTGACCGCTCAGTACAGGAAGAATCTGCAGCGCCGGGGAAGCCAGGGACTGCAGGGACCGCGCCGCAGCAGGTAAGTATAACTACACAGCCCCCGCTCCCCCTCACCTGCCGACCCCCGGGTATATGACTCGAATATAAGCCGAGAGGGGGACTTTCAGCCCAAAAAAGTGGGCTGAAAGTCTTAGCTACTCACCGGTTAATGGTGTTTTTCGGAGTCCATGACAGCACTACGGAGAGAGGGGATCCGCCCTTCAGGAACAGGAAACCTACAGATATATAAGGGCGGCACCTCTCCCACGCATCAGTTGGTTTACAGAGCACAAGAGGACCACCAAGGTTAATAGCATACATAATAAACAATAACTAACTATTCACTACCCGAGAATTATATATAAACAAAGGAAGAGGTGTACACCCAGAACTTAAGAAGACAAGAGGGCATGTACAGGTGCGGTCATGGACTCCGAAAAACACCGTTAACCGGTGAGTAACTAAGACTTTATTCGGTCGTCCATGACAGCACTACGGAGAGAATTACAGAGAGTAACTAGCTAGGGAGGGACTACAGCTTGCAGCACCCTTACACCAAAAGAGAGGTCAGAAGAGGCACCCAGGTTCAATCTATAATGGTTATAGAAAGTGTTTGGAGAAGACCAAGTAGCAGCCTTACAAATCTGGTCGATCGATACCTCCAATCTTTCCGCCCACGAAGCCGCCATAGCTCTAGTGGAATGTGCTTTAAGACCTTCAGGCGCCGGCTTGCCCTTTGAGATGTATGCCAGCGAGATAGCCTCCCTGATCCATCTAGCTAGAGTAGATTTCGATGCTCTATGCCCTTTCCTACTACCCTGATAGGACACGAATAGGGCATTATCTAACTTCCAGGGATCAGTTACCGCTAGATACTGCAGGATACATCTTCTTACATCTAAAGTGTGTAACTTCCTTTCCTTATCGTTGGTAGGATTGGGGAGGAAAGATGGAAGGACTATTTCCTGTGTTCTGTGGAAACTGGACACTACTTTAGGGAGATATGCTGGATCAGGGGATAGTATCACTATCATCCCTAAGCTGCATGTAAGGGGGAACCCTGGATAACGCTTGGATGTCGCCTATCATACGCGCCGATGTTATGGCCACCAGGAAGGCTACTTTAAGGGATAGATTTTTAATAGAGGCTGAAGTAATTGGCTCAAATGGGGCCTCTGTCATGGCTGAGAGGACTAGGTTCAGGTCCCAAGGCATGACTCTATTCTTCACAATTGGCCTAGACCGTTTTGTTGCCCTGATGAATCTGCTGACCCAGTGATTCTCAGCAATGTTGCAGCCAAAGAGGGCCCCCAAGGCTGATACCTGCACCTTAAGAGTATTTGGGGATAACCCCATATCTAACCCCCTTTGTAAGAATTCCAAGATCTGGACAATCTGTATTGACTGTCCAGCTGTTGCCCCCGAGTTCTGAAGGAATCTCTTCCAGATTCTGACATAGATTTTTGTGGTTATAATTTTTCTGCTTTTCAGCAGCGTGTTAATGAGGGCCGGCGAGAACCCCCTGTCTTTTAACAGCTCCCGTTCAAAATCCACGCCGTCAGATGAAGGCCAACCGCCCGAGGATGGTAGACTGGGCCCTGGGATAGGAGATCCGGAATAAATCTTTATTTTTATATAGCGCTAACATATTACGCAGCGCTTTACAGTTTGCAATGTCTGGCAAGACCCACGGATCGGATATTGACATAGCTCTCAGGCATGGAAACCACGTCCTTCTGGGCCAGAAGGGGGCAATTAATACTACTGTGGATTTGTCTTTCCTGATTTTCCTCACCACCAGAGGAAGTAGAGACAGGGGAGGAAAGGCGTAGGCTAGCCTGAAGTTCCAGTCTATGAGGAGGGCGTCTACTGACAGGGGATTTTCTCTGGGGTTCAGAGAGCAGAATTGTGCCACTTTCCTGTTTTCTTTTGTGGCAAACAGGTCTACCTCTGGCTGTCCCCACCTTTCCACGATGAGGTTGAAGATGGAGCCGTTTAGGGACCACTCTCCCTGCCTTAATGTGTTGCGACTTAAGAAATCCGCCGTAGTGTTTTCTGCCCCTTTTATGTGTAGAGCCGTCACCGAGAGAAGATGTTGCTCTGCTAGATGAAACAGACGATCTGCTACACACATCAGGGATTTGGAACGAGTCCCACCTTGGTGATTTATGTATGCCACGGTGACTCGATTGTCCGAGAATACCCGCACGTGGTGGCCCTGTAGATAGACAGGGAGTGTTTTAACTGCCTGCTCCACAGCCGTTAACTCCTTTAGATTGGAAGACATTTCCATCTGATCATGATCCCAAAGCCCTTGGACCAATGTATCCCCCATGTGAGCCCCCCACCCAGAAGGGCTAGCGTCCGAGGTGACAATACGAGTTATATTATATTCCCAGGGGACCCCTGTGGACAGATTCTCTTGATCTAACCACCACCCGAGGGATACAATAGCGTCTTGGGATAGGGTCTCTGCACAGCTCCACCCAGACTTTATCCATTTACAAATGGACATCCCCCCAACCTTTTTTGATGTAACAGCACCTCGCCCTGAAGTATCCTCGTATGATACTGAGCCCATCGGACCGCTGGAATACAGGACGAGAGAGAGCCTAGCAGAGACATGGCTTTTCGTAGGGACATGGTGGGGCTTTTAGAGGCATTCAGCACTTGAAGGTGCAGGCGATCAATTTTTTCTTCAGGCAAACGGCATTCCTGAACCTGGGAATCCAGGGTCAGGCCCAAAAATCGCTGCACCGTCATGGGCTGTAACTGTGATTTTTTAACGTTTAGCAACCACCCCAGATGCTCTAGAGCCAACATCACTTTATGTAACTGTTCTAAACAGTGATCCGCCGTTTTACCTACGATAAGGAGATCGTCCAGGTAGGGGATTATTAGAATGTTGGACTCATGCAGGTGTGCCATAACTTCCGCCATTACTTTGGTAAATACCCGAGGGGCGACCGAAATCCCAAAGGGAAGGGCCCTATACTGGAAGTGTTTTATTACCCCATCCAACCGTACCGCCACCCTTAGGTATCGTTGGTGACCTGCATAAATAGGGATATGGTAATAGGCGTCCTTCAAATCCAATACTACCATAAAGCAGTTTTTAAACAGCAGCTTTATTGCGGTGTAAATAGCTTCCATTTTAAATGGTTGAACGGTCAGAAAATTATTCAGCGCTCTAAGGTTAATGATTGTTCTGAAGGAGCCGTCTGGTTTACTTATTAGGAATAGAAGAGAGTAGAATCCACTACCCTGTTCTCCTTCCGGAACCTCAGATAGGACATTTTTATTGAGCAGATCGTGAACTTACGCTTCCAGGGCCGCCTGTTCCGCTGGAGAGGATCTGAGAGGAGTGATTTTGAAGAAGTTCCGAGGGATAGAGGAGAATTCTAGCCGCAGACCCGTAGCTATCAACCCCAAAATCCAATCACTACTGGAGATCTTGGACCAGGCCGGGTAGAAGGCAGATAGTCTACCTCCCACCGGGGCGACTAGTCATTGGGGAGGTTTTTTGATTTCATGGGGTGGCTCCTGACGTCCTCCACCAAACATGAACCCAGTACCTCTCTTCTTTTTATCGTCCCATCTGCTCTAGTCTCTGGCTGGTCTCTTCCGAAAGAACCTTTTCCCTGCGAAGGGGCGCCTGTAAGAAGTGGTTGGTAGATTAGGAAACAACTTCTTCTCAACTCCGGCCTTCTCTAGCAACTCATCTAGGACTGGCCCAAACAGGTATTCCCCTTCGCATGGAATAGAGCACAGACGAGATCTGGATTGAAGGTCACCCGGCCAACATTTCAGCCATAGGGCACTGCGCGCTGCGTTCGATAATCCTGCCGCTCTAGCCGCCATTCTTGCCGAATCCGCAGAAGCGTCTGCAAGAAAGGCAGCAGCATTTTGGATTGTTGGCAGGAATTTCAACATGGAATCTCTGGGAACACCATCTTCCAATTTAGACCCTAGCTGATCCAGCCAGACCATCATTGATCTGGCTGCGCATGTCGCAGCAACAGCAGGTCTCAAGGCACCAGCCGACATCTCCCATGTCCCTTTAAGGAACGAATCAGCCTTTTTATCTAGAGGATCCTTTAGGGAAGCCATGTCATCAAAGGGGATAGACAATCTCTTAGATGCCTTAGACACCGCCGCGTCTAATTTTGGCGCCTTATCCCAGGTGTTCACCATGGGGTCCTAAAAGGGGTATCTTCGTTTAAAGGCAGGTGGAAAAGAGCCTTTTTTCTCCGGCTTCTTCCATTCTCTTTTGATGAGGTTCTGCACCCTGTCATTGAGCGGAAAAGACCTACGTTTTTTAGGGTCTAGACCGCCAAACATTAGGTCCTGCGTTGAATGTTCTGGCCTTTCGTCCGCCACCCCCATGGTGGATCTAACTGATTTAATTAGTTTGTCCATTTGGTCCAACGGGAAACAGAAACTGTTTGACTCTTCTTCCGAAGAGGACGCTGAGGAGACAGAGGCGTCTGAATCAATGTCCCTACTTGGGCCAGCGAACGAATCTGAATTTGAGGCGCTAGGCTCCCTTCTTCTCTTGGAAGGTTCTGCCCGGGATAGGGATTTCAGGGAATCCTTCACCTCCTTCCTGATAATCTCCCTAAGATTTGAAGTAAAATCGGGAGACTCCTCCGCCACCTATGGGAGCGGAGAAAAGGCTATGTCACTTATCCGGTGCTACCGCTATACAGTATCCTATACAATTATTTCCTACCGTCTGCCGCACACACGACTGACAAAGTCTTTTAGGGTAGGCGTCTGGCAAAGGGCAAGCGCATAGCGCGCACTCCTTTTTTTTTTATTTACCAGCGCTTTTTTTCCCCTACGGAAATAAACATAGGAAAAGACTGCATCAGGGTACATTCACGAAGATCTCTTACCCAGGCAGTAGCGGTAGGTACCGGATCACTGGGGGGTCGGTCCAGATCCTTTTGCCTTGATCTGCGACTGGCCTGATTACTGCGTCCGCGGGTCTTCTGCTGGGGTTTTGCAAGGGTCTCCGAGGATCTGTCCTGCTCCTGCTCCAGCAGATCACCGGCAGCTTCTGGCACATCCATAGCTGCAGATGCCATTAGCAGCTCTGCAGCAATCTAATCGGCTATATATAGCCTTCCCCCGCCGGAACATGTGCAGGTGTGACGGTCAGTAATTAATCTCCCCCCTGCACCGGACCCTGCCCCATCCTCCCCCGCCCCTGAACGCTCCCCCCCTGCCGCTCCCATCACAAGTAGGACGCGGCATTCCCAGCCGAAGCCGGCCGGCGTCCGACTTCCGGTCCTGGCTCCGCCCCCCGCCGCATCACTTCCGGAAACGGCTAGAGCGGTCAGACGCGCCCGGAAGCCGGGGACGGCGTCGCCGGATCCTCCAGCCGCACGCCGCCACACCAACGCCGTACGTGGCCCCAGCACAGCGGCGATCGCGGCGGAAGTCTGCGCCCGACACCCGGACCCGCCCCGATCCCAAAGGAGTGCGGAGGGGCGTTCCAGGAAGCCTGCGCCGCCTGAAATAGGACCAGAGGTAGGGAGACAGGGCACGGGAGAGCGAACGGACCCGGGGGGGGAGGGGAAGAACATACTTACCACGCTAACCCCAGAGACAGACCTCCTCCGGACGCTGCTCCCCTCTGCACCGCTCACTGCCATGGAGCCCTACCCGGGCCCACCGTGGTGCTTCCAGGGACCCGCACTGCCCGAGGTAGGAGACCCCCTCGCTACCTGGGTCGGACAGCCGGCCTGGGTGCTTGATAGGTGAACTGAAGATAGATCTGTAGGGAATCCTGTCCTCCAGGAACAGGAAACCAACTGATGCGTGGGAGAGGTGCCGCCCTTATATATCTGTAGGTTTCCTGTTCCTGAAGGGCGGATCCCCTCTCTCCGTAGTGCTGTCATGGACGACTGAATAAAATCTCGGCTTATACTCGAGTATATACGGTATGTAAAAAAAGATCATTCCTGTAATTCATACCGTGTGGATGTTTAGTGTCTAAAGTTAGAATCCAAAAGGCTTCCCGCAGTGCTAATTGTTTCTTCCAATCTTCACCTCTAGGTGACTAACCCTTTCTATGCCAAAAAATGAAAAATCTGATAGGTCTCCTTTATATATAGTTATTAAGGTTGAAGGAAGACTAAGTCCATCTAGTTCAACCCATAGCCTAACCTAACATGCCCTAACATGTTGATTCAGAGGAAGGCGAAAAAAACCCATGTGGAAAAGAGTAAGCTCCACATTGGGGAAAAAAATTCCTTCCCGACTCCACATACAGCAATCAGACTAGTTCCCTGGATCAACGCCCTATCAAGGAATCTAGTGTATATACCCTGTAACATTATGCTTTTCCAGAAAGGTATCCAGTCCCCTCTTAAATTTAAGTAATGAATCACTCGTTACAACATCATACGGCAGAGAGTTCCATAGTCTCACTGCTCTTACAGTAAAGAATCCGCGTCTGTTATTATGCTTAAGGGTATGTTCACACGTTCCTGATTTCCATCCTTTTTTTTCAGGACTGAAACCGCAGCTCTTGGCAGAAAACGCAGGTCCTTTTTTTGGTGCTTTTTTGGTGCGTTTTTTGATGCGTTTTTTTATGCAGTTTTCTATGCAGAGTCTGTGTTTTCTAGTAAGTTTTTTAGGGTTAAAATGGCTGAAAATACCCTAACCCTACCCTAACCCTACCCCTACCCCTACCCCTATTCTAACCTTAGTGGAAAAAAAAAAAAATTCTTAATTTTTTTTATTGTCCCTACCTATGGGGGTGACAAAGGGGGGGGGGGGTGTCATTTACTATTTTTTTATTTTGATCACTGAGATAGGTTATATCTCAGTGATCAAAATGCACTTTGGAACGAATCTGCCGGCCGGCAGATTCGGCGGGCGCACTGCGCATGCGCCCGCCATTTTGCAAGATGGCGGCGCCCAGGGAGAAGACGGCCGGATGGACACCGGGAGGCCGGGTAAGTATAAGGGGGGGGAGATTAGGGCACGGGGGGGGGGCATCGGAGCACGGGGGGAGGCATCGGAGCACGGGGGGGGGGCATCGGAGCATGGGGGGGTAGGATCGGGGCAGCCACACTCCGCCCACGCACTTCCGCCCGCTTCCCCGCACTTCCTGCTGCAGCGGTTCTGCACTACAAACCGCAATAAAACCCGCAGATATATTTTTGATCTGCGGGTTTTACTGCGGGTTTGACCTCACAATGGAGGTCTATGGGTGCAGAACCGCTGCGGCTCCGAAAAAAGAAGTGACATGCTCCTTCTTTAAATGGCTGAAAATACCCTAACCCTACCCCTAACCCTATTCTAACCTTAGTGGAAAAAAAAAAAAAATTCTTAAATTTTTTTATTGTCCCTACCTATGGGGGTGACAAAGGGGGGGGGTGTCATTTACTATTTTTTTATTTTGATCACTGAGATAGGTTATATCTCAGTGATCAAAATGCACTTTGGAACGAATCTGCCAGCCGGCAGAGGGGGGGGGGGGGGGGGGGGGGGCATCGGAGCACGGGGAGGGGGGGCATCAGAGCACGGGGGGGGGGGCATCGGAGCATGGGGGGGTGGGATCGGGGCAGCCACACTCCGCCCGCTTCCCCGCACTTCCTGCTGCAGCGGTTCTGCACTACAAACCGCAATAAAACCCGCAGATATATTTTTGATCTGCGGGTTTTACTGCGGGTTTGACCTCACAATGGAGGTCTATGGGTGCAGAACCGCTGCGGCTCCGAAAAAAGAAGTGACATGCTCCTTTTTTACCGCGGCTATTCAGCGCGGCTTTTTTTTTGAAATTCAGGATCATGTGCACAGCGGTTCCTGTTTTCCATAGGGTACATTGTACTGTACCCTGCATGGAAAACAGCTGCGGAACCGCAGCGGCAAAAACGCTGCGGTTCCGCAGTAAAAAACACACTGTGTGAACATGGCCTAAACCTTTTTTCCTCCACACGCAGAGGATGCCCCCTTGTCCCTGTTTCAGCACTATGATTAAAAAGATCATCAGAAAGGTCTTTGTACTGTCCCCTCATATTTATACATTAAAATAAGATCACCCCATAGTCTTCGTTTTTCCAAACTAAATAGCCCCAAGTGTAATAACCTATCTTGGTATTGCAGACCCCCAAGTCCTCTAATAACCTTGGTCGCTCTTCTCTGCACCCGCTCCAGTTCAGCTATGTCTTTCTTAAACACCGTAGACCAGAACTGTGCACAGTATTCTAAGTGTGGTCGAACTAGTGACTTGTATAGAGGTAAAATTATATTCTCCTCATGAGCATCTATGCCTCTTTTAATGCATCCCATTATTTTATTTGCCTTTGTAGCAGCTGCCTGACACTGGCCACTGAATATGAGTTTGTCATCCACCCGTACACCCAGGTCTTTTTCATTGACGGTTTTGCCCAGAGTTTTAGAATTAAGCACATAATTATACATCTTATTACTTCTACCCAAGTGCATGACCTTACATTTATCCCCATTAAAGCTCATTTGCCATTTATCAGCCCAAGCTTCTAGTTTACATAAATCATCCTGTAATATAAAATTGTCCTCCTCTGTATTGATTACCCTGCAGAGTTTAGTGTCATCTGCAAATATTGAAATTCTACTCTGAATGCCCCCTACAAGGTCATTAATAAATATGTTAAAAAGAAGAGGGCCCATTACTGACTCCTGTGGTACCCCACTGCTAACCGCTACCCAGTACGAGTGTGCTCCATTAATAAACACCCTTTGTTTCCTATCCCTGAGCCAGCTCTCAACCCACTTGCACATATTTTCCCCTATCCCCATTATTCTCATTTTATGTATCAACCTTTTGTGTGGCACCGTATCAAAAGCTTTTGAAAAGTCCATATACACTACATCCACTGGGTTCCCTTAGTCCAATCCGGAACTTACCTCCTCATAGAAACTGATCAAATTAGTCTGACATGAACGGTCCCTAGTAAACCCGTGCTGATACTGGGTCATGAGGTTATTCCTCTTCAGATACTCCAGTATAGCGTCCCTTAGAATGCCCTCCAGGATTTTACCCACAGTAGAGGTTAAGCTTACTGGCCTATAATTTCCGAGTTCAGTTTTTGTCCCCTTTTTGAATATTGGCAACACATTTGCTATACGCCAGTCCTGTGGTACAGACCCTGTTATTATGGAGTCTTTAACCCCTTAGCGACCGCCGATACGCCTTTTAACGGCGGCCGCTAAGGGTACTTAAAGCACAGCGCCGTTAATTAACGGCGCTGTGGAAAAAGTAAATAGCGCCCCCCAGAGTCAGATTTTCTCCGGGGTCTCGGCTGCCGGGGGTAGCCGAGACCCCAGAGAACATGATTCGGGGTTTTTTTTACCGACCCCGCATTTGCTATCGCCGGTAATTAACCGTTTACCGGCGATCGAAAAAAAAAAAACGCGATCTTTTTTTAATTTCTCTGTCCTCCGATGTGATCGCACATTGGAGGACAGAGAAAAGGGGTCCCTGGTAGCCCCTCAATACTTACCTATCTCCCCGATGCTCCTCGTGGCTCCCGGTGGGCGCCGCCATCTTCAAAATGGCGGACGCATGCGCAGTGCGCCCGCCGGCCGGCCCCGCGAGAATCTTTGGGGTCTCAGCTGCCGGGGGTAGCCGAGACCCCAAAGAGTATGATCGGGGTCGGTTTTACCGACTCCTGTTTTGCGATCGCCGGTAATTAACTGTTTACCTGCGATCGTAAAAAAAAAGTAAAGTGTAATTCTCTGTCCTCTGATGTGATCGCACATCAGAGGACAGAGAAATAGGGGGATTCGAGGACTCGATCATACTCACCTGTGTCCCTGGATCCTCCTGCTGCTCCTCCTGGCCGCCGGCAAAAGAAAATGGCGGGCGCATGCGCAGTGCGCCCGCCATCTGTCTACATCTGCTGGCCGGCAGGAGAACAGCAGTTGGGGCTAAAATTAGGGTTAGGGCTAGGGTTGGGGCTAAATTTAGGGTTAGGGCTAAATTTAGGGTTAGGGTTGGGGCTAAATTTAGGGTTAGGCTTCTTTCACACTTACGTCGGTACGGGGCCGTCACAATGCGTCGGCCCGACATACCGACGCACGTTGTGAAAATTGTTCACAACGTGGGCAGCGGCTGTAGTTTTTCAACGCATCCGCTGGCCAATCTATGTCCTGGGGAGGAGGGGGCGGAGTTACAGCCACACATGCGCGGTCAGAAATGGCGGATGCGACATACAAAAAAATGTTTCATTGAACTTTTTTTGTGCCGACGGTCCGCCAAAACACAACTGATCCAGTGCACGACGGACGCGACGTGTGACCATCCGTCACGATCCGTCGGCAATACAAGTCTATGGGCAAAAAACGCATCCTGCGGGCACATTTGCAGGATCCGATTCTTGTCCAAAACGACGGATTGCGACGGATGCCAAACAATGCAAGTGTGAAAGTAGCCTTAGGGCTAGGGTTGGGGCTAAAGTTAGGGCTAGAGTTGGGGCTAAAGTTAGGGTTAGAGTTGGGATTAGGGTTTGGATTAGGGTTGGTATTAGGGTTAGGGTTGGCATTAGGGTTACGCTTGGGATTAGGGTTAAGTTTGGGATTAGGGTTAAGGTTAGGGTTGTGATTAGGGGTGTATTGGGATTAGGGTTAGGTTTGAGGTTAGGGTTGAGATTAGGATTAGGGGTGTGTTGGATTTAGGGTTTTGATTAGGGTTATGGTTGGGGTTGACATTAGGGTTGTTTTGGGGTAAGGGTTGTGATTATGGTTAGGGTTAGTGATTAGGATTATGGATCAGGTTGGGATTAGGGTTAGGGGTGTGTTGGGGTTAGGGTTGGAGCTAGAATTGGGGGTTTTCCACTGTTTATGTACATCAGGGGGTCGCCAAACACGACAGCCAATTTTGCGCTCAAAAAGTCAAATGGTGCTCCCTCCCTTCTGAGCTCTGCCGTGCGCCCAAACAGTGGTTTACCCCCACATATGGGGCATCAGCGTACTCGGGATAAATTGGACAACTTCTGGGGTCCAATTTCTCTTGTTACCCTTGTGAAAATAAAAACTTGGGGGCTACAAAATCTTTTTTGTGAAAAAATATATATATATATTTTTTTTATGACTCTGCATTATAAACTTCTGTGAAGCACTTGGGCATTCAAAGTTCTCACCACACATCTATATAAGTTCCTTGGGGGTCTAGTTTCCAAAACGGGGTCACTTGTGGGGGGTTACTACTGTTTAGGTACATCAGGGGCTCTGCAAACGCAACATAACGCCCACAGACCATCTGTCTGCATTCCAAAACGGAGCTCCTTCCCTTCCGAGCTCTGCCGTGCGCCCAAACAGTGGTTTACCCCCACATATGGGGCATCAGCATACTCAGGATAAATTGGACACCAACTTTAGTGGTCCAATTTCTCCTGTTACCCTTGTGAAAATAAAAACTTGGGGGCTACAATATCTTTTTTGTGAAACAAAAAATATTTTTTATTTTCACGACTCTGCATTCTAAACTTCTGTGAAGCACTTGGGCATTCAAAGTTCTCACCACACATCTAGATAAGTTCCTTGAGGGGTCTAGTTTCCAAAATGGGGTCACTTGTGGAGGGTTTCTACTGGTTAGGCACATCAGGGGCTCTCCAAACGCGACATGGCGTCCGATCTCAATTCCAGCCAATTCTATATTGAAAAAGTAAAACGGCACTTTCTCTTCCAAGCTCTGCGGTGCGCCCTAACAGTGGTTTACCCCCACATATTGGGTATCAGCGTACTCAGGAGAAACTGCACAACAACTTTAGTGGTCTAATTTCTCCTGTTACCCTTGTGAAAATAAAAATTTGTGGGCAAAAAGATCATTTTTGTAGAAAAAAATGCGATTTTTTTTTCACGGCTCTACATTATAAACTTCTGTGAAGCACATGGGAGTTCAAAGTGCTCACCACACATCTAGATAAGTTCCTTAAGGGGTCAAGTTTCCAAAATGGTGTCACTTGTGGGGGGTTTCCACTGTTTAGGCACATCAGGGGCTCTCCAAACGCGACATGGCGTCCAATCTTAATTCCAGCCAATTCTACATTGAAAAAGTAAAACGGCGCTCCTTCACTTCCAAGCTCTGCGGTGCGCCGAAACAGTGGTTTACCCTCACATATGGGGTATTGGCGTATTCAGGAGAAATCGCACAACAAAATTTATGGTTACATTTCTGTTTTTACACTTGTGAAAATAAAAAAAATGGTTCTGAATTAAGATGTTTGCAAAAAAAGTTAAATGTTCATTTTTTCCTTCCACATTGTTTCAGTTCCTGTGAAGCACGTAAAGGGTTAATAAACTTCTTGAATGTGGTTTTGAGAACCTTGAGGGGTGTAGTTTTTAGAATGGTGTCACACTTCATTATTTTCTATCATATAGACCCCTCAAAATGACTTCAAATGTGATGTGGTCCCTAAAAAGAAATGGTGTTGTAAAAATGAGAAATTGCTGGTCAACTTTTAACCCTTATAACTCCCTAACAAAAAAAAATTTTGTTTCCAAAATTGTGCTGATGTAAAGTAGACATGTGGGAAATGTTATTTATTAACTATTTTTCGTGACATATCTCTCTGATTTAAGGGCATAAAAATACAAAGTTTGAAAATTGCAAAATTTTAAAAATTTTCGCCATATTTCTGTTTTTTTCATAAATAATCACAAGTAATATCGAAGAAATGTTACCACTAACATGACGTACAATATGTCACGAAAAAACAATCTCAGAATCAGCGGGATCCGTTGAAGCGTTCCAGAGTTATAACCTCATAAAGTGACAGTGGTCAGAATTGCAAAAATTGGCTCGGTCATTAAGTACCAAATTGGCTCTGTCACTAAGGGGTTAAAGATTAAAAATAATGGTCTATCAATGACTGTATTTAATTCCTGCAGTACTCGAGGGTGTATCCCATCCGGGCCCGGAGATTGGTCAATTTTAGTAATTTTTAGACGCCGCCGCACTTCCTGCTGGGTTAAGCAGGTGACATTTAATTGGGAATTTTTACCACTAGTCATTTTGTCTGTCATGGGATTTTCTTGTGTAAATACTGATGAAAAAAAGTCATTTAGCATATTGGCTTTTTCCTCATCCTCATCCACCATTTCACCCAGACTATTTTTAAGGGGGCCAACACTATCATTTTTTAGTTTCTTACCAGTTATGTAGTTAAAGAATATTTTAGGATTATTTTTACTCTCTGTCTCAATCTTTGCTGCCTTGATTTGCTTTTTACAGAATTTATTTAATTTTTTGTATTTATTTAATGCCTCCTCACTACCTACTTCCTTTAATTCTCTAAATGCTTTTTGTCACTTATTGCGCCCATTACAGCTCTATTTAGCCATATTGGTTTCCTCCTATTTCTAGTATGTTTATTCCCATACGGTATATACTGTGCACAGGTCCTATCCAGGATGCTAATAAATGTCTCCCATTTTCTTTGTATATTTTTGTGTCTCAGGATATCGTCCCAGTTAATTGCACCAAGATCCTCTCTCATCCGTTGGAAATTTGCCCTCCTGAAGTTTAGTGTCCTTGTAACCCGTCTACTACACATCTTTTTAAAGGATACATGAAAACTTATTATTTTGTGATCGCTATTACCCAAGTAACCCCCAACCCTTATATTTGCTATGCGGTCTGGCCTGTTGGTTAATATTATGTCTAGCAGTGCCCCCCTTCTTGTTAGGTCCTGAACCAGTTGTGAAAGGTAATTGTCTCTCATAGTTGTCAAAAACCAATTACCTTTGCTGGAACTGCAGGTTTCTGTTCCCCAATCAATTTCAGGGTAGTTGAAGTCCCCCATAATAATGACTTCTCCTTATGTCGCAGCTTCATCTATTTGCTTTACGAGGATATTCTCCATTGCTTCCATTATTTTTGGAGATTTATAACAAACCCCTATCAGTAATTTATTATTTTTTCCCCCTCCCCTTATCTCCACCCATAGGGATTCTACATTTTCATTAAATTCACCTATATTATCACGCAGGATGGGTTTTATGGACGATTTTACATACAGACACACCCCTCCCCCTCGCTTATCTGTACGGTCATTTCTGAACAGGCTATAGCCCTGCAAGTTAACAGCCCAGTCATGGCTCTCATCCAGCCATGTTTCAGATATCCCCACCATGTCATAATTCTGCTCCAACAACATTAGTTCTAATTCGTCCATTTTGTTGGCGAGGCTTCTGGCATTAGCATACATGCACTTGATGTTCCTCTCTGTACCTCTATTTCTTAAATTATTAACTGTTCTAACCCCACCCCCCATGCCACCGACACCCCCATCTTCCTTATTTGTGCCCAGGTCTCTATCTGCACCATCTTCCCCTCCTATAAAATGAATACCCTCCCCCCAATTCCTAGTTTAAACACTCCTCCAACCTTCTAGCCATTTTCTCCCCCAACACAGCTGCACCTTCCCAATTGAGGTGCAGCCCGTCCCTAGCGTAGAGCCTGTAGCCAACTGAGAAGTCAGCCCAGTTCTGCAGGAACCCAAACCCCTCTTTCCTATACCAATTCTTGAGCCACTTATTAACCTCCCCAATCTCCCGTTGCCTCTCTGGCGTGGCATGTGGTACAAGCAGTATTTCAGAAAATACCACGTTGGAGGTCCTTGCTTTCAGCTTGCAGCCTAATTCCCTGAAATAATCTTTAAGGACCTTCCACCTACCTCTAACTTTGTCATTAGTGCCAATGTGCACCATGACCACTGGGTCCTCACCAGCCCCTCCCAATAATCTGTCCACCCGATCAGCAATGTGTCGGACTCTAGCGCCAGGTAGGCAGTACACCGTTCGACAATCCCTGTCTTTGTGACAGATTGCCCTATCTGTTCCCCTAATAATTGAGTCGCCCACTACCAGCACCTGTCTGGCCTGCCCTGCTCTCTTATTTCCCTCCTTACAGGAGCAGTCACTCCTCCGGCTTTCAGAGGACATGCCTGGCTGCAGCAGTGCTACCCCTGTACTGGCACCCCCTCATCTGCCAACTTAGCAAACTTATTGGGGTGTTCCAGATCTGGACTAGCCTCCCTGGCACTCTTCCCTCTACCCCGCTTCCTGTCACCCAGCTTGCTACTTCATTGTCCTGCAGCTCCATCCCACCATCCCCCCCTCATCTGTCCCATTGAGCGTCTGCTCCGTGAGCAGAAGACTCCTCTCCATATTGTCTATGGATCTCCGTGTTGCCAGCTGCACATTTAGATTCAGAATCTGGTTTTCCAAATGCACAACGTGCTCACATCTCGCACAGCAGTATGCACCCTCGACCGGCTGCTCAAGGACTGCATACATGTGGCAAGAGATGCACTGGATGGCATTAACAAGAGTGGAGCACATTTCCTAATGGGGATTTCACCAGACAGAAGAGTTCAATAAAAAAAAAAAATACAAAGTATTAATAAAAAACAGACAGCAATTCAGTAATTCCTCCCTTGGAAACTCCCTGAATCTAAAGTCACTGAATCACAAGTCACACTTACCGCCGTTCACACTAACGCTCAGGCCACACTCAGCTTGCTCACACTCGCTATGCTTTAGATTTATAGATTTTTTTTCTCTAGTTCCCTTAACAGCAATCCACCTTACTGTCCAAATGCACTTCCAAAAAGGACTGGAGCCCCAAACAGCTGCCCCTTATAAACCCTTAATTATGAGCCCCCACCCTAAGTTAACCCCTTATGAATATAGTACCCCCAATTCAGCAACTCACAGGTATTTGTTAAAGGCTTTCCATATACCTCTTCACTGAATCACAAGTCACACTTACCGCCGTTCACACTTACGCTCAGGCCACACTCCGCTCGCTCACACTCGCTATGCTGAAGATTTATATTTTTTTTTCTCTAGTTCCCTTAACAGCAATCCACCTTGCTGTCCAAATGCACTTCCAAAAAGGAAGTACAGAAATAAAATGTTTCGTAGCCCCAGAATAACCTAAATCAGGGGTGTCAAACTGCATTCCTCAAGGGCCTCAAACCATGCGTGTTTTCAAGATTTCCTTAGCATTGCACGAGGTGTTGGAATCATTCTCTGCAGGTGATTAAATTATCACCCGTGCAATGCAAGAAAATCCTGAAAACATGACCTGTTTGCAGCCCTCAAGGAATGCAGTTTGACACCCCTGACCTAAATTATTGTTATTTATATTTGCTATGTGTTCTGAAATTCTTTTTTTCATTTTCCTTGTGGTGTAACCTATATAGCAAATGTTGCAAGTCTTAAATTTTATGCAGTATATAACGTGGTCAGAATCACAATTAATAAATGATTTTATATTCTAAGTAACATTGTGATTCGAGGAAAAGGTAGTTCTTTTGTGGTCTGCAAATTGGCAGACATTACATCTGTTACCAGAACATTTGAAAAAACCTTTTATTGATAGCCATGATGTGGGAGTTTTTTTCTGGCGCACCATACTGGGAGACAAAATATTCCCCAGTGTGCAACCTCTCCTGGCCACTACTCTGCATCCATTCTGAAGAATTGTGCATAAAGATTTGTCCTGATTGACTACAGGGAGATATTTAAGAATGATCTGTTTAATTTTATTGTACATGACTGCTATAAGCGGTAGAAAAAGTAATCTGCGTTTCAGGAGCGGCACTTGCGTTTTCATTTTCAGAATACAATAAATCAGCACGTGGAATTTTGGAAACATCTGAATGCATGTCTTATATTGGATTGTTTATATCCCCTATCAAGTAACCTATTAGAAATAAGACGACTTTCCTTGTGGAAATTTTCCTCACTAGAGCAAATTCTTCTCGCTCTCGTGAGCTCACCCCTAGGAATTGCATGAATGGTATGTCGAGGGTGTGCGCTTGAAGACATCAGGATCGTGTTACCAGAATTGTCTTTTCTATAAAGAGAAGTATTAACCCTATGTGTTGTATTGCTGCCTGTAAGGAGCACATCCAAGAATGAAACCTCGTCCGATGGAATGCCGCTGGTGAAACGCAGGTTACACTTGTTATTCAAATAGAGCATAAAATCAGAAAACTTAGTCACATCCCCTTGCCAAATTAGCAGAATATCATCCACAAATCTCCCATACCAATTAAGGTATGGGAGAAATGGATTATCATCTGTGAATATGTTGGTTTCTTCCCACCATGCCATAAATAAAACGGCTAAAGATGGGGAGAACTTAGACCCCATAGGAGCACCCATGGTCTGGATGAAGTACTCATTTTGAAACATAAAAAAATTATGCTTTAGTAAATAATGTAGAGACGCAAGAATGAACCATTTCAATGAATCTGAATAGCTACTATACTTAGATGATGTTCAATTGTTGTCATAGCCAAAGAATGGGGAATGCATGAATATAAATTTGTGACATCGCAAGTTACAAAAGAATAATTATGACACCATTGAAAAGTATCAAAAACCTTTAAGACTGTTGAGGTGTCTTTGAGGTACCCTAGAATTCTAGAATGTTTTTTCAAATGTTCTGGTAACAGATGTAATGTCTGCCAATTTGCAGACAACAAAAGAACTACCTTTTCCGCGAATCACAATGTTACTTATAATATAAAATCATTTATTAATTGTGATTCTGACCACGCTATATACTGCATAAAATGTAAGGCTTGCAACATTTGCACCACAAGGAAAATCAAAAAAAGAATTTCAGAACACATAGCAAATATAAATAACAATAATTTAGGTTATTCTGGAGCTACGAAACATTTTATTTCTGTACATAAAGGAGACCTATCAGATTTTTCATTTTTTGGCATAGAAAGTCAGTCACCTAGAGGTAGAGATTGGAAGAAACAATTAGCACTGCGGGAAGCCTTTTGGATTCTAACTTTAGACAATAAACATCCACATGGTATGAATTACAGGAATGATATTTTTTACATATATTGAACTAACAGATTTTGCAGCAATTTAAAGTATATATTCATGCAATTTCAATGTATTTTAAATAGGAAAAAAAAGTCTTGTTATGTGTGTTTAGCTGCAGCTTTTTTCAATGTAATTGATTGCTATGTCTGTGATTGGTTCCTTGCTATATATAAACCTGTTCATCTATATGGTATTAGTTCCTATGACTAAGGGCACCGTGGTGCACCAGAAACACGTCAAGCAGAGAGGGTCTCTTTTTTAATATTGTTTTTTAAAATGCTCTAATAAATTTTGGATATTTTACTTACACTGGATGGACGTGCTGGATATTCCCTTTTCCTTTCTTCTACGTCAGACATATGTACCATCCTCCAAACTTTGAGGACAGTATTAAGATGGTGAGTGGCGATGATGCCATAATTAGCGTCACCATCCCGCTTCTCTGCATTCTGAAAACCTCTCTGCTCACAATTAAAGAGGATGCATTGCAGGCAGATCACGAGGACATGGAGCAAGGAACCATACAAGGTGACTACACTCAGCCCAGCTTCCTGTCGTCCCAACGTGGATTGGTAGACAATGAGGAAGAACAGGAGCTACTTTCATGCGCTACACGGTACTACAAGCACAGCTGTCATACCGTCTGTTCAGCGTGGATGGCCTGAGGACAAGGAGGAGAATGAGCACAGCATGGTCAGTCGTCCTGTTGGTGAGGACATGGAAGTCTTGCCTGTTAGTCTGGCACGCATGGCTGACTTTATGTTGCGCTGCAACTCCCGTGACCCTCGCATAAAATTTTCGGTGACATTACTGGTTGGTGACACTTCTAGACCCACGCTACAAGAACTTTCAATCTCTTCTTCCAGAGGCAGACAGGTGTACTAAAATGTGGCAGTACCAGAGGGCCCTTGTAGCGGAGTTTGTTGTACAACCAAGGAGTCCAAGCGAGAGACAATCCAGCTCAGGCAGGGGAACAATGGTAAAGTTCTGGGACAGTTTTCTCAGACCCTCCCATAGTGCCGACACAGAGGCAATGGGTGCTGTCACAAGAAGTGCAAAGTTTGGGAAGATGCTGAGGGAGTACCTTGCTGATCGTACAAATGTCCTCCAGGATTCCTATGTGCCTTTTAATTATTGGGTATCCAAGCAGCACAAGTGGCATGAACTGGCTCTCTACGCCTTGGAGGTCCTGGTCTGCCCTGCTGCTAGCATTCTGTCAGAGCGGGTTTTTAGTGCCATTTGTAGAATTATACCAGATAAGCGCATTCGCCTGTCAACTGAAAATGCTGACAGGCTGATTCTTATAAAAATGGATTGAGCAAGATTTCTGTACACCGAGTGAAAAATAGCGAAACATAACCTCAAATACATTGTCTTTCTTGTTGAGGTGTATTCTCATGCACATCTTCACAACCACATGAGTATACGCTTCCTGATTTGGTCTGTTTGGTGTTATACTCCTCCTCCTCATCATCCACAACCATACGAACACCAAGGTGAACGTATTCCGTGATGCAAAAGTCACTAAATTTTTTGTGCAAGGGTGTTTTTATGATGCCCGTTAATAATTTTAAACCCAAAAAATGTTTACTCCCCCAGCGGGAAATGTTTGTCAGCCCCTGCACTTAGTGTATGGGCATTACAAGTGTAGGAGACCCGCTCCTTAACATTGGGCCTAGTTTTTAATAAGGCCTTCCCCCACGTCTCATCATCCACCGCTAGTGATCACTGATGAGCGAATGTGCTCGTCACTACTTTGTTCTTGCCCGAGTAATCACTGTGCTCGGTGTACTCGGCAAGCACTTCCAGAATATTTAGGCAGTAGCTTGTGTCTCCGCCCTGCAATTTTGGCGCTCTTTACAGCACCAATGTACATGCAGGGATTGTCTGCCATACACTGTAATACCGCAGCCATCTTTGTTGTGGTATTACAGTGATTGGTTGGCCGCACAGCGGCATCAGGTCTATAAATGACCCGACACCGACCTGCTCGGCCCATTCTGCTCTGGACTCTGCTAGTGTAGGGAGAGCTACTGCTGAGGTAGGGTCAGATTTGTTCTTTTATTATATGAACTGGAGAAAAAAGGAGCATGAGATATAGATTTTTTTTTGTAATAAACAAGTGTCTTTATTAGTACAAAACAATGCTAAAAACAGTAATACAATCCAATGGGAGGTGTACCCAAACAAGCACAGGAAAGGGGACCACCCCCCTGTAACCCCCATACATATACTCAATAAATAGCAAAGGGGGAACAAGGAAAAAACCCCCACATCAAATCAGATAGTAAGTAAACCCACATGTCCCTCAGCCAATGCAGTGCGGTAACCAAATGGCAGGCTATATTACATAGTAACATAGTAACATAGTTAGTAAGGCCGAAAAAAGACATTTGTCCATCCAGTTCAGCCTATATTCCATCATAATAAATACCCAGATCTACGTCCTTCTACAGAACCTAATAATTGTATGATACAATATTGTTCTGCTCCAGGAAGACATCCAGGCCTCTCTTGAACCCCTCGACTGAGTTCGCCATCACCACCTCCTCAGGCAAGCAATTCCAGATTCTCACTGCCCTAACAGTAAAGAATCCTCTTCTATGTTGGTGGAAAAACCTTCTCTCCTCCAGACGCAAAGAATGCCCCCTTGTGCCTGTCACCTTCCTTGGTATAAACAGATCCTCAGCGAGATATTTGTATTGTCCCCTTATATACTTATACATGGTTATTAGATCGCCCCTCAGTCGTCTTTTTTCTAGACTAAATAATCCTAATTTCGCTAATCTATCTGGGTATTGTAGTTCTCCCATCCCCTTTATTAATTTTGTTGCCCTCCTTGTTATTAGTGATAGTGTATGCTATAAAATAGAATGATGGGGCTGAAAAGTAGGCTTACCAGTGGAGGGCACAGGAGGGGGTCCCACCGGACAAGAAAGAACGCCCCTACGCGCGTTTCGCGGCTAGAGAATGCCGCTTCCTCAAGGGGATCCCCTTGAGGAAGCGGCATGTGGGGGTCCCTCATCCCGGTATCTATATTACCCCCATCCTGGCACATGGCCCCCCCTGTGCTGGCACACTGCCCTCCATCTCATCCTGGATATGGCCCCCCATCACTATAAGCCCCCCTCTCTATATGCCCCCCTGCTGGCACGCACATGACCTCCCTCTCTATATGGCACACACATGGCCTCCCAGTCACTACATGCCCCCCTGCAGGCACACACATGGCCCCCCAGTCAATACATGCCCCCCTGCTGGCAGGCACATGATAAAGCAACAAACACTTAACTCACCTTCTGATGATGGCTCCGTGCTCCCAGCTCCTCAGTTGCACTTCCAGTTTCCCAGGCATCAGATCATGTGACCTGGGCACACAGTGATGACATCACTGTGCCGATCACATGATCGGATGTCGGCACAGACACAGGAAAAGCCACGGGAGAACTGGGAGCAGGGAGCTATCATCAGAAGGTGAGTTAAAGGGAACCTGTCACCTGAATTTGTCGGGACCGGTTTTCGTTCATATGGGCGGAGTTTTCGGGTGTTTGATTCACCCCTTCCTTACACGCTGGCTGCATGCTGGCCGCAATATTGGATTGACGTTCATTCTCTGTCCTCCGTAGTACACGCCTGCGCAAGGCAATCTTGCCTTGCGCAGTATGCTTTGCCCAACTGCGGGCAAAGCCGAAAAGCACTAGTGCGCATGTGCCAGCGCACTATGTCCCGGAACACAGCGAAATACTTCCGGGACATAGTGCGCTGGCGCATGTGCACTAATGCTTTTCGGCTTTGCCCGGAGTTGGGCAAAGCATACTGCACGTGTACTACGGAGGACAGAGAATGAACTTCAATCCAATATTGCAGCCAGCATGCAGCCAGCGGGTAAGGAAAGGGTGAATCAAACACCCAAAAACTCCGCCCATATGACCGAAAACCGGTCCCGCTAAATTCAGGTGACAGGTTCCCTTTAAGCGTTTGTTATTTTATCATGTGCCTGCCAGCTGGGGGCATGTAGTGACTGGGGGGCTGTGTGTGTCCCTGCAGGGGGGCATGTAGTGACTGGTGGGGCTGTGTGTGTGCCTGCAGGGGGGCATATTCATGATGGGAGAAGGGGGAGTGCAGGCACATGTAATATGCACTGCTCCCGTCAACCAACTCAGTGGGGCTTCAGCACCGAGGTGACGGACAGCGGGTGCAGTGAATATTACATGAGACTAATGAGCGGGAGCACAGGACTTCCTGCTGTCTGCAGCCTGCAGACTCCAGCCCCCTGACACCACTTCAGAGCCGGCCCCACCCTCCTCTATAGCACAGCACATCACAGATTCGGATTATAAGACGCACCCCCAACATTCTGGCCTTTTTTTTTTTTTTTTGGTACTATAGGTTTTTGGTTTTTTTTTTGAGTGTCTTACAACATTTTGGTGACCAAAAAATCTTTAGCTGGCAAAAAAACTTTAGCTACAGTTCTTTATTTAGCACTGTGATTTCTACGCCACATGCATCGCATATCATTGCGCTAAATATTGTACAATTTTAGTACTCCAAATTTTTTAATTTAGTGTCATAGCCTACTTATTGACACAATTTTGGTGGTCCCAAAAATATCAAGGCCACATTTTCCACAGTCTTATCTCCATCAGACGCGCGATGTAGCTATAGTGTCCAAATACTCGTTTTGCAGGCATACCTTGCATTTTTTGGTCTGCTACTCTTGCTGCATACAGAATTTTGTGGTTCAAAAAATTTTACAAAATACAGGCCACATATAGAAAGTGTCTTATCTCAGGCACACATGTGGTCTATCTGTAGTCTCCAAATCTTTGCTTTTCAGGCATACATTCCAGTTTTTGGTCTGCTACCCTTGGTGTATACAGACAAAGACATACTGATAGGGAATTTAGATTGTGAGCCCCATCGGGGACAGCGATGATAATGTGTGCAAACTGTAAAGCGCTGCGTAATATGTTAGCGCTATATAAAAATAAAGATTATTATTATTATTATTATATTGTGGTTCAAATTTTTTTTTACAAAATACAGACCACCTATTGAAACAGTTATCTCAGTCACATGTCTGGTCTATTTGTGGTCTGTAAATCTTTGCTTTTCAGGCATACATTCCAGTTTTTGGTCTGCTACCCTTGGTGTATACAGTATTTTGTTGTTTTTAAAATTGTAAAAAATACAGGCCACATATTTAAACAGTATGGATAACAGTCACATGTCTGGTCTATCTGTGGTCTGAAAATCTTGGCTTTTCAGGCATACATTTCAGTTTTTGGTCTGCTACCCTTGGTGTATACAGTTTGTGGTTATTAAAATTTAAAAAAAATACAGGCCACATATAGGAAGTCTGTTATCTCAGTCAGACGCCAGGTCTATCTGTGGTCTCCAAATCCTTGCTTTTCAGGCACACATTCCAGTTTTTGGTCTGCTACCCTTGGTGTATACAGTACTTTTGTGGTTTTAAAAAAAATACGGGCCACATATTGAAACAGTCTGTTAACTCGGTCCGACACCCGTTCTGTGTGTGGTCTAAAAAAAGTTGTTTATCATGCATACATTCCAATTTTTGTTCTAATACCCTAGGTCTGTGCACTATTTTGGTAAAAAAACAAAAAAAAAACCATTAGTGTGGTAGTTCCGTGACATACCTCATCTATCTGTGGGCTACAAAGTGTGCTTCTGAGGCTTCCATTCTCTTTTTTTTGCAGTGTATTACCCTCGCTCTAAACACTATTTAGCAGAAAAAAATATACAGGCCACATATTGAAGAGTCTGGTATCTCAGTCATTGCCAGATGTATCTGTGGCCTTCAAATTGTGGCAGTTCAAAGCTACATTCCCCTATTGTCTTTGACCTGATTTCTATACACTTTTTAGGGCCAAAATAAAAACCCAGGCCACATATTTTACAGTGTGGTATCTCCGTGACACACCTCATGTATCTTTGGTCTACGAAGTGTGCTGTTGAGACTTCCATCAACCTTTTTTTGCTGTGTGTTACCCTAGCTCTAAACAGTAAACAATATTTTGGGCTGAATTTTTTTTTTTTTTTTAAATGTACCCCCATGGAGAAATGTTTGTCAGTCCATACACTTAGTGTATGGGCATTTCAAGTCTAGGAGACCAGCTCCTTTAATTGTGACTTTTTTAATGAGGCCTTCCTCCATGTCTCGTCATCCACCGCCACTAGAACACCAGGGTGAACGTGTTCTATGCTGCTACAGCCAGTCAATTTTTTGGGAAGGGTGTCTACGATCCCAATTAGAAAAATTGTTTAAAAAAAAGAAAATGTACCCCCATGGGGAAAGGTTTGTCAGTCCATACACTTAGTGTATGGGCATTCCGAGTCTAGCAACATAGTAACATAGTTAGTAAGGCCGAAAAAAGACATTTGTCCATCCAGTTCAGCCTATATTCCATCATAATAAATACCCAGATCTACGTCCTTCTACAGAACCTAATAATTGTATGATACAATATTGTTCTGCTCCAGGAAGACATCCAGGCCTCTCTTGAACCCCTCGACTGAGTTCGCCATCACCACCTCCTCAGGCAAGCAATTCCAGATTCTCACTGCCCTAACAGTAAAGAATCCTCTTCTATGTTGGTGGAAAAACCTTCTCTCCTCCAGACGCAAAGAGTGCCCCCTTGTGCCCGTAACCTTCCTTGGTATAAACAGATCCTCAGCGAGATATTTGTATTGTCCCCTTATATACTTATACATGGTTATTAGATCGCCCCTCATTCGTCTTTTTTCTAGACTAAATAATCCTAATTTCGCTAATCTATCTGGGTATTGTAGTTCTCCCATCCCCTTTATTAATTTTGTTGCCCTCCTTTGTACTCTCTCTAGTTCCATTATATCCTTCCTGAGCACCGGTGCCCAAAACTGGACACAGTACTCCATGTGCGGTCTAACTAGGGATTTGTACAGAGGCAGTATAATGCTCTCATCATGTGTATCCAGACCTCTTTTAATGCACCCCATGATCCTGTTTGCCTTGGCAGCTGCTGCCTGGCACTGGCTGCTCCAGGTAAGTTTATCATTAACTAGGATCCCCAAGTCCTTCTCCCTGTCAGATTTACCCAGTGGTTTCCCGTTCAGTGTGTAATGGTGATATTGATTCCCTCTTCCCATGTGTATAACCTTACATTTATCATTGTTAAACCTCATCTGCCACCTTTCAGCCCAAGTTTCCAACTTATCCAGATCCATCTGTAGCAGAATACTATCTTCTCTTGTATTAACTGCTTTACATAGTTTTGTATCATCTGCAAATATCGATATTTTACTGAGTCTAGGAGACCTGCTCCTTAGTAATGGGACATTTTTTTTTTTTTGAGGCCCTCCTCCATGTTTCTTCCAAGGGGGGATTAGGGTGCGTGCAAATTTTGGTCAAGGCGGAACTTGCATTCAATGCATAAGGAAACAGTATGGCAGGACTAACTGAAGACTGAAGTGGGTTTTCCTGTAGCCATCCAGTACCTGGGTTCAAAGGCTTATTGGGGTGCATATGTCTTGATAGCAGGGTAGGCCTTGCATTTAATGCAACATTTTTTCTGAAAGCCCTCCTGTACCTCTTGTGAAAGGAGTATTGGGGTGCATTGTAATTTTTGGCAGCCCAGCCACTCACTGCATAGGAGACTCACTGTTAATAATGGCCCTTTAAGAATATTAATGCCGCCTGATGCTCCTCTAAAAATAGGCTTTGGCTTTAACAGTCCCTCTTTCAGAAATGAAACAAGATGTGTCTCCTTTTGGCCGGGATCACACACAGCGAGATACGGCCAAGTCTCGCTGGTTTAAAGCAAGCTCTGGCACCGGCACTCCAGAGCGGAGCGTGTGGCCGCATAGCAATACATGGGAGCTGCACGCTCTGCTCCGGAGTGCCGGTGCCAGAGCTTGCTTTTAACCAGCGAGACTCATCCGTATCTCACTGTAGTGTAACTCCGGCCTTTGTGTCACACACCACATGGCCAGCTAGGGTTGTTAAATGTTACAATGACATTTCCCAGTGAATGCATTTGTATTGGTTGAAAAAACTATCCATACAAACGCAGTCGAAAGTCCAAATATGTGCAAAATACAAAAAATCTTTATTAATCACAACAGGCTAAAAGACAGCAGATAGAAATAGTCCCCGTGCTACCCTCAGCACGTACAAAAAAGGAACAGCGGTGGGTGCAAGAAAATTATGTCAATGGTAATAACAAATACTGCCCATATAGAATCCTCATCAATAGGTCGGTACCATCATTACACATAATGCCAGTAGCAAGTATCAGCAAATGAGGCAGATGTATGAAATATACATACCAATCAACGTAAAAGCACCAGTGTGCAGGCACCCCACACCCGAAAGCAATGTTAAAGTTGAAAAACGTGTGAACATAGCCAAGTGAGGGAGGAACATTTTGGTCTGGGGTAAATTATTTTGCCTTATATACAAGTCATTAGCCTAGAAAGGATGTACCTTAACATATTTCCCAGCAAAATCCATTTTGGTTACTTTTTTTTGTGCACCTGTAAAAATGGCGTAAAACTCTGACATTGCTTACAGCTTTGACCTAGGAGTCAGAAATGCTTCCAGGGGTGATCCCCATGATGTTCCTGTGTCATTTGAGCAGTGTTTCCATCATTTTCTGACGTTTTTAGACCTTAAAATGACCGCTGGGGGGATCGCAGTAAAACTCGGGTTTCCCATAGACTTGTATTGGGCTCGTTGCTCGGGTCCAGTACCCGAGTATTCCAATTTGCTCCACCTGAGCAACGAGCACCCAAGCATTTTATTGCTCACTCATCAATATTGCTCAGTGGTCCAATGTGTTTTCAGATTTAAGTAAATTTTGCGTTTCATTTGAAAATCAAGGTCCCAGAGTCTGGAGGAAGAGTGGAGAGGCACACAATCCAAGCTGCTTTAGGTCTAGTGTAAAGTTTCCACAATCAGTGATGGTTTGGGGAACCATGGCCTCTGCTGGTGTAGGTCCACTGTATTTTTTTCAAGACCAAAGTCTACTAGGAAAGTCAGCTGATGAATACTTACTCCTATCAGCTGGTGCATGCTCTCACTTATTAGCTGCAGCAGGTGTAGGATGATGGGGGTAATATTCCCATCAACTGTCGCCTGCTCCCACTTATCAGTTGAATATAACATCATTCTCCCCTGCTTACTGGCAGAGCAGGGGAGAATGATGCGAGCGGTGTTCAGCACCTGGCGCCGGGTAACAGCGCTAACTGTACAGCTGCTTCTCATTCACCGCGACGTGTCACACAGATGACACGTGTGAAAGACGTTTTGCTCTCAGTGCTGCTGGTAAAAAACTGGACATGTTAATGTATTTTGCCCATGGACACACAGTCCTTGGAAACACACTGACGTGCACAAACCCATTCACTTGAATGGGTCTACTTGTGTAAGTTCTCCGATACGTCTGAAAACTGTCACCACACCGTACTGGACATACTGATGTCTGAAAGAGGCCTTATACAGTTTCCTGTTCTTGGTGTGAGTGAAGATAGTCTCATAAATGAGTTCTTGTACAGGTGTAGTGAAAATTAAGCTAGGACAAGCAGAAATATAAAAATTAACACTTTGCATATTAATAAATATTCTTTATTTTTCGGGTCTGCACATTGCACTTAAACATTATCACATCCAAATCATTCAGCAACTGGATGTCTGCTTTATTAAACGGTATACTCTGCTCATTGCTGTTTGGAATAAAACTTACTATTACAATAATTTTATGCTAAACTTTGAAAGCATGAGGTATTAAGGAAAACTTTGAAATAAACCAGAAATCTTTAAAATAAACCAAGAAACACCAGTGACAGGGTTAAGCTTGTGAAGAGACTTAAGAAATTACAAGTACCAAAAGTCAAAATGTACTTACTTCTGACTTATAAACTTAAACAGAAAAAAAAATAAAGGGAAAAAAAATCTGGTAAAAATTAACTTGCAGATCAAATTATAAAAAAAATATAATCAAAAACACAGACAACGCAAGATTTAACTGATATAACCAAAGACAGCAGTGGTTATTCTTTATTATGTTAAAATGCTCCTGCTGTTGCCAACAAGCTACTGCATAAAGCATTCTTGTGATCATGTAGAAGACAGTATTTGTTAAATTTTTCCTTCAGATACTGCCTGAACTGCTGACGCTTGCTGTAAAATAACTGGTTGTTTGCCATAAAGGTCTGGATTTCATCTTGAGAAAGCCCATCTTCCTCTTCTGAAGTGCATTCTGATTCATCCTGATGACAAACATCACATATAAATTCAAAAAACAAATCTTTAGAGCATGTGACAAATATCTGTAATTCACCAACAAATAAAGATAATTTTTACTACACTGGGAAATGTAAAATTGTTCTGAAACCAGTTACAGTAGCATGTAAAAGTTTGGGCACCCTTGTTGAAAATTACTGTTATTGTAAACAGTTAAGCAAGTTGAAGATAAAATGATCTCTAAAAAGGCCTAAAAAGTTAAAGATGACATTTCCTTTGTGCATAATAGGTCATCCGTTACCTTTTAAAAACTGAAAAAGGAAAATGGGCTGAAGCAAAAGTTTGGGCACCCTGCCTTTTAAGTACCTAGTAGCATCCTCATTTGAAAGTATCACAGCTTGCAAACGCTTTTTGTAGCCAGACAAGAGTCTTAATTCTTGTTTGAGGGATTTTCATCCATTTTTCTTTGGAAAATTCTTCCAGTTCTGTGATATTCCCGGGTCGTCTTGCATGCACTAATATTTTGAGGTCGAGCCACAGATTTTCAATAATATTCAGATCAGGGGACTGTATCATTGTAAAATGATTGTAAAATCTTCAGCTTGCGCCTTTTGAGGTAGTCTATTGTGGATTTTGATGTGTGTTTAGGATCATTATCCATTTGTAGAAGCCATCCTTCAATTTCAGATTTTATATAGATGGTGTTGTTTGCATCATGCAAATTGCCTCTTCAGAGAAAAAGAGGACTTTAACTCTATAGCGCCAGCTATTACATAGTTACATAGTTATTAAGGTTGAAGGAAGACTATAAGTCCATCTAGTTCAACCCATAGCCTAACCTAACATGCCCTAACATGTTGATTCAGAGGAAGGCAAAAAAAACCCCATGTGGCCAAGAGAAAGCTCCACATTGGGGAAAAAAATTCCTTCCCGACTCCACATACGGCAATCAGACTAGCTCCCTGGATCAACGCCCTATCAAGGAATCTAGTGTATATACCCTGTAACATTATACTTTTCCAGAAAGGTATCCAGTCCCCTCTTAAATTTAAGTAACGAATCACTCATTACAACATCATACGGCAGAGTGTTCCATAGTCTCACTGCTCTTACAGTAAAGAATCCGCGTCTTATTATGCTTAAACCTTTTTTCCTCCAAACGTAGAGGATGCCCCCTTGTCCCTGTTTCAGGTCTATGATTAAAAAGATCATCAGAAAGGTCTTTGTACTGTCCCCTCATATTTATACATTAAAATAAGATCACCCCTTAGTCTTCCTTTTTCCAAACTAAATAGCCCCAAGTGTAATAACCTATCTTGGTATTGCAGACTCCCCAGTCCTCTAATAACCTTGGTCGCTCTTCTCTGCACCCGCTCCAGTTCAGCTATGTCTTTCTTATACACCGGAGACGAGAACTGTGCACAGTATTCTAAGTGTGGTCGAACTAGTGACTTGTATAGAGGTAAAATGATGTCCTCCTCAGGAGCATCTATGCCTCTTTTAATGCATCCCATTATTTTATTTGCCTTTGTAGCAGCTGCCTGACACTGGCCACTGAATATTAGTTAGTCATCCACCCATCCACCCAGGTCTTTTTAATTGACGGTTTTGCCCAGAGTTTTAGAATTAAGCACATAATTATACATCTTATTACTTCTACCCAAGTGCATGACCTTACATTTATCCCCATTAAAGCTCATTTGCCATTGGAAGTAGTGATCCTACAAGTCACAATCAACCCTTTAACGAGTCATGCAATATGACTTTGGATAAGAGCTAAATCAGTATCTCAATTCGCAGACACGGTGTTTCGGGCTGTTGGCCCTCGTTAGTGCGCAGCATGAGAACTGATTTGGCTAGGTAAAAGGCTCTGGACTGAGGTAGCATTGTTTGCATCAAAAATTTATTTAAATTTCATTCTTCCCTCTACCCGTGAAACGTTCCCTATGCCTTTGGCTGCAACACAATGTTAAAGCATGATTGATGCACCCCCATGCCTAATGTTTGGTGAGATGTTCTTTTCCTGAAATTCTGTGACCATTTTTTACTGCACATACTTTTGATTATTGTGGCCAAAGAGTTCTATTTTATCCTCACTGGTCCACAGGACTTATTTCCAGAATGCACCAGGCTTGTTTAGATGTTCTTTTGCATACTTGCAAAAATGAGTTTTCTGGAGAGAACGAGAGGTTTTCTATTGATGATTTTTCCTTGAAGGCCATATTGGTGCAGGTGTCTATGAACAGAAGAACAATATACCACAACTCCAGTGTCTACTAAAGTTTCTGAAAATCTTTTGCAGTCAAGTGAGGGTTCTGATTTGCCTCTCTAGCAATCCTAGCAGCTCTCATTGAAATGTTGTTTGGTCTTCCAGACCTTATCTTGACTTCCCCTGTTCCTGTTAACTGCTATTTCTTAATTACATTTCGAACAGAGGCAAGGGCAACTTGAAAAAGCTGTGCTATCTTATAGCCTTCTCCTGCTTTGTGGGCCTCTATCATTTTCAGAGTCCTAGACAGCTGCCTAGAAGAACCATGTTTTATTTTTGGCACATAGAGGAGGCTGGGTTTTCATAAAGCTGAGAAATTTGCATCACCCGGCCTTTCCCATCAATGATGGTGAAGAAGCCATAACCCCAACTGGCTAATTAACCCTTTACCCCAGAAGGTAGTTTGGATGTTAATGACCGAGCCAATTTTAAGGGTATGTGCACACGTAGAATGGTCCCCTGCGGATTTTTCAGCAACGGATTTAATAAGTCTGCAGGGCAAAAACACTGGGTTTTTCTTGCGGATTTACCAAATTTTTTGTGCGGATTCCACTGCAGTTTTACACCTGCGGTTTTATAATATGGAGCAGGTGCAAAATTGCTGCAGATCCGCACAAAGAATTGACATGCTGCGGAATGTAAACCGCTGTGTTTCCGCGCGTTTTATTCCGCAGCATGGGCACAGCGTTTTCGGTTTCCCATAGGTTTACATTGTACTGTAAACTCATGGGAAACTGCTGCGGACCCGCAGCAAAATCCGCATCGTGTGCACATAGCCTTACAATTCTGACCACTGTCCCTTTATGAGGTAATAACTTTGGAACGCATCCATGGATCATGGTGATTCTGTCATTTTTTTCCCGTGACATACTGTATTTCATGCTAGTGGCAATATTTCTTTGATAAGACTTGCGTGAAAACAGCACAATTTTGGAAAAAACTTTTTTTGTTAGGAAGTTATAAGGGTTAAAAGTCGACCAGCGATTTCGCATTTTTACAACACCAAAAATAACCAAAAGTGACACCATTCTAAAAACTGCACCCCTCAAGGTGCTCAAAACCACATTCAAGAAGTTTATTAATCCTTCAAGTGCTTCATAGGAATTTTTGGAATGTTTAAAAAAAAAAAAAAAAAAATGAACATTTATCTTTTTCACAAAAAAAAAAATGTACTTCAGATCCAATTTTTGTTTTATTTTACCAAGGGTAACAGGAGAAATTGGACCCAAAAGTTGTATAATTTGTCCTGAGCAGACATCCCATATATGCAGGTAAACCACTGTTTGGGCGCATGGCAGAGTTTGGAAGGGAAGCAGTGTTATTTTGCCTTTTTTATGGAGTTCACTAAAGGGGTTAGTGGGATAGTTTTATAGGTCGGGTCGTTACGGACGCGGCGATACTAAATATGTGTACTTTTATTTACATAAAGAAATGTATTTATTGGAAAAAGGTTTCCTTTTTTTCCTTTATTTAGGAATTTTAAAAAAATATATATTTTTACACATGCTAATATTTAAAAAAAAACAAAACTTTTTTACATTGTCCCAGGATGGGACATCACTATATGAAGTCAGATCACTGATCTGACACTGCACTGCACTGTATCAGATCAGCGTTCTGACAGGCAGTGAAGGAGGCTTGCCGATGCCTGCTGTCAGAAGGCACCGAGAAGCTACCTCCCTGCAGGACCCCTTGGCCATCTTAGAGCCGGGGGTCTGAAAGGAGAACCTCAGGACCACGCTTCTCTATGCCTCTACCGGCAGAGGAACACTGCAATCCTGTTTGATCGCAGTGTTCTGGGGGTTAAAGTGCAGAGAGCGATCAGTGACCGCTCTTGGCACTTTGTGCCTGGTGTCAGCTGTGAGAATCAGCTGATACCTAGCCGCACACCACCCATGCGCGCCGATGACGTATTATCCCGTCCGTGGTCAGATGAGCCCAGCCCACATGGCCAGGATAGTAGGTCAGATGGCAGAAAGGAGTTAATATCTGAAACCTTGGTCAAAGTTCAGAAAGATCTTCAAGGGTGCCCAAACTTTTGCATCAACCCCTTTTCCTTTTTGTAATTTTTTTTTAATAAAAAAAAAACCAACAAATATTTCTTGCTTAAAATACATAGGAAATGTATAATCTATAACTTTAGGCCAGTTATAGATCATTTCATCCTCAGCTTGACCTTGACAAAGTAATTTTGACCAGGGGTGTCAAAACTTTTACATGCCACATTTACTTGTGCAAAATTTCAGAATTTAAGAGTTATACTCTAAGAAGGACGATTTTCTCTGGACAAAATCAGATAAAAAAAAAAGGTGAAAACCTACATAAGGTTATTGCGCAGAGCAACGTAAAAACACCCTCCTACAGAATATTGTAGGCAACGTACTTTTGGTAAAGGATCACAAAAATCATCATACTGGGAAGGGGCAGACACAGACAGAGTCCATGTGCAAGAGCAGTATATGGGTCCTTTACAGTCTGGTAGGTCATCATGATGCAAAATTCCACCTACTTAGGAGGAGGAAGTGAGACCTTATGCCCTTCGGGCCCCTGTATCAACAGAAGGTTCGAAAAAGAGAGGAGGGGGGAGAGGGAAGGGTTGGAGCTTGACACGCATCTGTAAGCCGTTGCAAATAAATGTAGCTGGTGGGTGCCGTACCTGCTGGTGATTTGAGCTGAAGTAGAGGAAAAGAAAGGGAATTTCCAGCACGTCCATCCAGTGTAAGTAAAATATCCAAAATTTTAAAAAACGGTTTTAAAAAAGAGAGAGACCCTCTCTGCCTGACGCGTTTCTGGCGCACCACGGCGCCCTTAGTCTTAGGAACTAATACCATATAGATGAACAGGTTTATATATAGCAAGGAACCAATCACAAACATAGCAATCAATTACATTGAAGAAAGCTGCAGCTAAACACACTTAATAATTTTTCTCCTTATTTCAAATATATTGAAATTGCATAAATATACACTTTAAATTACCGCAAAATATATCTGTCAGTTCAATATATGTAAAAAAGATCATTCCTGTAATTCATACCGTGTGGATGTTTAGTGTCTAAAGTTAGAATCCAAAAGGCTTCCTGCAGTGCTAATTGTTTCTTCCAATCTCCACCTCTAGGTGACTGACTAACCCTTTCTATGCCAAAAAATAATCTGATTGGTCTCCTTTATGTACAGAAATAAAATGTTTTGTTGCCCCAGAATAACCTAAATTATTGTTATTTATATTTGCTATGTGTTCTGAAATTCTTTTTTTGATTTTCCTTGTGGTGTAACCTATATAGCAAATATTGCAAGCCTTACATTTTATGCAGTATATAACGTGGTCAGAATCACAATTAATAAATGATTTATATTATAGGTAACATTGTGATTCGAGGAAAAGGTACCGTATTTTCCGGCGTATAAGACTACTTTTTGACCCCTAAAAATTGTCCCAAGAGTCGGGGGTCGTCTTATACGCCAGGTACGGCGTGTGAAGGGAGTGATCCTGGATGTCGGCGTGTGGTTCCCAGGGTCTGGAGGAGAGGAGACTCTCCTTCAGGCCCTGGGATCCATATTCATGTAAAAAATAAAGAATAAAAGTAAAAAACATGGATATACTCACCCTCGGACGGCCACTGGCTCACAGCACTGCTAGCGTCTGCCTCCGTTTCTAAGAATGCAGAGAGTGAAGGACCTTCGATGACATCGCGGTCACATGAGCGGTCAGGTCCCCCTGCCAAATTAGCAGGATATCATCCACATATCTCCCATACCAATTAAGGTATGGGAGAAATGGATTATCTTCTGGTTATCTTCATATTCACAGAAGATAATCCATTTCTCCCATACCTTAATTGGTATGGGAGATATGTGGATGATATCCTGCTAATTTGGCAGAGGGATGTGACTAAATTTTCTGATTTCATGTTCTATTTGAATGACAATAAATGCAACCTGCGTTTCACCAGCGGCATTCCATCGGACGAGGTTTCATTTTTGGATGTGCTCCTTACAGGTAGCAACACAACACATAGGGTTAATACTTCTTTTTATAGAAAAGACAATTCTAGTAACACGATCCTGATGTCTTCAAGCGCACACCCTCGACATACCATTCATGCCATTCCTAGGGGTGAGCTCACGAGAGCGAGAAGAATTTGCTCTAGTGAGGAAAATTTCCACAAGGAAAGTCGTCTTATTTCTAATAGGTTACTTGATAGGGGATATAAACAATCCAATATAAGACATGCATTCAGATATGTTTCCAAAATGTTTCCAAAATTCCTGCTGATTTATTGTATTCTGAAAATAAAAATGCAACTGCCGCTCCTGAAACGCAGGTTACTTTCTCTACCGCTTATAGCAGTCAGTACAATAAAAATCAGACAGATCATTCTTAAATATCTCCCTGTAGTCAATCAGGACAAATCTTTATGCACAATTCTTCAGAATGGATGCAGAGTAGTGGCTAGGAAATATTTGCACACTGGGTAATATTTTGTCTCCCAGTATGGTGCGTCAGAAAAAAAACTCCCACATCATGGCTATCAATAAAAGTTTTTTTTTTTTTAAATGTTCTGGTAACAGATGTAATGTCTGCCAATTTGCAGACAACAAAAGAACTACCTTTTCCTCGAATCACAATGTTACTTATAATATAAAATCATTTATTAATTGTGATTCTGACCACGTTATATACTGCATAACAAACCCCTTTTCATGTGCAGGAACTAATAAGCAGCTGATGACTACAGTGCTGGGGTGAGAGGATGATTCCCATATAACCGCAGCCATAAATCATTCTCTGTGCGGGGAGCCGGCGCCTCGGACGTGTATGGGGCCATCCCTTATTATATCAGTCCGATTAGCCACACGGCATTACACTACAGGAGGGTAAGCAGATAAACCCGTGCATCGCAGTAACAGACGCTGCCGGATGTGCTGGTATTTGGCGCATCAATGCATATTAGTATCCTGCACGGTCAAGATAAAAACTGCGCACAGCGGTAAAATATATTCAGGGATGTGTAGCGAAGTTGCCGGAGTACAGGCTCAGCCAGCATTTTACATATTTGTATTGTTTTTCCAAAAAAAGCACTTGTTAGGAATTAAGAAAAGCAGCACGAAACTCCCCTCATGTTGACGGCACCATAGTGATGTCATCTTGACTCCTCCTCCTATGGTGATGTCATATTGACTCCTCCCCATATGATGATGTCATGTTGACTCCTCCCTGTACAATGTCATCTTGACTGTTCCCCATATGGTGATGTTATGTTGACTCCTCCCCACATCCACTCCAGAATCCAGTACAAAACTACTACCCTCATCCACAAAGCACTCCATGGCTCAGCACCACCCTACATCTCCTCTCTGGTCTCAGTCTACCACCCTACCCGTGCCCTCCGCTCCGCTAATGACCTCAGGTTAGCATCCTCAATAATCAGAACCTCCCACTCCCGTCTCCAAGACTTTACACGTGCTGCGCCGATTCTTTGGAATGCACTACCTAGGTTAATACGATTAATCCCCAATCCCCACAGTTTTAAGCGTACCCTAAAAACTCATTTGTTCAGACTGGCCTTCCGCCTCAATGTATTAACCTAACGATCCCTGTGTGGCCTATTTAAAAAAACAAAACAAAAACAAAAAAAAAAATCAGGTTCCTCGCATCATGTTCTCATTCACTTTATGCAGTTAATAGCCCTCTGTGTCTGTACTGCTACATACTTAGGCAGTTAACTGGTTCATGCAGCTTTACATGAACACCCGAGCCTTACGCTATGGCCGGTCCGAATAACTATAGCAATTGTTACCATCCACCTCTCGTGTCTCCCCTTTTCCTCATAGTTTGTAAGCTTGCGAGCAGGGCCCTCATTCCTCCTGGTATCTGTTTTGAACTGTATTTCTGTTATGCTGTAATGTCTATTGTCTGTACAAGTCCCCTCTATAATTTGTAAAGCGCTGCGGAATATGTTGGCGCTATATAAATAAAAATTATTATTATTATTATTAAGGCTTGCAATATTTGCTATATAGGTTACACCACAAGGAAAAAAAAAAAAAAAAAAGAATTTCAGAACACATAGCGAACATAAATAATAATTTAGGTTATTCTGGGGCTACGAAACATTTTATTTCTGTACATAAAGGAGACCTATCAGATTATTTTTTGGCATAGAAAGGGTTAGTCAGTCACCTAGAGGTGGAGAAGGGAAGAAACAATTAGCACTGCGGGAAGCCTTTTGGATTCTAACTTTAGATACTAGACATCCACACGGTATGAATTACAGGAATGATCTTTTTTACATATATTGAACTGACAGATTTTGCGGTAATTTAAAGTATATATTTATGCAATTTCAATATATTTGAAATAAAGGAGAAAAAAGTCTTGTTATGTGTGTTTAGCTGCAGCTTTCTTCAATGTAATTGATTGCTATGTGTGTGATTGGTTCCTTGCTATATATAAACCTGTTCATCTATATGGTATTAGTTCCTATGACTAAGGGCGCCTTGTTGCGCCAGAAACGCGCCAGGCAGAGAGGATCTCGCTCTCTCTTTTTTAAAACTTTTTTAAAATGTTCTAATAAATTTTGGATATTTTACTTACACTGGATGGACGTGCTGGAAATTCCCTTTCTTTTCCTCAGCATCAATAGAATGTCCCTGGTATGAGGTGTATTACGTAAAAATGACCATATTTTTAGAACCCCCCCCTTTTTTTTTTTACTCTAAATTCAACAAACTAATAAATAGGACAGCAATGGGAAAAATGGTGACAGGTCATCTTTAAATGAACATGGCCAACGGCAATGCTAAACACTATGTAAAATAGCTTAAAAAAAATTTATGACTCAAATCTGTAGTACACATTTGTATTACACTCATTTAATACACCGAACAGCTTATGTCCATCCTGTGATTCTGTTTTTACATAAAGTTTTTTTAATTAAAGTTTTTATATCAGTAGCATGTTTTAATGCATGCCATAAAAAAAAAAAAACTTGTTAACCCCACACATTTATTTCCAGCTTAAAGGCAGTGCATATAGGAACAATACCTCTAGAAGGCATCTTCCCCTTGACTTGAATCACTGCATTTCAGGATGAAAACTATACACTTTTTTTGTATAGGCATCTTCACACGAAGACAAAAATGGATCAGAGTAGAAGAAAAAGTTAACCCCTTAATGACAGCCAATACGTCTTTTAACTGACCTGAGATGTAAGAGAATATCCTCCCCATACAGGTGACAATCCAGCAGCTGTCGGCTGTCCACTATAGCTGACAACTTGCTGTATCAGCCACGATCAGTGTTGGCACAGTACATATCTGTTTAACCCCTTAGATGCTGCTGTCAATAGTGACTACATCATTATAAATGGTTAACAGAGTGTGGGGGCTTCCTCTTTATCCCAATTGGTGCCCTCAGATCATGATTGTGTGGTCCTGATGTTTGCGATGGCAATTTATGACCAAATAGCGGCCTTAGAGTCTGTCGGCTGTTGTAACCTGTTCAGAAGTTACCGGCATTTAGGTGGTAAAAATACACATTTTCATTTCTGTCATACCACTTTGCATTAATTCCTGTAGAGCACCTGAAGGGTTAATAAACTATCTGACAGCAGTTTTCAATGTGTTAGGGGGTGCTGTTTTTAAAATGGTATCACGTTTGGGGGTTTCCCAATATACGAGACCCCTAAAATCAATTCAAACATGGATAGTTCCCTAAAAAAAATAAATGTAAATTTCCTTGAAAAAATGAAAAATTGCTGCTACATTTTTTAAACCTCCTAAAATGCTAACAAAATAAAATAACATTTTACAAATGGTGCTGATGTAAAGCAGTCATGTGGGAAATATTATTTATTTATGGTTTGCTGTGGTATGACCATCTGGATTAAAGGGATAATCATTCAAACTTTGAAAATTGCTAATTTTTTTACATTTTTCTCAAATTTTTTATATTTTCTATAAACACAAAACATATTGACCTAAATTTACCATTATCATAAAGTATAATGTGTCACAAAAAAACAATCTAAAAATCACTGGGATTTGTTGAAGCGTTGCAGAGTTATTACCACATAAAGTGGCACTGGTCAGATTTCAAAAATTTGGCTCCGTCACTAAGGGGTTAAAGCAAAGTGATCTTTCTCTTTTGCATTATTGATATTGGCAAAAAGAGTAATCAATTGTTATTTTATTTAATAAGAATGTATTTTGACTTAATTTTTTGGAGAAAATAAGATACTAACCAGCAGCTGTTTCAGACTTTTTGGTTCTTTTGCTACTTCAGAAGTATGTAAGGTGTGTGCAGATTGCAAAACCCCCCTTCTGTGTTCTGTACATCGCTGCCTGGTGCTTTCCAAATCAGAACAGCATCTGTCAGCCTTGGTGATTTTCAACTGATCAATGCGCACATTGCTTGAAGCTTCTCTAAGACAGATTCCTGGTTTAATAGTCTAAAAGAAAAATGGCAAAAAAAAACAAAAAAAACCAAAACAATAGTTTAGCATTTACAACCCTTCCACACAGGCAACATTTCTTGCACAACACATTACCCCAGTTGTAGTGAAATGGTTGCATAGAAGCAGCAGAGGCTTTGTAAGTAATAATTATGTTTAGGCATTTAAAGAAAAGTCAGTCTCAAATTTTTGACTGTAATGTGTCCTAATTATGTAGTGCAAGTCTATTTAAACACTTATCCATCGCCATCTTCTCATTGCCACTCCAGTCCTCCTCTACTGATGACTGGTTGGCAGCTTTGCTGGCAAATCGCATGTAATGTGTGGAGAAGCAGCGGTTTTCCCAAAGTAAGTTGATGAGACTCTGAATAGGATTCCATAGACTAACACTGAGAAAGCGATTTCCAGTACACACATACCACTGTGTAAGCCGGGTAGTCTGACTACAGGCAAAGTGGACCAAAGTGGAGCTGGAAACCAAAGACGACGATAATCTGACAGTATTTTAGTACATTACACACCAATAAATACATATTTAAGATTACAGTATAAAAATGTTGCTGAAACTTCTGTAACCCGGACATTAAATTTTCTCTACACTGGTTTGAAGATCCAAAACTTCATATCTATAATTCATCCTGCAAAAAATCATGGCTCTATCATAAGAATGAGCACCACCATTCATTTCAAACGCGTAATCCACTGGAAAACAAGAAAAAAAATTCTACGTGGGATGACATTGTGAAAACACTTTTTTGTTTTTATGGCGTTTAATCCGTGGAATTAAACATCTGACAATACAATGGTCCAGTTGAATCAACTTATAACAACTTTTAATATTTTAGAGGTTAAATAAAAAAAAAGATAAAATCGGAACCTTGTTTGAAAAAAAAAAAAAAAAAAGGACTCGAACCTGCGATCTTTTGATTATGTATAATATATACTGCAATACCACAGCAAGTACGACAACTCTTCCCTTATAAAAAACATTAGCCTGTGGCTGAGCATCGTTGGAGGAATAGGGTGTCCGTTACAAAGGGAGGGGGGGGAGGGGTTGATGCCATTTAAATGCCTCTGTCAGTGACTGACAGCAGTATCTGGATAGTTCACCTCTTTCCGACGTTGGGAGTAATAAAAGGCCCATGTCGTGTCCCTCCCTTGGATGTAGGCTCCGGTTCTGACAATTAACACACGCTTCCAGTAAGCAAGCCAGAAATCCCACCCATCGGTGACCCTTGGGCCTTGGGCAGGCGTGTACTACGGAGGACAGAGAATGAACTTCCATCTTTCGGATTCTCACAGAAGGAGGGCAGAATTATTTCCTGGGACTTGTAGAAGTCTTATGATACTTTTGGTACAAAGGACAGGTCTAGACGAAATATTATCCTGTCCTCCAGGATTCTTAGATAAGGTTCTCTGATGGATAGAGCTTGTATCTTGCCCACCTTTCTTGCCGTTGTAATGGCTACGAGAAGTGCTGTTTTCCAAGATAGTCTGTCAATCTGGATCTGGTCTATCAGCTTAAATGGTGGGATATTTAGACCTTTTAGCTCTATGTTCAAATCCCAAGATGGGACCATGTTGAAATTCTTTGGACTGATTCTGGAAGCGGCTGACATGAACCTCCTTATCCATCTATGGTCTGCTAGATTTTGGTCGAAGTAGGAACTCAGAGCAGACACCTGGAATTTCAGAGTACTTGGTTTTAGTCCCTTAGATAAGCAGTCCTGTAGGTAATCTAAGATTTTTGCTACATCCAGGTGGAAAGGATCAATGGGAGTGGATCCATACCATGCCGAGAAGGTTTTCCATATTTTGAAATATATGGCATTGGTGATCGGCTTCCTGCTTTTTTGTAAAGTGGATATAACCGCATCTGAGAGGCCACTGGCTTTCAGGATTGTGGTTTTGTGGTGGCAGAAGCCAGGCTGCCAAGCTTAGGCTGTGGGGAACCGGGTGAAAGATGGGACCTTGATGTAGAATGTCCTGATCCAGAGGCAGGATCAGAGGTTCCTCTGAGCTCATTAATTTTAGGGCTCCAAACCAGCTCCTTTTTGGCCAGAGAGGGGCGATCAGGATATTTTTGACCCTGTCTGTCCTGACCTTATGAAGAGTCCGTGGTAGTAAAGGAATTGGAGGAAATGCGTATGCCAGTCTGAAGTTCCACGGGTGAGCAAAGGCGTCCACCCTTGAATGGGTTTAGTTTGGGCCTATGGAAAAGTACGGCTTTGTTTTGCCATTTTCTCGGTTCGCAAACAGATTCACTTCTAGAAGACCACATTGTCACGGGGTCCTTCTCCGATACCACACAATCAACAGAGCTAGAGTATAGTAAACAATTCCAAGACCTTTATTTAGGCAAAAATACGAAAGGTCCATATACAATCCACCACACAAAGGATAAAGTAGTCCAGAACACGAATGAAGTTCAGTAACAGGATAAAAGTCCAACAATCCAGCAGAGGATGGCATAGTCCATATTTTCTTCTTTCTTTCTCATCTGCGGTGTCCACATCATCATTCTACACAGGACTTCAGCCCCTGTCCTCCCCCGCCACCTCCTATGTCCAAGGGTAGTCAGACAGGATGGGGCGGTTTTCAGGCCTCACTAATATTTTAAAAGTCCCCCTCCTCATTCACAGGTCAGGAGGGGGAAGGTTGCAGGGGCTCATGGTTTCAACAAGCTAGTTCAATAGGTCATTAGCATATTAGCAACTATAATTATTCACTGACCCTGTGAGAAGACAACAATACAGTGCTGTGGGTGCTGATATCAGATGGCAACCACAGCCATTCATCAATTAGCAAATAACTCATCCTACAAGAGAACACCAATATAATCAGTAAAATAAAAATATACACAAAAATGATACCCACATAACATATCACACCATCACAACCTCTCCCCCCTCATAAGTGAGCACGCTATGGGGTCTACACAGACCTCTGGCCTGCTCACTTTTGTCCACATTGCTCAATAGTTTATAGATCCTTGTTCAGTGGCAGGGGTTGCAATAATCATGAGCACTTGTCCATAAAGGCTTTATGCTCATACCAGGTTTTTTGACTGGACTGGGCCGTTCGCTGATGTTCATTAGCCAAAGTAGCTAGCTGGGCGAAACAGTCTCTGAACTCTAGAACATAGGGAATGATGAGCAGTCCGGTATCTGCGATATCTCCCTCCGTTTGTTTTTTCAGAAGAGTGAGAAGCCCATGGACCTTCTGGCCAAACAGATTGCTCCCGGGTGAAGTCTGGATGTCGTGGTGCTTGAAGGGCCTGTAGTCGGGTGACTGCTCCCACAAAATGACTTTGTAACTCCCCGATGTCATTTCCAAGGAGGATATCTGCAGGAAGTCCTCCCATAACTCCAATCCAACACAGTTTTTCTCCAAAACCATAATCCAAACGTACCAAAGCTCGCTGTATATATTTGCGGACACCCCCGGCCAGGACAATAGGAATTCCCGAGCCCTGGCGAATTGCCTCGAGTCGAACCACACGGAGGTCAGCGATAGTCAGGAATGCCCCAGTGTCTCTAAATCCCGACACTTTATACCCATCAACTAAGACATCCTGCAGGTGGCAACGCCGTTGCTCTGTATTTCTAATGGGCAAAGGCCGGAGTCCGTACACTCCAAGAGGGGTATCTATGGTGCCGTGGTCAGTGGTCCACTCTTGTGGGGGTGATGGTACCTCTTCCTCAGGCGGGATGGAGTGCACAAGATGCACTGGATGAGGTGGGGCTGCGTGGGGCTCCCTCCAAATCCTTAAGGGACAGCTAGACTGCAAATATCCAGGTTGCCCACACCTGTAACATCTCCTCTCTGTGATACCCCCAGGTCGTGGTCGGAACTGTTGGGGCCCAGAATTGTGAGGCGTGATTGTCATCAGCTTGCAACTAGGTGGAAGGGTAGATATAATCGGAGGGGGACGGGGTGCGGAAGCAGGCCGTGGTTCATTGTCCAGAAGCCTCCTCCATTGCAGTCGGATAGTAAGGGCTTCATCAGACAGGGCTGCAGCTCTATCCACAGTACACGGCGTGCGCTCCCGGACCCATTCCCGTACCTCTGCAGGGCACTTGGCAAGAAATTGTTCTATAAGGAATGCCTGTATAACATCTTCCACAGAAAAGGCATTTTCTGCTTCCAGCCATCTCCGACATGCCTGGGACATCTTATGTACATACATCCTACACGATCCCATCCCGTAGTGCACGGGAGGTCTCTGAACGTGGCCCTATATGAGTCTGGGGTGATAGCATGGTAATCCAGGATAGTTTGCTTTACAATGTTATAACCCCGATTCCGCTGTGAGTCAATGGCTTCGGTAAGCCTCCGCCAGGCTACCATTCAGGAGTCCCACTAACAAATGCATCCAGCCAGAGTGGGGCACCTCCATCACAGCACACTGCTGCTCAAAGTCCTTGAAGAACCCCTCCACATTTCCGGAAGCCTCATCAAATGGCTTAAACTCTGTCCGGGTGATCCGTACAGGCTCCCGGATCGCTGGGTTTACATTCCACATTGTGTTACTCCCTCTTTCAAGCTCCATTGCTTCTTGTCTCCGCTGTGCCCGGTGGGCAGCCTCCTACTTGTACTCCTGAGAGATGCCTGGGCCCAGAAACGCCATCTCTTCTTCGTACCACACCATCCACTGGCTTTTTGGGTTCGGAGTCCTCGTCTCCAGTGCTCATCCTTCAGACATATGGGAGGAGGTGGCTGGGCTGGCACCCACCAGTAGGTCACTTAAGGCTTCTTTAGTCAGTCCCTGGTAGTTCAGGCCCAGGTCTCTGGCTCTCTCCTGAAAACTGGATACAGTCCAATTTCTGTACTCACTCCGTGGGTGGTTCTCCATTAGGTTACACTCTGTTGATCCCACTGCTTGCCACCAGTTGTCACGGGGTCCTTCTCCGATACCACACAATCAACAGAGCTAGAGTAAACAATTCCAAGACCTTTATTTAGGCAAAAATACGAAAGGTCCATATACATTCCACCACACAAAGGATAAAGTAGTCCAGAACACGAATGCAGTTCAGTAACAGGATAAAAGTCCAACAATCCAGCAGAGGATAGCATAGTCCATATTCTCTTCTTTCTCTCTCTCATCTGCTGTGTCCACATCATCATTCCCCACAGGACTGATCTCTTCAGCCCCTGTCCTCCCCCGCCACCTCCTATGTCCAAGGGTAGTCAGACAGGTTGGGGTGGTTTTCAGGCCTCACTGATATTTTAAAAGTCCCCCTCCTCATTCACAGGTCAGGAGGGGGAAGGTCGCACGGGCTCATTGTTTCAACAAGCTAGTTCAATAGGTCATTAGCATAGATAATTATTCACTGACACTGTAAAGGTACCGTCACACAACGATATCGTTAACGATATCGTTGCTTTTTGTGACGTAGCAACGATATCGTTAAGGAAATCGTTATGTGTGACAGCGACCAACGATCAGGCCCCTGCTGGGAGATCGTTGGTCGCTGAGGAAAGTCCAGAACTTTATTTCGTCACTGGATCTCCCGCTGACATCGCTGGATCGGCGTGTGTGACGCCGATTCAGCGATGTCTTCACTGGTAACCAGGGTAAATATTGGGTTACTAAGCGCAGGGCCGCGCTTAGTAACCCGATGTTTACCCTGGTTACCAGCGTAAACGTAAAAAAAACAAACACTACATGCTTACCTTCCGTGTCTGTCCACCGGCGCTGTGCTTCTCTGCACTGGCTGTGAGCACCGGCCAGCCGGAAAGCACAGCGGTGACGTCACTGCTCTGCTTTCCGGGTGACCGGCGCTGACAGTGCAGAGGAAAGCAGAGCGCCGGAGGACAGACACGGAAGGTAAGTATGTAGTGTTTGTTTTTTTTACGTTTACGCTGGTAACCAGGGTAAACATCGGGTTACTAAGCTCGGCCCTGCGCTTAGTAACCCGATGTTTACCCTGGTTACCAGGGGACTTCGGGATCATTGATCGACATCGTTGTCGGTATCGCTGCAGCGTCGCTTAGTGTGACGGTACCCTAAGAAGACAACAATACAGTGCTGTGGGGGCCGATATCAGATGGTAATCACAGCCATTCATCAATTAGCAAATAACTCATCCTACAAGAGAACACCATGATAATGAGTAAAATAGAAATATACACTAAAATGATACCCACATAACATATCGCATCATCACGCGCATCTTTTGGTTATGGCCTGGAAAATTCCCATATTGTAGGCTCCATTCCCCTGGATCTATTTTTGTTCTGCTCAAGAAGTCTGCTTTGGCGTTGTCAAATCCTTTCAGGTGGAGAGCCGATGCTCTGCCCAACAAAATATCCTTGCCAAGATCTGTTGCAGACTTTCGTATTTTGTGCTGCCCTGGTGACGTAGATGGGCTACAGTGGCCATGTTGTCAGAATAAACTCAGACATGTTTTTTTTGGATCAAATGTTCTGCTGCCCTCAGGGCCTCTTCTACAGCTTTCAATTCTCTGATATTGAAAGACTGGTTGGTCATCTTTTTGGGCCAGACTCCCTGAGACGTCACTGCACCCCAACCGCGTCTGCTGGCATCTGTTGTAATCAACGTCATAGGATATTGTATCCAGGGTATCCCTTTTTGTCAGGTTTCCTTGGCTGAGCCACCAGTTGAGCGATAACTTTACATGCTGAGGGAGAGAGATTTTTGTACTGAGTCTCTGGGTCTTTGTTCCAGCGGAAAAGGATAAACTTTTGGAGTATTCTTGAGTGTGGCTGGGTCCAGGGGACTGTCGGGATGCACAAAGTCATCGACCCCAACAATTACATGGTGAACCTTATGGTCACCCTCTTTTGTATTTTTAGTGTCCAATTTTTTGATCTTATGCATAACTACTTAGTGACCTGGAGAAATGATTTTTGTTTCTGGGAGTCTAGGAGGATTCCTAAAGACTTTTTTGGTTGAAGGATTCAGATCTGGTTTTTCCCGATTTACAATCCAGCCTAAGGACGCCAAGTTATGCAGGACTTATCGGAGATGTTCTTTTAGAGTGGTGAGGGACGGTCGTCCAGTTAGAGGACGATACAGATGTCCTGCTTTCTGAAGGTGGTTACTACTTCTGCCATAATTTTTGTAAATGTTCGGGGCGCCGATGATATCCCGAACGGAAGAACCCTGAACTGGAAGTGATGTACTTCTAAAGTAACCACGAATCTCAGATACTAATGGTAGGATGGATTGATGGGTATGTGGTAATAAGACACTTGGAGGTCTATGGTGGCCATGGCAAAGTCTTTCCTGATCAATGGTATTGTAGTCTTTATGGATTCCATTTTGAAATGCCAGTACACGACGTGTTGGTTCAGCTTTTTAGGTTGATGATGACCTGATATTTCCAGCCTGGATTTTTTAAATTTTTTTTTACTAGAAACAGACGGGAGTAGTGGCCCTGGCCTCACGCCGCTCCTGGAACCAGTGATATTACTCCTGAGGACAACATCTGTTGGAGTTCTGTATATAGGATTTTCTGAAGCTTTGCCGATGGAAGATGTGTTACTTCTAGTTTTGTTGGGGAAAAAGAGGAAAATTCTATTTTTATTCCCCTTCTGACCAAGTCCAGGATTTTCTGGTCTGAGGTTATTTCTTGCCAGTTTGGGAAGTGATTTGAAATCTTGCCCCCTACCTGCTTGGTGTCATTTTCTGTCTGAATGAGAGCTCTGAAAATTTTTTCTCCCTCTACCACCTTTAGGGTAACTCCATGGCCCCGTTTTACCTTTCCCCCGGTATTGAGGGGTCTGGGGTGAGCGAAAAGGCCTCTTTTTGGATAGTTTTGGTTTGGGAAGATTTTTCTTCTTGTCTTTTTCCAGTAACTCGTCCAGTGCAGGGCCAAACACGTACTCTCCCTTGAAGGGATAGAGCATAGCTTAGATTTTGACAAAATATCTCCGCTCCACGTCTTCAGCCACAAGGCTCGTCGGGTAGCATTGGACAGTACCAATGTTCTAGCCACAATGCGAACCGATTCAGCAGAGGAGTCGTCCAGAAAGCCTGCCGCCTTCTGAAGGACAAGTATAGATGTCAGAAGATCCTCTCTTGGAGTACCACTTCTTACATGGTCCTCCAGTTGTTGCAGCCAGAGGAATAGGGTTCTCGTGACGCAGGCAGATGCAACGTTTGTTTTTAAGGAGGCTGCTGATGTCTCCCAGGACTTCCTCAGTAATCTATCCATCTTGCGGTCAAGAGGGTCTTTGAGTTGAGAGGAGTCTTCAAAAGGTAGCGTAGTTTTTTGGCTACCCTAGCTACTTGGATATCCACTTTAGGGACTTCAGTCCAACACTTCGAGGTATCTTCATCCAGGGGAAACCGATCTCTCATCTCATAAGGAATATTCAGCTTCCCTTCTGGATATTCCCATTCTTCCAGGATTAGATTCTGGACATTATCATGGATAGGGAAGACCATTATTCTTCTTGGATTTCAGACCGCCAAATAAATGGTCCTGGACTGAACGGGATTGTTTCTCCTCAACCCCCATCATGTTTCTGACTGCCGAGAGTAGATCCTCCATGTCCTCTGAGGAAAAGAACAGTTTCTTATCCTCTGTATGGCTCGGAGTCAGTTCACCTTCCTCCCTCCAATCCCCAGAGATTGATGACCCGAGTTCTGAGTCTGAGATGTCTTCAGGGGCATATTTTCTCTTTTTTGAAACTGTAGGACCCCCTGTGAATGACTGGGAGAAAGAAGCCAGGGATGACTATCTCCTGTCGCGCCATCCCTCTTATTTCATCCATCAGAGATGGTTGTTCCTTAAGGACAATTTTCTCTGTGCATAGCTGGCACAAGGCTTTTTCTGTAATTGGAGGGGAGTTTTTTTTTACTGCAGATGGCACACTTGCGGCTTGCAGACTTTCCCCAGCCTTTGGTACAGACCGGATCCTTGTCTCCCTAAAAAAGGAGGGGGGTTCCCTTAAGAATGGGTCCTGAACCAAAGATGGGTACCCCTTTACGAGGTTTACTCATTCGGTCAGGGTTTCCGCTGGGCTCTGCAGATGCAACTCTCAGTGAAGACACATCCATCATTCAGACCTTAGTCCTACCCTATGGAGTCTTCCATCAGGGTCCTTATATAGGAACCGAGAGCCAGCATCTTTCCTCTCATCCAATCGGATGAAGTCTTTCCACCTCAGTAATATGAACTTCCTGGAGCAATTCTTTTTTTTTTTTTTCCTTCAATTTCCGGCCTAAATGGAGGTGCGTTCCACCGGTGAACGCAAAGCGGAAGTGATGTTGCACCTTCTGTCTTGGCGGTGAACGTCACTTCCTCCGCATAACCCGGGATGCTTGGAGCGCTTGCCGGCGTATAGGCGCTAGGGTAAGAGCGAACCAAGAAGCTAGGTGGCTATGGGAGACCCCCAGCCCCGACTAACCATCCAGCATTGCCGAAGGCGCTGGAGGATGGTGCGGTCCAGCCACAGCAGGAACAGCATCAGGGAGGAAGGTTGGGGGCGATCGACCCAGGATGCCTGGCCAATTATAAATCCCCGGAATGTCGCCGGCCCATCCACGGAGCACACAAGAAAAACCTCTTCATCCAATCCATTAGGGACAGGAAAACACTGGGGATGAGGGGAAGGGGAGGGCTATTTAAACCTCTTGTTCCTGTCCCTAATTAGGATGGGGAGGAAACCATCTGTGTGCTGTCGTGGAGGGGATTAGAGAAATACTGTCTCATCTGTATTTTTGCACCTGTGTTGCCGCCATCTTAACTACAGGGTCCACTGCATTTGCTTGGATGCCTGGGCAGGTAAACATTGCTGCCTTTTTTCTGCTGTTTTTTTAATTTTTAGAGGATTTTTAAGTCCTCTTTTTGTGGTTTTTGCTGTTTAGTGACAGGACTCGCAAGCGTGAGGTCCCTTGACGCGGGTTGCGAGCTTGCATATCTTGGCCAAAATATCGACCAATACCTCACATATTTTTATATGTATTTTCTGCACTTTATTTTTCGGAGTGCAGTTGGACCCATTTGGGTTTGTAAACTGTGGCGTCTGTTCACATGGGATAAATTTGGATAGCACTGGGCAGCTCCCCTGATCTAAAAGTATGGGCGTCACTAATAGGCTGTAAGCCAGATGCTGAGCATCATCTGTACGTGAACAGCATCGCATACAAGCCTCTATTGTGCATTAATATACCAAGCAACCACCCCCTCCATGGATTGGCAGGTGGTTGACTCATCTGTATTTTTGCTACTGTGTTGCCGCCATCTTAACTACATGGGTCTACTGCATCCTGCATTTGTATGGAGGCCTGGGCAGGTAAACGTCACTGCCTTTTTTCTTCTGATTTTTTTTTTAACTTTTGGAGGCTTTTTAAGTCCTCTTATTGTGATTTTGCCATTTTGTGGCGGAGAGCACTTTTATGCCCCTGTAAAATTCGTTATAGGGAATCTTCCGCCTTTGGTCCAGTAGAATCACGCATTTCTAAGATTTACACGGAAACCCCGGTGTAAACGCAGGGTAGTAAACCGAACTTTACTACAAACTTTAGGAGGCAGAATAAAAAAAAAAAAATAAATAAAATCAGGTGACATTTGTTTTATATATTTTTTATGCCGTTCCTCGTGCAGTATAAGTGATGAGGCAACTTTATTCTTCAGGTCGGTGTGATTACAGAAATACCAGACTGATATCGGGTTTTTATGTTTGGCTGCTGTCACACAAAAGGTGCTTTTTTTGTTGCAAAAAATAGTTTTTGTGTTACAATATTTTGAGAGCTCTAGTTTTTCCATATTTCGTCCAACAAAATCACGTGAGGGCTTCTTTTTTCCTGGACGCATTGACATTTTTATTGGTACAATTTTCGACCACATGACATTTTTTAATTGATTTCTATTCTGATTTTTGGTGACAGGCAGAAGGAACAAAAACCAGCAATTCAGGAATTTTTTTTTTTATAAATGACATTCCACGTGTGGCTAAATTGAGAAGGGTATGTGCTATTGATCCGTAACTGGCAGCACTTTGGATGCAGCGCCTGTTCGCTGCATTTAAAGCGCTGCAGTCTATTGAACGCAGGTGAACCCGCATGTGTTCACTGAACCGTGCAGATTCACTGCGCCCAATACATTTCTATGGGTGACATTTATCTTGCGGGGACCATCGTCTCCGAAAGAAAAATTGACATGCTGTGATCTGGAAAGACGCGACATGTATCTGTCTCCGCGGGTGTCTCTGGACGTATAATGGGCATGAGATTTCTTGAAATCTCATCCACTATCCTGTAAAAGCTGGACGCTGCGGGTTGGACGCTGCACAAGTACACAGCATCCACTGATTGTGCGCACGTACCCTTAAGTTTTTTTTTATGGTGGTCACTAAAGGGGTTAACTAGTCGGACAGTTTTGGAGGTCGGGTCGTTACTGACGTGGTGAGACCAAGTGTGCACTTTTTTTTTTTTTTTTGTTTGTTTTCAAAAAAATATTTATTTATTTATGGGTACAGTACAATATAGGGATTGGGGGACACAGGACAATGGGTGTTATGCTGCTGCTGCCACTAGGAGGACACTAAGTGAACATAGAAAGAATTAACTTCTCCTCTGCAGTATACACCCTCTCGCTGGCTAAGACTTCACCAGTTCGGTAACAAAGCAGTAGGAGTATTAAACAAGCCAAAAAAACTATGTCAAAACCAAAGAACTAACAAGCCAATAGGCTAAGAGGGTGGGTGCGGTGTCCCCCCAATGATTGGCTCGGAGAAAAGGAATTTACTGTGAGTACACAAAAATCCCTATTTCTCCTACGCTTCATTGGGGGACACGGCGCCATGGGACGTCCTAAAGCAGTCCCCGGGTGGGGAACAACACAACTGTTATTACCCCATGTACCATTGGCTTACAGTTGAGGTACTGCCGATTGCAGAATGCGTCTGCCAAGGGCAGAGTCTGCAGAAGATTGAGAATGAATGTGGTAGTGTTTTGCAAAAGTATGCAAGCTGGACCAAGATGCAGCTTTGCAGACCTGTTGTACTGACGCCTGGTGCCGAATGGCCCAAGAGGCGCCAACTGACTGAGTAGAATGTGCCTTAATCCCTGCGGGGGCAGGAGTGCCTTTGACACGGTAGGATTCCTGAATAGCCGAGTGAATCCACTTGGCTAGTGTGGCCTTTGAAGTGGCTAGACCCTTCCTATGCCCCTCTGGAAGCACGAACAGGACATCTGACTTGCGGAAGGGAGCCGTCCGTGAGATGTACCGACGAAGAGCCCTAACCACATCAAGAGTGTGCAGTGCCTTCTCATAAACTGGTGCTAGACAGAATGAAGGCAAAACAATCTCCTTGTTGAGGTGAAAAGAGGAAACAACCTTGGGTAGGAAAGAGGGGGAAGTCCTCAAGACTGCCTTATCTGGATGAAAAATCAGGAAAGGGGGTCGGCAGGAGAGCTGCCAACTCAGAGACTCATCTGAAGTAATTGCCACTAGAAAAAACACTTTCCAGGAAAGAAAAGTTAGAGAGATGTCCTGCAGTGGTTTGAAGGGAGCTCCTGAAGAACTCCGAGAACCAAATTAAGGTCCCATGAATCCAAAGGCATTTTATAGGGAGGTGCCACACGGGAAACTCCCTGAACGAATGTCTTCACCGGTGATCTGGTGGCAATATTGCGTTGGCATAGAACAGACAATGCAGACACTTGTCCTTTGAGCGAACTAAGTGCGAGGTCCGACTCCAGCCCTGATTGGAGGAATTCCAGTATGGAAGGAATGGAGAACACCAGAGGACAGCATCCATGGGCTTTGCACCATGAGAAGAAAATTCGCCAGGTGCGATGGTAAATGTGCATGGACACGGGCTTCCTAGCACTAATCATGGTGGAGGACACCTCAGGAGAAAATCCAGCTTGGGATAAAATCCAGGATTCAACAGCCACGCCGTCAAAGACAGGGCCCCGGAGTTCTGGTGGTAAATCGGGTGCTGTGAGAGAAGATCCATGCGATCCCCATGCCGGGACGTCAGCGACTAGTTGAACTAGTTCCGTGTACCATGCCCGGCGCGACAAGGATCACTGGTGGTACCCCCTCTGCTCTGATTTTCTTGATGACCCTTGGGAGCAAGGGGAGAGGAGGAAAAATGTACGGGAGATGGAAATGATGCCACGGCAGAACCAAGGCATCTGCTCCGACAGCGAGAGGATCAAGTGATCAGGCAATGAATTGGGGAACCTTGTTGTTTAGCCTTGAAGCCATGAGATCCACATTCGGAGTCCCCCAGCGACGACAAATCTGCTGGAAGACTTCCGGATGAAGATACCACTCTCCCAAGGTGAGGCCCTGGCGACTGAGAAAATCCGCCGCCCAATTCTCCACACCCAGGATGTGAATCGCCGATATGAGGGAATGATTGGTCTTGGCCCAGCAGGGGATGTGACTCACTGGCGGTACCCCCTTCTGCTCTGATTTTCTTGATGACCCTTGGGAGCAAGGGGAGAGGAGGAAAAATGTACGGGAGATGGAAATGATGCCACGGCAGAACCAAGGCATCTGCTCAGACAGCGAGAGGATCAAGTGATCAGGCAATGAATTGGGGAACTTTGTTGTTTAGCCTTGAAGCCATGAGATCCACATTCGGAGTCCCCCAGCGACGACAAATCTGCTGGAAGACTTCCGGATGAAGATACCACTCTCCCAAGGCGAGGCCCTGGCGACTGAGAAAATCCGCCGCCCAATTCTCCACACCCAGGATGTGAATCGCCGATATGAGGGAATGATTGGTCTTGGCCCAGCGGAAGATGTGACTCACTTCGAGCATGGCCGTCCTGCTGCGGGTTCCCCCTTGACGGTTGATGTACACCACCGCTGTGGCTTCGTCGGACTGAATCCTGATGGGGTGACCTGCGAGAAGATAATGAAACCTGAGTAACGCTAGTCTATTCGCTCGTATTTCCAGGATATTGATGGGGAGACGCGACTCTCGAGTGGACCAGCGACCCTGTGCCGTGTGGTGGTTGAAAACTGCTCCCCAGCCCAAAAGGCTGGTGTCTGTGGTCACCACCAACCAGCGTACTGGGAGAAAAGACACCCCTTGGTTCAGAGAAGACTTCAGCGTCCACCACCTGAGGATCATATGTCGAACCCGCAGAGACAGACGGAACCAACGGTTGAGAGAAAATGGGTTCCTGTCCCATGCTAACAGAAGCACATGTTGCAGACGACGGAGATTGAACTGTGCGTATGGAACCGCTTCCATTGCTGCTACCATTTTCCCGAGAATGCCCATACTGAAACGAATGGAGTGAGGAGCTGGGCGGGAAAGACTCCGAACTCCCTGTTGTAAGGCCAGGTCCTTTTCCGGAGAAAATAACCAACCCGCGGGAAGTACCCAGGATCATTCCCAAGAAGGAAATTCACTGAGCCAATATTGGAGAAGATTTCTCAACGTTTATCTTCCAGCCCAGGCGAGAAAGTGTATCCACCGTGATACCTATGGACTCCTCGCAGGCTGGAAGGGACGGGCCTTTGATCAATAGGTCATCCAGGTACGGAAGTACCACCACTGCCTGAGCGTGAAGAATGGCCATGACCTTGGTGAATATTCTGGGGCGGTGGCGAGGCCGAATGGCAAAGCCACAAATTGGACGTGTTCCTCGCGAAATGCGAAGCGTAGGAACTGTTGTTGAGAAGGAAAAATTGGGATGTGAAGGTAAGCATCCTTGATGTCTATGGATACTAGGAACTCTCCTTTTTCCATGGACGCGATGACAGAACGGAGAAATTCCATTCTGAATCGTCGAATCTTGACAAATTTGTTTAACAGTTTGAGATCCAGTATCTGTCGCAGGGATCCGTCCTTCTTTGGGACTACAAATAGGTTCGAGTAACACCCTTTGGTCCTGAGGAACCAGAATAATGACCCTGTCTCTTCGTAGCGACTGTACAGCCTGAAGAAAAGCTGTTGTCTTTGTTTTGGTAGAAGACTGGAAAAAACGTGTCGTCGGAGGAGACGAAAACTCTATTTTGTATCTGGAGGACATCAGATCTCTAACCCACTCATCGTGAACGACCGAGAGCCAGGCTTGACGGAACGAAAGTAAGCGACCGCCTACTTTGTCGGTGTCCGCCTGATGTTGCAATGAGTCATTGTGAAACAGATCTGAGGGATCTGTTTCCCTTAGGTCCAGATGACCTTGGTCTGGGTTTCCAGGTACGGTTAGGTCTGAATGAGACCTGGGAACCGCTGTCTCAGTGTGTTGTCCGGCCTGATCCAGAAGAGAAGGAAGAGGACCAACTGGAGTTGTTGCGAAAGGATCATAACTGAGACTGCTGTTGATTCCGAAAGGGCCGAGTAGGCCTTTGGTGAGGAAGAAATTTACTCTTTCCTCCAGTAGCGTCAGAAAGAATATGGCCCAGTTTCTCTCCAAATAAGCGACCGGCTTGATAAGGCAGAGAGGTCAGCGATTTTTGGAAGCAGAATCTGTTCGCCAATCTCGGAGCCACAGTTCCCTTCTGATGGAGATTGAATTTGCAGCTGCGTGTGCGGAGCAATTGGCAGCATCTATGGAAGTGTTCACTACGAAGTCCCCGGCTTGAGATATTTGGTTAGCGAGGTTGGCCGCCTCCAGGGGAAGATTGCTGTTGTGGACAGTAGTGGTTAACATCTCTGCCCAAGCGACTATTGCCTTAGCCACCCAAGTGGCGGCGAAGGATGAAAAGAGAGCGGCTCCTGAAGCTTCAAAAACCAGAGCGAGCGAGGTAGTCAATTTGACGGTCAGTGGGGTTTTTGACTGAGGAACAGTCAGAGAAAGATAGGAGTGTTCTGGAAGCGAGACGCTATACGGCCGGATCCACTGAAGGGGACTGTAGCCAATCCTTCATGAGATCAGGAGCAAAAGGGTATTTGGACTTACTAGGCTTTTGACCCGTGAACCTTTGTCTGGCTGGTATCTGTGTTTCTGGACAATGTCCTTAAACTCAGGATGATTGGCAAATACTTTTTGGACGCGTTTAGCCTTTTTAAAAGACACCACGTGTTCCGGAGTGGATATGGATTCCTCAATCACCCTCAGGGTCTTGTTGACCGCGTCAATGAGGGAATCAGGCGTCTCTTGAACAGTCGAAGAATCCTGGACTAAAGACACATTGGACTCGTATTCTGAGTCATGCGCACTGCGACCTTCAGGAGAAGGGGAGCGGGAAATTGAGCTTGCAGATGCCGAAGCACGAACGTGATCGGGGGACGTGACATGGGTCTTTTTTCTGGAGACCTGAGCCCCCTGTGATAGAGGACGCCCCCTGCTGAACGGTTCCGTATCGTAGCCAGAGTCCTCCGTCGTCGACAAAGTGACGTTCCCTCGGAGGGAATCTATTGCCTTGGCCAGAGAAGCCATAGATCGCGACAGGGAAGCGGCCCACTCAGGAGGATTAGGCTCCGCCGGGTCAGCGGCTGCACACCAGCCGGGTCACAATCCGTGCATAACGGAGTATTGTGAGCACAGGGCAAGGCAGTATTGCAAGTGGCGCATGAGGTAAAAAATAGGGATTTTTGTGTACTCACCGTAAAATCCTTTTCTCCAAGCCACTCATTGGGGGACACAGGAACATGGGTGTTATGCTGCTGTCACTAGGCTGACACTAAGTTGAGACAAAAAGAGTTAGCTCCTCCCCTGCAGTATACACCCTCATGCTGGCTTCCAGAGACCCAGTTCAGTGCAAAAGTAGTAGGAGATTAATAACAATATATCACATAACATTAGAGTATAACATGTCAGAGAAAGTCAAGAACCAAAAAGGTAACGAGCCCTAAGGCTAACAGGGTGAGTGCTGTGTCCCCCAATGAGTGGCTCGGAGAAAAGGATTTTACGGTGAGTACACAAAAATCCCTATTTCTCCTTCGCCACATTGGGGGACACAGGACCATGGGACGTCCCAAAGCAGTCCCTGGGTGGGAAACAATACAACAAAAAAAACTCTGTGTACCATCTGACTATAAATGCGCGACGGCCGCTTGCAGAATACGTCTGCCAAGGGCCACAGCCGCAGAAGAATGAATGTAGACATTGTAGTGTTTTGTGAAAGTATGCAGGCTGGACCACCTAGCGGCCTTGCAAACCTGCTCCGCCGTTGCCTGGTACCGGATGGCGCAGGAAGCACCCATCGACCGAGTGGAGTGTGCTCTAATCCCCGCCGGGATAGGACTGCCCCTGACCAGATAGGATTCTTGGATAGCAGACTGGCTATCGTGGCCTTAGACGCAGCCAAACCCTTTCGGTGACCCTCCGGGAGAACAAAGAGGGAGTCCGATTTGCGGAAATGAGCAGTTCTGGAAATGCTCCTCCTAAGGGCCCATACCACGTCCAGGGTATGAAGGGCCTTTTCGACCCTGTGTTTTGGCTGTGGGCAGGAGGGAAGAATTATGTCCTCATTAAGGTGAAAAGATGAAACCATCTTAGGGAGAAAGGCCGGAGATGGGCGTAGGACTACCTTGTCCTGGTGGAAGGCAAGGAAAGGCGCCCGGCAGGCTACAGAGGTTAATTCTGAAACCCGTCTGATAGATGTTACTGCCACCTTCCAGGAGAGGACAGTTGGCGGGACGTCCTGCAGAGGTTCAAACGGAGGTTCCTGAAGAACGCTCAGAACCAAATTGAGATCCCAGGTCTCTAGCGGCATTCTGTAGGGGGTACCACGTGGGAGACCCCTTGAATGAAGGTTCTGACTTGCAAGTTGGCAGCGATCTTACGTTGGAACAACACAGATAACGCCGAGATCTGACCCTTGAGGGAACTCAGCGCCAGGCCAGAATCCAAGCCGGACTGTAGGAAATCCAAAATGGAAGGGATTGAGAAAACAAGCAGAGGGCGACCTCGGAGCCTGCACCACGAGAAAAAGGTTTTCCAGGTGCGGTGATAGATGCAAACGGAAGACGCTTTGCGAGCGCTTATCATGGTGGGAATGAAATGCTGAGAGAAAACAGCTTGAGTTAGAATCCAGGTTTCAACAGCCACGCCGTTAAACGTAGGGCCTCTGAGTTCTGGTGGTAGATCGGCCCTTGGTAACCGCCAGGGGAAGTCGGATACGAGCTGAACGAGCTCCGCGTACCATGCGCGACGTGGCCAATCCAGGGCGACAAGGATGACCGGAACTCCCTCCGTCTTGATTTTTCGGATCACCTTCGGCAGTAAGGGAAGCGGAGGAAACATAGGGTTTGGAACCGATGCCACGGGGATATCAGTGCGTCCACTCCGATGGCCTGGGGATCCCGAGAACGTGCTATGAAGTTGTGAACCTTGGCGTTCAGTCTGGACGCCATCAGATCCACGCCCGGGGTTCCCCAGCGAAGGCAGATTTGCCGAAAAACATCTGAAGTTCCCACTTACACGAGGTAAGACCCTGACGGCTGAGAAAGTCTGCCGCCCAGTTCTCGACGCCCGGAATGTGCACCGCGGAAATGGTGGAGTGGTTGGCCTCGGCTTAACGGAGAATGTGGGAGACTTCCTGCATCGCCTTCCTGCTGCGGGTACCCCCCTGATGGTTTATATACGCCACCGCTGTGACGTTGTCCGATTGAACTCGAATTGGATGATCCGCGAGCAGGGGGTGAAAGCATCTCAGGGCGAGTCTGATCGCTCGAATCTCCAGGATGTTTATAGGGAGCCTCAACTCCCGAATTGTCCAACGGCCCTGGGCAGAGTGGTGTCGAAACACTGCTCCCCAACTGAGGAGACTGGCGTCGGTAGTTACCACCAGCCAGCGGATCGGGAGAAAAGACCTCCCCTGGAGGAGAGATGATCCCAGAGTCCACAATGAGAGGGCTTGCCTGATCCGTGGGGACAGAGGGCATGGACGATCGAGGGATAAGGGACTCCTGTCCCAGTTGTCTAGCAGAGCCTGTTGTAAGGGGCGGAGATGGAGTTGAGCGAAGGGGACCGCTTCTATTGCGGCCACCATTTTTCCCAGGATCTTCATGGCAAACCGGATTGGCCGTGGACGATGACAGAGCGTCCGAGCTCCCTGCTGAAGCACTTGGGCCTTGGACCAAGGAAGCAAGACCTGTCCCTTTGACATGTCCAGGATCATGCCTAGGAAGGAGATCCGTCGGGCAGGAATGGGAGAGGACTTGTCCGAGTTGATTAAACAGCCCAGGCGCGAAAGAGAATCCAAGGTAATGCGGACGCTTGCTTCGCAGGCCTGATAATACGGACCTTTTATGAGGAGGTCGTCTAAGTATGGCAACACGACCACTCCTCGAGAGTGAAGAATGGCCATAACAGCCGCCATGACTTTTGTGAATACCCTGGGCACAGTGGAAAGACCGAAGGGTAAGGCCGTGAATTGAAAGTGGTCTTCTAGGATGGCGAAACGGAGGAACCTTTGATGTGGCGGGAAGATTGGGATATGAAGGTAAGCATCTTTGATATCTATTGATGCTAGGAACTCCCCTCTCACCATTGAGATGACCGACCGGAGAGATTCCATCTCGAAGTGCCGTAATTTTACGTACTTAGAGCTTCAGGTCCAAAATGGGGCGCATCGTCCCGTCCTTTTTTGGCACGACGAAGAGGTTTGAGTAAAAACCTCTGAATCTCTCGTGTTCCGGAACCGGAACAATGACCCCGCTTTGGCGGAGGGATTCGATGGCGCAGTGAAGGGTGCGAGACTGAGCTCCTGAACTTGGGAGACGAGAGGGAAAAAACCGTGCTGGAGGGGAGGCGGAGAATTCTATTTTGTAGCCAGAAGACACAAGATCTCTGACCCATTCGTCGTGGACAACGGAGAGCCAGACTTGTTGAAAAAGAAGCAGACGTCCGCCTACTTTGGGAGGTGTCGACTGGAATAGTCCCAGAGTCATTGCGAAGGGAATCTGGCAGGCCTGGACCCTCTGGTTCTGGGTTGCCTAGGCTTTCCTCGCCAGGACTGATTCAGCCTGAAAGAAGGTCGAGAGTCTGTCTTTGCGGATCGTTCTGATCTGGATCAGGCGGCGGAATTGGACCAGAATGGGCTACTGCGAAAGCGAAAATATTATTGGTGCTGAAAAGCAGCTTTGGGCCTGTGTCTAAAGGGGACGCAGCGGCAATTATCGATTGTCTATGGTAGACAAGAAACTGGATGTTAAACTGGTGATTTTGCAAAATGACGTTAAGCAAAGAAAAAGGGATAAGTTCATTAGGGATAAAATTGACTGAGTCCGGAAAAGTGTTCACTTGGAATAAGACGGGTCTGCCATATAACCATCGCCAACACCCGAAGAGACAGAATCGGACTAAAAGACAAGGATGGAGAAAGACCGATAACAGGAATAAAAGGGATTATTTAACAACTGACTCCGATTCAAGTGCAACAGAAGATCTTGGAGAGTCAACAGCATCTCTAGCTCCATCACAATCGATAATTGCCGCTGCGTCCCCTTTAGACGCAGGACGCGCCGAGGGAGTAGGCGGAATGGCAGACAGAAATGCCAAGAAAAGGAAACAAGTCTCGTGGCTTCCAATGAAATAACTGTGGTCAATTTAACAGATCGTGTATTGGGAGAAGCACATCTCTCAGTCCTATCTAAAGGGTTAAACTTTTGTATACCAGAAAAATTCGATATAGTCGACTTTAAGATCGACTTATTCAAAGCGATTAGAAAGATTCACTTGTTTAAATCTTTTGCTTTAAATAAAAAAAAGCGTGGCTTCGGCGGTTCCCGCACAGATTTTGCCCGGCGACGCGCCTTGTCGTGTGGGTCCCCTTGGCTTTTTTGTCACAGAGGACCCATTTGATGTGCGTGCTGAAACACAAATGCTTCTTGACCTCACTAATCTAGTGGCCAGTCCACACACTTTTCAGGTGGGGTTAAATCCACGTATATGCCCCCCATGTCTCCAGGGAATCCGGTAGATATTTTTGAGATACAGGTGTTAAAAGATGTTGAAGCACTAATATATGCACGCCCTGTTGAAAATTTACAGTTAAAAGAAAAAAAGGCATTAAAAGAGATACAAGAGAGGTCTGACATTATCCGGGGGGCCGATAAAGGCAGCAACACGGTCCTAATGTCAAAAGAGTATTATAATATGGAGGCACTGAGACAGCTATCAGATGAGAGCACGTATAAAAAATTAAAAGGGGACCCCACTATTAAATTTAAGAACCTATTGCGCTCCCTATTAAGACAGTATGTTGAGAAAAAGGTTTTTTCTTATAAGCAGGCAGAAAAACTGCTACCGTAATATCCCAGGAAACCGCATTGGTATCATATACCTAAACTCCACAAATCTGCAGTCGTTCCCCCCGGTCGTCCAATAGTGTCAGGGGTGGGGTCGTTAACAGAACCTTTATCATCTTATATCGACTGGCTGTTACGTCCCCTATTACAGGACATCCAGTCATACTTAAAAGACACAGGAGACTTTTTGAAAATAATAAGGCACTTTGATTGGCAGGACACCTTTGCCCTCACTTCTATTGACATAGAAAGTTTGTACACGAGAATCCCTCAAAATTTGGGGGTGGATACTGTCAAGAAGATTTTGGGTAACACACCTACTGGAACCGATACTATTAGGTTCATCTGTGAAGGCCTGGCGTTCATTCTTGAGCACAATGCCTTCCAGTTTGATGACCAGTGGTACCTGCAGACGGTGGGTACCGCTATGGGTACGCCCGTCGCATGTACCCTGGCTAACCTCTTTCTTGCTAGGTTTGAAGAGGAATATATTTATTCCTCAAATAACCCATTTCTCAAGCATATCAAGCTTTATGCTAGATATGTTGATGACATATTCATGGTGTGGGACGGGCACCAGGATACCTTTGCAGATTTTGTAAGGTACCTGGGGACGACAAACACCATGAATATGGGGTTTACCTCGCAATTTGGAGGAGCTAGTTTGGTTTTCCTGGATGTCAAATTACAAGTGAGGGATAGTAGGATCCATACAGAGGTGTACCGAAAGCCATCGGCATCAAATTCCTTACTACACTTTGCCAGTGCCCACCCCTCTTATACTAAATGTTCTTTACCATATAGTCAATTTCTGAGGGTGAAGAGAATTAATAGTGACTCGGAGGGTTTTGTACGACAATCGGTTGAGCTGTTCGATAGGTTTAAGAAGCGGGGGTATCCCAGTTCGATCCTCAATAGGGCCCATGATAGGGCGGTCACAGCGGATTTAATATCTCCCACACAGAAGACACATGAGAAAAAATTTGTGTTCAGCTTTAAATTTGGACCACTAGATAATCAAATTAGAGCAGCAATTCGTAAAAACTGGCAGATCTTGAGACAAGATAGTGACCTGACGGAAATAGTGGATAGGGGACCGTTGTTTGCCAGCCGCCGTAGCAAAAACATTAAGGACTGTTTGGTCCGTAATCGTTTTGTATCAGATCGTAGCAATTGGCTGACTCAGAATAGACCAAAAGGTAATTTCAAGTGCGGGCGTTGCAATTTTTGTATTTATCACCATATTGGCAGTATGATCACAGTGGGGCACATACAGCACGCAGTGCGCGATTTCATATCCTGTAGAACTACGTATGTAGTTTATGTCATTTTCTGCCCTTGCGGTTTCTTTTACATTGGCAAGACTATTCGGCCTTTGTTTGTACGGGTCAGAGAGCATTTTAACTCTGTGAGGACCGGCAAGGGGGCTCCTAGACTAATAGACCATGTCAAAACTCACCATGCAGGTAATGTGCAGTTGTTGCGGTTCGCTGGACTAGAACAGGTTTCTCTGCCGTAGGGGGGAGGAGATCTGCACCGCCTCCTTCTACGCAGAGAGGCCAGATGGATTCTTCGCACAGACGCAGCGGGACCGCTTGGTATGAATTAAAAGCTCCACATGTCTGTTTTCTTGTAGATGGTAAATCTCACTGTAGGTAATGTTTAACTTTGTTTCGAGTTTAGTTCACAGAGTTTGATTTTAATTGTGTTTGTTGTTTTTATTGCACTATCGTTCATGTTTCTATCATTGGTGGTTACTCCCACCCATATGCTGCATGAGGGGAGGAGTTTGGGGCTCGATTTGTCTACAAAATCCTCTCGGCATTCATTCAGCTGTAGGACCCGTTGAAGTGCCGCTCTGCACGAAACGGCCGTCGTCCGATTTTTGTCCACCCCCTTCCCTGCTTTTTGTACAAAGTCCTAATAAAGTGGTGACTATTTTGCCAGGGTAAGTGCGCTCCTATCTTTTTCTTGTTTTTTCCTTCATGAACTTTGTATGCTTTTGTTGGATGCAGCACCCCGTTGGTAATGAAAAGGAAATCATCAGCCATATACGCCCAATATATGTGGTTTTAGGTGTTGTGCACGTTGGGGTTAGTTAATCGTGGGAGTGCGGAAGTAGAACTTTCTTTTACCCTGATGTGAGCAGTGCAGGCGCTGCTTCTAGCACTGACTGTCAGGTGTCAGAATCAGCTAACACCCAGGAGGCTGTAGGCGGGACATCTCCATGACGTATATACACTGCATCGGTTGGGAAGTACTTCCCAAACACGACATATTAAAATACTTAAATTAAAATTTATACACACATTTTACAATTTAAAAAAAAAAAAAAAAAAAGCAAATAAGAATTTTATGAAGTTGTAAAAGATTAATAGACATCATTGCCATGGTTTGTATACAGATGAGAAAACGGCATGTTATAGGACAAACACTAAATCTACATTTGTCTCTAGGAATAAAAACCTAATATTTGATAAGTGTTTTACACTCACATTCCCACACTTAAATGGCTTGCATTTCTTCTTTCTATTTGTATCTTTCAGACTGTCTTCAGCTGAATTGGCCCAGCATTCCACACAACTGTCACCATCTTCTTCCTCCTTGTCACAGATGACGCACTGATCCTCCCCTACACAAGAAGAGAACTTGTTTAAGTTTAGAAACACAAAAAGCGAACATGCTGCAAAAATATATAATAACAATTTCAAATGAATACCTGCTTCATCATGGTTGCAAATGCCCTCAGTACAGGCCACATCAGATCCTTCTCGAGAGCCAGACTCACTACCCTCCATACTTGATGAATAGCCACAATCGCTGCCATTGGAACGAGCAGTTAAGCCTTGGTATTAAATAATGAATTAATGGGAAACACCAGTAAACACCTCGCATCATATAAATGAATCAGATATTACAAAATTAGAGTAAAAGCCTAAAATATGTTCTCAACCGTAATGTGTGCATTTAGTTATGATTTGTATTAATACCCAGTCGCAATATTATTGGCCATTCTGATTCTCAGCAGCAATCGAAAATCACCATATGTTACCATAGTGTCTGCAAATAGTTTGTTTTTGGGGTTTGCATTTTCAAAGAGTATAACTCGTTCCCAAACCAAGGGGTGGCAAGCTTTTCTGCACAGTATTTAGAAATTTAGAAGAGAGGAGAATACAAAAAATAAAAAATATATAAGTGCCTGGAAGTGAAGGGGTTAGTCGATGAAATAGTATATTTGTTATAAAAAGGGTAATTGCAACTTACCTGCCTGTTGTGCAGTGCGCCTTTCAGTCCCAGCACAGAGCAGTCAGTCAGACAACTCCTGCCGGGGATTCAGAAGCCTCTGCTGATGTCACATCTACAGAGTCAAGGCTTCTGTTCCGCTCTGTAGACGTCAGAGGTCATTCTGATTGACATCCGTATCCCCGCCACCTAACTAGGGGAGCTGGCTGTTAGGGCGGGACTTCCGAGGTCATTCTTACTATCGCAACACAGAGGGAACTGAACCCCGGGCAGGAGTGGTTTGTGACCGCTCTGTGCTGGGAAAGAACGGCGCCGGGTACAACCGGCAGGTAAGTTACAATTACCTGCCTGTTAGTGGTTCGATACATTTCTTTTTTTAAAGTCCCAGATATACTCTTCAAAGTGAGGAAACAAACATCAGGACTAATAAAATATGTTGGTTTTGGAAACTACTGTAACCTTTCAGGGAAAGAAGACACACTCACCACGTAAGGTCTTGTTATTAAGCATTGGCACAGAATTCTGAAAAACGTTTTGGAGACCAAGCCTTTCTCAGGCAAAAAAGGGGCATGTCCCAGAAATGTCTAGCTGTGCGCATTTATCCTGCCCCATGAAACGTCTTCATAAGAACTTAGATTTGCACCAATTCGTGCTGATTGAAGCAATTTACACACTTGACACTAATATATTGTCAACTGCCACATATAAGAAACTAGATGGTGGCCCGATTCTAACGCATCGGGTATTCTAGAATATGCATGTCCACGTAGTATATTGCACAGCCCACGTAGTATATTGCACAGCCACGTAGTATATAGCACAGCCACGTAGTATACAGCACAGAGCCATGTAGTATATACAGACTTAAAATAAAAAATAAACATATACTCACCCTCCGTTGAAGTCCTGGCCCTGTGTGCGGTGCACGCGGCAGCTTCCGTTTCCAGGGCTGGTATAGGTGCAGGACCTGTGATGACGTTGCGGTCACATGACCGTCACATCATGGCAGGTGCTTGTTGCATACCATCCTTGCCACCGGAACCTGCCGCTTGCATGGAGCGGTCACCAGAGCGTCGCGAGGAGCGGGAAAGGCGCCGGAATGTGAGTATATGATGATTTTTTTATTTTTTTTTAATTATTTTTTAACATTAGATCTTTTTACTATTAAGTAGGGTTGAGCGAAACGGGTCGAACATTTTCAAGAGTCGCCGACTTTTGGCGAAGTCGAGTTTCATGAAACCCGATCCGACCCCTGTGCGTGGTCGGCCATGCGGTACGCGACTTTCGCGCCAAAGTCGCGTTTCAATGACGCGAAAAGCGCCATTTCTCAGCCAATGAAGGTAAACGCAGAGTGTGGGCAGCGTGATGACATAGGTCCTGGTCCCCACCATCTTAGAGAAGGGCATTGCAGTGATTGGCTTGCTGTCTGCGGCGTCACAGGGGCTATAAAGGGGAGTTCCCGCCGACCACCATGTTACTGCTGCTGATCTGAGCTTAGGGAGAGGTTGCTGCCGCTTCGTCAGAAGCAGGGATAGCGTTAGGCAGGGTCCATTAACCACAAAACCGCTTGTGCTGTAGCGATTTCCACTGCCCAACACCACCTTCGGTGTGCAGGGACAGTGGAAGCTCCATTTTTTTTTTTTTCCTCAGCGCTGTAGCTCATTGGGCTGCCCTAGAAGGCTCCCTGATAGCTGCATTGCTGTGTGTACGCCGCTGTGCAAACCAACTGCTTTTTTCAAAGCACAAATCCTCTTGTTCCTTCCTTTCTGCACAGCTATCTTGTTTGTTTGTCCACACTTTTTATTTAATTTGTGCATCAGTCCACTCCTTATTGCTGCCTGCCATACCTGGCTGAGATTACTGCAGGGAGATAGTAATTGAAGGACAGTTCCTTTTTTTTTTTTTTTTGTGGGAGATTAAGATTGACATTTCTGCTAGAGTGCCATCTCTGTCTGTGTCATCTCTCACTCAGTGGGCCATAGAAAGCCTATTTATTTTTTTGCTTGATTTGGGTTCCAAAATCTACCAGAAAAAATCACAACATCAATCAGTGGGAGAAAAATATTGGCCTCAGGGCTTGTGTGCCACTCCTTACTCCTGTGTGTGCCATCTCTCACTCAGTGGGCCATAGAAAGCCTATTAATTTTTTTGCTTGATTTGGGTTCTAAATTCTACCTGAAAAAATCAATAAATCAATCAGTGGGAGATTAATATTGGCCTTTGGGCTTGTGTGCCAGTCCTAAGCGTGCCATCTCTCTCTCAGATAGTGGGCCATAGAAAGCCTATTTTTTTATTATTTTATTGGGTTTATAAATTTTCCCTGGAAAAAAAAAAAGTGGGAGATTAATATTGGCCTCTGGGCTTGTGTGCCAGTCCTGAGCGTGCCATCTCTCTCACAAATAGTGGGCCATAGAAAGCCTATTTATGTTTTTGGTTGATTTGGGTTCATAATTCTACCTGAAAAAATCAATCAATCAATCAATCAGTGGGAGATTAGTATTGGCCTTTGGGCTTGTGTGCCAGTCCTAAGCGTGCCATCTCTCTCTCTCAGATAGTGGGCCATAGAAAGCCTATTTATTATTATTTTTTTTATTGGGTTTATAAATTTTCCCTGGAAAAAAAAAAAAAAGTGGGAGATTAATATTGGCCTCTGGGCTTGTGTGCCAGTCCTGAGCGTGCCATCTCTCTCACAAATAGTGGGCCATAGAAAGCCTATTTATTTTTTGGGTTGATTTGGGTTCCTAATTCTACCTGAAAAAATCAATCAATCAGTGGGAGAAAAATATTGGCCTCAGGGCTTGTGTGCCACTCCTTACTCCTGTGTGTGCCATCTCTCACTCAGTGGGCCATAGAAAGTCTATTAATTTTTTTGCTTGATTTGGGTTCTAAATTCTACCTGAAAAAATCATTAAATCAATCAGTGGGAGATTAATATTGGGCTTTGGGCTTGTGTGCCAGTCCTAAGCGTGCCATCTCTCTCTCTCAGATAGTGGGCCATAGAAAGCCTATTTATTATTATTTTTTTTATTGGGTTTATAAATTTTTCCCTGGAAAAAAAAAAAAATGGGAGATTAATATTGGCCTCTGGGCTTGTGTGCCACTCCTGACTCCTGTGTGCGTCATCTGTCACTCAGTGGGCCCTAGAAAGCCTATTTTTTGTTTTATTTGTTTTCTAAATTCTCCCTGAAACAATCATTTTATTTTCTTTGGTTTCTAAATTATTCCTGAAAAAAATCATTTTTTTTGTATTTTTTTTTCTCTCAAGTCTCCCTGAAAAAAAAAAAAAAAAAAAAAAAAATCTGTGGGAGATTCATATTGCCCCTTCTGCTTGTGTGCCAGTCTTGACTCCTGGGTGTGCCATCTCTCTCTCCCCCCAATTGTGGGCCATAGAAAGCCTATTAATTTTTTTGCTTGATTTGGGTTCCAAAATCTACCAAAAAAAATAACTAAATCAATCGGTGGGAGATTAATATTGGCCTCTGGGCTTGTGTGCCACTCCTGACTCCTGTGTGCGTCCTCTCTCACTCAGTGGGCCCTACAAAGCCTTTTTTTTTTTTTTCCTAAATTCTCCCTGAAACAATCATTTCATTTTATTTGTTTTATAAATTCTTCTGTAAAAAATAATTTTTTTTTAATTTTTTTTTTTTCTGAAGTCTCCCTTTTAAAAAAAAACAAACACAAATCAGTGGGAGATAAATATTTACATTTGCGCTTCAGTGACAGTCCTGCGTGTGTGCCATCTCATTTGTTGCCAACAACAACAGAGTGTGTAACATTGTGGCTGATTTTCGTTGTGGTCTCACCCACCTGTAAAGGGGTAGCTAAATCATACTGAAGTTATAGCTCACCGTGTAAGTTGTGTGACAGCAACAAATACCGTTCGTTTGGTAACGTTTTTAAAACAATGAGGAAGTCTGGTGGAAGAGGTCGTGGCCGGGGGCGTTCATTGTCAGCTGGTAACGAGGGTAGTGGTAGTGGTGGAGCATCAGCTGGTCGTGGGAAAAAAAATATTGCACCTAAGTCTGGAGCTGTGGAGCCAGGTTCGTCGTCTGGCTACACAAGGCCTCGAACGCTCCCTTTTCTGGGAGTAGGAAAACCGCTTTTAAAGCCGGAGCAGCAAGAGCAAGTTTTGGCTTATCTTGCTGACTCAGCCTCTAGCTCTTTTGCCTCCTCTCGTGAAACTGGTAAATGTCAAAGCAGCGCGTCGTTTAGTGGATGTTCACGGTCAGGGACAAGTCGCTTCCTTGTCCTCTTCAGCAAAAACAACAACAGAGAAGAATGCAGCAGGCGACACAACGGGTTACTCCATGGAGCTCTTTACACATACCGTCCCTGGCTTAGAAAGTGAAGCAGTTAACAGTCCATGCCCATTACAAGTTGAATCTGACATGGAGTGCACTGATGCACAGCCACAGCCAGACTACTATCCTGGTCCTTTGACTCAGACCACAACATTGCCATCGCAGGGTGCTGATCAAGAATCAGACCCTGATGAGACTATGTTGCCCCATCACGAACGCTATACCACCGACCGACACGGTGACACAGACGAAGTTGCACACGAGCTACAAGAAGAGGTAATAGATGACCCAGTTCTTGACCCCGATTGGCAGCCATTGGGGGAACAGGGTGCAGGCGGCAGCAGTTCTGAAGCGGAGGAGGAGGGGCCGCAGCAGGCATCAACATCGCAACAGGTTCCATCTGCCGGGCCCGTATCTTGCCCAAAACGCGTGGCAAAGCTAAAACCTGTTGGAGGACAGCGTGGCCATCCGGTTAAAGCTCAGTCTGCAATGCCTGAAAAGGTATCCGATGCTAGAAAGAGTGCAGTCTGGCATTTTTTTAAACAACATCCAATTGATCAGCGCAAAGTCATCTGTCAAAAATGTTCAACTACCTTAAGCAGAGGACAGAATCTGAAAAGTCTCAATACAAGTTGCATGCATAGACATTTAACCACCATGCATTTGCAAGCCTGGACTAACTACCAAACGTCCCTTAAGGTTGTAGCACCCTCGGCCAATGAAGCTAGTCAGCAACGCAACATCCCTTCCGGCAGTGTAGGGCCACCATTTTCCGCACCACCTGCAGTATCTGTGCAGGTTTCTTTGCCAGGCCAAAGCCGTCAGGGTCACGGAATCACCAGTTTCGTAGTAGGAAACACTGCATCTAGGGCACCGGTGGCAACAATACCATCTCCCACCGTCTCTCAGTCTGCCATGTCCACCGGCACCCCCGCTAGTTCCACGATCTCCAGCTCTCCAGTCCAGCTCACCCTACATGAGACTATGGTTAGAAAGTACTTAGCCTCGCATCCGCGTACACAGGGTTTGAACGCACACATAGCTAGACTAATCTCGTTAGAGATGATGCCCTACCGGTTAGTTGAAAGCGAAGCTTTCAAAGCCCTGATGGACTACGCTGTACCACGCTACGAGCTACCCAGTCGACACTTTTTTTCCAGAAAAGCCATCCCAGCCCTCCACCAGCATGTTAAAGAGCGCATCGTCCATGCACTCAGGCAATCTGTGAGCACAAAGGTGCACCTGACAACAGATGCATGGACCAGTAGGCATGGCCAGGGACGTTACGTGTCCATCACGGCACACTGGGTAAATGTGGTGGATGCAGGGTCCACAGGGGACAGCAAGTTTGGGACAGTTCTGCCTAGCCCACGGTCTAGGAAACAATTGGCTGTAGCCGTTCGCACCCCCTCCTCTTCGTCCTCCTGCAGAAGCGAGAGCTCGTCCACAGACCGCAGTCGCACAACCACTCCATCCGCAGCTGCCACTGTTGCACACCAGGTCTCCCATTATGGGGCAGCTACTGGCAAACGTCAGCAGGCTGTATTGGCTATGAAGTGTTTGGGCGACAACAGACACACCGCGGAAGTTCTGTCCGAGTTCTTGCAGAAAGAAACGCAGTCGTGGCTGGGCACTGTAGATCTTGAGGCAGGCAAGGTAGTGAGTGATAACGGAAGGAATTTCATGGCTGCCATCTCCCTTTCCCAACTGAAACACATTCCTTGCCTGGCTCACACCTTAAACCTGGTGGTGCAGTGCTTCCTGAAAAGTTATCCGGGGTTATCCGACCTGCTCCTCAAAGTGCGTGGACTTTGCTCACATATCCGCCGTTCGCCCGTACACTCCAGCCGTATGCAGACCTATCAGCGTTCTTTGAACCTTCCCCAGCATCGCCTAATCATAGACGTTGCAACAAGGTGGAACTCAACACTGCACATGCTTCAGAGACTGTGTGAACAGAGGCGGGCTGTTATGTTTTTGTGGGAGGATACGCATACACGGGAAGGCAGTAGGATGGCAGACATGGAGTTGTCAGGTGTGCAGTGGTCGAAGATTCAAGACATGTGTCAAGTCCTTCAGTGTTTTGAGGAATGCACACGGCTGGTTAGTGCAGACAACGCCATAATAAGCATGAGCATCCCCCTAATGCGTCTGCTGATGCAAAGTTTGACGCACATAAAGGATCAGGCGTCTGCAGCTGAGGAAGAGGAAAGCCTTGATGACAGTCAGCCATTGTCTGGCCAGGGCAGTGTACAGGACGAGGTAGCGGGCGAAGAGGAGGAGGAGGACGAGGAGGATGATGGGGATGATTATATTTTTAATGAGGAAGCTTTTCCGGGGCCACTGGAAATTGGTGGCGCAGCAAGGCCGGGTTCTGGTTTTTTGAGGGACACAAGTGACGTGGATTTGCCTGAAACTGCCCCTCAACCAAGCACAACCGCAGATTTGAGAACTGGAACTTTGGCCCACATGGCGGATTATGCCTTACGTATCCTCAAAAGGGACACACGCATAACTAAAATGATGATTGATGACGATTACTGGTTGGCCTGCCTCCTTGATCCTCGCTATAAAGGCAAATTGCAAAATATAATGCCACATGAGAACTTGGAACTAATATTAGCAACCAAACAATCAACTCTTGTTGACCGTTTGCTTCTGGCATTCCCTGCACACATCGCCCTTGATCGTTCTCACACGAGCTGCAGGGGCCAGCAGACCAGAGGAGTTAGAGGGGCAGAAATCAGAAGTGGCGTTGGCCAGAGGGGTTTTCTGACCATGTTGTGGAGTGATTTTGCTATGACCGCAGACAGGACAGGTACTGCAGCATCAATTCAAAGTGACAGGAGACAACATTTGTCCAGTATGGTTACAAACTATTTTTCATCCCTTATCGATGTTCTCCCTCAACCGTCATTCCCATTTGATTACTGGGCATCAAAATTAGACACCTGGCCAGAATTGGCAGAATATGCATTGCAGGAGCTTGCTTGCCCGGCAGCTAGTGTCCTATCAGAAAGAGTATTCAGTGCTGCAGGTTCAATACTAACAGAAAAAAGGACTCGTCTGGCTACCCAAAATGTAGATGATCTAACCTTCATTAAAATGAACCACAACTGGATTTCGAAATCTTTTGCCCCACCTTGCCCGGCTGACACCTAGCTTTCCTATGAAAAGGTCTTGCCTGTGGACTATTCTGAATGCCTTTTCCAATCTCGTAATTTTCAGCACCTGATTGTCCAGCATACGACATGTTTACACCTCACTAAATGGCCAAACTACCCACACGGGGCCGTGGTATCGACACTTGGCGACAGCACCCGTTAGAGTGCAGTTTGTCTGAAGAGGTGGGTGAGCCCGCTTTTGGTCGACGGCACTGCCACTGGGCCCCTCCTAGTACAATAAAGTGTCTCTGGCGGTGGTGGTGCGCACCCAACGTCAGACACACCGTTGTAATATGAGGGGCCCTGGGCCTGTACCGCCGGCCACAAGACAGTTTCCCCCCACCCCAGCTCAAACAGTGCTCTACCACTTGCAAAATTATCTCACAGCTCCACCAATGTTTAGTCTATGCGCTGACATCCTTCAATGCCTGCCACTGACAATACCATTGTATTGACATTTTTGTTATGTTAGGCCTTCGATGCCTGTCTGTGGTCACTCCTTCCACTGGGCCTCCACTGACCACACCACTGCTGCCCGTGTACCCCTGGAACCAATTTAAAATTGCCTATAGCCATGTGTTATTATTTTAGGCCTTCGATGCCTGTCTGCGGTCACTCCTTCCACTAGGCCTCTACTGACCACACCACTGCTGCCAGTGTACCCCTGGAACCAATTTAAAATTGCCTACAGCCAGCCCAATTTTTTTATTTTAGGCCTTCGATGCCTGTCTGCGGTCCATTCTTTCAACTACTACTACACTGACCAGGTCACTGCTGCCCGTGTACCCCTGGAACCAATTTAAAATTGCCTACAGCCATGTGTTATTATTTTAGGCCTTCGATGCCTGTCTGCGGTCACTCCTTCCACTAGGCCTCCACTGACCACACCACTGCTGCCCGTGTACCCCTGGAACCAATTTAAAATTGCCTACAGCCATGTGTTATTATTTTAGGCCTTCGATGCCTGTCTGCGGTCACTCCTTCCACTAGGCCTCCACTGACCACACCACTGCTGTCCGTGTACCCCTGGAACCAATTTAAAATTGCCTACAGCCATGTGTTATTATTTTAGGCCTTCGATGCCTGTCTGCGGTCCATTCTTTCAACTACTACTACACTGACCAGGGCACTGCTGCCCGTGTACCCCTGGAACCAATTTAAAATTGCCTACAGCCATGTGTTATTATTTTAGGCCTTCGATGCCTGTCTGCGGTCACTCCTTCCACTAGGCCTCCACTGACCACACCACTGCTGCCCGTGTACCCCTGGAACCAATTTAAAATTGCCTACAGCCAGCCCAATTTTTTTATTTTAGGCCTTCGATGCCTGTCTGCGGTCCATTCTTTCAACTACTACTACACTGACCAGGGCACTGCTGCCCGTGTACCCCTGGAACCAACATCAGAAAATATAAAAATAAGTATTTTGCTTACAAAAAAGAAAATACTGGAGAGATATCAAATGCAGACATTTTAACATTAAAAACAAACACACAACTAAAATCTGGTACAGTACTAAAAATGGCCAGCAGCTACAATTACTTTCTCCTGCAAGTAGTTAACTGAAAGGTTTTTTAAATTGAAAACACAGATATGGCATCCACCGAGTGTTGTCCTGTCGCGTCTTCTTTATATTATTGCCGAGAAGATGCAAAACAATGAAAATAATAAAATCGTTAATTACCAAAATAATAGAGAAAGTCAACTCCACATTGCAAATAAACATTCATTCCAAATAAAGAAGCAGGGCGCGTCCGAGGGTGAGTATATACCTAATAAGAATATAATCACCCTCGGACGCGCAATGCTTATTTCCAACAGCCTTCCTTCCTAAGAATCAGCCCTTCCGTGGTGTAGAGAGACGTTGTGTTACACTCCAAGGTGTTCCCCAGGTTGCCTTTCCTGAGCTTCGATCTTCCGGCTCTCGTTTAGTAGTTGTTGGAAACTACGCTGCATTAGGCCTTCAAATTGGGTATGGGGTGTAGAGAGATGATGTGTACCACTCCAAGGTGTTCCCCAGGTTGCCTTTCCTGAGCTTCGATCTTCCGGCTCTCGTTTAGTAGTTCTTGGAAACTACACTGCATTAGGCCTTCAAATTGGGTATGGGGTGTAGAGAGAGGGTGTGTTACACTCCAAGGTGTTCCCCAGGTTGCCTTTCCTGAGCTTCGATCTTCATGCTCTCGTTTAGTAGTTGTCGGAAACTACGCTGCATTAGGCCTACAAATTGGGTATGGGGTGTAGAGAGAGGGTTTGTTACACTCCAAGGTGTTCCCCAGGTTGCCTTTCCTGAGCTTCGATCTTCCGGCTCTCGTTTAGTAGTTGTTGGAAACTACGCTGCATTAGGCCTTCAAATTGGGTATGGGGTGTAGCGAGAGGGTGTGTTACACTCCAAGGTGTTCCCCAGGTTGCCTTTCCTGAGCTTCGATCTTCCGGCTCTCGTTTAGTAGTTGTTGGAAACTACGCTGCATTAGGCCTACAAATTGGGTATGGGGTGTAGAGAGATGGTGTGTTCCACTCCAAGGTGTTCTCCAGGTTGCCTTTCCTGAGCTTCGATCTTCCGGCTCTCGTTTAGTAGTTGTTGGAAACTACGCTGCATTAGGCCTACAAATTGGGTATGGGATGTAGAGAGATGGTGTGTTCCACTGTAGAGAGATGGTGTGTTCCACTCCAAGGTGTTCCCCAGGTTTCCTCGCCAATGCTTCGATCATCATGCTCTCGTTTAGTAGTTGTTGGAAACTACGCTGCATTAGGCCTACAAATTGGGTATGGGGTGTAGAGAGATGGTGTGTTCCACTCCAAGGTGTTCCCCAGGTTTCCTCGCCAATGCTTCGATCATCATGCTCTCGTTTAGTAGTTGTTGGAAACTACGCTGCATTAGACCTACAAATTGGGTATGGGGTGTAGAGAGATGGTGTGTTCCACTCCAAGGTGTTCTCCAGGTTGCCTTTCCTGAACTTCTATCTTCAGGCTCTCATTAAATTGTGGTTAAATGGAACAACTGCATTTGGCGTACTAGTTCGTTTGGGGCCTACTATTGGTGTCTGCCGCTCCTTGCTGTTCTCCTGGTTTCCTGTCCTGAAATTCCGTTTTCAGGCGCTCGTTAAGTAGTTGTTAATGTTAGACTGCATTTGGCCTACTAGTTGGGTTGGGGCCTACTATCGGTGTCTGCCACTCCTTGCTGTTCTCCTCCACTGAACAAAGCTGTGCCGCCTGTTTACTACTGTTGCCAATTTTGCCTGTCTGCGGTCCATTCTTTCAACTACTACTACACTGACCAGGTCACTGCTGCCCGTGTACCCCTGGAACCAATTTAAAATTGCCTACAGCCATGTGTTATTATTTTAGGCCTTCGATGCCTGTCTGCGGTCACTCCTTCCACTAGGCCTCCACTGACCACACCACTGCTGCCCGTGTACCCCTGGAACCAATTTAAAATTGCCTACAGCCATGTGTTATTATTTTAGGCCTTCGATGCCTGTCTGCGGTCACTCCTTCCACTAGGCCTCCACTGACCACACCACTGCTGTCCGTGTACCCCTGGAACCAATTTAAAATTGCCTACAGCCATGTGTTATTATTTTAGGCCTTCGATGCCTGTCTGCGGTCCATTCTTTCAACTACTACTACACTGACCAGGGCACTGCTGCCCGTGTACCCCTGGAACCAATTTAAAATTGCCTACAGCCATGTGTTATTATTTTAGGCCTTCGATGCCTGTCTGCGGTCACTCCTTCCACTAGGCCTCCACTGACCACACCACTGCTGCCCGTGTACCCCTGGAACCAATTTAAAATTGCCTACAGCCAGCCCAATTTTTTTATTTTAGGCCTTCGATGCCTGTCTGCGGTCCATTCTTTCAACTACTACTACACTGACCAGGGCACTGCTGCCCGTGTACCCCTGGAACCAACATCAGAAAATATAAAAATAAGTATTTTGCTTACAAAAAAGAAAATACTGGAGAGATATCAAATGCAGACATTTTAACATTAAAAACAAACACACAACTAAAATCTGGTACAGTACTAAAAATGGCCAGCAGCTACAATTACTTTCTCCTGCAAGTAGTTAACTGAAAGGTTTTTTAAATTGAAAACACAGATATGGCATCCACCGAGTGTTGTCCTGTCGCGTCTTCTTTATATTATTGCCGAGAAGATGCAAAACAATGAAAATAATAAAATCGTTAATTACCAAAATAATAGAGAAAGTCAACTCCACATTGCAAATAAACATTCATTCCAAATAAAGAAGCAGGGCGCGTCCGAGGGTGAGTATATACCTAATAAGAATATAATCACCCTCGGACGCGCAATGCTTATTTCCAACAGCCTTCCTTCCTAAGAATCAGCCCTTCCGTGGTGTAGAGAGACGTTGTGTTACACTCCAAGGTGTTCCCCAGGTTGCCTTTCCTGAGCTTCGATCTTCCGGCTCTCGTTTAGTAGTTGTTGGAAACTACGCTGCATTAGGCCTTCAAATTGGGTATGGGGTGTAGAGAGATGGTGTGTACCACTCCAAGGTGTTCCCCAGGTTGCCTTTCCTGAGCTTCGATCTTCCGGCTCTCGTTTAGTAGTTCTTGGAAACTACACTGCATTAGGCCTTCAAATTGGGTATGGGGTGTAGAGAGAGGGTGTGTTACACTCCAAGGTGTTCCCCAGGTTGCCTTTCCTGAGCTTCGATCTTCATGCTCTCGTTTAGTAGTTGTCGGAAACTACGCTGCATTAGGCCTACAAATTGGGTATGGGGTGTAGAGAGAGGGTTTGTTACACTCCAAGGTGTTCCCCAGGTTGCCTTTCCTGAGCTTCGATCTTCCGGCTCTCGTTTAGTAGTTGTTGGAAACTACGCTGCATTAGGCCTTCAAATTGGGTATGGGGTGTAGCGAGAGGGTGTGTTACACTCCAAGGTGTTCCCCAGGTTGCCTTTCCTGAGCTTCGATCTTCCGGCTCTCGTTTAGTAGTTGTTGGAAACTACGCTGCATTAGGCCTACAAATTGGGTATGGGGTGTAGAGAGATGGTGTGTTCCACTCCAAGGTGTTCTCCAGGTTGCCTTTCCTGAGCTTCGATCTTCCGGCTCTCGTTTAGTAGTTGTTGGAAACTACGCTGCATTAGGCCTACAAATTGGGTATGGGATGTAGAGAGATGGTGTGTTCCACTGTAGAGAGATGGTGTGTTCCACTCCAAGGTGTTCCCCAGGTTTCCTCGCCAATGCTTCGATCATCATGCTCTCGTTTAGTAGTTGTTGGAAACTACGCTGCATTAGGCCTACAAATTGGGTATGGGGTGTAGAGAGATGGTGTGTTCCACTCCAAGGTGTTCCCCAGGTTTCCTCGCCAATGCTTCGATCATCATGCTCTCGTTTAGTAGTTGTTGGAAACTACGCTGCATTAGACCTACAAATTGGGTATGGGGTGTAGAGAGATGGTGTGTTCCACTCCAAGGTGTTCTCCAGGTTGCCTTTCCTGAACTTCTATCTTCAGGCTCTCATTAAATTGTGGTTAAATGGAACAACTGCATTTGGCGTACTAGTTCGTTTGGGGCCTACTATTGGTGTCTGCCGCTCCTTGCTGTTCTCCTGGTTTCCTGTCCTGAAATTCCGTTTTCAGGCGCTCGTTAAGTAGTTGTTAATGTTAGACTGCATTTGGCCTACTAGTTGGGTTGGGGCCTACTATCGGTGTCTGCCACTCCTTGCTGTTCTCCTCCACTGAACAAAGCTGTGCCGCCTGTTTACTACTGTTGCCAATTTTGAACTGCATTTCGACTACTTACTGATTTGGGCCTACTCTCTGTGTCAGCCTCTCATTCCAGTTGTCCTACACTGCAATGCCCCCTGGTTATTCCTGTGTTACCAATTTTGAACTGCATTTAGCCCACTTTATTCTTTGGGCCTATATCTGTGTTTCCTCCTCATCCTGCCCATTGCCCAGCCAGTGATAGATGAGTCTGCTGGTACATTGACCCATAACGCAACATTCCCCGTGCACGCTACACAACAACATTGTGACCCTGCTGAAAGTCAGGTTGCTCTTCCCGCATACCATACCACCTTACACGGGGACAAAGAGGAAGGTGCAGATGAAAGTGCAGGTTCCTTCATCAGGTGCGGGGAGGAATACTAGTTGGCGACGTCACTGGCACAGGGCCTCTCATAGTACGCAAAAGTGTTGCTGCTGGTGGGAGGCGCCCCCGCCGTGCAAACACACCGTTGTACTTTGAGGGGCCCTGTGCCAGTGCCAATGCCAACGAGTGGGCCCCCCCTGCTTGCTCAGGATCACAGCACTTGCAAAGTTGAAATACTTACCTCTCCCTGCTCCACTGCCGTGACGTGGTCCAGATTTCCTGGGCCCACTAATTACTTGAACCAGCCCTACCCACCACAACTTTAGCCAAATGACCCCCAATTTCAAATGCCTTCCAATTATTATAAGGTAAATTACGCTTGACAAGCTTCATTAAGAAGAATGGATGGTTTTGACATTAAAATGGGCACTCTAGGTGTTTTCCTGGCCCCCACTCACTGCCGACTATGCTGCCCCATTGACTTGCATTGGGTTTCGTGTTTCGGTCGATCCCGACTTTACGTCATAATCGGCCGATTTCACTCGACCCGACTTTTGAGATAGTCGGGTTTCGCGAAACCCGGCTCGACTCTAAAAAGGTCAAGGTCGCTCAACTCTACTATTAAGGCTGCATAGGCAGCATCAACACTAAAAAAATTGGTCACACAGGGTTAATAGCAGCGTTAATGGAGTGCGTTACACCGCGGTCCATTAGCGCTGCCATTAACCCTGTGTGAGCGCTGACTGGAGGGGAGTACGGGGCAGGCACTAACTGCGGGGAGGAAGGAGCGGCCATGTTGCCGCCGGACTGCGCCCGTCGCTGAATGGTTGTGGGCGTTTTGCCACGACCAATCAGCGACTTGGATTCCATGACAGACAGAGGCCGCGATCAATGAATATCTGTGACAGACAGACAGAAGGACAGACAGAAGGACAGACAGAAGGACAGACAGAAGGACAGACAGAAGGACAGACAGAAGGACAGACAGAAGGACAGACAGAAGGACAGACAGAAGGACAGACAGAAGGACAGACAGAAGGACAGACAGAAGGACGGAAGTGACCCGTAGACAATTATATAGTAGACGAGATGGTGGCCCGATTCTAACGCATCGGGTATTCTAGAATATGCATGTCCACGTAGTATATTGCCCAGTCACGTAGTATATTGCCCAGTCACGTAGTATATTGCCCAGTCACGTAGTATATTGCCCAGCCACATATGTTGCCCAGCCACGTAGTATGTTGCCCAGCCACGTAGTATGTTGCCCAGCCACATAGTATATTGCCCAGCCACGTAGTACATTGCCCAGCCACGTAGTACATTGCCCAGCCACGCAGTATATTGCCCAGCCACGTAGTATATTGCCCAGCCACGTAGTATATTGCCCAGCCACGTAGTATATTGCCCAGCCACGTAGTACATTGCCCAGCCACGTAGTACATTGCCCAGCCACGTAGTATATTGCCCAGCCACGTAGTATATTGCCCAGCCACGTAGTATATTGCCCAGCCACGTAGTATATTGCCCAGCCACGTAGTATATTGCCCATCAACGTAGTATATTGCCCAGCGACGTAGTATATTGCCCAGCGATGTAGTATATTGCCCAGCGACGTAGTATATTGCCCAGTCACGTAGTATATTGCCCAGTCACGTAGTATATTGCCCAGTCACGTATGTATTTAACACTGCCCACGCAGTATTTTGCAGTCTGTGCACCATATCCCTGTTAAAAAAAAATTATTAAAATAAAAAAGTTATATACTCACCCCTGGGATCCAGCGAAGCTGTGCGATGCGGCCGCCATCTTCCGTTCCCAGGATGCATTGCGAAATTACCCAGATGACTTAGCGGTCTCGCAAGACCGCTAAGTCTTCTGGGTAAGTTCACAATGCATCTCTGGGAACGGAAGATGGCGGCCGGCGCGAGTGCATCGTCCGACTAAGGAAGGCGAGTATAGCAGGCTTTTTGTTTTTTTAATTATTTTTAACACTACATCTTTTTACTATTGATGCTGCAAAGGCAGCATCAATAGTAAGAACTTGGTCACACAGGGTTAATAGCAGCGGTTACGCAGTGCGTTACACGCGGCATAACGCGGTCCGTTACCGCTGGCATTAACCCTGTGTGAGCGGTGACCGGAGGGGAGTATGGAGTGGGCGCCGGGGACACTGACTGCGCCGCAGGGAGTATGGAGCGGGTTGCTGGGGACACTGACTGCGCCGCGGGGAGTATGGAGCGGCGCCGGGGACATTGACTGCGGGGAGTATGGAGCGGCCATTTTCTTCCAGTCTGTGCCCATCGCTGATTGGTCGTGGCTGTTTTGCCGTGACCTTTCAGCGACTTGGATTTCCAGGACAGACAGAGGCCGCGACCAATGAATATCCGTGACAGACAGACAGACAGAAGGACAGACTGAAATGACCCGTAGACAATTATATAGTAGATATTGTATGGCTAGCAGTTTGCCATTATAGGGAATCTGTCAGCAGGATCTCACGCCCCAGACTATTTAGATGCACATGTGGATCTTTTACAAACAAGTCCAGGAATACCTTTACATAGCAGTCTGTTCCTCCATTACAGAGAAATCAGCACTTGACTTGATCTGCTAACGAGGCTGAAAAACAATATATAGATCTGAAGCCTCTGCCACACTGGTTCTTTTCCTCCTGTTTGCCTGAAGTGATACAGCAGAGAGGCCATCAGTCAAATAGGAGGCGTAGATTAATTCAAACACAAATTTCTCCGTAATGGAGGAACAAACTGTCTATGTAAAAGGTATTGTTGGACTTGTCATTGAAAGAGCTACATGCAAATAAAAAATTGTTAGGGGGGAAGGAGGGGTGGGGGATGGATGCTGACTTTAGCCCCCTTACCCACAAACAAGGAAGTTTGGGATAATTCTCGAACATTTAAAGGGAACCAGTAACCCCCTCACGCGTTTGAAACTAAAAGAGCCACCTTGTGCAGCAGTAATGCTGCATTCTGACAAGGTGGCTCTTTTAGTTATTGGTGCTGTAACTGCAGAAATAATCAGTTTTGTAATTTGTCCTAAATACCTTTCTTCAGTCCTGGAGGCAGGCCTTTCCCCCCTGCTGCAGACACCACACAGACGGCACTCAAGTCTTCTTGGCGCCGGGCGCCGCCTCCTCAGCGCTGTTTTGAAAACATCCGGCGCCTGCGCTCTTTTGTCATGCCTTGGGCAGGCGCAGTGACCGCTGCCCGTCCTCTGTCCTCATATGCAGTCTCACTGCGCCTGCCCAAGGCATGACAAAAGAGCGCAGGCTGTTTTCAAAACAGGGTCGAGGAGGCGGCGCCCGGCGCCAAGAAGACTTGAGTGACGGCTGTGTGGCGTCTGCAGCAGGGGGGAAAGGCCTGCCTCCCGGACTGAAGAAAGGTATTTAGGACAAATTACAAAACAGATTATTTCTGCAGTTACAGCACCAATAACTAAAAGACCCACCTTGTCAGAATGCAGCATTACTGCTGCACAAGGAGGCTCTTTTAGTTTCAAACGCCTGGAGGGGGGGTGGAGGGGGGCAGGTTCCATTTAAAATGTGAAAACTGTCCTAGCAGTAGAAGACAAACACACACAAGTGATTCCTTACAATAATCTTACAGTACAGCGGTGTGGTGCTATTACTACCATGTAAACTAGACATTCTAAAGCTGAGCCACATTTATCACATTAGCTCATGAGGAATGAGAAATTTGGTGCATATGGCACTTTGGTGAACACTACTCCATCTTTTATGTAGCTTACATTGTACCATAAATTTTACGCATGCCAAGATAAACCCCCTGTGGCGAACAACAAAAACAGGCAAGCTAAGTGAAACGGCTTATTCTTTTGGAGCATTTGCTTCTTGAATATGTCAAACACACACTGACAAGTGTGCAATTTATGTCATGATCTAGCCAAAAACACATTAGTAAATCTCCACAAGTGGGGAGCCATTTACTGAAAACACTAGAATTGCCACCATAGCCTATAAAACTACACATATATACCCTTTTTCATGTTTGGAGATGCCAACAGGCCACTGCGACTTGGACAGGTGCATGAGGAACATGGCAATGGTTTTGCAATAGCAAGTGAAAATTCTCCATCTTCTGAGCCATTGCAGGAATTACAACCCAGTTCCATATATCCGGAAGGGTCCTTAAGACAAAAGAAAACATTAGTATTCATTCGTGAAAATACAATAAGAGTTCAGGAATGGACTACACAAAATAGCATTGACAACTGGATTTCCAGGAGGATTGTGCAGAGGTTGTGATGGTTTACAAAGCGGGGTGAAATTCTGGGGAGCTGTTAGCGTATGCAGAGCCAGGCTATTTACCCCTGATCCTGACCAAGCACACTTTCGGAGATGCGGTGTAAAGAATTACTAAAATGTATTTAAAAATGTGTTCCCCATTCTGCAACAAAATATTTTTATCTACTGGACACTTTTCTTAACAGGCACAGGATTACATAGTAACATGGTTACCTTCCCGACCTTTGACGCAGCGTATGCGTCATGAAAACCTGTGCCAATCCGACCTGTGACGCAGCATATGCGTCATGGTCGGATCGCGCTCCTGCAGGCCGGGGGAAAGGGTTAACTGTAATTTCACCCAACCTGCAGGGACAGGGTGAGTGGTACTTGAGCCCAGGGGGTGGCTTCGACCCCCCATATGGCTACAATCGCTCTGATTGCCTGTTGAAAGTGTCGTTTCTCGTTCAATTACAATCAGAGCGATAGTAATATTTCACCAATGAAAATTGGTGAAATATTACAATCCAGCCATGGCCGATGCTGCAATAGGATCAGCCATGGCTGGATATCGCGATCTGCCCCCTCCACCGCCACCGATCTCCTCCCCTCTGTCCTCCCATTGCTGTCCTCCGCTCCCCTCCGTCCTCCTGTCCGCTGACGCCCCCCGTCCGCTGTCCGATTTATCCCCTCATACTTACCGACCTCCGGTGTCCCTCCCGGTGTCCGTCCGTCTGCTCTATGGGCGCCGCCATCTTCCAAAATGGCGGGCGCATGCGCAGTGCGCCGGTCGGCAGATTCGTTACAGGTACAATTTGATCGCTGTGATAGCTTCTATCACAGTGATCAAAATAAAAAAGGTAATAAATAACCCCCCCCCCCTTATCACCCCCATAGGTAGGGACAATAATTTTATATATATATATATATATATATATATATATATATATATATATATATATATATATATATATATATATATATATATATATATATATATATATATTCCCACTAGGGCTAGAAATAGGGTTAGAACTAGGGTTAGGGTTACAATTAGGCTATGTGCACACGGTGCGGATTTGGCTGCTGCGGATTCGTAGCAGTTTCCCATCAGGTTTACAGTACCATGTAAACCTATGGCAAACCAAATCTGCTGTGCCCATGGTGCGGAAAATACCGTTCGGAAACGCTGTGCTGTATTTTCCACGCAGCATGTCAATTCTTTGTGCGGATTCCGCAGCGTTTTACACCTGTTCCTCAATAGGAATCCGCAGGTGAAATCTGCACAAAAAACACTGGAAATCCGCAGGTAAAAGGCAGTGCCTTTTACCTGCGGATTTTTCAAAAATGGTGCGGAAAAATCTCACACGAATCTGCAACCTGGGCACAGCCTTAGGGTTGGGGTTGGAATTGGGGCTAGGGTTGGAAATAGGGTTAAGATTAGGTTGTGGTTAGGGTTATGGCTAGGGTTAGGGGTGTGTTGGGGTTAAGGTTAGGATTAGTGTTAGGGTTGCGGTTAGAGTTGGGATTAGGGTTGGGGGTGTGTTGGGGTTAGTGTTGGAGGTAGAATTGAGGGGTTTCCACTGTTTAGGTACATCATGTGTCTCCAACATGGCGCCACCATTGATTCCAGCCAATCTTGTATTCAAAAAGTCAAATGGTGCTCCCTCCCTTCCGAGCCCTAACATGCGCCCAAACAGTGGTTTACCCCCACATATGGGGTAACAGCATACTCAGGACAAACTGGGCAACAATTATTGGAGTCCAATTTCTCCTGTTACCCTTGTGAAAAACAAAAAATTGCTTGCTAAAACATAATTTTTGAGGAAAGAAAAATATCTATATATTTTTTTTACGGCTCTGCGTTGTAAACTTCTGTGACGCACTTGGGGGTTGAAAGTGCTCACCACATATCTAGATGAGTTCCTTGGGGGGGTCTAGTTTCCTAAATGGGGTCACTTGTGGGGGATTTCTACTGTTTAGGCACATCATGGGCTCTGCAAACGCAACGTGATGCCCGCAGACCATTCCATCAAAGTCTGCATTTCAAAAGTGACTACTTCCCTTCCGAGCCCCGACGTGTGCCCAAACAGTGGTTTACCCCCACATATGGGGTATCAGTGTACTCAGGACAAACTGGGCAGCAACTATTGGGGTCTAATTTCTTTTGTTACCCTTGTGAAAATAAAAAAATTGCTTGCTAAAACATCATTTTTGTGGAAAGAAAAATGATTTTTTATTTTCACGGCTCTGCATTATAAACTTCTGTGAAGCACTCAGGGGTTTAAAGTGGTCACCGCACATCTAGATTAGTTCCATGGGAGGTCTAGTTTCCAAAATGGGGTCACATGTGGGGGAGCTCCAATGTTTAGACACACAGGGGCTCTCCAAATGCGAAATGGTGTCCGCTAACGATTGGAGCTAATTTTTAATTCAAAAGTCAAATGGCGCTCCTTCACTTCCGAGCCCTGTCGCGTGCCCAAACAGTGGTTTACCCCCACATGTGAGGTATCAGTGTACTCAGGAGAAATTGCCCAATAAATTTTAGGATCCATTTTATCCTATCGCCCATGTGGAAATGAACAAATTAAGGCTAAATGAAATTTTTTGTGAAAAAAAGTAGTACTTTTTCATTTTTTCGGATCAATTTGTGAAGCACCTGGGGGTTCAAAGAGCTCACTATGCATCTAGATAAGTTCCTTGGGGGGTCTAGTTTCCAAAATGGGGTCACATGTGGGGGAGCTCCAATGTTTAGGCACACAGGGGCTCTCCAAACGTGACATGGTGTCCGCTAACGATTGGAGCCAATTATTCATTGAAAAAGTCAAATCGTGCTCCTTCCCTTCCGAGCCCTGTCGTGCGACCAGACAGTGGTTCTCCCCCACATATGAGGTATCGGCGTACTCAGGACAAATTGTACAATAACGTTTGGGGTCCAGTTATTCAATTTACCCTTGGGAAACAAAAAAATTGTTGCTATAACATCATTTTTGTGACTAAAAAGTTATATGTTCATTTTTTCCTTCAATGTTGCTTCTGCTGCTGTGAAGTACCTGAAGGGTTAATAAACTTCTTGAATGTGGTTTTGAGTACCTGGAGGGGTGCAGTTTTTAGATTGGTGTCACTTTTGGGTATTTTCAGCCATACAGACCCCTCAAACTGACTTCAAATGTGAGGTGGTCCCTAAAAAAAATGGTTTTGTAAATTTTGTTGTAAAAATGAGAAATCGCTGGTCAAATTTTAACCCTTATAACTTCCTAGCAAAAAAAAAATTTTGTTTCCAAAATTATGCTGATGTAAAGTAGACATGTGGGAAATGTTATTTATTAACTATTTTGTGTCACATAACCCTCTGGATTAACAGAATAAAAATTCAAAATTTGAAAATTGCAGAATTATCAAAATTTTATCCAAAATTTCCATTTTTTCACAAATAAATGAAAAATTATTGACTTATATTTACCACTAACACAAAGCCCAATATGTCACGAAAAAAAACAATCTGAGAACCGTTAGGATCCGTTGAAGCGTTCCCGAGTTATTACCTCATAAAGGGACACTGGTCAGAATTGCAAAAAACGGCCAGGTCATTAAGGTCAAAATAGGCTGGGTCATGAAGGGGGTTAAGGTTCAAGGAAGACTAAGTCCATCTAGTTCAACCCATAGCCTAACCTAACATGCCCTAACATGTTGATCCAGAGGAAGGCAAAAAAAACCTCATGTGGCAAATAGTAAGCTCCACTTTGGGGAAAAAAATTCCTTCCCAACTCCACATACGGCAATCACACTAGTTCCCTGGATCAACGCCCTATCAAGGAATCTAGTGTATATACCCTGTAACATTATACTTTTCCAGAAAGGTATCCAGTCCCCTCTTAAATTTAATTAGTGAATCACTCATTACAACATCATACGGCAGAGAGTTCCATAGTCTCACTGCTCTTACAGTAAAGAACCCGCGCCTGTTATTATGCTTAAACCTTCTTTCCTCCAGACGTAGAGGATGCCCCTTTGTCCCTGTCTCAGGTCTATGATTAAAAAGATCATCAGAAAGGTCTTTGTACTGTCCCCTCATATATTTATACATTAAAATAAGATCACCCCTTAGTCTTCGTTTTTTCAAACTAAATAGCCCAAAGTGTAATAACCTATCTTGGTATTGCAGACCCCCCAGTCCGCTAATAACCTTGATCGCTCTTCTCTGCACCAGCTCTAGTTCAGCTATGTCTTTGTTATACACCGGAGACCAGAACTGTGCACAGTATTCTAAGTGTGGCCGAACTAGTGACTTCTATAGAGGTAAAATTATGTTCTCCTCATGTGCATCTATGCCTCTTTTAATGCATCCCATTATTTTATTTGCCTTTGTAGCCGCAGCCCGACACTGGCCACTTAATATGAGTTTGTCATCCACCCATACACCCAGGTCTTTTTCATTGATGGTTTTGCCCAGAGTTTTAGAATTAAGCACATACAGTCTTGGCCAAAAGTATTGACACCCCTGCAATTCTGTCAGATAATACTCATTTTCTTCCTGAAAATGATTGCAATCACAAATTATTTGGTATTATTATCTTCATTTAATTTGTCTTAAATGAAAAAAATACAAGAGAATGAAGCAAAAAGCAAAACATTGATTATTTCACACAAAACTCCAAAAATGGGCCAGACAAAAGTATTGGCACCCTCAGCCTAATACTTGGTTGCACAACCTTTAGCCAAAATAACTGCGACCAACCGCTTCCAGTAACCATCAATGAGTTTCTTACAATGCTCTGCTGGAATTTTAGACCATTCTTCTTTGGCAAACTGCTCCAGATCCCTGATATTTGAAGGGTGCCTTCTCCAAACTGCCATTTTTAGATCTCTCCACAGGTGTTCTATGGGATTCAGGTCTGGACTCATTGCTGGCCACCTTAGAAGCAAGAGGGAGGGAGGGGGAGAGGGAGAAGGAGATAGAGGGAAAGGGAGAAGGAGAGGGAGAGGGGGAGAGAGAGAGATGCCGAGGTCCCCGGGTAACCAGGGTAAACATCGGGTTACTAAGCGCAGGGCCGCGCTTAGTAACCCGATGTTTACCATGGTTACCATTGTAAAAGTAAAAAAAACAAACACTACATACTTACCTTCAGCTGTCTGTCCCCGGCGCTCTGCTTTCCTGCACTGACTGTGAGCACAGCGGCCGGAAAGCAGAGCGGTGACGTCACCGCTGTGCTTTCTGGCTGGCCAACGCTGACACAGGATGCAGAAGGAGTGCAGAGAAGCAGATCGCCGGGGACAGACAGCTGGAAAGTTCTGGACTTTCTGCAGCGACCAACGACATCACAGCAGGATCCTGATCGCTGCTGCGTGTCAAACACAACGATATCGCTAGCCAGGACGCTGCAACGTCACGGATCGCTAGCGATATCGTTGTGAAGTTGTTTAGTGTGAAAGTACCTTTAGCCCGAAGGTGAGATCAGAAGAGAACCTAAAGTCCAACCGATAATGTTTAAAAAAGGTGGAAGGGGATGACCATGTGGCCGCCTTACATATCTGATCTAGTGACGCTCCGGACCTTTCCGCCCAAGATGACGCCATGGCCCGGGTGGAATGTGCCTTCAGTTTCTGAGGAGCTGGACCCCCACCTGCTGTGTAGGCGAGAGAGATAGCCTCCCTAATCCATTTAGCTAGTGTATACTTCGATGCTCTACCCCCTTTACTAGAACTTTGGAAGGAAAGAAATGGTGCATTATCTCTTTTCCAACCATTGGTGACTGAGATATACTGTAGAAGACATCTTTTAACGTCCAGTGTATGAAGCTCTTCCTCTTTAGGATTAGAAGGATTAGGTATTAATGATGGTAGAACTATCTCTTGTGATCTATGAAACTGTTACTACCTTCGGCAAGTACGCAGAGTCTGGCCTAAAGGTACCGTCACACTAGACGATATCGCTAGCGATCCGTGACGTTGCAGCGTCCTCGCTAGCGATATCGTCCAGTGTGACAGGCAGCAGCGATCAGGCCCCTGCTGTGCTGTCGCTGGTCGGGGAAGAAAGTCCAGAACTTTATTTCGTCGCTGGACTCCCCGCAGACATCGCTGAATCGGTGTGTGTGACACCGATTCAGCGATGTCTTCACTGGTAACCAGGGTAAACATCGGGTAACTAAGCGCAGGGCCGCGCTTAGTAACCCGATGTTTACCCTGGTTACCATCGTAAAAAAACAAACAGTACATACTTACATTCAGCTGTCTGTCCCTTGCCGTCTATTTCCTGCACTGACTGCTGGCCGCAAAGTGAAAGTGAAAGCACAGCACAGCGATGAGTCACACAGCGGTGACTCACCGCTGTGGCTGTGCTCTGCTTTCACTTTGCGGCCAGCAGTCAGTGCAGCAAACAGACGGCAAGGGACAGACAGCTGAATGTAAGTATGTACTGTTTGTTTTTTACGATGGTAACCAGGGTAAACATCGGGTTACTAAGCGCGGCCCTGCGCTTAGTTACCCGATGTTTACCCTGGTTACCGGGGACCTTGGGATCGTTGGTCGCTGGAGAGCGGTCTGTGTGACAGCTCTCCAGCGACCAAACAGCGACGCTGCAGCGATCCGGATCGTTGTCGGTATCGCTGCAGCGTCGCTAAGTGTGACGGTACCTTAAGGATTACTCTGTCTGATAAGAATTCCGTGTATGGGGGCAGTCTGGAAAGCGCTTGGATGTCCCCTATTCTGCGAGCTGATGATATGGCCACTAGAAAAGCTGTCATGAGGGACAACATTTGATTGAGGCTTCTTGTAGAGGTTCAAAGGGGGTTTCGTTAGGGATGAAAGAACTAAATTTAGATCCCACGGAACCATCCTGTCTTTATGTAATGGTCTAGTTCTATGGGCTGCCTTAATGAATCTTGCCACCATTTAGTTGTTAGCAATATTGCAGGAAAACACGGCACCCAGGGCTGAAACCTGCACTTTCAAGGTACTGGTAGAGAGATTTAATTCTAGCCCTCTCTGTAGAATCTCTAAGATTTGATGTATCGGCACTCCTTCCTGGATATTAAAATCTGAACTGGACAAGAACTTCCTCCAGGTTCTGGAGTAAATTCTCGTTATCAGCTTCCTACTCTTCAGGAGTGTGTCTACCAATTTTGGAGAGAAGCCTCTATGTTCTAATAATGACCGCTCAAACTCCAAGCCGTTAAATGGAGTGCTGACACTTGTGGATGGCGGAGCAGCCCTTGAGAAAGCAAGTCCGGAATCTGGCAACACCCAGGGAGCCGACACCGACATTGTCCTGAGCCAGGCGAACCAGGTTCTTCTGGGCCAGAAAGGGGCGATAAGAATGACTTTGGCTCGGTCTTCCCTGATTTTCCTCACCACTAGAGGTAACAGGTTCAACGGTGGGAAAGCATAGGCCAGTGGAAAATCCCACTTTGTTAGAAACGCGTCCACCGCCAGGGGATTCTCTCTGGGGTTCAGTTAGCAGAAACTTTCCACTTTTTTGTTGCCTCTGGTGCCAAACAGTTCCACCACTGGCTGACCCCATCTGCGGGCGATATGATTGAAAACGTCCTTGTTTAGAGATTATTCTCCTTGTTTTAGTGTACTGCGGCTGAGGAAATCTGCTGTTACGTTTTCTTTCCCTTTGATGTGGAGCGCCGTCAAAGATCGAAAATTTGTCTCTGCTATTTGAAATAGATGATCCGTGATCCACATTAAGGCCTCGGAACGTGTTCCCCCTTGACGGTTTATATAAGTGACTGCAACTTGGTTGTCCGATAGGATTCGGACGTGCTGGCCCTGCAGATATATGAGGAATTTTTTAACAGCTAATTCAACCGCCAATAATTCCCTTTGATTGGATGAGGATGTTGTGAAGGGTTCCCATTGCCCCTGGACCACCATGTCCTCCATGTAGGCTCCCCACCCTGGAGAGCTAGCATCTGGTTATCATCCGAGTAATATCCACTATCCAGGGAACCCTCGCTGATAAATTTTCTTTATCTATCCACCATCTAAGGGTTTCTAATGTTATTGATCCCAACGTTAATTTTTTATTTAACGCGCCCCCCAAAACTCTGTCATGGAACAAGACTTCTTTTTGCAGGGATCTGGTGTGAAATTGCGCCCATTTAACTGCTGGGATGCATGACGTAAGGGATCCGAGTAGGGACATGGCTTGTCGAAGCGTCATAGAGGGTGTATTAATCGCTTTTAAGACATGACTTTGAATTTGGTCTAATTTCTCTATAGGGAGAAGACACTGTTGTGTTTTCGAATCCAATATTAACCCCAACATTTTTTGAATGTTTAGGGGCTGCAACTTAGATTTTTCGTAGTTTATGACCCAACCTAGGCGTTCCAATTTAGTCTTAGTTATTTCCAACTGTGACAGGCAGTGATGTACTGAATTTCCAACGACGAGGAAATCATCTAAACAGGGAATTATAAGGACATTTGATTCCCTCAAATGTGCCATGACCTCAGCGAATTATTTTTGTAAATACCCTGGGGGCCGAAGTTATGCCAAAGGGAAGTGCTCTGTACTGAAGATGTCTAATCGTTCCTCCCACTAATACCGCTACTCTCAGGTATTTTTCGAAACCTGCATGAATGGGTACATGATAATAGGCATCTATTAATGTCCACTACTACCATGAAACCGTTGTGAAAAAGCATTTTAATTGTTGAGTTGATGGACTCCATTTTCAAAGTATGCTTAACCAAAAATCTATTGAGACCTCTAAAATTTATAATAGTCCTATAAGTTTTGTCAGGTTTTTTAATCAAGAATAGGGGAGAGTAAAAACCTTTTCATCTCTCAGAGCGTGGGACCTCTATCAAGACGTTTTTAGAACAGAGAGTCATCACTTCATCCTCTAACGCAGCTTGTTCAGAGGCAGAAGAACGTGAGGGGGTTAACTTAAATTTATCCCGTGGGGTATGAATGAACTCTAGTTTGAGTCCCTGGGAAATAGTGTCTTGTATCCAAACACTATTTGTAATTTTTAACCAGTCTGCAGTAAAGTGTAAGGGTACCGTCACACAGTGGCATTTTGATCGCTACGACGGCACGATCCGCGACGCTCCAGCATCGTAACAATATCGCTACAGCGTCGTAGACTGCTGTCACACTTTGCAATGTACGACGCTGGAGCGATAATTTCATGACGTATGTGCGATGTAGAAGCCGTTGGTTACTATGCGCACATCGTATACAATATCGTGCACACCTTTGTTACACCATGCGATCATGCCGCCACAGCGGGACACTAGACGACGAAAGAAAGTTTCAAACTATCTGCTACGACGTACGATTCTCAGCGGGGTCCCTGATCGCAGGAGCGTGTCAGACACTGCGAGATCGTAACTATATCGCTGGAACGTCACGAATCGTGCCGTCGTAGCGATCAAAATGCCACTGTGTGACGGTACCCTAACAATCTCCCCCCCCCCCCCCCCACCCCACTGGTCTTTCTAGTCATTGGTCTGGTTTTTTTCTTTCTCTCGAAGAACGGCGGAACATGAATCCTGTACCTCGTTTCCTTCTATCATCCCATCTGGAGTGATCTCTGACTGGTGAAAAGGTGCTCTTCCCTCCCTGATTGAACTTCATTTTTGGTGAAGGGATGACGATATGACCCAAATAAAACTAGGAAATTTCTTTTTGTCATCCCCTGCTTTCTCCAGGAGTTCGTCCAAGGTGGGCCCAAATAAATATTCTCCCATGCAAGGGATAGCACAGAGCTTTGCTCTTGCTTGCATATCCCCCGGCCAGCACTTTAACCATAGGGCTCTTCTAGCGGCATTGGAGAGCCCTGCTGCTCCAGCTGCCAACTTAACGGAATCAATGGAAGCGTCTGACAAGAAAGCCGCCCCCTCCTGAATCACTGGTAACGCCGCTAGTATAGAGTCTCTAGAAGCCCCCTGCTTCAACTGGGTCTCTAACTGGTCCAGCCAAACCATCATAGACCTTGCAGTACAGGTCGAAGCTACCGCAGGTCTTAAGGCGCCGGCTGCCATCTCCCAGGTTCCCTTTAGAAAGGTGTCCGCCTTCCAGTCCAGGGGGTCTTTGAGGGAACCCATATCCTCAAATGGGAGAGAGGTTAGTTTTCTTTGGCAATCGCTGCATCTAACTTGGGGGCTTTTTCCCAATTGCTGACTGTTGGGTCATCAAAGGGATACCTATGCTTCTGTGCTGGAGGCAAGAAACCTTTTTTCTCCGTTTTTTTCACTCCCTGTTGATAAGTTGCTGTATTTTTTCATTTAAAGGAAAAACTCTGCGTTTCTTTTGTTCTAGTCCACTGATCATCATGTCTTCTTTGGATAGTTGAGGCTTGGGTTCTGTTATACCCATAATTCCTTTGACTGCTTTTACTAATTTGTCTATCCTTTCCAGGGGTAAGCAGACACGGGCAGCGTCTTCATCCGAAGAGGAGGATGATGCAGCCGGATCACCGGAGATGTCACCCCTGTCTTCGTCCACAGACGAATCGGCTATCCATTGGCTTTTCTGCCTAGAGCTTCCTGCATGAGATAGGTCTTTAACGGACTGTTTAATCTCCATCCTGACCATTTCTTTCACGCTGGCCACAATAGAAGAGGATTCTTCCGCTAGCTGAGGGGGCAAGCAAGGCAATCTAGTCTATATAGATCTATGCTGCTATCCCCTCACCCTTTCCAGGACCTCACAGTCTGCTGGACACAGGGGTCACGTAGTTTTTTAGGGCATGAGTCAGGTAAGGGAACCCCGCAGATGGCACATTCCCCATGTTTCGCTTTACTGACACTCTTCTTCCCCTATAATAAAACATACGAGGGGAGACCAGTCACTGGGTGAACTTTCTCGAAGATCACTTACCAGTGGTTGCCCAAAACCAGAGAGATACCGGAGTACGAGGGGGATCCTTTCTGGCTGATGCTCCAGACCCCTGTCTGGAGCAGCTTTTGCGGCCAGATCCACTGATCCTTCTACTGTGTTCCACATCCTTGGGCTTCTGTGATACTTCTTCCAGCAGCAGAAGCTGCTGATCCTGCTCAGATTCCATCCTTAACTGGAGGCCAGAAGCAAGGAACACACACCTGGAGCGCCATTATATAGCCCCTCCTCCGGTCAGCAGATCTGCTCAGCGCTCCTTCCGGAACATTATCCACCCCCCAGCTGCAAGAGACCGTCCCAGGGCTTGAGGGTGAGCGGCGTGTTATTTTCTGGTGGGCGCCGCCATCTTGGAGTTACTGCAAACTGGAAGTACGCGACCTGGAAGTAACCGCTGGCTCCGCCCATCGACGTCACCCCGACCCGCAGCACTTCCCTGTCAGCGCTGCGAGCAACGTGGGACGCCGACAGAGCCAGCTACACCCCCCGGGAGGCACCACCATGACACCGCCGCCCCAACAGAGCCCCATACAGCACCGCATGAGAGAGGGGGACTGGAATACTTACCCCGCGCTGGCCCTGGAGACAGGACACCCCCCCCTGGTGACCGCTCCCTGCTGGATATGCCACCGCCGTGCAGCACTTCCAGGACCACCGTGAGCATTTCAGGAACTCCGCACCAGCCGAGGTAGGAGGCCCCCCCGCTACCTGAACTGGCAGGCCGGCCTGGGATTCCTAAGGTTTTTCTGTAGGATCCAGTCCCTTTAGGAACAGGAAACCAACTGATATGTGGGAGAGGTGCCGCCCTTTTGTATCTGTAGGTTTCCTGTTCCTAATGGGCAGATCCTCTCTCTCTCGTGGTGCAGTCATGGGAGTCCGAATAAATTTAGAAAATGTTGCAGTTTTCCAACTTTGAATTCTCATGCCCTTAAATCACAGAGATATGTCACACAAAAGACTTAAGTAACATTTCCCACATGTCTACTTTACATCAGCAAAATTTTGGAACCAACATTTTTTTTTGTTAGAAGTTATAAGGCTATGTGCACACGTAGGCAGGGTCCTCTGCGGGTTCTCCCACAGCGGATTTGATACATCTGCAGGGCAAAACCGCTGCAGTTATCCCTGCAGATTTATCACGGTTTGTCTTGCGGTTTTCGCTGCGGGTTACTCCTGCACTTGTTTTACTATTGATGCTGCATATGCAGCATCAATAGTAATGTTAAAAATAATAAAAAAAAAAATGGTTATACTCACCTTGACGTCACGATCTCCTCGGGGCTGCACGCGGCGGTCCGGTGCCAAAGATGATATGCGAGAAGGACCTTCATGACTTCACGGTCATGTGACCGCGACGTCATCGCAGGCCCTGCTCGCATAGCAACCCTGAGACCGGATGGCCGCGTGCAGCGCTGAGAGGTGCCAATCCGACCCATGACGCCTATGTGGCGTCATGGAAAGATTGCGTCCCTGCAGATCGGGTGAAAGGGTTAACTCTAATTTCAGATTGGGACAGGGGGAGTGGTAGGCTCCTTCCCCCCCCCCCCCCCCCCCCGTGGCTACGATCGCTCTGATTGGCAGTTTCACTTTCAACAGCCAATCAGAGCGATTTGTAATATTTCATCTATTAAAACTGGTGAAATATTACATTCCAGCCATGGCCGATGCTGCAATATCATCGGCCTGGAAACACTAGTCTGCCCCCCCACACCCCACCGATCGCCCCTCAGTCCTCCAATCAGTCCTGTACACTGCTCCGCTCCCCTCCGTCCTCCTGTCCGCTCCCCCCATGCTCCAATCCCACCCCCCTGCACTCCGATCCACCCCCCGTGCTCCAATCCACCACCCGTGCTCCAATCCACCCCCTCGTGCTCCAATCCACCCCCCCATGCTCCGATCCACCCCCCCGCGCTCCTATCCACCCCCCATGCTCCGATCCACCCCCCGTGCTCCCCCCACCCCATCATACTTAACGAGCCTCCCGGGGTTCGTCCGTCTTCTCCATGGGCGCCGCATCTTCCAAAATGGCGGGTGCATGCGCAGTGTGCCCGCCGAATCTGCCGGCCGGCAGATTCTTTCCAATGTGCATTTTAATCACTGTGATAAAACCTATCACAGTGATCAAAATAAAAATAATAGTAAATGATCCCCCCCAGTTTTCACCCCATAGGTAGGGACAATAATAAAATAAATACGTTTTTTTTTCCACTAAGGTTGGGGTTAGAACTAGGGTTAGGGTTTCGGTATGTGCACACGTATTCTGGTCCTCTGCGGATTTTTCCGCAGCGGATTTGATAAATCCGCAGTGCTAAACCGCTGTGGATTTATGGCGGATTTACCGCGGTTTTTCTGCGCATTTCACTGCGGTTTTACAACTGCGATTTTCTATTGGAGCATGATTTTTTATTTTCACGGCTCTGCGTTGTAAACGTCTGTGAAGCACTTGGGGGTTCAAAGTGCTCACCACATATCTAGATAAGTTCCTTGGGGGGTCTAGTTTCCAAAATGGGGTCACTTGTGGGGGGTTTCTACTGTTTAGGCACACCAGGGGCTCTGCAAACGCAACGTGACGCCCGCAGACCATTCCATCAATGTCTGCATTTCAAAAGTCACTACTTCTCTTCTGAGCCCCGACGTGTGCCCAAACAGTAGTTTACCCCCACATATGGGGTATCACCGTACTCAGGAGAAACTGGACAACAAATATTGGGGTCAAATTTCTCCTATTACCCTTGGGAAAATTAAAAAATTCTGGGCTAAATAATTATTTTTGAGGAAAGAAAACGTATTTATTATTTTCACGGCTCTGCGTTATAAACTTCTGTGAAGCACTTGGGGGATCAAAGTGCTCACCACACATCTAGATAAGTTCCTTTCGGGGTCTAGTTTCCAAACTGGGGTCACTTGTGGGGGGGGGGGGGGTTTCTATTGTTTAGCCACATCAGGGGCTCTGCAAACGCAACGTGACGCCCGCAGAGCATTCCATCAAAGTCTGCATTTCAAAACGTCACTACTTCACTTCCGAACCCCGGCATGTGCCCAATCAGTGGTTTACCCCCACATATGGGGTATCAGCGTACTCAGGAGTAACTGGACAACAACTTTTGGGGTCAAATTTCTCCTGTTACCCTTGGGAAAATAAAAAATTGCGGGCTAAAAAATCATTTTTGAGAAAAGAATGTTTTTTTTAAATTTTCATGGCTCTGCGTTATAAACTTCTGTGAAGCACTTGGGGGTTCAAAGTGCTCACCACACATCTAGATAAGTTCCTTGGCGGGTCTAGTTTCCAAAATGGGGTCACTTGTGGGGGAGCTGCAATGTTTAGGCACACAGGGGCTCTCCAAATGCGACATGGTGTCCGCTAACAATTGGAGCTAATTTTCCATTCAAAAAGTCAAATGGCGCTCCTTCCCTTCCAAGCCCTGCCGTGCGCCCAAACAGTGGTTTACCCCAACATATGAGGTATCAGCGTACTCAGGACAAATTGGACAACGACTTTCGTGGTTCAGTTTCTCCTTTTACCATTGGGAAAATAAAAAAATTGTTGCTAAAAGATCATTTTTGTGACTAAAAAGTTAAATGTTCATTTTTTCCTTCCATGTTGCTTCTGTTGCTGTGAAGCACCTGAAGGGTTAATACACTTCTTGAATGTGGTTTTGTGCACCTTGAGGGGTGCAGTTTTTAGAATGGTGTCACTTTTGGGTATTTTCAGCCATATAGACCCCTCAAACTGACTTCAAATGTGAGGTGGTCCCTAAAAAAAATGGTTTTGTAAATTTTGTTGTAAAAATGAGAAATCGCTGGCCAAATTTTAACCCTTATAACTTCCTAGCAAAAAAAATTTTGTTTCCAAAATTGTGCTGATGTAAAGTATACATGTGTGAAAAGTTATTTATTAACTATTTTGTGTCACATAACTCTCTGGTTTAACAGAATAAAAATTCAAAATGTGAAAATTGCGAAATTTTCTAAATTTTCGCCAAATTTCCGTTTTTATCACAAATAAATGCAGAATTTATTGACCTAAATTTAGTAACATAGTAAGGCCGAAAAAAGACATTTGTCCATCCAGTTCAGCCTATATTCCATCATAATAAATCCCCAGATCTACGTCCTTCTACAGAACCTAATTGTATGATACAATATTGTTCTGCTCCAGGAAGACATCCAGGCCTCTCTTGAACCCCTCGACTGAGTTCGCCATCACCACCTCCTCAGGCAAGCAATTCCAGATTCTCACTGCCCTAACAGTAAAGAATCCTCTTCTATGTTGGTGGAAAAACCTTCTCTCCTCCAGACGCAAAGAATGCCCCCTTGTGCCCGTCACCTTCCTTGGTATAAACAGATCCTCTAAATTTACCACTAACATGAAGCCCAATATGTCACGAAAAAAAACATGCTCAGTACCGCTAGGATCCGTTGAAGCGTTCCTGAGTTATTACCTCATAAAGGGACACTGGTCAGAATTGCAAAAAACGGCCAGGTCATTAAGGTCAAAATAGGCTGGGTCATGAAGGGGTTAACACAAATATGGTTCCCAGGGCCTGGAGGAGAGTCTCCGCACATACCCTAAGGGTTAAAAGATGACCAGCGACTTCTCATTTTTACAACACTTTTTTTTTTTTTTTTAAGGGACCACCTCACATTTGAAGTCATTTTGATGGGTCTATATGATAGAAAATAAGAAAATACCCAAAAGTGACATCATTCTAAGAACTGCACTCCTCAAGGTGCTCAAAACCACATTCAAGAATTTTATTAACCCTTCAGGTGCTTCACAGATTTTTTGGAATCTTTAAAAATAAATTATTATTTTTTTTTTTTTAAAAAAGAACATTGATTCTTCCCTGCTTGTGTCGATCGCCGGCAGACCAGGGGAGAATGATGAGAGCCGAGTTCAACACCCGGCGCTGGGGAACAGCGCTTACTGTAACGCTTCTTCCCTGGTGCCCATCCTTGTGGTATGGCACGCATGCCACACGTGTGCAGCAAGTATTACACACACACGGACATGGACATCTACGGTACAGCAAATATCAGTATGTGTGGAGGAGGCATTATAGCGGGTGTTTATGTTTGGCTGCTGTCACACACTAAAAGACGCTTTTTATTGCAAAAAAAAAAAAGTTTAACAATTATTTTAAAAATGTTTTTTTTTTTTTTTAAACTTTGTCCCACTATGGGAAAATCATTTTTTGCAGGCTGATGGCTTCTATAGTTTGCAGATTAAGCAGCATCTGCAAGCCATAGAAGCTGTCAGCGCTGCACTGACAGGGAGACTTGGTAATCATGCACTGCGCATGATTACCAAGTTTCCTAGATCTGGTGACCTGAATATCGTCATGACGACATCAGGTCACCATGGCAAAAATTGGGGGCCCGCGTCACGCCGCGAAGTCTCCGATCCAAAGGCAGAGAGGCTGTCAGCCCCCGTGCCAGCTTCCAGAATGCTGCGATCGTGTTCGATAGCAGTATTTTGGGGGCTAAAGTGACGGGAGCGGTCTGTGACAGCTCCTGGCACATAGTGCCGGGTGTCAGCTGTCAGAATCAGCTGACAGCTGGCGGCGATTGGCGCCGATCTCTTAGACGTACTATTCCGTCCAAGGTCAAATTGGCCCAGGTCACATGGATGGAATAACATGGATGTCAGAAATGGGTTAAAGTCTTTGGGTGGTCCAGAAGCAGTTAAAATAGCCATATTTTGTATATATAGCTAAAGGCTCTTTCAGACGTCTGATAATTGGTCGAACGCCGGATCACAATGCACATCTTCTGACCCAAGTATGACAGCTTCATATATTTCTATGAAGCTGTTATGCTCAAGTCAGCTGCCAGTCCATGCATTTAGATCAACATCGGACTGATTATAACAGACATCTGAAAGAGCGCTAACACAGTGTGCCAGAAGTGTTCAGTCTGTTACAAGTGAAAGCGCTAACATCTATACAGCTGTCAACTTCATCAATCTACTTGATAACATGCACATTCATGTTGGTGGCTTAATACCAATAATTACAAAAGTTATTTTGTTCAGCTCTTAAAAATGAGCCATAAGTGCTGAATCATTGAGAGGCTCCAAATGAGTGAAGGCGCAAGCACATTGAGCCTTTCTACTCCATATAAGGTTTCTCAGTTTCCAAAGCTTGCCTTACGACATATACATGGCTGTAAGAGTGAACAAGCCTAGTCAAACTCATCACTTGTCATGGTTATTAGAGAAGACTGCAGCCCATCCTAATCACGTGCCAGTATGGGCTGCAGACTGAAGACATGCAGCTCCAGAGACGTCTGTCTCCACTGACAAGGCCTGTATCACACATACCTCAGTTGGTCGCTGTGGGCACAGCGGTCATATCTGAAGAAATATATATCTGCCTCACTGAGAACAAATAGGGATTTTTGTGTACTCACCGTAAAATCCTTTTCTCCGAGCCATTCATTGGGGGACACAGACCATGGGTGTATGCTGCTGCCATCAGGAGGCTGACACTAAGTGATACAAAGAAAGTTAGCTCCTCCCCTGCAGTATACACCCTCCTGCTGGCTCCCAGCTAACCAGTTCGGTGCAAAAGCAGTAGGAGATCAATAACAACATATAAGCGTATAGCATGTCACATTATGAGAGTATAACATATCAAATGATAAAAACAAGCACAAACTAATAATAGGGAGGGAGCTGTGTCCCCCAATGAATGGCTCGGAGAAAAGGATTTTACGGTGAGTACACAAAAATCCCTATTTCTCCTTCGCCTCATTGGGGGACACAGACCATGGGACGTCCCAAAGCATTCCCTGTGTGGGGACAACATCAGATCAGGCCGTGTAGCCGCTACTTACAAGTGCGCCACCGCGGCCTGCAAAGTCCGCCTGCCCAGACTCACATCTGTGGAAGTGTGTGAATTATAGTGCTTCAAGAATGCATGCGGACTGGAGGAATTCGCAAGCTTGCGGTCGTGCTTGCCGACGTCTGGTGCCTAGTGCCCTCAGACAGGGAGATAGGCTGACATCTAGCACGGAAGGACTCCTGGATGGAGAAGAGAATCCACCAGGCTAACAAGGCCGATGAAACGGCTAAACCCTTCCTGTGACCGTCAGGAAGCCTACTTACCATCAAGAAGCCCAAGTAAAGTGTCCAACCTTCGGAAGGACGCCGTCCTTGATACGTACCCACTCAGAGCACTCACTTCTTCCAGATTATGGAGAACCCATTCCGTTTTGTGGACTGGAGCTGAAAGAGATGAGAGGACGATGCCCCTGCAACAGTGGGAATACAATACCCCCTTGGCAACGAGGGCAGGGGATGGCTTGAGGGCAACCTTGCCTTGATGGTAATAAGGAAAAAAGTCTGAAAGAACGGAGCGGCGAGCTCTGAAGACTCATTAGGATGACAAGAACGCAGAGAAAAAAGGGGAGTGACCTTCCCTGATAGTAAAGTCTGTCCGGATCAAAAAATGAGTCTACTGTAAGATCCCCAGGACCATTAAGGTCCAACAGATCTAACGGTACGCGGTAGGGAAGAACTACAGGTGAAGGGTCCCTGCGAGAAAGTCCATATTTCGAGTTTTGTCGCAATAAGACGGAAAAATACTAGTACCGCAAGTGAGAAAACCTGACATGGTCAGTGCGGGTCTCCCAGGATAACTGGGGTCCTTCCTGCTTCCAAAAAGATCTCAGACGTAGTGGAAGAGTTATGGAAATTGGTACCATGGAAGAACAGAGCATGCACTGCGATGGTCTTGGATCTCGAGGCCAAACCATGAACTGGAGTACATTGGCGTTCAGCTTGGACGCCATCCGACCTACATCTGGAGTACTCCAGTGAAGGCAGATCTGATGGAAGACTTCCGAGTGAAGTTCCCACTCACTTGAGGAGAAACTCTGACAGCTGAATATGTCAGCCGCCCAGTGTTCTACTCCAGGGATATGTACTGTTGAGATCACCGAAAGATAGATCTCGGCCCATCAGAAAGTGCGAGGTACCTCGGCCATGGCGCTTGACTGTGGGTACTTGGTAGATGGTTGACGTATGGCACAGCCGTGGCATTATCCAATTGAAGACGGATGGTTGACCCGCCTAAAGGCAGTGGACCTGCTGTAGGATTAGCCGTACCGATCCCCAGAGCAATGATCGGGAGAAGAAGACTGGCATTGGTATTCCCTAATAACCATTGGACCAGGAGAAGGCTTTGGATGAGGAAGGAGCTCAGAGACTACCCCTTTGAAAGCCTGATTGGCTTGCTGAAAAAGAGCGGAGCGAAAGAAACTGCTTCCATTGACGTGTTTTTCCTCAGAACCCTCCTAGCGAATTGAATGAACCGAGGGAATGAGTGATCAAGTGCACGAGCTCCCTGTCGAAGGGCCATGACCTTGACTCAAGAGAGAATTACCATCCTTCTTGTGCAGATCATCCTCAAAAAAAGGATCTGCTGGGCTGGGAATGAGGAAAAAACTTGTCTGAGTTTAGCTGCTAGCCCAAGTGAGAGGGTATTGCAAGTGATATAGACGACTCAGCGTAGTCCTTGAAAAGCGGCTAGAAAGTCAACCAAATAGGGCAGGATGACCATGCTTCTAGGGTGCAAGAAGCACATGACAACCGCCATGACCCTTGCGACCACTCTGGTGCGGTAGCAAGGTCGTGACTTGAGAATGCTGTTCGCGAATGGAAAGGCGAAGAGATTATTGTAGAGGGGAAAAATAGAAATGTGAGGTCTGTTGAAGTAATGGCTGAGCGGAGGAACTCCATCTGAAAAAAGGAGGACCTTGTCAAAGGTTGTTAGAAGTTTGAGGTCCAGGAATGGTCTTACTTTTCATACCCTCCTTTTTGGAACCAAGATCCCTTAGATCTAGACTGTCCTGGACAACGCTTCCACTGCTGGTTGACGATCCCTTGTTAGTCTCCCGCTCAGAAGATTTGATTGGCCAGCTATATGGTCTTCGGGGAAAGGCTACTTGTGTGAATCGAAGTAGTTAAGGTCTCTGACCAGGAGACTATTGGTCAAGCAACCCATGTGGTGGCTAAGGAAGGGTAGGGCGTTGAACCTGAAACCACAAGACGGAACGAACCAGATTTGCTATCCGACCGTCTGTGGTATTTTAATTGCTGATACATCGGGCAGGGATACTGGTAGGTATACCACAAGAAATTCTACCCGGTTAGTCTGCCTAAGTGGCAGAACGCGGGGCTGCAACCAGCAGGTCTCTTGCCATAGTCGCGCAGAGAAGAAAATTAGGAACCCTCAATTCACCATCCTCTTAACAGGGACGTGGAGAGGAATCGTCCGCTTTCTTGCATCATCCGCTAAATAGTGGTGATACAAAGGGGGGTGCTCGGACGCCAAAAATGTGTGCCTCTGTACATCCCCAGAGTTGAGGTCCCTGGGTGGACAGGGCAGGTTGTCTGGCGTTAGGCCTGGATGCAGAAGAGGATACATGGAGGCGACACTGCATGTGCTCGTCTGTTGAAGGTGTGTGTGTGTGGGGGGGGGGGGTTGATGGTATAAATAGGAGAGTCCCTCTTTTTCTGAAGCTCTGGCAATCCAAGGCAATATCCGATCCATATTCAGCGTTGTTCTCAACAAATCATAGGGGAGAGATCAGGAAATGTAAACTTCCGTTTTCTAGACGCCTGTACGTTTTTCTAGAGTACTTGTGGCCCCTGCTAGCCGACGGCTCCCATGTAGGAGAGGGACCATGTATATCGGTCCTGCAGCACTCCAAGCCACAGAGGGTACACAGAGGGATTCAATCTCTTGGTCAGAGAAACCATGGGTTGCGGTTAGTGACAAAGTCCACTGAGGGGGACTATGTACTCTGAGATAAACTGGAATCAGCGGCGGAAGGCTCCAGAGCTCAGTTAGGGTGACCAGCTTCGGATTGATGATGTGCTCTTAAGACCAGTAAATAATGGTCATGCGCCTTTAAGACTAGGGAATACTGGTCGTGCCTTTAAGACCAGGGAATACTGGTCTTGTGCCTTTAGGAGGAGGGCATACTGTTCATGTGCCTTTAAAAGCAGGGCATACTGGTCATGTGCCTTTAAGAACCAGGGGCCTACTGGTCACGTGCCTTTAAGACCAGGGCATACTGGTCATGTTCGTTTAAAGGGACTCTGTCACCTGAATTTGGCGGGACTGGTTTTGGGTCATATGGGCGGAGTTTTCGGGTGTTCGTTTCACCCTTTCCTTACCCGCTGGCTGCAATATTGGATTGAAGTTCATTCTCTGTCCTCCATAGTACACGCCTGCGCAAAGCAATCTTGCCTTGTGCAGGTGTGTACTATGGAGGACAGAGAATGAACTTCAATCCAATATTGCAGCCAGCATGCAGCCAGCGGGTAAGGAAAGGGTGAAACGAACACCCGAAAACTCCGCCCATATGACCCAAAACCAGTCCCACCAAATTCAGGTGACAGGTTCCCTTTAAGACCAGGGCATACTGGTCATGTGCCTTTAAGACCATGGCATACTGGTCATGTGCCTTTAAGACCAGGGCATACTGGTCATGTGCCTTTAAGACCAGGGCATACTGGTCATGTGCCTTTAAGACCAGGGCATACTGGTCATGTGCCTTTAAGACCAGGGCATACTGGTCATGTGCCTTTAAGACCAGGGCATACTGGTCATGTGCCTTTAAGACCAGGGCATACTGGTCATGTGCCTTTAAGACCTGGGCATTTTTCAAGGATTACGCCAGAGGTGAAGCCCCTTAAGAGGAACTAGGTACTCTGGGAAGAGTCGGGATCGGCGGTGGGCTCCTGAGCTAATTTGTTAAGTACTCTGGGAAAGGTGCCCGGCTTCTGGCAGAGCAGAGAATGCTGGTAATGTGCCCCTTTTAAACTAGGGAACTTTTAAGACTAGGGAATGCTGGTCATGTGTTTTAACAAAGCCAGGGAAAGCTGGGTGCGAGCGGGGGAGGGGAGGGGAGGGATTCTCCTTACCGAGATTCTGAGTCCCCCGTCTGGAATAGCGCTGGCTTCAGCGCTGAATACCGCCGATGCGATGCAGCAGCCACTTCCGGATGAGCTCGTGTCCGGAGATGGCAGGATTAAGATGGCCGCCGAGAATAGAGTTCTCGTCCTGAATGAGAGGCGCCTGAATAAGGGGGGCGGAGCCTGAAGCGCGGCCTAGCATGGGCAGAGTTCCGGGTTGCGGCCTACACAAACCCGAAGCCGGGGGCTAAATTTTTTAAGCCAGCCAGCAGCGAAGGGAAAAAAGCCGCCGGATGCGCAGAGCCCTCCAACCACTCGAGTCCCGGCACTTACCCCAGTATGCAGCTTTGTTCAGCAGGTCAGAAAGGTAGAGAAAGGATCCTGTGCTGTTGCTGCCGTTTGGACGGTGCAGGGGTAAGAAAAGTCCTCAATCCATCGTCCCTTTGGAGGTGGAGAGGAACCGTCCGCCTCCTTGTACCATCCGCTCTTAACCCCTTGATGACCCAGCCTATTTTGACCTTAAATGACCTGGCCGTTTTTTGCAATTCTGACCAGTGTCCCTTTATGAGGTAATAATTCAGGAACGCTTCAACGAATCCTAGCGGTTCTGAGTTTGTTTTTTCGTGACATATTGTGCTTCATGTTAGTGGTAAATTTAGGTCAATAAATTCTGCGTTTATTTGTGATAAAAACGGAAATTTGGCGAAAATTTAGAAAATTTCGCAATTTTCACATTTTGAATTTTTATTCTGTTAAACCAGAGAGTTATGTGACACAAAATAGTTAATAAATAACATTTCCCACATGTCTACTTTACATCAGCACAATTTTGGAAACAACATTTTTTTTTGCTAGGAAGTTATAAGGGTTAAAATTTGACCAGCGATTTCTCATTTTTACAACAAAATTTACAAAACCATTTTTTTTAGGGACCACCTCACATTTGAAGTCAGTTTGAGGGGTCTATATGGCTGAAAATACCCAAAAGTGACACCATTCTAAAAACTACACCCCTCAAGGTGCACAAAACCACATTCAAGAAGTTTATTAACCCTTCAGGTGCTTCACAGCAGCAGAAGCAACATGGAAGGAAAAAATGAACATTTAACTTTTTAGTCACAAAAATTATCTTTTAGCAACAATTTTTTTATTTTCCCAATGGTAAAAGGAGAAACTGAACCACAAAAGTTGTTGTCCAATTTGTCCTGAGTACGCTGATACCTCATATGTGGGGGTAAACCACAGTTTGGGCGCACGGCAGGGCTTGGAAGGGAAGGAGCGCCATTTGACTTTTTGAATGAAAAATTGGCTCCACTCTTTAGCGGACACCATGTCACGTTTGGAGAGCCCCCGTGTGCCTAAAAATTGGAGCTACCCCACAAGTGACCCCATTTTGGAAACTAGAAGCCCCAAGGAACTTATCTAGATGCATAGTGAGCACTTTGAACCCCCAGGTGCTCCACAAATTGATCCGTAAAAATGAAAAAGTACTTTTTTTTTTCACAAAAATTCTTTTAGCCTCAATTTTTTCATTTTCACATGGGCAACAGGATAAAATGGATCCTAAAATCTGTTGGGCAATTTCTCCTGAGTACACCGATACCTCACATGTGGGGGTAAACCACTGTTTGGGCACATGGTAAGGCTCGGAAGGGAAGGAGTGCCATTTGACTTTTTGAATGAAAAATTATCTCCATCGTTAGCGGACACCATGTCGCGTTTGGAGAGTCCCTGTGTGCCTAAACATTGGAGCTCCCCCACAAGTGACCCAATTTTAGAAACTAGAGCCCCCCAAGGAACTTATCTAGATATGTGGTGAGCACTTTGAACCCCCAAGTGCTTCACAGACGTTTGCAACGCAGAGCCGTGAAAATAAAAAATCCTTTTTCTTTCCTCAAAAATGATGTTTTAGCAAGCATTTTTTTATTTTCCCAAGGGTAACAGGAGAAATTGGACCCCAGTAATTGTTGCGCAGTTTGTCCTGAGTATGCTGGTTCCCCATATGTGGGGGTAAACCACTGTTTGGGCGCACGTCGGGGCTCAGAAGTGAGGGAGCACCATTTGACTTTTTGAATACAAGATTGGCTGGAATCAATGGTGGCGCCATGTTGCGTTTGGAGACCCCTGATGTGCCTAAACAGTGGAAACCCCTCAATTCTACCTCCAACACTAACCCCCCCACACCCCTAACCCTAATCCCAACTGTAGCCATAACCCTAATCACAACCCTAACCACAACCCTAATTCCAACTCTAACCCTAAGGCTATGTGCCCACGTTGCGGATTTGTGTGAGATTTTTCAGCATCATTTTTGAACAATCCGCGGGTAAAAGGCACTGCGTTTTACCTGCGGATTTACCGCGGATTTCCAGTGTTTTTTGTGCGAATTTCACCTGTGGATTCCTATTGAGGAACAGGTGTAAAACGCTGCGGAATCCGCACAAAGAATTGACATGCTGCGGAAAATACAACGCAGCATTTCCGCGCGGTATTTTCCGCACCATGGGCACAGCGGATTTGGTTTTCCATAGGTTTACATGGTACTGTAAACCTGATGGAACACTGCAGCGAATCCGCAGCGGCCAATCCACTGCGGATCCGCAGCCAAATCCGCACCGTGTGCACATAGCCTAATTCTAAAGGTATGTGCACACGCTGTGGAAAACGCTGCGGAAAACGCAGCGGAAAACGCAGCGGAAAACGCAGCAGTTTCCCATGAGTTTACAGTTCAATGTAAACCTATGGGAAACAAAAATCGCTGTACACATGCTGCAGAAAAACTGCACAGAAACGCAGCGGTTTACATTCCGCAGCATGTCACTTCTTTCTGCGGATTCCGCAGTGGTTTTACAACTGCCCCAATAGAAAATCGCAGTTGTAAAACTGCAGTGAAATGCTCAGAATAACCGTGGTAAATCCGCGGAGCGCGGGGGGGGTTTGGGGTATAAGAGCACGGGGGGGGGGGGGGGGGGGGTGGATCGGAGCATGGGGGATGGATCGGAGCACGGGGGGACGGATCGGAGTGCAGGGGGGTTGGATCGGATGCACAGGGGGAGCGGACAAGAGCACGGGGGGAGCGGACAGGAGGACGGAGGGGAGCGGGGCATTGTGTACAGGACAGATCGGTGGCTTGGGGGGCTATCGGTGGGGTGGGGGCACATCAGTGTTTCCAGCCATGGCCGATGATATTGCAGCATCGGCCATGGCTGGATTGTAATATTTCAAGAAGACACAAAAGAAAGTAGTAAAACCAAAAACACTCAGTTTGAAAAAAATTGCAGTGATCCGCAAGTGCTAGTAAAAAATGTAAAAAACAGGGTATTTGGTTGATTGTAATATTTCACCAGTTTTAATAGTTGAAATATTACAAATCGCTCTGATTGGCTGTTAAAAGTGAAACTGCCAATCAGAGCGATCGTAGCCACGGGGGGTGAAGCCACCCCCCCTGGGCTGTACTACCACTCCCCCTGTCCCTGCAGATCGGGTGAAATGGGAGTTAACCCTTTCACCCGATCTGCAGGGACACGATCTTTCCATGACGCCACATAGGCGTCATGGGTCGGATTGGCACCGACTTTCATGACACCTACGTGGCGTCAAAGGTCAGGAAGGGGTTAATAGTGGTGGTGCAGTGGGGGCTGCTCGGACGCCACGCTGGAAGGTGCCTCTGTACAGCCGAGGGTAAAACCTGGTGGGCAGGGCTGCATGTCCGGCAATAGGCCTGGCTGCAGAAGAGGATACTGGAGGTGACACTCCAGTGCTCGTCTGATAAGGCTGGGTTCCCATTGCATTATGGGAACGCGCTTAACGGACAGCGTTGCACGGTGAAATTAACGCCGTGCAACGCGTCCGTTAGCGCGTCCATTCACGGCAATGGGAACGCGCAGCACTAGCGCGTGCCATGTTCGGAATGCGCTAGCGACGCGCCGGTGTTTCCTGGCGCACCGCGGACGCTGCTTGCAGCGTCCGAGGCGCGTCCGCGGTCCGTTCCCCGCTCTCGCAGATCGGGGATCTGCGAGAGCGGGGACGTTACCGCGACCCCGGGACGCGGCCACAGTAAAAACATTGCGTTAGCGCAACCCGCTAGCGCTAAACGGGTTGCACTAACGCAATGTGACCCTAGCCTTAGGGAGGGGGGAGATCGGTGCCCTTGAAGGGGCCCGTCGCCCCTATAATCAGCTCAGGCAGTGGCTTGCCACATCGCAGGAGAGGATACGGAGAGGTAACACTCCCGTGCTCGCCTGTTGTTGGTTCGGGGAGATCGAACATGAACGAATCCGTCGCCCCATTCGTCCGTTGTAAAAGGTAAAAAGATAAAGAGTTCTGGGTCTGAATAGCAGACCTGTCCGTGTGCCTCCTACGGACACTAAGCAAGAACTGGTTAGATGGGAGCCAGCAGGAGGGTGTATACTGCAGGGGAGGAGCTAACTTTCTTTGTATCACTTAGTGTCAGCCTCCTGGTGTCAGCAGCATACACCCATGGTCTGTGTCCCCCAATGAGGTGAAGGAGAAAGACAGTTATCTCCAGCTTCACTTTCCTCAATGTTTGTTTTCCAGGTGGTTGCAGTCAGTCTCTGTGCATTGCTATCCGATTAATGGACGAGAAGGATGAAGCTGGAGATCTCCTCACTGACCATAACCTTGGTTAAAATACATGTTTACACACATCACAACTGTGCTCCTGGCCACCGACTGAGGTATGGGTTACACAGCTCGTCAAATGAGAAACATCTGTGGTGCTGTAGGTCTTCAAACTGTCACGTGTCACTACAGGCTGCAGACCGGATTATATGAAGGATAATATTTAATCTCTTTCTCAGAGGATCCCTTTAAAGGGTGCAACAAGCACCTATGCTTGGGTTGAACAACCATTTTGTGCTGTCAGACTGCCTTTAAGGGTATTACCATATCAGACATGGTACTGTAAATTCACAGGATATGCTATGTCTGATGGATGTGGATCCCACTTCTGACCTAGAAAACCAGATCCCCTTTTTGTCCCAGGTTTAAAGCGAACCCGTCATCAGGATTTTGCAAAGTAAACTACAGGCATAGTAAGGTTGGCGCCATTACACTGACTAACATGATACCTTGGTTGAGGAAATCAAGTTTTTTTGGGGGTCCAACAAAATAAACGATTGATGTTACTGCGCATGCGCTGCCATTTTGTTGGAACACCCTAAATAAATTGGCTAAAGCAAGATGGTGGTGGCGCATGCGCTGTAGCATCCATCGGTGAGTGATAAATGGTACTGCGCATGCGCCGCCACCATTTTGCTTTAAGTAATTTTCTTTTCCTCCAAAGAAAACGCTATTATATGCCTTATGTAAAATAGGAGGCTGGTCACAGAAGGATCAGTGACATGTCATAAGGCCATAAGGATGAATTTGTGAACAGAGAACCTCAAAGACAAGCCCACAAGCCACCAAGAAGCACGAGAATCTCATTAACTGAAAACTGCAAATACAGATTAAACAACATCCACAAGACTGATTTCATCAACCATTTTAATCAGTAAAATGGCACCAAACTGACAATGCCTGTAGATTACTTTGCAAAATTGTGATGACAGGTTCGCTTTAAGAAGGATGTTCCAAGTTATTAAGCAGCCACAGGTTTCAAGCAATTTGGGAAAGACAAAAGAATCGCTCTGCTGCCAAAAAGCGTAAAATAGAGGAATGCCTTCAACAAGGTTTGAAAACATCTTAGAACTGTGCGTTATATATTTTCGTACATAATTACTCACATCTTTTTCACTTTCAACTGTCAATTCTTTGATGTCTGCTGATGCTGGTATAGCACAAACACATTTATTTTTTCTCCTATTTTTCTTCTTTTGACGTTTCCTTTCCTGCTTGAGCTCATGCACTCTCTCCTCTTCCAAAAATTCCTCGCACAACTGTTCTAGCCTACTGATTCCCTGAACCTTTTCTACAGCCATCTGCAAAATAGAAATTGAAACATTAGTGTACTAAAACCTAACAATAAGTTAGTGAAATGATTTGAAGAGCAAGCCCGCCCCCCCCCCCCCCCTCTCTACATTCATTCAGACTTTACAAATGAACACATGAAGCCTAATAATAGAAAACTGTAGATGAATGGAATTTAACATTTTGGAAGGCACTGTCCTGAGATTTTTCAAAAGAAAATCTATTCCCCCACTATAAACAGCCCCACCAGTCCTTGGATTGTGTATGGTGCTACAGATCATCAATATATTTTTGGTGCTATAAAAGGTTTTTGGTCTACAACACAAGGGTAGCTGTCAGTCCGTGCTTGACACAAGAGTGACGGCTTCCACTTAAGTGGCACAATGCAATGCATGCCAGAGGTCTCAGAGTGCCTACTTCGGCTCTAATCCCCATTTTTGGCCCTACGGTTTTTTCAGCATTTTATTTACCTCAAAGCTTTTGCGTAGTGCATCAACTCCAAGGTAGAAAAGCAACTGCCATGTTTGCTCTTCAGCTCGTAGTTTCTGCCAGATCCGGTGGAGCCTCTCATAGAGGTGGATTCCAAGGCAGGTTAACACTTCTTCCTGTGCGATATCAATAGTTTTTGCATGCCTTTCTCTACGTCTAAGGCAAAAGGAAGTGAAGGCAAAAGGTTAATACATTCATCAATAGGAGATGCTTTTGCAGATTAAAAAATAGGGATTTTTGTGTACTCACCGTAAAATCCTTTTCTCCGAGCCGCTTATTGGGGGACACAGGACCGTGAGTGTATGCTGCTGCCACTAGGAGGCTGACACTAAGTAAATACAAAAAAGGCTAGCTCCTCCTCTGCAGTATACACCACCCACTGGCTCCGGATAATACCAGTTCAGTAACAAAGCAGTAGATTAACAAAAATTAACCGTAGATACAACATGTCAGAGACTAAAAACACTCATCATAGGCAACAGGTCAAAAAAGGGTGGGTGCTGTGTCCCCCAATTAGTGGCTCGGAGAAAAGGATTTTACGGTGAGTACACAAAAATCCCAATTTCTTCATCGCCACATTGGGGGACACAGGACCGTGGGACGTCCAAAAGCAGTCCCTGGGTGGGAAATAACATAACAGTGTAAACTCATGGAACCTGCTGTCTACAGGTGCACTACCGCTGCCTGCAGAATACGTCTACCCAGGCTTGCATCTGCAGATGCCTGAGTATGGACATTGTAATGCTTTGAGAAAGTGTGCAGGCTAGACCAGGTCGCAGCTTTGCAAACTTGCTCTGCAGACGCTTGATTCCGAATGGCCCAGGAAGCACCCACCAACCGAGTGGAGTGTGCCCTAAGACCCACTGGGATAGCCTCTTGATTAGTCGACCGAATCCATCTGGCGATTGTCGACTTAGAAGCAGCCAGTCCCTTCCGGTGTCCTGCCGGGAGCATGAACAGAGCTTCCGTCTGTCGAAAAGGTGCAGTCCTAGACACGTAGTTCCTGAGAGCCCTGACAAGATCCAGGGAGTGAAGGGCCTTCACCACGCAGTGCATCGGAGCAGGACAAAACGGTGGAAGTCAATATCCTCGTTTAGGTGGTAGGAAGACACCACCTTGGGAAGGAAGGTAGGGGACTGTCTGAGAACCACTTTGTCTTGGTGGAATGTAAGGAATGGTGTTCGGCAGGAAAGGGCAGCCAACTCCGTCACTCGTCTGATCGAAGTAATAGCGACAAGAAAAACCACCTTCCAAGAAAGAAGAGATAGAGAGAGGTCCTGCAACGGTTCAAAGTGAGATTCCTGCAGGACACCTAAGACCAGATTGAGATCCCAAGCCTCTAAAGGTGCTCTATAGGGAGGCACCACGTGGGAGACTCCCTGAAAGAATGTTCTGACCAGGGGTTTGGAAGCAATTTTTCGTTGAAAAAGAACTGACAAGGCGAGACCTGCCCTTTAAGGGAACTCGGCGAAATCCCCAAGTCCAGACCGGATTGGAGAAAATCCAGGATGGTAGGGATGTTGAAAACCAACAGAGGGCGACCTCTGCTTCTGCACCATTCAAAGAAAGTCTTCCAGGTCCGATGATAGATGCGCGCTGACACCGGCTTTTGGGCATTGATCAAAGTGGAAACTACTTCGCGGGAGAAGTCTACTTGAGTGAGAACCCAGGTTTCAACGGCCAAGCCGTCAAACACAGGGCCCCCGAATTCTGGTGGTAGATCGGGCCCTGGGAAGTAGATCCGGACAATCTGGTAGATGCCATGGAACATCTGCGTTGAGTTGGACCAGCTCTGCATACCACGCCCGGCGAGGCCAATCCGGAGCGATGAGAATCACCAGCACACCCTCCGCCTTGATCTTCCTGATGACTATGGGAAGCAGGGGCAGGAGAGGAAACATAAGGAAGGCGAAACTGACTCCAAGGAAGGCGAAACTGACTCCAAGGAAGGACCAGCGCGTCCACCCCGATTGCTCTCGGGTCTCGAGACCGGGCTACAAACTGAGGTACCTTGGCATTGAACCAGGAATCCATCAAGTCTACGTCCGGAGTACCCCAAAGAAGGCAGATTTGTTGGAATATGTCCTGATGGAGAGACCACTCTCCTGAAGCAAGTCCTTGCCGGCTGTGGAAGTCTGCGGCCCAATTTTCCACTGCTGGAATGTTAACGGCCGATATGACCAAGTGGTTGTTTTCGGCCCAGCGACAGATGTGCTCTACCTCAAGCATTGCAGCTCTGCTGCGGGTGCCCCCCTGATTTATATAGGCCACAGCAGTGGTATTGTCCGACTGGATACGGATGGGGCGGCCTGCTAGGAGATTATGGAACCGCTTTAGGGACAGCCAAATTGCACGTATCTCCAGGATATTGATTAGAAGGCGAGACTCTTAATGAGTCCAGGTTCCCTGCGCAGTGTGATGGTGAAAGACCTCTCCCATGGACCGGGAGGATCGACCTCTCTTGGAGAAGAGAGGTTCGGAGCATCCACCATTGGAGTGCTTGCTTGACCCGAGGAGAGAGGACACAGTAGGTCGAAGGAAAATGGCCTCCCGTCCCATGCTTCTAGCAGAGAGTGCTGGAGGGGACGGAGGTGTAGTTGCGCAAATAGAATTGCCTCCATTACGGCCAACATCTTCCTGAGAATCCTCATGCTGAAACGGATGGAATAGGGAGACGGCTGGAGAAGCTTTCAGACCCCCTGTTGAAGAGCCAGGACCTTGTCCCGAGGAAGAGGCACTCGGTAGATGTCCAGGGTTATGTCCAGAAAGGAGATCCGTTGAGCTGGAACAGGAGATGACTAAGTCGATCAAACAGCCCAGCCGAGAAAGAGTATCCATGGAAATGCAGACGCACTCCTCGCAGGCTTGGAAAGATGGGCCTTTGACCAGTAAGTAGTCTAGGTAGGGAAGTACGACTAGACCCCGAGAATGTAGAATGGCCATGACCGCCACCATGACCTTTGTGAAAACTCTGGGGGCGGTAGCGAGGCCGAAAGGCAAGGCCGTAAACTGAAAATGTTCCCCTCTGACAGCAAAGCGAAGAAACCTTTCGTGAGGTGGGACGATTGGGATATGGAGGTACGCATCCGAAATGTCGATGGAGGTTAAGAATTCGCCTTGTTCCATTGAGGCAATGACGGAACGGAGGGACTCCATCCTGAAATGTCGGACTTTGACAAATCTGTTCAAAAGCTTTAGGTCCAGGATGGGCCTGACGGTTCCATCCTTCTTGGGGACCATGAACAGATTTGAATAAAAACCGCAGAACCTTTCGTCCTCTGGGACAGGGACAATGACCCTGTCTCGGAGGAGTGACTCGATGGCCTGGGAAAAAGCCCGAGCACACGTTCCCGCTTCGAGAGGGCGGGAAGTGAAAAACTGGGTTTTTGTAGGAAAAAAATCGAATTTGTAACCGGACGACACCAGATCCCTGACCCACTCGTCGTGAACGACTGCGAGCCAGGTATGATGAAACAAGAGAAGGCGTCCGCCTACTTTGCTAGTGTCGTCCGGACGAGGTTGCGAATCATTTAGAAGATGGTTGGGGTCTGGATCCCCTGGACATAGACTGCGTGGTGCGGCCCCTCCAGGAATAGTTGGCCTGTACGAGGCCTGTGAGCTTTTGTCTCTGCCAAGATGGCGCCCCGAACCAGAGGAACTGGCCGAAGAGTGCCATGCGTAATTTCCACGAAAGGACCGAAAACGAGCCTGCGGCTGTCCACAGAACGGTTGTCTGAATCTCTGCTGGGGAAGGGAAGTACTTTTCCATCCTGTAGCGTCGGAAATCAGCTTGTCCAGCTTTTCACCAAATAAGCGGCCACTGAGATATGGAAGGGACGTGAGGGACTTTTTAGATGCGGAGTCAGCTCGCCAGTTTCTCAAGCATAGTGCTCTCCTAAATCGCCACAGCGTTTGAAGCCGTAAGTGCAGAGCAATTGGCCGCGTCCAGGGAAGCGTTTACCAAGTAATCGCCAGCCAAGGAAATAGGATATGCTAGCTCTGCTATGTTAGAGGGAAGATCACTGTTCTGTAAGGCCTTATGCAGAGAGTCTGCCCAAAAAGTCACGGCTTAGGCTACCCAGGTAGCAGAGAAGGAGGGTTACGAGTGCCGAGCCAGAAGCCTCAAACACTAAATGGGTGAGACTGTCAACTAGGCGATCTGTGGGATTATTGATAGAAGATCCGTCCAGCATGGTTAGAAGAGTTTTAGAGGACAAAAGTGAGACAGGAGGATCCACAGGAGGGGATTCTGTCCATTGTTTGCGGAGATCAGGAGAAAAAGGATATTTGGACTCCAGAGATCTCTGGCCTGCAAAGCGTTTGTCCGGACGCTCCCTATGTCGCTGGACTATGTCCTGGAACTCCGGGTGATTGGCAAACACCCTATGAGGACGCTTGGTCCTTTTGAAGGACACCGAGTTATCCATATAGGAGGTCACAGGCTCCTCATCAACCTGAAGGGACTGGTTGACGGCCTCAATGAGACTATCTATAGTACTCAGATAACCTGGCGACTCCAGAACAAGAGACCCATCAGACTCAGGTTCAGAGTCCTGGTTGGAACAGGTGCCTGGGGAGCGAGAGCGGGAAGCAGGGCTAACGGACGCCGAGGCACCAGAGGGCCTGGGGGACGAGCTACGGACGCGCTTTCTAGATGGCCGCTTGTGCCTAGAATGAGAGCGGCCCCTGCAGGATTAAGATTTCGGAGCCGTAGGGGAAGTTTCCTGAACAGGCAGATTAGTGGTCCTACTCCTGGAGGGACTCGATAGCTTTAGTCAAAGAAGCCATATATTGCGAAAGTGACAAAGCCCACTCAGGGAGACCGGTCACCGCGGGCTCGTTTGCGGCAGGGGGCTCCTGAGCGCATTTAGGGTCACAAGCATTACAGAGCGGAGCAGTATGCCCGCTTGGTAGCGCAGCCTGACAGGAGGTGCAAGAAGTTTAGAACACCGTATGCGTTTTTGCAGATTTTTTGGAGGGTTTAGGCAGAGACATGTTGTACCTGCTAACCTTGGTGCAGGGCTGATGTGGGGCACTTATGTGCAGCTAAAATAGCACAGCACTCTGTGTGCAGGAGGAGGAGTGTTGTGAATTCTGTGGCAGAGCTCCCTCCTGTAGTCACAAGTGGTACTTCGGCTGGTTCTCTCTGTGAGCTTCCGTTGGTGGAGGAAAGTGGTACTGCGGCTTCTGAGTTTCCTTCCTCAGGTGATGTGGTGAAGTCGTTAGGTGCTGCTCTATTTAACTCCACCTAGTGCTTTGATCCTGGCCTCCAGTCTATGTTCTAGTATTGGACCTGTTTCCTCCTGGATCGTTCCTGTGGCTTGCTGCTCTGCATAGCCAAGTTCCTCTTTGCTATTTGTTTGCTGTTTTTTTCTGTCCAGCTTGTCAATTTGTTTTTTACTGCTTGCTGGAAGCTCTGGGACGCAGAGGGTGTACTTTCGTGCCAATAGTTTGGAGGGTCTTTTTGCCCCCTTTGCGTGGTTTTTGTAGGGTTTTGTGTTGACCGCAAAGTTACCTTTCCTATCCTCGCTCTGTTCAGAAAGTTGGGCCTCACTTTGCTAAATCTATTTCATCTCTACGTTTGTCTTTTCATCTTAACTCACAGTCATTATATGTGGGGGCTGCCTTTTCCTTTGGGGTATTTCTCTGAGGCAAGGTAGGCTTATTTTCTATCTTCAGGCTAGCTAGTTTCTCAGGCCGTGCCGAGTTGTATAGGGAGCGTTAGGCGCAATCCACGGCTGCCTTTAGTGTGGTTTGAGAGGATTAGGGATTGCGGTCAACAGAGTTCCCACGTCTCAGAGCTCGTTCTTGTTTTTTGGGTTATTGCCAGGTCACTGTATGTGCGCTGACCTCTCTGTCCATTGTGGTACTGAATTACCTTTCATAACAGTACTGGAGGCCAAAAGTACTAATGATTCTCAATAGAGGGAAAAAAGAAATTCTGAGACCATTTTATTTTCTCTGCACTGTGTTTTGCCTTTTTTTTCCCCTAGACATTTGGGTGGTTCAGGACACAGGTGTAGCAATGGACATTAAAGGTCTGTCTTCATGTGTGGATCAGCTCACGGCAAGAGTACAAAGTATTCAAGACTTTGTGGTTCAGAATTCTATGTTAGAACCGAGAATTCCTATTCCTGATTTGTTTTTTGGAGATAGAACTAAATTTCTGAGTTTCAAAAATAATTGTAAACTATTTCTGGCTTTGAAACCTCGCTCCTCTGGTGACCCAGCTCAACAAGTTAGGATCGTTATTTCTTTTTTGCGTGGCGACCCTCAGGACTGGGCATTTTCTCTTGCGTCAGGAGATCCTGCATTAAGTAATATCGATGCATTTTTCCTGGCGCTTGGGTTGCTGTACGATGGAGCCTAATTCTGTGGATCAGGCAGAGAATAATTTGCTGGCTCTGTGTCAGGGTCAGGATGAAATAGAGGTATATTGTCAGAAATTTAAAAAGTTGTCCGTACTCACTCAGTGGAATGAAGGTGCGCTCGCAGCTATTTTCAGAAAAGGTCTCTCTGAAGCCCTTAAGGATGTCATGGTGGGATTTCCTATGCCTGCTGGTCTGAATGAGTCTATGTCTTTGGCCATTCAGATCGGTCGACGCTTGCGCGAGCGTAAATCTGTGCACCATTTGGCGGTATTACCTGAGCTTAAACCTGAGCCTATGCAGTGCGATAGGACTTTGACCAGAGTTGAACGGCAAGAACACAGACGTCTGAATGGGCTGTGTTTCTACTGTGGTGATTCCACTCATGCCATCTCTGATTGTCCTAAGCGCACTAAGCGGTTCGCTAGGTCTGCCACCATTGGTATGGTACAGTCAAAATTTCTTTTGTCTGTTACCTTGATCTGCTCTTTGTCATCGTATTCTGTCATGGCATTTGTGGACTCAGGCGCTGCTCTGAATTTGATGGACTTGGAGTATGCTAGGCGTTGTGGGTTTTTCTTGGAGCCCTTGCAGTGTCCTATTCCATTGAGAGGAATTGATGCTACGCCTTTGGCCAAGAATAAGCCTCAGTACTGGACCCAGCTGACCATGTGCATGGCTCCTGCACATCAGGAGGTTATTCGCTTTCTGGTGTTGCATAATCTGCATGATGTGGTCGTGTTGGGGTTGCCATGGCTACAAGTCCATAATCCAGTATTAGATTGGAAATCCATGTCTGTGTCCAGCTGGGGTTGTCAGGGGGTACATGGTGATGTCCCATTTCTGACTATTTCGTCATCCACCCCTTCTGAGGTTCCTGAGTTCTTGTCTGATTACCGGGATTTATTTGATGAGTCCAAGTCCGATACCCTACCTCCGCATAGGGATTGTGATTGTGCTATCGATTTGATTCCTGGTAGTAAATTCCCAAAAGGTCGACTGTTTAATTTATCTGTGCCTGAGCACGCCGCTATGCGGAGTTATGTGAAGGAGTCTTTGGAGAAGGGGCATATTCGCCCGTCATCGTCGCCATTGGGAGCAGGGTTCTTTTTTGTAGCCAAGAAGGATGGTTCACTGAGACCTTGTATAGATTACCGCCTTCTAAATAAGATCACGGTTAAATTTCAGTACCCCTTGCCATTGTTATCTGATTTGTTTGCTCGGATTAAGGGGGCTAGCTGGTTCACCAAGATAGATCTTCGTGGTGCGTATAATCTTGTGCGTATTAAGCGAGGCGATGAGTGGAAAATTGCTTTTAATACGCCCGAGGGCCATTTTGAGTATCTAGTAATGCCATTCGGACTTGCCAATGCTCCATCAGTGTTTCAGTCCTTTATGCATGACATCTTCCGAGAGTACCTGGATAAATTCCTGATTGTGTACTTAGATGACATTTTGATCTTCTTGGATGATTGGGAGTCTCATGTGAAGCAGGTCAGAACGGTGTTTCAGGTCCTGCGTGCTAATTCTTTGTTTGTGAAGGGAACAAAGTGTCTCTTTGGTGTTCAGAAGGTTTCATTTTTGGGGTTCATCTTTTCCCCTTCTACTATCGAGATGGACCCTGTTAAGGTCCAAGCCATCCATAATTGGACTCAGCCGACATCTCTGAAAAGTCTGCAAAAGTTCCTGGGCTTTGCTAATTTTTATCGTCGCTTCATCTGCAATTTTTCTAGTATTGCTAAACCATTGACCGATTTGACCAAGAAAGGTGCTGATTTGGTCAATTGGTCTTCTGCTGCGGTGGAAGCTTTTCAAGAGTTGAAGCGTCGTTTTTCTTCTGCCCCTGTGTTGTGTCAACCAGATGTTTCGCTTCCGTTCCAGGTCGAGGTTGATGCTTCTGAGATTGGAGCAGGGGCTGTTTTGTCGCAGAGAAGCTCTGATTGCTCGGTGATGAAACCATGCGCCTTCTTTTCCAGGAAGTTTTCGCCTGCTGAGCGAAATTATGATGTGGGCAATCGAGAGTTGCTGGCCATGAAGTGGGCATTCGAGGAGTGGCGTCATTGGCTTGAAGGAGCCAAGCATCGCGTGGTGGTCTTGACTGATCATAAGAACTTGACTTGTCTCGAGTCCGCCAAGCGGTTGAATCCTAGACAAGCTCGTTGGCCGTTGTTTTTTGCCCGTTTTGACTTTGTGATTTCATACCTTCCGGGCTCTAAAAATGTGAAGGCGGATGCTCTGTCTAGGAGTTTTGTGCCCGACTCTCCGGGTGTATCTGAGCCGGCGTGTATCCTCAAAGAGGGAGTAATTGTGTCTGCCATCTCCCCTGATTTGTGGCGGGTGCTGCAAAAATTTCAGGCTAATAAACCTGATCGTTGCCCAGCGGAGAAACTGTTTGTCCCTGATAGGTGGACGAATAAAGTTATCTCTGAGGTTCATTGTTCGGTGTTGGCTGGTCATCCTGGAATCTTTGGTACCAGAGAGTTAGTGGCTAGATCCTTTTGGTGGCCATCTCTGTCGCGGGATGTGCGTTCTTTTGTGCAGTCCTGTGGGATTTGTGCTCGGGCAAAGCTCTGCTGTTCTCGTGCCAGTGGGTTGCTTTTGCCCTTGCCGGTCCCGAAGAGGCCTTGGACACATATCTCTATGGATTTTATTTCAGATCTTCCCGTCTCTCAAAAGATGTCAGTCATTTGGGTGGTCTGTGATCGCTTCTCTAAGATGGTCCATTTGGTACCCTTGTCTAAATTGCCTTCCTCCTCTGATTTGGTGCCATTGTTTTTCCAGCATGTGGTTCGTTTACATGGCATTCCAGAGAATATCGTTTCTGACAGAGGTTCCCAGTTTGTTTCGAGGTTTTGGCGAGCCTTTTGTGGTAGGATGGGCATTGACTTGTCTTTTTCCTCGGCTTTCCATCCTCAGACTAATGGCCAGACCGAACGAACCAACCAATCAGACCTTGGAAACATATCTGAGATGCTTTGTTTCTGCTGATCAGGATGACTGGGTGTCCTTTTTGCCTTTGGCTGAGTTCGCCCTTAATAATCGGGCCAGCTCGGCTACCTTGGTTTCACCGTTTTTCTGCAACTCTGGGTTCCATCCTCGTTTCTCTTCAGGGCATGTTGAGTCTTCGGACTGTCCTGGTGTGGATACTGTGGTGGACAGGTTGCAGCAGATTTGGACTCATGTAGTGGACAATTTGACTTTGTCCCAGGAGAAGGCTCAACGTTTCGCTAATTGCAGACGCTGTGTGGGTCCCCGACTTCGGGTTGGAGACTTGGTTTGGTTATCTTCTCCTCATATTCCTATGAAGGTCTCCTCTCCTAAGTTTAAACCTCGTTTTATTGGTCCGTATAGGATTTCTGAGGTTCTTAATCCTGTGTCTTTTCGTCTGACCCTTCCAGATTCTTTTTCCATACATAACGTATTCCATAGGTCATTGTTGCGGAGATACGTGGCACCTATGGTTCCATCTGTTGATCCTCCTGCCCCGGTTTTGGTGGAGGGGGAGTTGGAGTATATTGTGGAGAAGATTTTGGATTCTCGTGTTTCAAGGCGGAAACTCCAGTATCTGGTTAAGTGGAAGGGTTATGCTCAGGAAGATAATTCCTGGGTCTTTGCTTCTGATGTCCATGCTCCCGATCTTGTTCGTGCCTTTCATATGGCTCATCCTGGTCGTCCTGGGAGCTCTGGTGAGGGTTCGGTGACCCCTCCTCAAGGGGGGGTACTGTTGTGAATTCTGTGGCAGAGCTCCCTCCTGTGGTCACAAGTGGTACTTCGGCTGGTTCTCTCTGTGAGCTTCCGTTGGTGGAGGAAAGTGGTACTGCGGCTTCTGAGTTTCCTTCCTCAGGTGATGTGGTGAAGTCGTTAGGTGCTGCTCTATTTAACTCCACCTAGTGCTTTGATCTTGGCCTCCAGTCTATGTTCTAGTATTGGACCTGTTTCCTCCTGGATCGTTCCTGTGGCTTGCTGCTCTGCATAGCTAAGTTCCTCTTTGCTATTTGTTTGCTGTTCTTTTCTGTCCAGCTTGTCAATTTGTTTTTTACTGCTTGCTGGAAGCTCTGGGACGCAGAGGGTGTACCTCCGTGCCGTTAGTTCGGTACAGAGGGTCTTTTAGCCCCCTTTGCGTGGTTTTTGTAGGGTTTTGTGTTGACCGCAAAGTTACCTTTCCTATCCTCGCTCTGTTCAGAAAGTTGGGCCTCACTTTGCTAAATCTATTTCATCTCTACGTTTGTCTTTTCATCTTAACTCACAGTCATTATATGTGGGGGCTGCCTTTTCCTTTGGGGTATTTCTCTGAGGCAAGGTAGGCTTATTTTCTATCTTCAGGCTAGCTAGTTTCTCAGGCCGTGCCGAGTTGCATAGGGAGCGTTAGGCGCAATCCACGGCTGCCTTTAGTGTGGTTTGAGAGGATTAGGGATTGCGGTCAACAGAGTTCCCACGTCTCAGAGCTCGTTCTTGTTTTTTGGGTTATTGCCAGGTCACTGTATGTGCGCTGACCTCTATGTCTATTGTGGTACTGAATTACCTTTCATAACAGAGGAGGGCCTGTGTTAGCGTGCAGAGTACCTACCCAGGTCATGTGTCCTGTCGCAGCGCTGTGCCGTCCGGGAGGGGAGGAGTGTAGCCGGCGTCCAGGAGCTCCTTGCATCAAAGATAGCTGCCGAGATTATGTGGAGCGCTTCTCAGTGTGCGAGAAGCGCTAAACCGGTAGGCGGGGCCTCGCGCGTGATGTGGGCGTAGCCGCAGCCTAGCTGGGGCCGAAGCCGCCACACTCTTGATGAGGAGGTGGAGAGGGACTGAGGAGCTCCATGCAGCACCGCTGTTCTTCAATGGTGGTGCCGAGGGAGGGCAGCCGGACTGTGCATATGAAAGGTGGCCTCTGTATATCCTAAGGGTTCACTCCCCTAGGATTTCACAGGGCTAGGTCTCGGCCGTAAATCCCACGTCGCAGGAGAGGGTACGGGGAGGTGAAACTCACTGTGCTCGCCTGTTGATGTTTTGTGGGAGATCGACCCCCTTCAAAGGGTCTGTTGCCCCATCATCCTCTTGTGCAAAAAGGTAACAAAAATAAAAATAAGAAAGTCTGAAAACACAGACACAGTGTGCCTCCTACGGACACTAGGCAAGAACTGGTATTATCCAGAGCCAGTGGGTGGTGTATACTGCAGAGGAGGAGCTAACCTTTATTGTATTTAGTGTCAGCCTCCTAGTGGCAGCAGCATACATCCATGGGCCTGTGTCCCCCAATGTGGCGATGGAGAAAAAAAGTTTGTAAGCAAAGTTACAAAATTAATGCATTAGAATATTTAAAAAGCTGAAAGATCTACCCAGTGTTAAGACAAGTCATACACAAATTTAAAGGGAATGTGGATTTAAAAAAAGGGAAAGGAGCACCATTGTGATTATTTTTTTTAATTGTTCCCTCTGTTAGCAAATCTGTAATGTTACATAGTTATTAAAGGGGTTGTCCACTACTTTCAATTAACCCCCCAATGTACCCCCCCGGGGCCCCTAATGAATTGTGCAATTACCTTCCGTTGCCTTTTTCGCCTGTGAGCGGCGCTATTCTGGCTGCTGGGTCCAGGTTACGTGACCCCCAGGCTGCAGCCGCCGCTCATTTCCGCCGACGTCACGTCAATTTCCAGACTCTAAAAATTGACGTGACGTCAGCAGCAGGCGTGACCCAGCCTCACAGTCAGCAGTCACTCAGCAAGAGTGACTGGGCTGTGGGCGGTGCTGGGGGCTGCCTGCAGGGCTGTGCTGGGGGGCGGGCGGGACTGACTGTGTGTGTGCTCACGGCTCAGTGCTGGGATGATGGGATCTGCAGGTCGGCGGGGCTGTACTGCTGTCGCTGGGGGTCTGCCCGCCGGCGGCCGGTGTCTGCCCGCCGGCGGCCGGTGTCTGCCCGCCGGCGGCCGGTGTCTGCCCGCCGGCGGCCGGTGTCTGCCCGCCGGCGGCCGGTGTCTGCCCGCCGGCGGCCGGTGTCTGCCCGCCGGCGGCCGGTGTCTGCCCGCCGGCGGCCGGTGTCTGCCCGCCGGCGGCCGGTGTCTGCCCGCCGGCGGCCGGTGTCTGCCCGCCGGCGGCCGGTGTCTGCCCGCCGGCGGCCGGTGTCTGCCCGCCGGCGGCCGGTGTCTGCTGTGTGTGTGTAGGCAGGCATCGTCTGATGGGACTACAAGTCCCATCGAGCTCTGCCTGCTACACTGACAGTGAGTGACACATTAGCCAATGATGGGACAGTAGTAGTCCCATCATCTGGCTAATGTGTTGAATGTAAAAAAAAAAACACACAGTACATACATACAACACACACCATGTGACATCATGCAACACATGCACCATGCGACATGCACCATGCGACGACATGCACCAACATGCAACATGCTACATGCACCATGCGACGAAATGCACCATGCGACAACATGCTACATGCACCATGCGACGACATACACCATGCGACAAGCTACATGCACCATGCGACGACATGCACCATGCAGCGACATGCACCATGCGACGACATGCACCATGCGACAACATGCGCCATGCTACATGCACCATGCGACGATATGCACCATGTGACATGCTACATGCACCGACATGCACCATGCGACGACATGCGTCATGCTACATGCGACGACATGCACCATGCGACAACATGCACCATGCGACGATATGCACAATGCGACATGCTACATGCACCATGCGACGACATGCACCATTTGACCACATGCGCCATGCGACAACATGCACCATGCGACGACATGCACCATGCGACGACATTTACCAAGTGCCGACATGCACCATGCTACATGCACCGACATGCTACATGCACCATGCGACGACATGCTCCATGCGCCGACATGCAACATGCACCATGCGACGACATGCTCCATGCGCCGACATGCAACATGCACCATGCGACGACATGCACCATGCAACGACATGCGACATACAGTAAATACATACATACTACAGACATACAGTACATATAACAGAGTACATACTCACCATCACTTGTCACTTTGTTCCCCGAGGCCATTGTCACCTGTAAAAAATATTAAAATAATAAACAAACAATATACTCCCTGTCCGCAGAAATCCAATTAAAACGAGTGTCCCACGACGATCTCCCGTGGAAAGCAGGAGCATCAGCTGATGCGACCGCTTCCCAGGGGCACAATGATGGAAGGTATCCTTCCATCATGTATTCCTCACAACGTATTCCTACGCCCCGGTGAGAAAATAGTCCCTAGTCTCACTATTGGCATTGCTGGGTGAGACATTTTCCCACGCAGCAATTGCCATAAAGTGAGACTTTGAACTATAGTAACCTCAGTGATGCACTGCAGGAGCCATTGTCTCCTGTCCGTGTGTCACTGAAGGTCCTATAGAGCAGTGACATCACCAGAAAATTGTGCGGGAGCCAACGCCGTTTTTTTTCGCTTTTAAAAAAAAAAAAAAAAATTCAACGCTCATTAAGGCCTCTTTCACTCTTGCGTCGGTACGGGTCCATCGCTATGCGTCGGGCCGACGTACCGACGCACGTTGTGAAATTTGTGCACGACGTGTGCAGCGGATGCAGTTTTTCAACGCATCCGCTGCCCATTCTGAAGTGCGGGGAGGAGGGGGCAAAGTTTCTGCCGCGCATGCGCGCTAGAAAATGGCGGGCGCGACGGCCAAAAATTTTTTCAATTGAACGTTTTTTCGTGCCGACGGTCCGCCAAAACACGACGGAGGCGATGTCTGGCCATCCGTCACGATCCGTCGCTAATACAAGTCTATGGGTAATCCTGCGAGCACATTTGCAGGATCCGTTTTTTTGCACCGGATCGTTTTTTTCCGCCAGATCCGTTTTTTTCAACCGAATCCGTTTTTATCCGCCGGATCCATTTTTTTCCACCGGATGTTTTTTTTTTCCGCCAGATCTGTTTTATCTCATAGAGTTGTATTAGCGCCGGATTGCGCCTGATGGCCACACGTTTAATCCGTTTTTGCAGGATCCGTCAAAAAAGCTGTTTCCGCCGGACGGAAAACACATACAGAGGAACGGTTTTTCGGTACATCGAAAAAATGCACAGCGACTGATCTAGCAAAGAACGGATGAAATGTGTGGCCATCAGACGCACTCCGGCGCTAATAGAACTCTATGAGAAAAAAACGAATCTGGCGGAAAAAAACGATCAGGTGGAAAAAAAACGGATACGGCGGAAAAAAACGGATCCTGCAAATGTGCTCGCAGGATGCGTTTTGTACCCATAGACTTGTATTAGCAACGGATCCGTCGTGTTTTGGCGTACGTGGCTGGAACTCCGCCCCCTCCTCCACGCTCATCACAATGGGCAGCGGATGCGTTGTAAAACTGCATCCGCTGCCCACGTTGTGCTAAATTTAGCATAACGTCCGTCAGTACGTCTGGCCGAAGGTTTGCGACGGCCCCGTACCGACGCAAGTGTGAAAGTAGCCTTACATCTGAATTTGCTGAGTATAATGCAGCCACCCCAGAGTATAATGTAACCCCCCAAATAATATAATGCAGCCCCCCATAGAGTATGATGCAATCACCCCTTATAGAATATAAATATAATACAGCCCCCCATAGAATATAATGTAGCCCCGAATAGAATAGAATGCAGCCCACCTCCCCATAGAATCTAATGCAGCCCCATCAAAGAGTATGATGCAATCATCCCTCATAAAATCTAATACAGCCCCCCATAGAATATAATGCAGCCCACCTCCCCATAATATATAATGTAGCCCCCATTGAACATAATGTAGCCCCCATTGAATATAATGCAGCCCCCCATAGTATATAAGACAGCCTCCCCATAGAAAGACAGCCTCCCCATAGAATATAATAAACCCCCCATAGTATATAAGACAGCCTCCCCCATAGAATAGAATATACCCCCGCAATAGTATATAACACAGCCACATAGTATATAACACGGCCTCCCCCATAGAATATACCTCCCATAGTATATATCAAAGCCCGCATATAATATAGCACAACTTGAATAGTATATAGCAGAGGTCCCCAACTCCAGTCCTCAAGGCCCACCAACAGGTCATGTTTTCAGGATTTCCTTTGCATTGCACAGGTGATGCAATTATTACCTGGGCAAGACTAAGGAAATCCTGAAAACATGACAGGTTGGTGGGCCTTGAGGACTGGAGTTGGGGACCCCTGGTATATAGCACAGCCTGCATAATATAGCACAGCCCGTGTAGTAGTATACAGCACAGGCCGGGTCGTAGTATATACAGCAGAGCCCGCGTAGTAGTATACAGCACAGCCCGGGTCGTAGTATATACAGCACAGCCCGCGTAGTAGTATATACAGCACAGCCCGCGTAGTAGTATATACAGCACAGCCCACACAGTGATATATACACAGCATAGCCCACACAGTGGTATATACACAGCACAGCCCGGGTCGTAGTATATACAGCACAGCCCGCGTAGTAGTATACACAGCACAGCCCACACAGTGATATATAAACAGCATAGCCCACACAGTGGTATATACACAGCACAGCCCACACAGTGGTATATACACAGCACAGCCCACATAGTGGTATATACAGCACAACCCACATCTCATCCCCCGATAATGGCTCCACAGTCCAGTAAAAAAAAAAAAAAAAAAAAAACTCTCCCCTAACCTTTCCTCTTGCCCGCGCTGCTCCTGGCTCCTGTCTCGGCGGCAGTCTGCCCGGGACACAGCAGGTGTGCGATGATATGACGTCATCGCGCACCCGCAGTGTCAGAGGCAGAGCGGGGAATGATGGGAGAGGGAACGTCAGCGGACGCTCTCTCCTCCATCATTGCATTGAACTATACCGGCGTCATAGACGCCGGTATAGTTGAATGCGGCGGCACTGGCAGGAGTAGGGGGGAAAGAGTGCAGAGGCCCACTACTGGCACCGGCCCTTCTGGCATTTGCCAGAAGTGCCCGATGGCCAGTCCGGCCCTGTTCACCGCCCACACACTTCCCTCCTCCTGAACTGCAGCATTTCTCGGACCCACATCCGCAGCAAAACTGCAGATATTTGTTACATCTCAATGAAAGTCTGAGGCCGGAGTCACACGTCACTCTACAGCGAGATACGGCCGAGTCTCGCAGGTTAAATACAAGCTCTGGCACCGGCACTCCGGAGCGGAGCGTGCGGCTCCATGTATTGCTACGCGGCCGCGCGCTCCGCTCCAGAGTGCCGGTGCCAGAGCTTGGTTTTAACCTGCGAGACTCGGTCGTATTTTGCTGTAGTGTGATCCCGGCGTAAGGGCGCAGAAACGCTGCAGTTCGGCACAAAAGAAGTGACATGCTGCGGAGAAAAAAAAAAGCTGCGTTTCGGTGCGGCCTTTTCCGCAGCATGTGCACAACAAGTCTGCGGCTCCCATAGACTTACATTGGTTGTGCACTACACTGCGGATTTGATGCAATTCCGTACGGCAAAAAACGCTGCGGATCTGCAATCAAATCCTCAACGTGTGCACACAGCCTTAGCATTTAGTGAACCTAGTAAAAAGGCAAGCAAAAAACAAGTGTGGGATTGCACTTTTTTATCAATTTCATCGCACTTTGAATTTTTTTCACATTTTCTGTTACACGACATGGTAAAACTAATGGTGTCGTTCAAAAGTAGAACTTGTCCCGCAAAAGACAAGCCCTCACATGGCCATATTGACGGAAACATTATGGCTCTGGAAAGAAGGGGAGCGATAAACGAAAAAAGCTCCAGGGGTGAAGGGGTTTAGAAACATGGATATGGACAGATCTATGGAAATAGATATATAGATATATCTGTATGTATCTATCTATCTATCCCATATCTATCTAAGTCTATCTATCTGTCTGTGTCTATCTATCTATCCCATATCTATCTGTCTCTCTGTGTCTATATCTATCTCATATCTATCTATCTCTCTAGCTAATATCTCTCTAGCTAATATCTCTCTAGCTAATATCTCTCTAGCTAATATCTATCCATCTATCCCATATCTATCCATCTATCCCATATCTATCTATCTATCTATCCCATATCTATCTATCTAATATCTATCTATCTATTATCTATCTAATATCTATCTATCCCATATCTATCTATCTATCAGTCTGTCTATCTATCCCATATCTATCTATCTATCCATCCATCTATCCCATATCTATCTATCTATCCATCCCATATCTATCTATCTATTCTATCTATCTAATATCTATCTATCCCATATCTATCTATTTATCTATCTAATATCTATCTAATATCTATTTATCTAATATCTATCTATCCTATTTCTATCTATTTATCTAATATCTATTTATCTAATATCTATCTATGTAGCACATATTTATCTATCTATCTATTATCTATCTATCTATCTATCCCACATTTATCTATCTATCTATCTATCTATCTATCTATCTATCTATCTATCTATCTATCTATCTATCTATCTCTGTGTGTAATGAAGTGTGGGTTGGACAAATGTAAAAGAGGAGTTGGACAGAAATGACACCACAAATCTTTTTGAAGAGAGAGGAGGGAGAGGTTTGGGTGTGTTTTTGGAGTGGGTGTGCTAGGTTCGGGCTTAGTGGCAGTGCAATGCATCATGGAACTTGTAGTATTAGAGCACAATAACTCAGGAGAAAGGAAGTTGTCGATTAACCCCATGAGAGCTGAATCCAGCACTGAAGATGTGCTGCTACAGCATGATAACAGGTAATATTGCTAAAATAAACACAGTAGATGTTTTCAGTGGCACATAATAGCAAGATTTATGAAAAAAAAAAAAAACTTTATAGTAGTGGACAACTTCTTTAAGGTTGAAGGAAGACTATAAGTCCATCTAGTTCAACCCATAGCCTAACCTAACATGCCCTAACATGTTGATCCAGAGGAAGGCAAAAAAAAAACCAAGTGGCAAAGAGTAAGCACCACATTGGGGAAAAAAATTCCTTCCCGACTCCACATACGGCAATCAGACTAGTTCCCTGGATCAACGCCCTATCAAGGAATCTAGTGTATATACCCTGTAACATTATACTTTTCCAGAAATGCATCCAGTCCCCTCTTAAATTTAAGTAATGAATCACTCATTACAACATCATGTGTGTCCTGAGTGCATTAAAGTACTTATCCTTCACCACCTTCTGTCGCTTCCAGCGCTGCTCCGGTCCTCTTCTGTTTCAGGTCACGTCAGCCCAGACTGGCCAGCTCACACCGTCGACTGCTAGTTCTTTTCTTACATTCAGAAAGTGACCTCTTTTCATCCACACAGAAGATACGGTCACCGTGTCACCTTGCTGGTCACAAATGTTGTAGGAAAGAGCAGAAAGAGCTGGAAACGCCAGCTAAATGTGACTTGACGCCTTCACCCACAAGCCTGTTTTCACCTTCATGATCGGGGCAAGTTTTACAATTCTGACCAGTGTCACTTAATGAGATAATGACTCTAGAATGCTTCAACGGATTCCACTGATTTCGAGAAAGTGTTTTCATGACATATTGTACTTTACGATAGTGTTAAAATTTATTCGATATGACTTTGAAAAAAAAAATTGTAAAAATTTTTTTGTAAATTTTGCAATTTTCAAACTTATTTTTATGCCCTTAAATCAGAGACATACCGTATATACTTGAGTATAAGCCGACCCTCCTAATTTTGACACAAAAAAACTGGGAAAACTTAATGACTCGAGTATAAGCCTAGGGTGGGAAATGCAGCAGCTACCGGTAAATGTCAAAAATAAAAATAGATACCAATTAAAGTAAAATTAATTGAGACATCAGTAGGTTAAGTGTTTTTGAATATTCATATTGAATCAGGAGCCCCATATGATGATCCATAAAGTTTATGATGGGCCCCATAAGATGCTCCATATTAAAATATGCCCCCTATAATCCTGCATAAAGGTTAATAATGGCCCCATAGGATTCTCCATAGACACATTTGCCCAATATAATGCTGCACAAATGTTGATTATTGCCACATAAGATGCTCCATAAAGATATTTGCCCCATATAGTGCTGAACAAACGTTGATTATGGCCCTGTAAAGACACTTGCCCCATATAGTGCCGCACAAACGTTATGGCCCCAGAAGATGCTCCATACAGACACATGCCCCATTTGCTGTTGCTGCGATAAAAAAAAAAAAAAAAAATCACATACTCACCTCTCCGTCGCTCAGGCCCCCGGCACTTTCAATATTCACCTGACTTCGTTCCCGCGCCGCTCCATCTTCAGCACTGACGTTCAGGCAGAGGGCGCGCACTAACCACGTCACCATGCCTTCTGACCTGAGCGTCACTGCTGAAGACAGAGAGGCGGCTGGAACGGGGAACAGGTGACTATCGCGCAGCGCTGCGCTCATTATACTCACCTGCTCCTGGCGTGGTGCAGTCCATGCTTCCCCGGCGCTGCTGCTTCTTCCTCTATTGAGCGGTCACCGTTACCGCACATTACAGTAATGAATATGCGACTCCACCCTTATGGAAGGTGGAGCCGCATATTCATTACTGTAATGAGCGGTACCATGTGACCGCTCTGTACAGGAAGAAGCTGCCGACGCTGGGGAAAAGACATGCAGGGACCGCGCCAAGGAGCAGGTGAGTATAATTAGCCCCCGCTCCCCTTCCCCTGCCGACCCCTGGGTATGACTCGAGTATAAGCCGAGAGGGGGACTTTCAGCCCCAAAAAATGGGCTAAAACCCTCGGCTTATACTTGAGTATATACGGTATGTCACCCAAAATAGTTGATAAATACCATTTCCCACATGTCTACTTTACATCAGCACAATTTTTGAATGTTTTTTTGTTAAGAAGTTATAACGGTTAAAAGTTGACTAACGATTTTTCATTTGCCCAACAAATTTTACAAAACCATTTTTTTGAGGGACCACATTAGATTTGAAGTGACTTTGAAGAGCCCATATGACAGTACCTAAAAGTGACATTTAAAAAAAAATAAAAAAAACTGCACCCCTCAAGATGCTCAAAACCACATTCAAAGACCCCTTCACCTGCCACTATGATTCTCCAGGTTATTAAGAGTTCATAGACACCAAACATGTCTAGGTTGTTTTTTATTTAGGTGCTGACAAAAAAAAAAATTAACAATTTTCTGAGACCCCTAGCGTCACATCCGGGGCTGGTTGAGGGCTTATTTTTGTGTACGGAGCCGATGGTTTCTATTGATACCATTTTGATATGAATACGGTCTTTTGATCGCCCGTTGTTGCATTTTAATAAGATGTTACTACGACCCCCCAAAAATTCTGCCGTTTTGACATTTTTTTTCTGCTACGCCGTTTACCAATCAGATTAATTCTTTTTATAGCTTGATACGAGAAATTCTCAAAGCGGCGATACGTGCATTTTTAATTTTGTTTAATTTGTTTTATTTTGAATGGGGCAAATGGAGGGTGATCTGAACTTTTATATATTGTTTAATATTTTTAAAAACTTTTTTTTCACTTTACATTGGCTTCAATAGTCTCCATAGAGACTAGAAACTGCGATCTTCCAATTGCTTGTGCTGCTCTATGGAGCAGAAATGCTCACTTGCTATGAGCGACGACCACTCACAGCAATCCGGCAATGACAACCACAAGGTTCTGCTTACAAAACCCGGATTGTCATGCCAACCCATCGGTGACCCACGGTCATGTGACACGGGCACGTATGGGCAGGATTAGTGACGATCACATTAAAACACGACAGTGCCATTTAACAGGTTAACAGTCGCGGGTGGATCGAGATTCCACCCACGGCTTTTAGGGGCACATATCAGCTGTTCAAAACAGCTGACATGTGCCAGAGTCTACATCAAAGGGAGAAGGAATCTGGCTATTAGGAGCAGTGCCTAGTAAAAAGACTATAAAGGCACAGATGATTGGCCTCGGGGAGACCAAAACATCCAACACTGCGGAGACACCATCACGTGTTTCTCAACGCAGTGATTCCAGAACACTGCCCCCATCCCTTATGGGAAATATGCAAATGCAAGTAAAGAAGCTGCGGAGACACCATCACGTGTTTCTCGACGCAAGCAGTGAATAGCCAGGCCTTTCCCCGGGAAGGAACAACCACGGGAAGGGCAGCATCCTATGAAGGAAAGCCACCTATGCCAAGCATGGTATCCATCCACAGACAGCTGTTTCGGGGTTTTTGCCCCTCATCAGTGTGGAGTAGGAATCTGGCTATTAGGAGCAGTGCCTAGTAAAAAGACTATAAAGGCACAGATGATTGGCCTCGGGGAGACCAAAACATCCAACACTGCGGAGACACCATCACGTGTTTCTCAACGCAGTGATTCCAGAACACTGCCCCCATCCCTTATGGGAAATATGCAAATGCAAGTAAAGAAGCTGCGGAGACACCATCACGTGTTTCTCGACGCAAGCAGTGAATAGCCAGGCCTTTCCCCGGGAAGGAACAACCACGGGAAGGGCAGCATCCTATGAAGGAAAGCCACCTATGCCAAGCATGGTATCCATCCACAGACAGCTGTTTCGGGGTTTTTGCCCCTCATCAGTGTGGAGTAGGAATCTGGCTATTAGGAGCAGTGCCTAGTAAAAAGACTATAAAGGCACAGATGATTGGCCTCGGGGAGACCAAAACATCCAACACTGCGGAGACACCATCACGTGTTTCTCAACGCAGTGATTCCAGAACACTGCCCCCATCCCTTATGGGAAATATGCAAATGCAAGTAAAGAAGCTGCGGAGACACCATCACGTGTTTCTCGACGCAAGCAGTGAATAGCCAGGCCTTTCCCCGGGAAGGAACAACCACGGGAAGGGCAGCATCCTATGAAGGAAAGCCACCTATGCCAAGCATGGTATCCATCCACAGACAGCTGTTTCGGGGTTTTTGCCCCTCATCAGTGTGGAGTAGGAATCTGGCTATTAGGAGCAGTGCCTAGTAAAAAGACTATAAAGGCACAGATGATTGGCCTCGGGGAGACCAAAACATCCAACACTGCGGAGACACCATCACGTGTTTCTCAACGCAGTGATTCCAGAACACTGCCCCCATCCCTTATGGGAAATATGCAAATGCAAGTAAAGAAGCTGCGGAGACACCATCACGTGTTTCTCGACGCAAGCAGTGAATAGCCAGGCCTTTCCCCGGGAAGGAACAACCACGGGAAGGGCAGCATCCTATGAAGGAAAGCCACCTATGCCAAGCATGGTATCCATCCACAGACAGCTGTTTCGGGGTTTTTGCCCCTCATCAGTGTGGAGTAGGAATCTGGCTATTAGGAGCAGTGCCTAGTAAAAAGACTATAAAGGCACAGATGATTGGCCTCGGGGAGACCAAAACATCCAACACTGCGGAGACACCATCACGTGTTTCTCAACGCAGTGATTCCAGAACACTGCCCCCATCCCTTATGGGAAATATGCAAATGCAAGTAAAGAAGCTGCGGAGACACCATCACGTGTTTCTCGACGCAAGCAGTGAATAGCCAGGCCTTTCCCCGGGAAGGAACAACCACGGGAAGGGCAGCATCCTATGAAGGAAAGCCACCTATGCCAAGCATGGTATCCATCCACAGACAGCTGTTTCGGGGTTTTTGCCCCTCATCAGTGTGGAGTAGGAATCTGGCTATTAGGAGCAGTGCCTAGTAAAAAGACTATAAAGGCACAGATGATTGGCCTCGGGGAGACCAAAACATCCAACACTGCGGAGACACCATCACGTGTTTCTCAACGCAGTGATTCCAGAACACTGCCCCCATCCCTTATGGGAAATATGCAAATGCAAGTAAAGAAGCTGCGGAGACACCATCACGTGTTTCTCGACGCAAGCAGTGAATAGCCAGGCCTTTCCCCGGGAAGGAACAACCACGGGAAGGGCAGCATCCTATGAAGGAAAGCCACCTATGCCAAGCATGGTATCCATCCACAGACAGCTGTTTCGGGGTTTTTGCCCCTCATCAGTGTGGAGTAGGAATCTGGCTATTAGGAGCAGTGCCTAGTAAAAAGACTATAAAGGCACAGATGATTGGCCTCGGGGAGACCAAAACATCCAACACTGCGGAGACACCATCACGTGTTTCTCAACGCAGTGATTCCAGAACACTGCCCCCATCCCTTATGGGAAATATGCAAATGCAAGTAAAGAAGCTGCGGAGACACCATCACGTGTTTCTCGACGCAAGCAGTGAATAGCCAGGCCTTTCCCCGGGAAGGAACAACCACGGGAAGGGCAGCATCCTATGAAGGAAAGCCACCTATGCCAAGCATGGTATCCATCCACAGACAGCTGTTTCGGGGTTTTTGCCCCTCATCAGTGTGGAGTAGGAATCTGGCTATTAGGAGCAGTGCCTAGTAAAAAGACTATAAAGGCACAGATGATTGGCCTCGGGGAGACCAAAACATCCAACACTGCGGAGACACCATCACGTGTTTCTCAACGCAGTGATTCCAGAACACTGCCCCCATCCCTTATGGGAAATATGCAAATGCAAGTAAAGAAGCTGCGGAGACACCATCACGTGTTTCTCGACGCAAGCAGTGAATAGCCAGGCCTTTCCCCGGGAAGGAACAACCACGGGAAGGGCAGCATCCTATGAAGGAAAGCCACCTATGCCAAGCATGGTATCCATCCACAGACAGCTGTTTCGGGGTTTTTGCCCCTCATCAGTGTGGAGTAGGAATCTGGCTATTAGGAGCAGTGCCTAGTAAAAAGACTATAAAGGCACAGATGATTGGCCTCGGGGAGACCAAAACATCCAACACTGCGGAGACACCATCACGTGTTTCTCAACGCAGTGATTCCAGAACACTGCCCCCATCCCTTATGGGAAATATGCAAATGCAAGTAAAGAAGCTGCGGAGACACCATCACGTGTTTCTCGACGCAAGCAGTGAATAGCCAGGCCTTTCCCCGGGAAGGAACAACCACGGGAAGGGCAGCATCCTATGAAGGAAAGCCACCTATGCCAAGCATGGTATCCATCCACAGACAGCTGTTTCGGGGTTTTTGCCCCTCATCAGTGTGGAGTAGGAATCTGGCTATTAGGAGCAGTGCCTAGTAAAAAGACTATAAAGGCACAGATGATTGGCCTCGGGGAGACCAAAACATCCAACACTGCGGAGACACCATCACGTGTTTCTCAACGCAGTGATTCCAGAACACTGCCCCCATCCCTTATGGGAAATATGCAAATGCAAGTAAAGAAGCTGCGGAGACACCATCACGTGTTTCTCGACGCAAGCAGTGAATAGCCAGGCCTTTCCCCGGGAAGGAACAACCACGGGAAGGGCAGCATCCTATGAAGGAAAGCCACCTATGCCAAGCATGGTACCCCGAAACAGCTGTCTGTGGATGGATACCATGCTTGGCATAGGTGGCTTTCCTTCATAGGATGCTGCCCTTCCCGTGGTTGTTCCTTCCCGGGGAAAGGCCTGGCTATTCACTGCTTGCGTCGAGAAACACGTGATGGTGTCTCCGCAGCTTCTTTACTTGCATTTGCATATTTCCCATAAGGGATGGGGGCAGTGTTCTGGAATCACTGCGTTGAGAAACACGTGATGGTGTCTCCGCAGTGTTGGATGTTTTGGTCTCCCCGAGGCCAATCATCTGTGCCTTTATAGTCTTTTTACTAGGCACTGCTCCTAATAGCCAGATTCCTACTCCACACTGATGAGGGGCAAAATACCCCGAAACAGCTGTCTGTGGATGGATACCATGCTTGGCATAGGTGGCTTTCCTTCATAGGATGCTGCCCTTCCCGTGGTTGTTCCTTCCCGGGGAAAGGCCTGGCTATTCACTGCTTGCGTCGAGAAACACGTGATGGTGTCTCCGCAGCTTCTTTACTTGCATTTGCATATTTCCCATAAGGGATGGGGGCAGTGTTCTGGAATCACTGCGTTGAGAAACACGTGATGGTGTCTCCGCAGTGTTGGATGTTTTGGTCTCCCCGAGGCCAATCATCTGTGCCTTTATAGTCTTTTTACTAGGCACTGCTCCTAATAGCCAGATTCCTACTCCACACTGATGAGGGGCAAAAACCCCGAAACAGCTGTCTGTGGATGGATACCATGCTTGGCATAGGTGGCTTTCCTTCATAGGATGCTGCCCTTCCCGTGGTTGTTCCTTCCCGGGGAAAGGCCTGGCTATTCACTGCTTGCGTCGAGAAACACGTGATGGTGTCTCCGCAGCTTCTTTACTTGCATTTGCATATTTCCCATAAGGGATGGGGGCAGTGTTCTGGAATCACTGCGTTGAGAAACACGTGATGGTGTCTCCGCAGTGTTGGATGTTTTGGTCTCCCCGAGGCCAATCATCTGTGCCTTTATAGTCTTTTTACTAGGCACTGCTCCTAATAGCCAGATTCCTACTCCACACTGATGAGGGGCAAAAACCCCGAAACAGCTGTCTGTGGATGGATACCATGCTTGGCATAGGTGGCTTTCCTTCATAGGATGCTGCCCTTCCCGTGGTTGTTCCTTCCCGGGGAAAGGCCTGGCTATTCACTGCTTGCGTCGAGAAACACGTGATGGTGTCTCCGCAGCTTCTTTACTTGCATTTGCATATTTCCCATAAGGGATGGGGGCAGTGTTCTGGAATCACTGCGTTGAGAAACACGTGATGGTGTCTCCGCAGTGTTGGATGTTTTGGTCTCCCCGAGGCCAATCATCTGTGCCTTTATAGTCTTTTTACTAGGCACTGCTCCTAATAGCCAGATTCCTACTCCACACTGATGAGGGGCAAAAACCCCGAAACAGCTGTCTGTGGATGGATACCATGCTTGGCATAGGTGGCTTTCCTTCATAGGATGCTGCCCTTCCCGTGGTTGTTCCTTCCCGGGGAAAGGCCTGGCTATTCACTGCTTGCGTCGAGAAACACGTGATGGTGTCTCCGCAGCTTCTTTACTTGCATTTGCATATTTCCCATAAGGGATGGGGGCAGTGTTCTGGAATCACTGCGTTGAGAAACACGTGATGGTGTCTCCGCAGTGTTGGATGTTTTGGTCTCCCCGAGGCCAATCATCTGTGCCTTTATAGTCTTTTTACTAGGCACTGCTCCTAATAGCCAGATTCCTACTCCACACTGATGAGGGGCAAAAACCCCGAAACAGCTGTCTGTGGATGGATACCATGCTTGGCATAGGTGGCTTTCCTTCATAGGATGCTGCCCTTCCCGTGGTTGTTCCTTCCCGGGGAAAGGCCTGGCTATTCACTGCTTGCGTCGAGAAACACGTGATGGTGTCTCCGCAGCTTCTTTACTTGCATTTGCATATTTCCCATAAGGGATGGGGGCAGTGTTCTGGAATCACTGCGTTGAGAAACACGTGATGGTGTCTCCGCAGTGTTGGATGTTTTGGTCTCCCCGAGGCCAATCATCTGTGCCTTTATAGTCTTTTTACTAGGCACTGCTCCTAATAGCCAGATTCCTACTCCACACTGATGAGGGGCAAAAACCCCGAAACAGCTGTCTGTGGATGGATACCATGCTTGGCATAGGTGGCTTTCCTTCATAGGATGCTGCCCTTCCCGTGGTTGTTCCTTCCCGGGGAAAGGCCTGGCTATTCACTGCTTGCGTCGAGAAACACGTGATGGTGTCTCCGCAGCTTCTTTACTTGCATTTGCATATTTCCCATAAGGGATGGGGGCAGTGTTCTGGAATCACTGCGTTGAGAAACACGTGATGGTGTCTCCGCAGTGTTGGATGTTTTGGTCTCCCCGAGGCCAATCATCTGTGCCTTTATAGTCTTTTTACTAGGCACTGCTCCTAATAGCCAGATTCCTACTCCACACTGATGAGGGGCAAAAACCCCGAAACAGCTGTCTGTGGATGGATACCATGCTTGGCATAGGTGGCTTTCCTTCATAGGATGCTGCCCTTCCCGTGGTTGTTCCTTCCCGGGGAAAGGCCTGGCTATTCACTGCTTGCGTCGAGAAACACGTGATGGTGTCTCCGCAGCTTCTTTACTTGCATTTGCATATTTCCCATAAGGGATGGGGGCAGTGTTCTGGAATCACTGCGTTGAGAAACACGTGATGGTGTCTCCGCAGTGTTGGATGTTTTGGTCTCCCCGAGGCCAATCATCTGTGCCTTTATAGTCTTTTTACTAGGCACTGCTCCTAATAGCCAGATTCCTACTCCACACTGATGAGGGGCAAAAACCCCGAAACAGCTGTCTGTGGATGGATACCATGCTTGGCATAGGTGGCTTTCCTTCATAGGATGCTGCCCTTCCCGTGGTTGTTCCTTCCCGGGGAAAGGCCTGGCTATTCACTGCTTGCGTCGAGAAACACGTGATGGTGTCTCCGCAGCTTCTTTACTTGCATTTGCATATTTCCCATAAGGGATGGGGGCAGTGTTCTGGAATCACTGCGTTGAGAAACACGTGATGGTGTCTCCGCAGTGTTGGATGTTTTGGTCTCCCCGAGGCCAATCATCTGTGCCTTTATACATCAAAGGGAGAGACACGACATGCACAGTACATGCACGGCATATGTCGTGAAGGGGATAACCCTTAAGGCGCTTCACAGAAATGTTTGGCATGTGGAAGGAAAAAAAAAACAACATTTTAACTATGTCACAAAAATTTTCACTTTAGATCAAACAGTTTTTATTCGCACATCAGAGGAGAGAGAAATGGGGTCCCCCAATACCCCCATGTAGCTCCGATGTCCCTGCAACCCTACCCACCACCCCGCGCGAAGTTCCCCGGGCCGCCGGAGTCTTCTTCCGAAAAGAAAAGGGTGGGCGCATACGCAGTGCGCCCGCCGAGATCTGCCGGCCGGCATCCGGCAAAAATAGGACATTTTTCCTATTGGTTCATTTTGATCACTGTGATAAACCTTATCACAGTGATCAAAAAAAAATATGAATAAATAAAACCCACCTTTATCACCCCCTTAGTTAGGTAAAATTAATGAAATAAAAAAATATGTATTAATTTCCATTTTTCCTTAAGGGTTAGGGTTGGGCTAAAGTGAGCTGTGCTAAAGCTAGGGCTGGAGCTAAAGTTAGGGTTGGGATTACGGTTAGGGTTGGGATTATTGGTGTGTTAGGGGTCTCTAGTCTTCCTAAGGATAATGTCCCGGTCTCTGTAATTCAGTATTTTGGCAAGCATGGTACGGGGATTCGCTCCTGGGGCAGGGGGCTTCGGCGGAACCCTATGAGCTCTCTCAACGGCAAACACTTTTGTCAGCACTGTGCCACCAATTTTCTCCATCAGCCAGCTTTCAACAAACTCAGTGGGGTTTCTCCCCTCAGTTTTTTCAGGCAGACCCACTATACGTATATTATTCCTTCTGGCCCTGTTCTCCAGATCCTCATTTTTGGCGGCCAGCTCTGATATCGCTTGAGCAAACTTTTTCTCCGCCTTTTGCAGATTCACTATATGATCTTCTGCAGTGCTCATCCTCTCCTCCACCACACCCATGCGTCTGTCCATCTTTTGCAATGCTGTGTTTATCTGTGCTGTTTCCCCTTTAACCTCCTGCATCTGGAGGGTCAGGGTATTCAGAGACTGTTTGCATGAGGAGACCACTGCAAAAACATCCGTGAGGGTCGGCTCATCTCCCAGTGTCATATCTCCAGGTCCCCCTATTGCCACGACCATGTTGTTTTTCTCCCTCCCCTTCTGTACCTCTTGCTCTCCTGCCGGGATCGCATCCTCCTCCTCCATATCAGCTCCAGTTGCCTTCTCTGCCTCCTCCGCTTCTCCCACTCTGGCAAACTGCTGAAGCTTCGCCGCCACCTCCATGCGCCTCTGACATGCGGCATTAACTTTGTCCGCGTCTTCCCTGGCCTCGGCGCCATCTTGACTGGCTCCTGCATCGCCAGCTCCCGCATCTTTCTGCCGCCATCTGGTCATTTCCTCCGGTGTCGGGTCCACCGCTCAGCACCGCTTTGCTCCCCAGACCTTCAGCCAGCCGGTAAGCCGCAAAAAAGCCTGGTCAGCGGAGTCTGCTCAGGATTTTTAGAAGATCAGTAGCGGGAGCGCTCTTTTGTGTGTCCGCTCACATGGCCAGTTAGGACACGCCCCCAATGTACTTAATATTTTTCCCTTTTTTTGTTTTGCTTATATACTGTCCTAAATATTATTGTTATAAAAGCCATGTTTTTTTTCCCCATTTCTTTCTCGGTTTTGCAAAACCCCTGTTCTGATTTATTTTTTTTCCCCTTTCTCTTTTCGACAGATTCCTGGCTACCGGAGAGACACTATCATAGCTCCATTTCCAGTTCCGGATAGGAATTTCCACACTCTCTGGGATTATTGCAGACACATGGCGGGCTTTGTGGGATGTTCTCCGTGTGGAAATCTAGCAGCAAACTGCAGACCAATTTTTTGAAGTTTGTAATTTCCCCAACTGTTTGGGAGCAGTGGATGGAAAACATATCAGGAATACCAAACTGGCTGGAACTGGATCCAAGTACTTTAAAGGGAAGGTGCCACCAGTTTTCTTGTATTTTGTTTTTTTGTAAAATTAAGCTTAAAATAGTAATTAAAATGTATTAATGCAATGTTTGCAAACATTTCTATATGAAAAATATTATATATTTTTCTACAAATATACATATTTACCACTAGGGGGAGCATTTTCCGTTTTAGACCTCAAGCAGCTATAGTAAGATTTAGCAGCTCTGCACCAGGGATATTAGACCACCCAAAAGGGGAGGGAAATGGTGATGTCAGCAGTTACTGCCCCAATTTTGTTGCTAACCGTAAGAATGAAGAGCAGAATCACAGGGCAGCACCATTTTGTGTGTGACTGCCCTGTGACCTGCTATCACCAGCAGTTACTGCATCAGAGGCAAAGCTTGTTTACAGAAGGGCAGAACACAGTGGGCTCAGCAGCATTTTTTGTGAACAACATTCTTGCCATCCCCCTTCCCCCACTTTAATCCCTGTCCTGTCAGCTGCCCTGCTCTCTCTCTCCAGGTGTCACCTCCCTCTCTGCAGGCTGTGAGTGCAGCTTACTGGAGATCACAGGGACTGTGTGTGAGGGGGGAGGGGGAGACAGCAGGAGAAGCACACAGGGAGGGCAGCTTGTGAGGAGCAGAGGATGTGTGCCTGCTTGGAGTACAGAGGAGCAGTGAGGGCTTCTTCTGTCCTGCGATAGAGAGCACAGGGCTATAATAAAATGGCAGCTAGTCACACCTACAGCAGTGAGTTGTGCAGAGAGGCGTGCCCAGCTCACTGCTAATGCTGTTGCAATGTTACAGATAGGAGATAATAGACCTGTGCTGACCCTATGTCCATGGGGTGCCATAATCTGACACTGATAGTGCCCTGCTACTGCTGCAAAACCAAGATGTAAGCCCCCAGTGCATTCTTTAAACTCATAACACATTAAATCTGTTTCACATGCATTTCAAACTTGCTTATAGCAGCATATTATGCTACATTACAGTGATTTATTAATGACCTACAAACGCGGTACCTTCCCTTTAATTATAAAAAAATATATTTCCATACTGCTCATGGCGATTGCAGCTGCGGACTGCAGGTTTGTCGCCGTGGACATTAGATCTTCTGGCCATGGTAATGACTCCCAAACATTTAAAAACTCAGACATGGGCCAACGGTTGTATGGGAATCATTTTAATTTCCCCATGCCACAACCTCTTCCCAACACTCAGGGCCCGGCAATGACATTTGTTGTGGTTGGGGATGAGGCCTTTCAAATGTGTGGAAACGTCCTGAAACCATACTCCAGTCGGGACTTGAACCACACAAAAAGGATTTTTAATTACAGACTGACCAGGGCACGAAGAACTGTTGAGTGTGCCTTTGGTATCCTTGTCTCAAAATGGTGCATTTTAGGGACAGCCATTAATCTGAAAATTGAGACAGTCGATGAGGTGGTCAAGGTGTGTGTGGTTCTGCACAACTATACAATGGCTAAATAGCAACCCAACATTGAACTTGATGAACCTGTTTCTAACCCATTGCCAGATAACCATCAACCTCCTCTCAGGACAACAGTTGAAGTTACCCAAATGAGGGATACATATGTGTCCTACTTTGTTTCTGAGAGTGGACGTCTGTCCTGGCAAGATGACAGTTTAGTGTAATCTTGTGTATTGCTATGTACCTGTAATTATTAAAATGTAGTTTAATGTTTGCTGACAATAAAACAACTCTAGTTAAACACCTGTTCCAAGTGCCCTCTATATTAGAATTATTTTTTTTAAAAGTTTAATAAGGTGATCACCGGTTCACAACAGTTTTTAGAAAATCCACTCGCTGTATCATGCAGATTGCATGAGACACGGATTGGATTATAACCAAATTGGATTATGTAACCCATGCTTTACACTACACCTCTTCTCTCTGAGGTCAGTGCTATGGTAGGTGACATTGGATTAGCTCCATCATCTCTTCAGTCAGCATTTTTATATATATACTGATGCAGACTGAAGAGATGATGGAGCTAATCCACCTCATAGCTATACTCACCTGCCCGTGTGTCAGAACTAGTGCACTAGTGCCGACACCTGGGCAGGTGAGCATTGTTGACCCCTGACCTTTTTTGCTGTATTAATATATATTTTTGGAGGATTTTCAGTACTCTTTTTTTGCCACCTCATAGCTCCGTTACACACACAAGAAGCAAACCTGCTGTGTAAAGCAAATAAAAAAGGGGAGCAGTATATTTGTGTGTCATGGAGCTATAAGGTGGCAAAAACTGTGTGTAGACAGCGACGTGTGTTGACAGCGATGAAAGAGACAAAGATCAAGCAGTGATTGGGGGAAAACAACACAAATTTATTAACAAAAATAAAAATTTACTTTTACAAACCGTTGGAGGGGAAATGTTATGGATCTGGGGTGTATGGAGCTGGGAGGATTGGCTACGGGTGGACGATGAAGGGGTTCCAGGGGAAGGGGTAACTAAACTTGTGGGGTCTGGGAGGTCAAGGATGGAAGTAGACACATTAGGAGTGGAAACATGGGACGGGAGAGACATCGGAAGGGAGAAAAAAACTGGACAACACAGACACATTGAAAAGGGAGGGTGGAGGTAGTACAACACATCTGCTGCCTTTTGTTCTTTTTGCTTTCTGTCCAGTTTTATGCGACATCCTCCTTTTTTTGTGTCTCCTTGGGTGGGTGGGTGGGAGTGGTGGGATTAGCAGGGAATGTATGAACTGGACCCGGCCTGGTGGTGGTGGTTGACAGCCGTGCAGGTTCTTCTGGCGGCCTACTGATGATGGCGGCCTACTGATGATGGCGGTGGTCAGCCGTACAGGAGCAGGTCTCGGCATGGTGGTGTAGTGGATTGCAGCAGCAGGTGGTGGCAGTGTAGTGGTGAGCGGCAGGACTGGGCATGGTGGTGGCCGTATGCAGCAGAACTCGGTATTGATGTTAAGTGTGTAATTAGTGGCACAGGTGGAAATACCACCTGTGCCTGGTGGAAGTACCGAGTCTGCTGCATAGCCTGAACGTAAGCAGTGTTGCACGCCTGCATCACGTTGAGCTGGAGATGCTTAAAACAAGTTCCTAGACATGTTTACTCATAAGAACACAAGCGAACGCCAACGCAAGCACTTGTGTATAGAGACTGTAATGAGTTTGACGCACTCCTTCAGCAAAGTGTTTGCATGCGTATGGCGGCAAAAATTTTCAGCCACAAAAATTCTAACATGGTGCGTCAGCCGCGCACCACGAAATACGCACGCGTAAGCAAACACGGGCTAACGCATGCAAACGCATGGACCTGCGTCTACAATGTAAAAGATAGGAAATCAAGACCTATGCGGATGTATGCGTCCAAAACGCTAAGAACACAAACGCAAATGTGAAATCAGCCTTAGAGGTGTGTAGGGGTTAGTGTTGGAGTTAGAATTGGGGGGTTCCAACTGTTTAGGTACATCAGGGGTCTCCAAACACGACATGGTACCACCATTGATTCCATACAATTTTGCGTTTGAAATGTCAAACTGTGCTCCCTCCCTTCTGAGCTCTGCCATTTGCCCCACATACAGGGTATCAGCAGACTCCAGAGAAATTGCACAACAAATTTTATGGTCCATTTTCTCCTGATAACCTTGTAAAATAAAAAAATAAAAAAATTGTTCCAAATTAATTTTTTTCTGAAAGTCTTAGTTACTCACCGGTTAACGGTGTTTTTCGGAGTCCATGACAGCACTACGGAGAGAGGGGATCCGCCCTTCAGGAACAGGAAACCTACAGATACATAAGGGCGGCACCTCTCCCACGCATCAGTTGGTTTACAGAGCACAAGAGGACCACCAAGGTTAATAGCATTCATAATAAACAATAATATAATAACTAACTATTCACTATTATAATTATATATATAAATAAAGGAAGAGGTGTACACCCAGAACTTAAGAAGACGGGAGGGTATGTACAGGTGCTGTCATGGACTCCGAAAAACACCGTTAACCGGTGAGTAATTTAGACTTTATTCGGTCGTCCATGACAGGACTACGGAGAGAATTACAGAGAGTAACTAATTAGGGAGGGACTACAGCTTGCAGCACCCTTACACCAAAAGAGAGGTCAGAAGAGGCACCCAGGTTCAATCTATAATGGTTATAGAAAGTGTTTGGAGAAGACCAAGTAGCAGCCTTACAAATCTGGTCGATCGACACCTCCAATCTTTCCGCCCACGAAGCCGCCATAGCTCTAGTCGAATGTGCTTTAAGACCTTCAGGCGCCGGCTTGCCCTTTGAGATGTATGCCAGCGAGATAGCCTCCCTGATCCATCTAGCTAGAGTAGATTTCGATGCTCTATGCCCTTTCCTACTACCCTGATAGCACACGAATAGGGCATTATCTAACTTCCAGGGATCAGTTACCGCTAGATACTCCAGGATACATCTTCTTACATCTAAAGTGTGTAACTTCCTTTCCTTATCGTTAGTAGGATTGGGGAGGAAAGATGGAAGAACTATTTCCTGTGTTCTGTGTAAACTGGACACTACTTTAGGGAGATATGCTGGATCAGGGGATAGTATCGCTCTATCATCTCTAAGCTGCATGTAAGGGGGAACCCTGGATAATGCTTGTATGTCACCTATCCTACGCGCCGATGTTATGGCCACCAGGAAGGCTACTTTAAGGGATAGATGTTTAATAGAGGCTGAGGAAACTGGTTCAAATGGGGCCTCTGTCATGGCTGAGAGGACTAGGTTCAGGTCCCAAGACATGACTCTATTCTTCACAATTGGCCTAGACCGTTTTGTTGCCCTGATGAATCTGCTGACCCAGTGATTCTCAGCAATGTTGCAGCCATAGAGGGCCCCCAAGGCTGATACCTGCACCTTAAGAGTATTTGGGGATAACCCCATATCTAACCCCCTTTGTAAGAATTCCAAGATCTGGACAATCGGTACTGACTGTCCAGCTGTTGCCCCCGAGTTCTGAAGAAATCTCTTCCAGATTCTGACATAGATTTTTGTGGTTATCATTTTTCTGCTTTTCAGCAGCGTGTTAATGAGCGCTGGCGAGAACCCCCTATCTTTTAACAGCGCCCGCTCAAAATCCATGCCATCAGATGAAGGCCAACCGCCCGAGGATGGTAGACTGGGCCCTGGGATAGGAGATCCGGAATGTCTGGCAAGACCCATGGATCGGACATCGACATAGCCCTCAGGCATGGAAACCACATCCTTCTGGGCCAGAAGTGGGCAATTAATATTACTGTGGCTTTGTCCTTCCTGATTTTCCTCACCACCAGAGGAAGTAGAGACAGGGGAGGAAAGGCGTAGGCTAGCCTGAAGTCCCAGTTTATGAGGAGGGCATCTACTGACAGGGGATTTTCTCTGGGGTTCAGAATTGTGCCACTTTCCTGTTTTCTTTTGTGGCAAACAGGTCTACCTCTGGTTGTCCCCACCTTTCCACGATAAGGTCGAAGATGGTGCCGTTCAGGGTTCAGGGACCACTCTCCCTGCCTCAATGTGTTGCGACTTAAGAAATCCGCCGTAGTGTTTTCTGCCCCTTTTATGTGTACAGCCGTCAACGAGAGAAGATGTTGCTCTGCTAGATGAAACAGACGATCTGCTACACACATCAGGGATCTGGAACGAGTCCCGCCTTGGTGATTTATGTATGCCACGGTGACTCGATTGTCCGAGAATACCCGCACGTGGTGGCCCTGTAGATAGACAAGGAGTGTTTTAACCGCCTGCTCCACAGCCGTTAACTCCTTTAGATTGGAAGACATTTCCAACTGATCACGATCCCAAAGCCCCTGGACCAATGTATCCCCCATGTGAGCCCCCCACCCAGAAGGGCTAGCGTCCGAGGTGACAATACGAGTTATATTATATTCCCAGGGGACCCCTGTGGACAGATTCTCTTGGTCTAACCACCAACAGAGGGATACAATAGCGTCTTGGGATAGGGTCAACAGACTTTCTAGACATCCCCCCAACCTTTTTTGATGTGACAGCACCTCGCCCTGAAGTATCCTCGTATGATACTGAGCCCATCGGACCGCTGGAATACAGGACGAGAGAGAGCATAACAGAGACATGGCTCTTCGTAGGGACATGGTGGGGTTTTTTGAGGCATTCAGCACCTGAAGGTGCAGGCAATTAATTTTTTCTCGAGGCAAACGGCATTCCTGAACCTGGGAATCCAGGGTCAGGACTAAAAATCGCTGCACCGTCATGGGCTGTAACCGTGATTTTTTAACGTTTAGCATCCACCCCAGACGCTCTAGAGCCGACATCACTTTATGTAACTGTTCCAGACAGTGATCCGCCGTTTTACCTACGATAAGGAGATCGTCCAGGTAGGGGATTATTAGAATGTTGGACTCATGCAGGTGTGCCATAACTTCCGCCATTACTTTGGTAAATACCCGAGGGGCGACCGAAATCCCAAAGGGAAGGGCCCTATACTGGAAGTGTTTTACTACCCCATCCAACCGTACCGCCACCCTCAGGTATCGTTGGTGACCTGCATAAATAGGGATATGGTAATAGGCGTCCTTCAAATCCAATACTACCATAAAGCAGTTTTTAAACAGCAGCTTTATTGCGGTGTTTATAGTTTCCATTTTAAATGGTTGAACGGTCAGAAAATTATTCAGCGCTCTAAGGTTAATGATTGTTCTGAAGGAGCCGTCTGGTTTACTTATTAGGAATAGAGGAGAGTAGAAACCAATACCCTGTTCTCCTTCCGGAACCTCAGATAGGACATTTTTATTGAGCAGATCGTGAACTACTGCTTCCAGGGCCGCCTGCTCCGCTGGAGAGGATCTGAGAGGGGTGATTCGGAAGAAGTTCTGAGGGATAGAGGAGAATTCTAGCCGCAGACCCGTAGCCATCAACCCCAAAATCCAATCACTACTGGAGATCTTGGACCAGGCCGGGTAGAAGGCAGATAGTCTACCTCCCACCGTGGCGACTAGTCATTGGGGTGGTTTTTTGATTTCACGGAGTGGCTCCTGACGTCCTCCACCAAACATGAACCCAGTACCTCTCTTCTTTTTATCGTCCCATCTGCTCTGGTCTCTGGCTGGTCTCTTTCGAAAGAATCTTTTCCCTACGAAGGGGCACCTGTAAGAAGTAGTTGGTAGATTAGGAAACTTCTTCTCATCTCCGGTTTCTCTAGCAGCTCATCTAGGACTGGCCCAAACAGGTATTCCCCTTCGCATGGGATAGAGCACAGACGAGATCTGGATTGAAGGTCACCCGGCCAACATTTCAGCCATAGGGCCCTGCGTGCTGCGTTCGATAATCCTGCCGCTCTAGCCGCCATTCTTGCCGAATCCGCAGAAGCGTCTGCGAGAAAGGCAGCAGCATTTTGGATTGTTGGCAGGAATTTCAACATGGAATCTATGGAAACACCTTCTTCCAATTTAGACCCTAGCTGATCCAGCCAGACCATCATCGATCTAGCTGCGCATGTTGCAGCCACAGCAGGTCTCAAGGCACCAGCCGACATCTCCCATGTCCCTTTCAGGAACGAGTCAGCCTTTTTATCTAGAGGATCCTTTAGGGAAGCCATGTCATCAAAGGGGATAGATGATCTCTTAGATGCCTTAGACACTGCCGCGTCTAATTTTGGCGCCTTATCCCAGGTGTTCACATGGGGTCCTCAAAGGGGTATCTTCGTTTAAAGGCCGGTGGAAAAGAGCCTTTTTTCTCTGGCTTCTTCCATTCTCTTTTGATGAGGTTCTGCACCCTGTCATTGAGCGGAAAAGACCTACGTTTTTTAGGGTCTAAACCGCCAAACATTAGGTCCTGCGTTGAACGTTCTGGCCTTTCGTCCGCCACCCCCATGGTGGATCTAACTGATTTAATTAGTTTGTCCATTTGGTCCAACGGGAAACAGAAACTGTTTGACTCTTCTTCCGAAGAGGACGCTGAGGAGACAGAGGCGTCTGAATCAATGTCCCTACTTGGGCCAGCGGACGAATCTGAATTTGAGGCGCTACACTCCCTTCTTCTCTTGGAAGGCTCTGCCCGGGATAGGGATTTCAGGGAATCCTTCACCTCCTTCCTGATAATCTCCCTAAGATTTGAAGTGAAATCGGGAGACTCCTCCGCCACCTATGGGAGCGGAGAAAAGGGCTATGTCACTTATCCGGTGCTACCGCTATACCGTATCCTATTCAACTATTTCCTACCGTCTGCCGCACACACGACTGACAAAGTCTTTTAGGGTAGGCGTCTGGCAAAGGGCAAGCGCATAGCGCGCACTCCTTGTTTTTTGATTTACCAGCGCTTTTTTTCCCCTACGGAAATAAACATAGGAAAAGACTGCATCAGGGTACATTCACGAAGATCTCTTACCCAGGCAGTAGCGGTAGGTACCGGATCACTGGGGGGGTCGGTCCAGATCCTTCTGTCTAGATCTGCGACTGGGCTGATTACTGCGTCCGCGGGTCTTCGGCTGGGGGTTTGCATGGGACTTCTCCGAGGATCTGTCCTGCTCCAGCAGACCGACGGCAGCTTCCGGCTCATCCATAGCTGCAGATGGGCACACAAGCAGCCCTGCAGCGTTCTGTTCGGCTATAAATAGCCCTTCCCCCGGATCCGGAACATGTGCAGCTGTGTGGCCGAATCAACCCCCCCACGTGCAGGACGCTCCCCCACCCCCAATCGCCCCTCCCCCGCATACAGGACAGCGGCGCTGTAAGCAAAAAAACGGCAGGCGTTTCACTTCCGGTTTAGGCCCCGCCCCTACGCGTCACTTCCGGGCAGAGAGCTCAGGGACGCTCCTGGAAGCCGGGGACGGCTCCGCTGGACCCCCCAGCCGCCCGCCGCTACACTACCGCCGCAGCACAGCGGCGATTGCGGCAGAAGCCAGCGCCCGACCCCCGGCTCCGGTCCCGCCCCCCCGAACCGAAAGGAGCGCACAGGGCGCTCCCGGAAAGCTTGCACCGCACTGCACTGACGGGGGTCAGAGGCGGGGAAGACCGAGGCCCAGGAGGGTGAACCGCTCTGGGGGGGACATACTCACCTTGCTGCCACTGGGGATGGACCTCCTCCGGATGTCACTCCAGCCTGCACCGCTCACTGTTGTGGAGTCCTACCCGGACCCACCGTGGCGCTTCCAGGGACCTGCACTGCCCGAGGTAGGAGACCCCCTCGCTACCTGGGTCGGACAGCCGGCCTGGGTTTTGATAGGTGAACGAAGTCGTCGTATCTGAAGGGAATCATGTCCTACAGGAACAGGAAACCAACTGATGCGTGGGAGAGGTGCCGCCCTTATGTATCTGTAGGTTTCCTGTTCCTGAAGGGCGGATCCCCTCTCTCCGTAGTGCTGTCATGGACGACCGAATAAAAAGGTAAAATGTTCATTTTTTCCTTCCACATTGCTTTAGTTCTCGTGAAGCACCTGAAGGGTTAAGAAACTTCTTGAATGTGGTTTTGCGCACCTTGAGGGTTGCAATTTTTAGAATGGTGTTACTTTTGGGTATTTTCTGTTATATTGACCCCCCAAAATTACTTCAAATGTGAGGTGGTCCCTAAAAAAGTGGTTTTGTAAATTTTGTTGTAAAAATAAGAAATCGCTGGTCAACTTTTAACCCTTATAACGTCCTAACAATAAAAAAAAAAATTATGTTTCCAAAATTGTGCTGATGTAAAGTAGACATGTGGGAAATGTTATCTACTAACTATTTTGTGTGACGCCACTCTGATTTAAAAGGGTACAAAAAACTTAAAGTTTGAAAATTGCAAAATGTTCAAGATTTTTGCCAAATTTCCGTTTTTTTTCATAAATAAACTCAAGTTATATTGAAGAAATTTTACTACCAACATGAAGTACAATATGTCATGAAAAAAACAATCTCAGAATCAGTGGGATACGTTGAAGCGTTCCAGAGTTAAAACCAAAGTAACAGAGGTCAGAATTGCAAAAATTGGCTTGTCATTAAGTACCAAATTGGCTGTCATTAAAGGGTTAAAGGATTCAAAAACTGATCTCCATACACTTCACAAAAGGCAGTGGCTCCTGATACCACAGGAAAAGGACTCGTTCAGCCATACTGAAGTTTGCTTGCCTTAAAAGGGAATCTGTCACCCCTGGGACACTTACCGTATATACTCGAGTATAAGCCGAGACCCCTAACTTTGCCACAAAAAACTGGGAAAACTTAATGACTCAAGTACAAGAATAAAGTGGAAAATGCAGCAGCTACCGGTAAATTTAAAAAATAAAATAAATATCCGTAATGAATCAGGAGCCCCATATAATGCTCCATAAAGTTTATGATGGGCCCTATAAGATGCTCCATATTAAAATATGCCCCATATAATGCTGCACAAAGGTTAATAATGGCCCCATAAGATGCTCCAGACATATTTGCCCCATACAGTGCTGCATAAAGGTTAATAAGGGCCCCGTAAGATGCTCCATAGAGACATTTGACCCATATAATGCTGCACAAATGTTGATTATGGCCCCATAAGATGCTCCATAGAGATATTTGCCCCATATGCTATTGATGCGATTAAAAAAAAAAAAAGAAAAAAAAAAAAAAGACATACTCACCTCTCGTCGCTCAGGCCCCCGGCACGTGCAATATTCACCTATTCTCATTCCACCGCTGCGCGCCGCTCCATCTTCCGGGACTCTGCAGTGACTGTTCAGGCAGAGGGAGCGCACTAACCACGTCATCGTGCCCTCTGACCCGAGCATCACAGCAGAGGACGCGGAAAACGGTGGTGGAACGAGGACAGGTGAATATCGTGCAATGCTGATTACCCTCCCCATTATACTCACCTACTCCTGGCGCGATGCCTGCAGCTTCCCTGATGGCCTTCTCCGGGCGCTGACAGCTTCTTCCAGCGGTGAGCGGTCGACGGTACTGCTCATTACAGTAATGAATATGCGGTTCCACCCCTATGGGAGTGGAGTCAAGTCCATATTCATTACTGTACCATGTGACCGCTCACCGCTGGAAGAAGCTCTCAGCGCCCGGAGACCAATCGGAAATGCAGGGACCACACCAGGAGCAGGTGAGTATGTCACAGCCGCCGCTCCCCCTCCCCCGCCGACCCCCCTGGGACAATGATTCCAGTATAAGCCGAGAGCTGCACTTTCAGCCTTAAAAAAAAAAAAAAAATATATAGGCTGATAATCTAGGCTTATACTCGTGTATATACGGTAAGCTATTCCTACGGGCATACAGTTGAAATATTCCTACTTGTATGCCTCATAGCTGCGGTGTAGTTGAGAAATTGAATTTTAATCTTTTAGGTTAATGATTTCTTCCAGACTCCGGGGCGTGCAGTGTCTAAGAAATCTCTACCTCTTGTTTTCATTATAATACCACCCCGCACTTTCATGTACATTACAAGCTCTCCTGGCAATCTTTAGAAAACGTTTCATTGAAGGGAGCTCAGCATTTGTGACCCGAATTTACAAGCCAGAGTAGCTACAAAGAATCTTTCTCTGAATGATCTCCCTTTTCTGTGTTTCACATGGACTACTCTGATTTTTATGGACCCTAGTAGCAAAAGAGCATAACGAGAACAGGAGAACTCCTTTCAAGCCATTAGCCCCATAAGGCCAAGTCACATTGGGTATTTTTTCTAATGCGTTTTTTATGCCATATTTCAGCTGTGTTTCAGAGTACCAGCAAAGTCTATGGGATTTCAGAAATCTCATGCACACAGCTTGTTTTTTTGTCATTAGGATTTTGTGCTTTGCTGCGTTTTATGCACAATGGTGAGTGTCATTTAGATCAGCATTTTTTTCACCCATTGAAATGAATGGGTGATGAAAAATGCAGATATCCAGTTTTGCGGCATTTTATGTGCCAAAACCTGATTCTATAGATTCAGTATGCACAAGAGAAAAATTTAGCATGCCAAAACCGCAGCAAAAAACGCAGAAAAACCTGCTTTTTTTACAGCAGCGTCCTTCCCACTAAGAGATCAGGTTTTGCTGTAGAAAAAAAAATGCCTTGTGTGACTTTACCCTAAGTATTGCTGAGGTTTTAAAGGTAATTGTCACAACATTTGACCTATGGGCATACAGGCTATAAACTGCTTAGGAGAGTCCTACCTGTATGCCTGAAAGCTGATAAATCACCTTTTATTACTTTACTAGATGGTGGCCCGATTCTAACGCATCGGGTGTTCTAGAATATGCATGTCCACGTAGTATATTGCCCAGCCACGTAGTATATTGCACAGCCCACGTAGTATATTGCACAGCCACGTAGTATATTGCCCAGTCACGTAGTATATTGCCCAGTCACGTAGTATATTGCCCAGTGACGTAGTATACAGCACAGAGCCACGTAGTATATTGCCCAGCCACGTAGTATATTGCCCAGCCACGTAGTATATTGCCCAGCCACGTAGTATACAGCACAGAGCCATGTAGTATACAGCACAGAGCCACGTAGTATATTGCCCAGCCAAGTAGTATATTGCCCTGCCACGTAGTATATTGCCCTGCCACGTAGTATATTGCCCAGCCACGTAGTATATTACCCAGCCACATAGTATATTGCCCAGCCACGCATGTCACAGGTTAAAAAATAAAAAATAAACATATCCTTCCGAGGGCCCCTTGTAGTTCGGTCACATGACCATGACGTCATGGCAGGTCCTTCTCGCACAGGTGTGCAGGACCTGTGATGACGTCTCGGTCACATGACCGCGACGTCATCACAGGCCCTGCGCGCCAAGGACCTGCCATGACGTCGCGGTCACATGACCGTGACGTCATGGCAGGTCCTTCTCGCGCAGGGCCTGTGATGACGTTGCGGTCACATGACCGTGACGTCATGGCAGGTCCTTCTCCCATACCATCTTTGGCACCGGAAGCTGCCGGAGGTCACCGGAGCGTCGCGAAAGGTGAGTATATAATGATTTGTTGTTTTTTTAAATTATTTTTAACATTAGATGTTTTTACTATTGACGCTGCATAGGCAGCATCAATAGTAAAAACTTGGTCACACAAGTGTTAATAGTGGCGTTAATGGAGCGAGTTATCCGCAGCATAACACAGTCCGTTACCTCTGGCATTAACCCTGTGTGAGCGGTGATTGTGGGGAGTATGGAGCTGTCGCGGGCGCTGACTGCAGGGGAGGGACTAATCGGACTGTGGCCGTCGCTGATTGGTCGAGGCAGCCATGACAGGCAGCTGGCGAGACCAATCAGCGACTTGGATTCCATGACAGACAGAGGCTGCGACCAATGAATATCCGTGACAGAAAGAAGGACAGAAAGACGGAAGTGACCCTTAGGCTACTTTCACACTAGCGTCGTGCACTGCACATCGCAATGCGTCGTTTAGGAGAAAAAACGCATCCTGCAAAATTGCTTGCAGGATGCGTTGTTTTTCCATTGACTAACATTAACGACACATTGCGACGCTTTGCCACACGTCGCAACCGTCATGCGACGGTCGCGTCGTGTTGTGGCGGACCGTCGGCAGCAAAAAACGTTACATGTAAGGTTTTTTGCTGCGTTATGTCCGCCATTTCCGACCGCGCATGCGCGGCCGGAACTCCGCCCCCACCTCCCCGCAACTCACAATGGGGCAGCGGATGCGTTGAAAAACCGCATCCGCTGCCCCCGTTGTGCGGCGCTTCCACAGTATGCGTCGGTGCACCGCAACGTCGCATTGCGACGTGCAGTGCACGACGCTAGTGTGAAAGTAGCCTTAGACAATTATATAGTAGATACAAATGATGGTGATAGATTCCCTTTAAGGAGTATCAGGATTCACCATAACTGTATTAATAAAAAGATGCTTTTCAATATATTAAAAGTCACACAAAAAAAAAAAAAAAAAAAACTTACAATGCCTGATAAAAGGAAAAAAAAAACAGTAAACGCTAGAAGCCAACTCTAGCAAGTTACATACTCATACCCTCCGGCGAATTCTGGCTCTGCTCTACCAAGAAGATGAGCAATGAAATCGGTCTCACAACAGACATGGATATGGCGCTCATGAGGACAGCAGCGAAGACCTTCATAAAGTGCTGCACAGTAGCCTTTTTCTTTACTACAGTCTAGATCACCAATCAAAATGTTGTATGCTCTAAGTACTTTGTTCTTGCAGTCTGTACAAAACCTGTTGATAGAAAGGAAATTGTGACTATAATGAAAAAACTGAATATACAGAGAAAAGGTGTTCAGCATGCATTACCCCCTTCATATCCTGTAAGTCACGGTAAGAAGGTCAGATCCACAAACTACCATACTATTACGACAATAGTGACAGAGCAGGCACAGGAGCTGTGCCCGCAGCACCCTCATCAGTGGGATTCAGGTTTAACTATTAGCTGATGACACTACTGTGTATGTACAACCGCAATATATTTCGTGCTAGTCTAGAGCTTAGTCTGCTGCCAGTCTAATCCACCTACCCCCACCCATGCCCTGGCCTCTCCTCTCTGTCAATCCCTTCACTGGCTCCACATTACCAAAAAACTCCAGTTCAAAACCCTTACCATGGCATACAAAGCCATCCAGAACCTGTGTCCTCCATACATCTGTGACCTAGTCTCCCGGTATTTACCTGGACGCAGCCTCCGATCCTCACAAGATACTCCCCGTTTATCTCCTCTTCCAAACAATTCTCATGCAAGGTTTCTTCGGTGCATTCCGCCTACTCTGGAACTCTCTGACATCACATATCAGACTCTCGCCTACCATGACAACCTTCAAAAAAGGAACCTGAAGATCTAACTCTTCCGACAAGCCTAACACCTGCAGCAACCCTTGTTCTATTGTAAAGCTGCACAAACAGCTCTACACTCACCTATTGTATCCTTACCCATCACATGTAGACTGTTAGCCCTCGAGGGCAGGGTCCTCTCTCCTCCTGTACCAGAAGGTGACTTGCAGCATTCAAGATTATTGTACTTTTTTTTTTTATTATGTATACCCCTTTCACATGTAAAGTGCCATGGAACAAATGGTGCTATGATACTAAATAATAACAAAAACAAACCCCACTTAGAGAACTTATCAACATATTTTAATTTTTGTATTAGAAGTGTTGAAATAACAATTACATACCTGTGCTTACGAAGGTAGTTTTCCAAAGTTTCCAAAAGACAACTGGAATCAATTAAAACAACTTCATCACGGCATTCCTGGGACATTATTTCCCAGATATCCATCCAGTTTCCCCTGTAGGAATGGTAAACATTAAAAAAATAATAATAAATAATAGAAGTGATTCAGAAAGATGTAGATAAGCTTGAACAACGGGCAGCGATTAACAGAATAGTATTTAAAAAATAAAAAATTAAAGATTCTTAAGGTACCTCCACACAACGATTTAGTTAACGATATTGTTGCAACGTCACACTTTTTGTGACGTAGCAACGATCCAGCTAACGATCTCGTTATGTGTGACAGCGACCAACGATCAGGCCCCTGCTGGGAGATCGTTTGGGAATGATCAGGACCTATTTTTGGTCGCTGATCACCCGCTGTCATCACTGGATCGGCGTGTGACACCAATCCAGCGATGTGTTCACTTGTAACCAGGGTAAATATCGGGTTACTAAGCGCAGGGCCGCGCTTAGTAACCAGATATTTATCCTGGTTACCATTGTAAAAGAAAAAAAAAAAAAAAAAACCCTACATACTCACATTCCGATGTCTGTCACGTCCCCCGCTGTGCTCTGCTTTACGGCCAGCGCTGACACAGTCAGTGCGGGAAGCTGACGGCGGGGGACGTTACAGACATCGAAATGTGAGTATGTAGTGTTTTTTTTTTTTTTTTTTTTTTTTTTTTTTTTAACTTTTACAGTGGTAACCAGGATAAAAGCCGGATTACTTACCGGTAATGCTCTTTTAATGAGTCCACGACAGCACCCCACATGAGAGAGAGGGATCCGCCCATAGGAACAGGAAACCTACAGAATAAAAGGAGGCGGTCCCCTCTCCTCCTCAGTTTAGTTTACAGAGTATAAAAAGGAACCGCAAAAGCTTTAGTATTCATTCTTACTCAGCAACGTAAATTTCTTAATTCTATACGACCATTACTTGTGAACTTAAAAGAAAGAACTGTGCATAATTTAGGGAGGGTAGTACATGGGTGCTGTCGTGAACTCATTAAAAAGAGCATTACCGGTAAGTAATCCGGCTTTTTACCCTTCGCCACGACAGCACCCCACATGAGAGACTTTCATAGAGTCATTATTTGGGTGGGATTACTGTACTAAGAACAGCTCTACCAAAGGCCAGATCAGAAGATGTAGAAAGATCAAGTCTGTAATGGTTGTAGAAGGTAGAAGGTGTAGACCAGCTTGCGGCACATCTGCTTGTTCCGCCCAGGAGGAAGCCATGGCTCATGTTGAATGTGCTTTTATCCCCACTGGAGGAATATCGCCCTTTGATGTGTAGGCCAAACAGATAGCTTCTCTGATCCACCGAGATATGGTAGCTCGTGACCCCATGTCCTTTCTTGCAGCCCCGAAAGGAGATAAGCAGAGCCCTACTCTGCCTCCATGTCTGAGACCTCTCTATATACGTCAGGATGGCTCTTCTGACATCTAAGGTGTGGAACTTATGTTGTTCTGGAGTTACCGGTGAATCAAAAAAGGAAGGTAGAAAAATTTCCCGAGATCTGTGATAGGTGGATGCTACCTTAGGGAGGTATGAGGGGTCAGGCTTTAAGACTATTCTATCTTGAAATACCAGTAAGAAAGGCGGGTCTACCGATAGGGTCTGGATGTCGCTAACCCTTCTAGCTGAGGTTAGGGCTACCAACAGGGCTACTTTATATGTTAGAATATTTAGAGGTATGGAATCTAATGGCTCAAATGGGGAACCAGTTAAGGCCTCTAAAACTAAATTTAAATCCCACGGAGGTAGACTGGGAATATGGACTGGATTACTACGTTCACAAGACTTAATAAACCTGGAGACCCACTTGTTAGCTGCTATATTGTCTCCATATAGGGCTCCTAATGCTGAGACCTGAACTCTTAAGGTGTTTACCGATAAACCTAATTCTCTGCCTTTTTGTAGGAACTCTAGAATAGGCATTACCGGGACTTGCTTAGTGAACGGTATTGTATAAAAGTTTAATAATTTTTTCCATACCCTACTATATAATAGGGTGGTAGATCTTTTCCTACTTAGTAACAGGGTGTTTACCAGTTCTTCTGAAAACCCCCTTGAACTTAATAACTGCCGCTCAAATTCCACGCCGTCAAGTGAAGCCCTTTCACTTGCGGGTGGAAAAATGGGCCCTGGGACAGCAGCTTCTTGTCTAATGGGAGGATCCATGGATCGCATAGACACATGCTCTGGAGACAAGAGAACCATGGTCTCTTTGGCCAAAAGGGCGCAATCAGGATTACTCTTGTTTGTTCCCTCCTGATCTTCCTGATCACTAGTGGTATTCAGACATCGGAGGAAAGGCGTATGCCAGTTTGAACTTCCAAGGGTGGTGAAGGGAGTCCAATATGTCTGGGTGATCCATGAGGTTCAGGGAAGCAAATATTTTTACCTGTCTGTTGCCTCTTGTGGCGAACAGATCTATTTGAGGTATGCCCCATGCTTTAGTTATTATCTTGAATATGTCTCTGTTTAAAGTCCATTCTCCCTGGCATAGTATGTTTCGACTGAGGTAGTCTGCTTTGGTGTTTTCTGCCCCTCTGATGGGTAGGGCTGTTAAGGATGCAAGATGAGACTATGCCAACTGGAAGATGTCTGCTGCTACGGTCATCAGGGTTCCTGATCGCGTACCCCCTTGACGGTTTATATATGCCACTGCGGTGGAATTGTCCGACAGAACTCTCACATGTGCTCCCTGAACCTGTGGAAGAAAATGACTTAAGGCATATTCTACCGCTTTTAACTCTTTCCAATTGGAAGAACATGTCAACTCTGCCTGATTCCAGGTGTCTTGGACCAGATTATCTTCAATATGTGCAGCCCACCCCATAGGGCTGGCGTCAGTGGTAATCCTCTTAGAAGGATCTATCATCTATGGTACACCCTTTGAAGGGTGATCCATATCTAGCCACCAGGATAGGGATTTTATGACATCTCTGGAAAGAGTTAGTTTACTCTCCAGATGTCGACTTTTTCCCTGGACTGACAATACTTCATACTGTAATTGGCGGGTATGAAATTGAGCCCACGGTACAGCTGGTATACATGAGGATAATGATCCTAGTAAGGACATAGCCTTCCTCGGGGTCATGTGGGGTTCTTTCATTGCCTCTGACACCTTTGATTGTATAGTTACTTTTTTTGAATGCGGGAGGAAGCTTTTCTGACTTACTGAATCTAGCTGGATTCCTAGAAATATTTGAATGGTGTCTGGATTCAGCCTGGACTTTTTGAAGTTCACGATCCAACCCAATTCCTGGAGAGATGAGATCGTTTTAGATAACCGCATTTTACATTGAGTTATGGAATCTCCTATTACTAGAAAATCATCCAAGTAGGGTATTATCAAAGTGTCCTGCTGGCGTAAATGAGCCATCACTTCTAGAATCACCTTTGTAAAGATGCGGGGAGCCATAGAAAGCCCAAAGGGCATTGCTACATATTGAAAGTGATGAACCTGTCCTGCCAGGATGACTGCTACCCTTAGGTACTGCTGGTGTTCGGCATGTATGGGAAGATGATAGTAGGCATCTTTTAGGTCTATCCCGGCCATGACACACCTAGGGAACAAAAGCTTGATGGCAAAACGAATAGATTCCATTTTAAAGGTATGGTTACACAAAAAGGAATTTAATTTTCTTAAATTTATGATGGTTCTAAATGAACCATCTGGCTTATTGATAAAAAATAAAGGGGAATAGAACCCCTTCCCTTTTTGATCCTGGGGAACCTCTATCAAGACTTTTTTTGGATAGAAGAGATAGGATTTCTGACTAGAGCTTCTTGTTGTTCCCGTCCTTTTGGCGATGTTACTATAAAAGAATCCCAAGGGATTCTATTAAACTCTAATTTTAATCCGTATCTAATAATGTCCAGAATCTAATGGCTAGATGTTATTTGTTCCCATTTAGAAAAGAAAAATTTTAATCTACCGCCTACTTCATAGTTAGCGGTACTTGCTACGCTTTGTATTATAGGATCCGCTAAACAGAGCACCTTTTTGTTTAGGATCCTTTGTTTCCCAGAGATCCCTTTGTTCAAACGGTTTGTTTCTGGTACAGGGTCGTCTTCTGAAGACTCTCCTGTAAGACGGAAGATATTGGTTAGGGAAGCATTTCTTTCGCTCTCCCGCTTTATTTAAAAGCTCATCCAGTGTTTTTCCAAAAAGGAACTCACCCTGGCAGGGGATCGCACAAAGTTTTGCTTTTGCTTGTGCGTCCCCTTTCCAATTCTTGAACCAGAGTGCTCGCCGGGCTGTATTCTCTAGGCCGGCTGATCTGGTTGCTAGGCGTAGCGAATCCACAGAGGCATCTGCCATGAACGCTATAGCCTCTTTTATTAGAGGGATTTTCGGTAGAATTGACTCTCTCGAAGTTCTACCTCTAATTTGTTCCTCCAGTTGCTCCATCCACACTAGTAGCGACCTTGCCGTGCAAGTAGCAGAGATGGCAGGTCTGAATGCCCCCGTATTAGCCTCCCGTGATCTTTTAAGTAAGGCCTCTGCTTTCCGGTCTAATGGATCAGTTAGAATCCCCGAATCTTCCACTGGCAAGACCGATTGCTTAGAAGTTGAAGCTACTGCCGCATCAACTTTTGGCACCTTTGACCAAGAATTCAGCTCCTCATCGCTGAAGGGATAGCGTCTCTCAGAGGATGATGGTAGGAATCCTCTTGTATTCTGCTTATCCCACTCCTTCTTAATTAAATCTTTAATCATGGGTACGACGGGAAAGGATCTACGTTTTCTCTGTCCTAATCCCGCGAACATGATGTCCTGAGCTGACTTCTTTCCCTTCTCGTCTGGACACCCCATCGTGCTTCTGACAGCTTTTACTAAGTTGTCTACACTGCTGTTAGGCAGACACAGCCCCCCTTCATTTTCGGATGAACTCGGCCGAGATTCCGATTCGTTTGAGGACCTATGTACCACCTCTGACTCTGAGCTTGATGGATATGGGGACCTGCTTGGTTGGCGGGTACTGGTGCTACTTGCATGCGCCAAACCCTGCATCTCTTCCCGGATTATGACTCTAACGTCAGACGGAGTCATTATATTCTCCTGACGTAAGGTTAGCATGATGCATTCTGAGCATAACCTTTTCACATAAGAATCCGGTAGGGGCTGGGCACATAAGGCACATTCCTTGTGCTTGGATTTGCGTGTCTTTTTCCTAGTCTAGAGGAAGGGGACACAGGAGAAACATACATCAGCATATAGACAGAGGATCTTTTAAAAACTCACCCAGTGAAGCTGACAGGTACCGGTTCTGGAGGCGGATTCTTTGATAAGTGATCTCTCTGTTTGGTGGAAGATCTCTCCTGAGGTCGACCACCATTCTTGGTGCTGCTCCTGGCGCTTGTCTCCTTGCTGGGAGAACGCTCTGTCACAGCCAAGTGCGCTTCGTCGTCCAGTGAAGCCATACTCACACACACCGGCCGACGCTAGCGCCATAGATTTAAACCTGGCGCCGAATCTCCTGCCTCCCCGGACCTAACCCGGAAGTGCTCCAGCAACTTCCGGGTTAGACGCGCCGCTCCTTCTCACCATGCGGCGGCTGCAGGATATTAAGCCGGCCGCTGAGCGCGCGCGTCCTCATGGAGCCGGGCGGACCAGCGGTGACCGGACCCGGACCATTGCGACTTGCCCAGACGAGGGGGGAGGCTGCAAGAAGTGGCTCCCCCACCGCTGCCTCTGGAACCGCAGCCCCTGCCGTTCCCACAGAGACTGACACAGGCGGGTGCATGGCCCAGGAATCCTCTTGTCTGCAGGTTCTTCAGATTCCTAAAGGAACAGGAAACCTAAACTGAGGAGGAAAGGGGACCGCCTCCTTTTATTCTGTAGGTTTCCTGTTCCTATGGGCGGATCTCTCTTTCTCATGTGGGGTGCTGTCGTGGCGAAAAGTAAAATATCGGGTTACTAAGCGCAGCACTGCACTTAGTAACCCGATGTTTACCCTGGTTACCTGGGGACTTTGGCATAGTTGGAGACAGTTTCAACAATGCCGATGTCGTTCCCCTGATTGTTGGTCGCTGGAGAGAGCTGTCTGTGTGACAGCTCCCCAGCGACCACACAACGACTTACCAACGATCACGGCCAGGTCGTATCGCTGGTCGTGATCGTTGGTAAGTCGTTTAGTGTAACGGTACCTTAAATCTAGGCAAGAAAAAATGAAAGTTACATCTACAGAATGGAATTAAGCAACACGGGTCAAAAAGACTTGGGTATACTAATAGATCACAGACTGCACATGAGTCAACAATGTGATGCAGCAGCAAGAAAGACACAGTTCTGAGATGTATTTCGAGAAGCATAGAGTCTAGATTACATGACATAATTTGTTGTGAATTCTGTGGCAGAGTTCACTCCTGTGGTCACAAGTGGTACTTCGGCTGATTCTCTCTGGGAGCTTCCGTTTTTGGAGGAAACTGGTACTGCAGCTTCTGAGTTTCCTCCCTCAGGTGATCTGGTGAGCTTGTTAGCTGCTTCTCTACTTAACTCCACCTAATGCTTTGATCCATGCTTCCTGTCAATGTTCCAGTGTTGGACTTGTGTATCTCTGGATCATTCCTGTGGCCTGCTGCTCTGCATAGCTAAGTGCTTCTTTGCTATTTGTTGCTATTTTTTCTGTCCAGCTTGTCTTTTTGTTTTGCTGGAAGCTCTGGGACGCAAGGGGTGTACCTCCGTGCCGTTAATTCGGTACGGAGGGTCTTTTTGCCCCCTTTGCGTTGTTTTCTTTAGGGTTTTGTGTAGACCGCAAAGTTATCTTTCCTATCTTCGTTCTGTCTAGAATATCGGGCCTCACTTTGCTGAATCTATTTCATCCCTACGTTTGTCTTTTCATCTTACTCACAGTCATTATATGTGGGGGGCTGCCTTTTCCTTTGGGGTATTTCTCTGAGGCAAGGTAGGCTTATTTTTCTATCTTCAGGCTAGTTAGTTTCTCAGGCTGTGCCGAGTTGCATAGGGAGCGTTAGGCGCAATCCACAGCTGCCTCTAGTTGTGTTTGGAGAGGATCAGGAATTGCGGTCTACAGAGTTCCCACGTCTCAGAGCTCGTTCTATTATTTTGGGTTATTGTCAGATCACTGTATGTGCTCTGATCGCTATGTACATTGTGTTACTGAATTGCCTATCACAACAATAATTATCCCCATCTCCTCCTCCTTGGTCAGGCCTAATCTAGAATACTGTGTCTAGTTCTGGCAACACATTTAAAAAAAATAAAATAAAATAAAATAAAAAGACATTGAAAAACTGGAGCAAGTTCAGAGAAGAGCTATCAGAATGGTGAGCGGACTGCAAAGTATGTTGTATGAGGAACAGTTAAAGGATCTGGGAAAGTTTAGCTTGCAAAAAAGAAGGCTAAGAGGAGACTTAATGGCTGTCTAGAAATATCTGAAGGGATGTCACAGTATAGAGTGATCATTATTCTCATTTGGACATGGAAACACGAGAAGCAATGGAATGAAACTGAAAGGGAGAAGACACAGATTAGACATTAGAAAAAACTTTTTGACAGTGAGGGTGGAGTGGAACAGGCTGCCTTAAGAGGTGATGAGTTCTCCTTCAATGGATGTTTTCAAACAGAGGCTGGACAGACATCTGTCTGAGATGGTTTAGTTAATCCTGCATTGAGCAGGGGGTTGGACCAGATGACCCAGGATGTCCCTTCCATTCCTAACATTCTATGATTCTATTTGCTTGAAAAAGTCTTGAAACATAAGATAATGATTTAACAGAGATTACAGATAAATGCTGAACTTTGCATAAACTTTTAAATAAAGTAGCTAAGAAATTAAAATATTCTTTATTATTCTCAAAGCCTCTGAACACAGTTATAACAACAATTAGAATTTATATCCAGAGGCTAAAAGATTAAAGAGAACCTGTAAACCCACAGGCAGCATGAACCAGAGACTGGCTGTGCGATTGAGTCTTTCTCCGAAACGCTGGGGTGATTGGCCACACATTTTTCCCAAGTTCCTGGACTGCTTCTTCAGATCACAAAAAGGTCACTAATGTAACGCATTTATAATTCAATCTTCTCTGTCCTGGTCGATGCCATTGCCAAATAGGTCATTGACAATTACACAGGAAGTTTGGAACTGTGCGGTTAGTCTGCCAGAAAAGCACTGGCAAATGTTTGCTCCTAGCACCTTAGCATTCAGAGACCCCACTCTGGAATTTCTACAGTGTGCAATCCATTTCAGTACCATACATCCAGTGAGCTCTTTACCAAGAGCCATTCTTGCACAAATGTATGTTGCCAACATAACACACAATAGCCTTGTGCCACTGTGATCTTTTTTACTGCTCCGCTGAACTTTTAATTATGCAGGGAGACAACGGTTTCACCTGTAAAATAGCACAATTGATCAAATAAAAACCTGAATTCCAATAGTGAGAAATGAGTCCCAACCCTTTTGTCCATATAGTGTAAGTTCCACTTAGAACATAAGAGCATGTCTCCATGCTTCGTTACAGCAATTCCACAAAATGACAAAATACAAACTTACCCCAAAGGTTTTGGTTTGTGTGTGTCCAAAGAATGCAGTTGACATCTTTTATTTTTCTTGCTTTTTGGAATTGCTTCTATCATACAGCTGAGCTTAGTCCTATAAAATAAAATATATATTTAGGGCATGAATAATTGAAGGGAATCTGTCAGTAGGATTTGATATGTAATCTGAGAGCAGCATGATGTAGGGGCAGAGACCATGATTCCAGCTAAGTATCACTTACTGGACTGCTTGGTGCAGTTTTGATAAATTTCTCTGCTGTAGATGTAGCAATGGTCACGCACTTAATTTGGCAGCTTCATATGTACATTGGCATCTTGCTGAAAATGCATATTCAGTGGTTCTGGCATGGTTACACTGATTTGACTGGCTGGCCTGCAGTTGAGAAGTAGTCCTCTAGTCAATCTCCTGCTGTTAAAACACTGTAGTTTTAATACAACAAACAGCCTGGGATGAGGCACTATTTCCCTATATTATGCTGCTCACAGATTATTAAATAGCAAAAACCTTCTGACAGATTCCCTTTAAGACAGCAGTTAAACAAAGCAAACTTAATGAAGGAAAACCTAGTGTGAGATGCACATAATTCACTAAGAGGTACAGGCAACTGAATGAATTAGGCACATCTATAGAACTGAAGTTTGCCTATGCCAGAAATATTACTCCAGTCAGCGGCTGGTGCACATTTCTGGCCATACAGCCAAGTGTCATTATAAATACCTCTGTAGCTGCAGCTCTGTCCCTCCCTCCACACTGACTGCTGTGATATGAAAGCTGATGGTGTTTGCAATCACGCTGCTCTACACCTCCTCACCCCACACTGCCTGCCTCATGATAAAAGCTATAACAGGCGTTTGTAATCACACTCAGCTCTGCTATACTGAACAAAGTAGAAATTAGAGATGCAGAGATATTAAATTACTACCATACCAGAGATTCATCTCTGGGGGTATGTATTTTGACTACTGCATGACACCTCTTGCTTATGATTGGTCAACGTCATGCAGAAAAGTACATGCCCCCAGAGAAGAATCTCTGGTAATGTTCCATTGGGCTGCTCATAAATTATAACCTATATGCCTATAAGGCTACTAAGTTCAGGTCAGAGGACCTGCAGCCAGTCCATGCATTGATGTCTGTGCTGGGATGAAGTTTTGTGGACATTATTATTATTATTATTATTATTTATTGTTATAGCGCCATTTGTTCCATGGCGCTTTACATGTGAGGAGGGGTATACATAATGAGAACAAGTACAATAATCTTAAACAATACAAGTCATAACTGGCACAGGAGGAATGAGGACCCTGCCCGCGAAGGCTCACAATCTACAAGCATGGACATCAGCATGAGCCCTTACACGGGACATAGAATGGGAGTTAGACAGGTGCGTTTGAGAATGGCCAGTAGGAAAGATGAGTTCCAAGTATTCTGATCTAATACTGGACATACTAGATGTCTGATGCATTTAGAGGTTGATCACACTGCAGTCCACCCTGTCTATCTGATCTAATACTACTGGAGATTCCAGGGGTGCGGAGGTAAGAAAGGGCTGCTCACACTACTGTCTGAATGAGGACTAGCTGCTTTAACCTGGAAATAGCTTGATAGCACCCGATTTCTAGGTCACAGCACCGACACTTAAGGTACCTTCACACATAACGATATTGTTAACGATATCGTTGCTATTTGTGACGTAGCAACGATATCGTTAATGAAATCGTTCTGTGTGACAGCGACCAACGATCAGGCCCCTGCTGGGAGATCGTTGGTCGCTGAATAAAGTCCAGAACTTTATTTCGTCGCTGGACTCCCTGGAGACATCGCTGGATCGGCGTGTGTGACACCGATCCAGCGATGTCTTCACTGGTAACCAGGGTAAACATCGGGTAACTAAGCGCAGGGCCGCGCTTAGTAACCCGATGTTTACCCTGGTTACCATGCTAAAAGTAAAAAAAAACAAACACTACATACTTACCTACAGCCGTCTGTCCTCCAGCGCTGTGCTCTGCACTCCTCCTGTACTGGCTGTGAGCCGGAAAGCAGAGCGGTGACGTCACCGCTCTGCTTTCCGGCTCCCAGACAGTACAGGAGGAGAGCAGAGAAGCAGAGCGCAGCGCTGGTGGACAGACGGCTGTAGGTAAGTATGTACTGTTTGTTTTTTTTTACTTTTAGCATGGTAACCAGGGTAAACATCGGGTTACTAAGCGCGGCCCTGCGCTTAGTTACCCGATGTTTACCCTGGTTACCGGCATCGTTGGTCGCTGGAGAGCGGTCTGTGTGACAGCTCTCCAGCGACCAAACAGCGACGCTGCAGCGATTCGGATCGTTGTCGGTATCGCTGCAGCGTCGCTAAATGTGAAGGGGCCTTTAGGGTACCGTCACACTATACGATTTACCTACGATCACGACCAGCGATATGACCTGGCCGTGATCGTAGGTAAATCGTAGTGTGGTCGCTGGGGAGCTGTCACACAGAAAGCTCTCCAGCGACCAACGATGCCGAGGTCCCTGGGTAACCAGGGTAAACATCGGGTAACTAAGCGCAGGACCGCGCTTAGTTACCCGATGTTTACCCTGGTTACAAGTGTAAAACTAAAAAAAAAAAAACAGCACATACTTACATCTGGTGTCCGTCACGTCCCTTGCAGTCTCTGCTTCCCGCACTGTGACTGCCGGCCGTAAAGTGAAAGTGAAAGCACAGCCGCTGTGCTCTGCTTTCACTTTACGGCCGGCAGTCACAGTGCTGGAAGCAGAGACGGCAAGGGACCTGACGGACACCAGAATGTAAGTATGTGCTGTTTGTTTTTTTTTAGTTTAACGCTTGTAACCAGGGTAAACATCGGGTAACTAAGCGCGGTCCTGCGCTTAGTTACCCGATGTTTACCCTGTTTACAAGCTAACGCATCGCTGGATCGCATCGCTAGATCGGTGTCACACACACCGATCTAGCGATGACAGCGGGAGATCCAGCGATGAAAGAAAGTTCTAAACGATCTGCTACGACGTACGATTCTCAGCAGGATCCCTGATCGCTGCTGCGTGTCAGACACAGCGATATCGTAACGATATCGCTGGAACGTCACGAATCGTACCGTCGTAGCGATCGAAATGTTATAGTGTGACGGTACCCTTAATTCTGCAGGCACCTGTTACTATCCTAGGATAGGTTTCTGTCAGAGTAACAAAAAGGTGGTCATTTTAATGTATTATGGAGATTACATACCTAGATAAAAATGAGTTGCTAACTAAAAGGTATTTACAAATGTATAAAAGTACTTATTTTCTATTTCCTGAAAACAACTCAGAAATCTGTCCTAGCAGGGTAAATATAAATGGAGATTCAATACTAAACAATACCTTAAAAAATACAATTGGCAGTCCTAAAAAGAAAAAGAAAGCAACTTACCCACAAACATAAAATAGTGTGTACAGCTTTGCAGCATCAGTCATGCACCTGTGTGAAAGAGTGAGTATGTCTTTAGCCCCAACTGACAATGGATCCAAAGCTGGATTTCCAGACTCAACAAGTTGTGTGAATAGACGCTCCACACTTCTCCGACAACCAACACATGGAACCAACTGAGAAAGGGTACTGAAGACTTCTCGAGAGGTAACCATCATGGCAATACTCAAAACTTGCTCTTTCAGCATGGTATGGCGCTGATAAAAAAAAAACAAAAAGGAGAAGAAGAAGAAGAAGGGGTTCATAAATTACTTTTGGCCTTTGCTCTTTTTCAGAGATCATCAACAAAAAACAAAATTGACACTATATCATGGAGGTTCAGATGGAACAAAAGACAACTGACTCGCAAATTGAAGAAGGGCAAAAACTCAACTTAGGAGTGAAGTATATTCTAAAAAATAAATAAAAAAAAAAACACCAAAGACAACAACCAAATGCAGAAAATATACAGCACTTTCTCCTTGCCTTTGTCATCACACTATTGTAAATTTACCATGGAGAGTTGGATCTAGGCCTAAGACCTTGCAAAGATGACAGAAGTGGTTTATTAACACTTATTTTCCTTTGATGCTACACAGTACTCAGAGCGCTGTGCAAGGAGTAGAAGCTTTATTAGGACCTGGCCATCATTTGCCAGTGACTGATGACCAAAGGTAGTGTTTTTTCCTCTGTAACTGGGGCTTTTATGAATGCCCCCGTTACAGCAGTAAAAAAAAAACAAAAAAAAAAAAACGTATATACTCAAGTATAAGCCGAGATTTTCAGCCCACTTTTTTGGGCTGAAAGTCCTCCTCGAGTCATACCCAGGGGTGGTCGGGGAGGGGAGCGGGGGCTGTCTAATTATACTCATCTGCTCCTGGCGCGGTCCCTGCAGTTCCCTGGCTCCCTGCGCCCCAGCTAGTTCCTGTAGTGAGCGGTCACATGGTACCGCTCATTACAGTAATGAATATGCTGCTCCACCTCCCATAGGGGTGGAGCCGCATATTCATTACTGTAATGAGCGGTAACGGTGACCGCTCAGTACAGGAAGAAGCTGTGGCGTCGGGGAAACAGGGACTGCACCGCGCCAGGAGCAGATAAGTATAATGGGGAGCGCTGCACGATATTCACCTGCTTTCCGTTCCGGGCGCCGCTCCGTCTTCAGCGTCTTCTGCAGTGACGCTCAGGTCAGAGGGCGCGGAGCGGTGACGTGGTTAGTGCGCGCCCCCTGCCTGAACGTCAAGGCAGAAGATGCTGAAGATGGAGCGGCACCGGAACGAGGAGCAGGTGAATAATGAAAGTGCCGGGGTCCTGAGCGACGGAGAGGCGAGTATGTGATTTTTTTTTTTTTATCGCAGCAACAGCAAATGGGGCAAGTGTCTGTATGGAGCATCTTGTGGGGCCATAACGTTTGTGCAGCACTATATAGGGCAAGTGTCTGTATGGGGCCATAACTTTTGTGCAGCACTATATGGGGCAAGTGTCTGTATGGGGCCATGTAAAAGAAGGAAATAGAGACATACACAAAACCAGGGATCACCAAAAAAATTATGAATTATAATAAATAAATTTTATTATGGTCAAACAAGACACTCCAAACAGTTAAAAACCAAAACTGTACATATCCCAAATGGGGAATACCCCCCCCCCCCCCCCCCACCCCCGACCCAAAAAAGGCTTATACCAAAAAGTGTATACATATACAGAATAGCATGTACATTCAAATGACAATAAATGATTTATATAAACGTATACAATATACGGCTGCTCTGAGCCCGGAACTGGAATGCTTGCTCTATAGGCGTATAGTCACTATGGCCATAGTGGATAAAAAAAATGGAGCTCCCAAAAAACATGAAAAAATCATGTACACCAGATGATGGTCCAACTGTAGGGCATATGTGGCCCAAACCTAATATGCACCAATTATACACAGATGTTGGTGCAAAAGGCAGTATCACAAGACTGGTCAGTCTAATACTTTTATATATAAAGACGCCCTATATGCCCAATAAGCCTAATACACCCACAGGATTCCATATAAATATTGCAATAATTGTGCAGCATGGAATAAAGGACAGCACCTAAACCTCAATATCAGCAAATAAAGAGGGCATACATAAGTGCAATATGAGATCAGGTCACAACATACAAAACCTACCTAAAGACAATAGCTAGGTCTAACCTATATAAAAGGAAAGGCATAGAGGTTTAGACAAGAGGGAGCCAAAGCACCATATAGAACCTGCTTGGAGCACGAGACAGCACTAGTGCGGTATAGAGCCAGTCATGGGGGGCAAAGGAAAGCCCAACGCGTGTCACCACAAAGTGGCTTCGTCAGGGGCAGAAGTGACAATGTCCATATGTTGACACCTATACATACAACTATCTAAATGAGTACTTCATACCAGCTGTGAAGATCCTCACCAGGGAACAGAGGCGGGCGCCACAAAAAATGCTATAGCGCCATGCTGGGAGCCGGAAGTATCACAACGTCATCGGAAGCTAAGCCGGCGGGTATACCAAGATGGAGGGCGGGAGCCAAAATGCGCACGCGCCAAGAGGGGTGGCACGCCTATTGCAATACGCTGAGAATGCTGGTAGCAAGAAGAGCAAGGTGTACCAAGATGGAGGCACAGCGGCCGAATGCGCAGGCGCAGAGCGCGTTCAATAGATATAAAGCATATAGAACACCGCGTATCATAGATGTAAATAATAATAAGGCGCGAGCACAATGAACAAGAGAAGATGGTACACACCGTATACAATACAATAAGAGACGATCTACAATACCGCAATAGTTAATACGCTCGGATTTAAGGCGGGTGTACACGGATGGCGGAGGAATGTAGATATCGCGCATGCGCCAGTGCAAATGGCCAACCTAGTGTCATGTAATAAAGGTATTATTAGTAGAATACCCAGATAGTACAGGGGTAAACGATGGTAAATCCACCGCATATGATAGCACAAGTCCCTAGTGCAGCTATAATTATTATTACACTCCAGGTTGAGAGCGGATATGCATAGATGGAAGAAAAGGGGAGCATAGTGCATGCGCCAGGACGACTGACAAGTATGGTGCCTTATACCAAAGGTATTAATGGCGAAATATCCAGAATGTACCGAAAAAAGGCATACCAGACTGGAGCATAAACTCAGTACAAATGAATAAATGTAGAGCGCCGTATAGCATCAATGTTAGTCTGCAAAAAAGCATAGGAACGCAGAGAAAAGTGGTACACATATCGCATATCGTAATATAGAGAACAATTTCTAGTGTGATAATGTTTTTCTTATTGATGTAATACCAAATGAAAAACTTACGCTAGGTATACAGTAATAGTCTGCCAAATAGTAAGTATATTTCAAATAGAAAGTGCCAGTACAACCAATATGGAAGCACGCAAGGCGTCACATGGTAGATGGTATTTGTACTAAAGACCAGAGTGTAGCAAAGATACACAGTCTGCCATATATAATTTCCTAGTAAACACACCCATATAGGGACTTTGCGTATTCCAAGCCCATAGGAAATTTAAAAAGCCATGACATAGTCACAGTGCGTAGGTCACATCCATGAGGAGCATGTACGCACCAAAAAGAGTGGTGCTGTCTGTCAAACATAGCAGATGTAGCCCAGAGCAATAAAGGTAGTATTTATGCTACAGAGGACACTAACAAGAAGTAACAACGATAGATCGTGTGCCACATAAAATTTATGGCGAACACGCCCTTACATAGAACCTTACACATTCAGAAAGCATAAGCACTTTAGAAGACCATATCCGGGTCGCGGAGCATAGAACACACTCATACAGCGCATACGCGCACCATCCCAAGTGGTGCTACATGTGAAGCACTAGGCGATTATCTCAAAGAAATCGCAGACTAACATTGCAGACTAACATTGATGCTATACGGCGCTCTACATTTATTCATTTGTACTGAGTTTATACTCCAGTCTGGTATGCCTTTTTTCGGTACATTCTGGATATTTCGCCATTAATACCTTTGGTATAAGGCACCATATTTGTCATTCGTCCTGGCGCATGCGTAAAACACTATGCTGCCCTTTTCTTCCATCTATGCATATCAGCTCTCAACCTGGAGTGTAATAATAATTATAGCTGCACTAGGGACTTGTGCTATCATATGCAGTGGATTTACCATCGTTTACCCCTGTACTATCTGGGTATTCTACTAATAATACCTTTATTACATGACACTAGGTTGGCCATTTGCACTGGCGCATGCGCAATATCTACATCCGTGTACACCAGCCTTAAATCCGAGCGTATTAACTATTGCGGTATTGTAGATCGTCTCTTATTGTATTGTATACGGTGTGTACCATCTTCTCTTGTTCATTGTGCTCACGCCTTATTATTATTTACATCTATGATACGCGGTGTTCTATATGCTTTATATCTATTGAACGCGCTCTGCGCCTGCGCATTCGGCCGCTGTGCCTCCATCTTGGTACACCTTGCTCTTTTTGCTACCAGTATTCTCAGCGTATTGCAATAGGTGTGCGACCCCTCTTGGCGCGTGCGCATTTTGGCTCCCGCCCTCCATCTTGGTATACCCGCCGGCTTAGCTTCCGATGACGCTGTGATACTTCTGGCTCCCAGCATGGCGCTACAGCATTTTTTTGTGGCGCCCGCCTCTGTTCCCTGGTGAGGATCTTCACAGTTGGTATGAAGTACTCATTTAGATAGTTGTATATATAGGTGTCAACATATGGACATTGTCACTTCTGCCCCTGACGAAGCCACTTTGTGGTGACACGCGTTGGGCTTTCCTTTGCCCCCCATGACTGGCTCTGTACCGCACTAGTGCTGTCTCGTGCTCCAAGCAAGTTCTATATGGCGCTTTGGCTCCCTCGTCTAAACCTCTATGCCTTTCCTTTTATATAGGTTAGACCTAGCTATTGTCTTTAGGTAGGTTTTGTATGTTGTGACCTGATCTCATATTGCACTTATGTATGCCCTCTTTATTTGCTGATATTGAGGTTTAGGTGGTGTCCTTTATTCCATGCTGCACAATTATTGCACTATTTATATGGAATCCTGTGGGTGTATTAGGCTTATTGGGCATATAGGGCGTCTTTATATATAAAAGTATTAGACTGACCAGTCTTGTGATACTGCCTTTTGCACCAACATCTGTGTATAATTGGTGCATATTAGGTTTGGGCCACATATGCCCTACAGTTGGACCATCATCTGGTGTACATGATTTTTTCATGTTTTTTGGGAGCTCCATTTTTTGTCCACTATGGCCATAGTGACTATACCCCTATAGAGCAAGCATTACAGTTCCGGGCTCAGAGCAGCCGTATATTGTATACGTTTATATAAATCATTTATTGTCATTTGAATGTACATGCTATTCTGTACATGTATACACTTTTTGCTATAAGCCTTTTTTGGGTCTTGGGGGGTATTCTCCATTTGGAATATGTACCGTTTTGTTTTTTAACTGTTTGGAGTGTCTTGTTTGACCATAATAAAATTTATTATTGTATTATAATTAATAATTTTTTTGGTGATCCCTGGTTTTGAGTATGTCTCTTTCTTTCTTTTACATTACTCCTGTTTGACATACTCCTCGTGGATCCCAGTCTGTAACAGTACGATGGTGCCCTCCACCCCCCTTGTCTTCTGTCTGTATGGGGCCATAACGTTTTTGCAGCATTATATGGGCAAATGTCTGTATGGAGCATCTTATAGGACCATAATCAACATTTATGCAGCATTATATTGGGCAAATGTGTCTATGAAGCATCTTATGGGGCCATTATTAACCTTTATGCAGGATTATATGGGGCATATTTTAATAGTGAGCATCTTATGGGGCCATCATAAACTTTATGGAGCATTATATGGGGCTCCTGATTCAATATGGATATTCAAAAACACTTAACCTACTGATGTCTCAATTAATTTTACTTCTATTGGTATTTTTTTACTTTTGACATTTATCGGTAGCTGCTGCATTTCCCACCCTAGGCTTATACTCGAGTCATTATGTTTTCCCAGTATTTTGTGGCAAGATTGGAGGGGGGGGTTTGGGGGTCGACTTATACTTGAGTATATACGGTAAGTAAAAAATAAAATACATCAATATCGCTCTTAAAAAAAAAATAAAAACATACACTTACATATAATTATTGTGACACTATAAAAACGACAATTGTTTAGTGCATAGACTGTTTCATGAAATGCTCTACGTGGCTTCTACTAAACAATTTTTTTGTAATGAGTTTTGTATGAACATATTCTTTAACCTCTTCACCCCCAAGGGTGGTTTGCACGTTAATGACCGGGCCAATTTTTACAATTCTGACCACTGTCCCTTTATGAGGTTATAACTCTGGAACGCTTCAACGGATCCCAGTGATTCTGACATTGTTTTCTCGTGACATATTGTACTTGATGATAGTAGTAAAAATTCTTTGATAGTACCTGCGTTTGTTTGTGAAAAAAAAAAACGGAAATTTGGCGAAAATTATGAAAATTTTGCAATTTTCCAACTTTGAATTTTTATGCAATTAAATCACAGAGATATGTCACGCAAAATACTTAAGTAACATTTCTCACATGTCTACTTTACATCAGCACAATTTTGGAACCAAAATTTTTTTTTGTTAGGGAGTTATAAGGGTTAAAAGTTGACCAGCAATTTCTCATTTTTACAACACCATTTTTTTTAGGGACCACGTCTCATTTGAAGTCATTTTGAGGGGTCTATATGATAGAAAATGCCCAAGTGTGACACCATTCTAAAAACTGCACCCCTCAAGGTGCTCAAAACCACATTCAAGAAGTTTATTAACCCTTCAGGTGTTTAATAGGAATTTTTTGAATGTTTAAATAAAAATGAACATTTAACTTTTTTACACAAAAAATTTACTTCAGCTCCAATTTGTTTTATTTTACCAAGGGTAACAGGAGAAAATGGACCCCAAAAGTTGTTGTCCCATTTGTCCTGAGTACGCGGATACCCCATATGTGGCAGTAAACCACTGTTTGGGCGCATGGGAGAGCTCGGAAGGGAAGGAGCGCCGTTTGACTTTTCAATGCAAAATTGACCGGAATTGAGATGGAACGCCATGTTGCGTTTGGAGAGCCCCTGATGTGCCTAAACATTGAAACCCCCCACAAGTGACACCATTTTGGAAAGTAGACCCCCTAAGGAACTTATCTGGATGTGTGGTGAGCACTTTGACCCACCAAGGGCTTCACAGAAGTTTATAATGCTGAGCCATAAAAATAAAACAAATTTTTTTTCCCACAAAAATTATTTTTTAGCCCCCAGTTTTGTATTTTCCCTAGGGTAACAGGAGAAATTGGACCCCAAAAGTTGTTGTCCAATTTGTCCTGAGTACGCTGATACCCCATATGTGGGGGGGAACCACCGTTTGGGCGCATGGGAGGGCTCGGAAGGGAAGGAGCATCATTTGGAATGCAGACTTAGATGGATTGGTCTGCAGGCGTCACATTGCGTTTGCAGAGCCCCTAATGTACCTAAACAGTAGAAACCCCCCACAAGTGACCCCATATTGGAAACTAGACCCCTCAATGAACTTATCTAGATGTGTTGTGAGAACTTTGAACCCCCAAGTGTTTCACTACAGTTTATAACGCAGAGCCGTGAAAATAAAAAATCTTTTTGTTTTCCCACAAAAATTATTTTTTAGCCCCCAGTTTTGTATTTTCCCAAGGGTAACAGGAGAAATTGGTCCACAAAAGTTGTTGTCCAATTTGTCCTGAGTACGCTGATACCCCATATGTTGGGGTAAACCCCTGTTTGGGCACACAGGAGAGCTCGGAAGGGAAGGAGCACTGTTTTACTTTTTCAACGCAGAATTGGCTGGAATTGAGATCGGACGCCATGTCGTGTTTGGAGAGCCCCTGATGTGCCGAAACAGTGGAAACCCCCCAATTATAACTGAAACCCTAATCTAAACACACCCCTAACCCTAATTCCAACGGTAACCCTAACCACACCTCTAACCCTGACACACCCCTAACCCTAATCCCAACCCTATTCCCAACTGTAAATGTAATCTAAACCCTAACCCTAACTTTAGCCCCAACCCTAACTGTAGCCCCAACCCTAACCCTAGCCCTAACCCTAACCCTAGCCCTAACCCTAGCCCTAACCCTAGCCCTAACCCTAACCCTAACCCTAGCCCTAACCCTAGCCCTAACCCTAGCCCTAACCCTAACCCTAACCCTAGCCCTAGCCCTAACCCTAGCCCTAACCCTAGCCCTAGCCCTAACCCTAGCCCTAATGGGAAAATGGAAATAAATACATTTTTCTTATTTTTCCCTAACTAAGGGGGTGATGAAGGGGGGTTTGATTTACTTTTATAGCGAGTTTTTTAGCGCATTTTTATGATTGGCAGCCGTCACACACTGAAAGACGCTTTTTATTGCAAAAAATATTTTTTGCAATACCACATTTTGAGAGCTATAATTTTTCCATATTTTGGTCCACAGAGTCATGTGAGGTCTTGTTTTTTGCGGGACGAGTTGATGTTTTTATTGAAAACATTTTCGCGCACGTGACATTTTTTGATCGCTTTTTATTCCGATTTTTGTGAGGAAGAATGACCAAAAACCAGCTATTCATGAATTTCTATTGGGGGAAGCGTTTATACCGTTCCGCGTTTGGTAAAATTGATAAATCAGTTTTATTCTTCGGGTCAGTACGATTACAGCGACACCTCATTTATATCATTTTTTTATGGTTTGGCGCTTTTATACGATAAAAACTATTTTACAGAAAAAATAATTATTTTTGCATCGCTTTATTCTCAAGACTATAACTTTTTTATTTTTTTGCTGATGATGCTGTATGGCGGCTCGTTTTTTGCGGGACAATACGACGCTTTCAGCGGTACCATGGTTATTTATATCTGTCCTTTTGATCGCGTGTTATTCCACTTTTTGTTCGGCGGTATGATAATAAAGCGTTGTTTTTTGCCTCTTTTTTTTTTTTCCCTTACGGTGTTTACTGAAGGGGTTAACTAGTGGGACAGTTTTATAGGTCGGGTCGTTACGGACGCGGCAATACTAAATATGTGTACTTTTATTGTTTTGTTTTTTTTATTTAGATGAAGAAATGTATTTATGGGAATAATATTTTTTTTTTTTTCATTATTTTGGAATATTTTTTTTTATTTTTTTTACACATTTGGAAAAAATTTTTTTTACTTTTTTACTTTGTCCCAGGGGGGGACATCACAGATCAGTGATCTGACAGTTTGCACAGCACTCTGTCAGATCACTGATCTGACATGCAGCGCTGCAGGCTTCACAGTGCCTGCTCTGAGCAGGCTCTGTGAAGCCACCTCCCTCCCTGCAGGACCCGGATCCGCGGCCATCTTGGATCCGGGGCTGGACTGAGCAGGGAGGGAGGTGAGACCCTCGCAGCAACGCGATCACATCGCGTTGCTCCGGGGGTCTCAGGGAAGCCCGCAGGGAGCCCCCTCCCTGCGCGGTGCTTCCCTGCACCGCCGGCACATCGCGATCATCTTTGATCGCGGTGTGCCAGGGGTTAATGTGCCGGGGGCGGTCCGTGACCGCTCCTGGCACACAGTGCCGGATGTCAGCTGCGATAAGCAGCTGACACCCGGCCGCGATCGGCCGCGCTCCCCCCGTGAGCGCGGCCGATCGGCTATGACGTACTATCCCGTCCAGGGTCAGATAAGCCCAGGGCACCTCGACGGGATAGTACGTCTAAGGTCACAGAGGGGTTAAATAAAAATGAACATTTAACTTTTTTTCACAAAAAATTTACTTCAGCTCCAATTTGTTTTATTTTACCAAGGGTAACAGGAGAAAATGGACCCCAAACGTTGTTGTACAATTTGTCCTGAGTACACCGATACCCCATATGTGGGGGTAAACCACTGTTTGGGCGCATGACAGAGCTCGGAAGCGAAGGAGTGCCGTTTGACTATTCAATGCAAAATTGACTGGAATCGAGATGGGACACTGTTGTGAATTCCGCTCTTGGGCTCCCTCCGGTGGTTGTAAGTGGCACTTTTGTGAGTTCTGCTCTTGGGCTCCCTCCGGTGGTTTTAAGTGGAATGGCTGCTCCTTGGATTTAGCAGTCAGCAGCTGCTTCCACTAATTGTCTATTCTGCTCGGCTATTTAGCCTGGCTCTCCCCTTCAGCTTGTACCACTTGTCAATGGTTCCTGGTTGGATTCACATCTCTCTTGGTTTTCCCTGATATCCTGACCAGTTCAGCAAAGATAAGTCCTTGCTTGCTCTTTTCTGTCCACATGTTGTGGACTTTATTGTAAACATTCTATGTTTTTGTCCAGCTTGTCAGTATGGATTAATTCAGTTAAGCTGGAAGCTCTGGGAAGCAGATTTACCCTCCACACCTTTAGTCCGGTGTGGAGATTTTTGTAGTTTTTATACTGACCGCACAGTATCCTGTCCTATCTATCTAGCTAGTACGGCCTCCTATGCTAAAATCTGATTTCATTTCTGCGTATGTTATTTCCCTCTCCTCTCACTGTCAATATTTGCGGGGGGCTATCTTTCCTTTGGGGAGTTTCTCTGAGGCAAAATAGGTTTCCTGTTTCTGTCTTAAGGGGAAGTTAGATCTTAGGCTGTGCCGAGGGGTCTAGGGAGTGTCAGGTACCCCCCACGGCTATTTGTAGTTGCGCTGCTAGGTTCAGGGTTTGCGGTCAGTACAGATACCACCTCCTTCAGAGCTCGTCCCATGTTGCTCCTAAACCACCATATCATAACAAGACACCATGTTGCGTTTGGAGAGCCCCTGATGTGCCTAAACATTGAAACCCCCCACAAGTGACACCATTTTGGAAAGTAGACCCCCTAAGGAACTTATCTAGAGGTGTGGTGAGCACTTTGACCCACCAAGTGCTTCACAGAAGTTTATAATGCAGAACCGTAAAAATAAAAAATCATTTTTTCACAAAAATTATCTTTTTGCCCCCAACTTTTTATTTTCCCAAAGGTAAGAGAACAAATTGGACCCCAAAAGTTGTTGTACAATTTGTCCTGAGTACGCAGATACCCCATATGTGGGGGTAAACCACTGTTTGGGCGCATGGGAGACCTCGGAAGGGAAGGAGCGCCGTTTGACTTTTCAATGCAAAATTGACAGGAACTGAGATAGGACGTCATGTTGCGTTTAGAGAGCCAATGATGTGCTTAAACATTGAAACCCCCCACAAGTGACACCATTTTGGAAAGTAGACCCCCTAAGGAACTTATCTAGATGTGTTTTGAGCGCTTTGACCCACCAAGGGCTTCACAGAAGTTTATAATGCAGAGCCGTAAAAATAAAACAAAACATTTTTTCCCACAAAAATTATTTTTTTTAGCCCCCAGTTTTGTATTTTCGAGGGTAACAGGAGAAATTGGACCCCAAAATTTGTTGCCCAATTTGTCCTGAGTGCGATTAAACACAATATGTGGGGGGAACCACTGTTTGGGCGCATGGGAGGGCTCAGAAGGGAAGGAGCGCCATTTGGAATGCAGACTTAGATGGAATGGTCTGCAGGTGTCACATTGCGTTTGCAGAGCCCCTAATGTACCTAAACAGTAGAAACCCCCCACAAGTGACACCATTTTGGAAAGTAGACCCCCTAAGGAACTTATCTAGATGTGTGGTGAGTGCTTTGACCCACCAAGGGCTTCACAGAAGTTTATAATGCAGAGCTGCAAAAATAAAACAAACATTTTTTCCCACAAAAATTATTTTTTAGCCTCCAGCTTTGTATTTTCCCGAGGGTAAGAGGAGAAATTCGACCCCAAAAGTTGTTGTCCAATTTGTCCTGAGTACGCTGATACCCCATATGTGGGGGGAACCACCGTTTGGGCGCATGGGAGGGCTCGGAAGGGAAGGAGTGCCATTTGGAATGCAGACTTAGATGGAATGGTCTGCAGGCATCACATTGCGTTTGCAGAGCCCCTAATGTACCTAAACAGTAGAAACCCCCCACAAGTGACCCCATATTGAAAACTAGACCCCCAGGGAACTCATCTTGATGTGTTGTGAGAACTTTGAACCCCCAAGTGTTTCACTACAGTTTATAACGCAGAGCCGTGAAAATAAAAAATCTTTTTTTCCCACAAAAATTATTTTTTAGCCCCCAGTTTTGTATTTTCCCAAAGGTAACAGGAGAAATTGGACCTCAAAAGTTGTTGTCCTATTTGTCCTGAGTACGCTGATACCCCATATGTTGGGGTAAACCCCTGTTTGGGCACACGGGAGAGCTCGGAAGGGATGGAGCACTGTTTTACTTTTTCAATGCAGAATTGGCTGGAATTGAGATCGGACGCCATGTCGTGTTTGGAGAGCCCTTGATGTGCCTAAACAGTGGAAACCCCCCAATTATAACTGAAACCCTAATCCAAACACACCCCTAACCCTAATTCCAACGGTAACCCTAACCACACCTCTAACCCTGACACACCCCTATCCCTAATCCCAACCCTATTCCCAACTGTAAATGTAATCTAAACCCTAACCCTAACTTTAGCCCCAACCCTAACTGTAGCCCTAGCCTTAACCCTAGCCCTAACCCTAGCAGGAAAATGGAAATAAATACATTTTTTTTATTTTTCCCTAACTAAGGGGTTGATGAAGGGGGGTTTGATTTACTTTTATAGCGAGTTTTTTAGCGGATTTTTATGATTGGCAGCCGTCACACACTGAAAGACGCTTTTTATTGCAAAAAATATTTTTTGCGTTACCACATTTTGAGAGCTACAATTTTTCCATATTTTGGTCCACAGAGTCATGTGAGGTCTTGTTTTTTGCGAGACAAGTTGACGTTTTTATTGGTAACATTTTTTGGCACGTGACATTTTTTGATCGCTTTTTATTCCGATTTTTGTGAGGAAGAATGACCAAAAACCAGCTATTCATGAATTTCTTTTGGGGGAGGCGTTTATACCGTTCCGCGTTTGGTAAAATTAATAAAGCAGCTTTATTCTTCGGGTCAGTACGATTACAGCGACACCTCATTTATATCATTTTTTTATGTTTTGGCGCTTTTATACGATAAAAACTATTTTACAGGAAAAATAATTATTTTTGCATCGTTTTATTCTCAGGACTATAACTTTTTTATTTTTTTGCTGATGATGCTGTATGGCGGCTCGTTTTTTGCGGGACAAGATGACGTTTTCAGCGGTACCATGGTTATTTATATCTGTCTTTTTGATCGCGTGCTATTCCACTTTTTGTTCGGCGGTATGATAATAAAGCGTTGTTTTTTGGCTCGTTTTTTTTTTTTTTTTTCTTACGGTGTTTACTGGAGGGGTTAACTAGTGGGCCAGTTTTATAGGTTGGGTCGTTACGGACGCGGCGATACTAAATATGTGTACTTTTATTGTTTTTTTTATTTAGATGAAGAAATGTATTTATGGGAATAATATATATATATATATTTTTTTTTCATTATTTATGAATATTTGTTTTCATTTTTTTTTTTTTTTGCACATTTGGAATTTTTTTTTTAAAACTTTTTTATTTTGTTTCGGTTTGCTGTGCAAACTGTCAGATCATCGATCTGTCAGATCACCGATCTGACATGCAGCACTGCAGGCTTCACAGTGCCTGCTCTGAGCAGGCTCTGTGAAGCCACCTCCCTCCCTGCAGGACCCAGATCCGCGGCCATCTTGGATCCGGGGCTGGAGCAGGCAGGGAGGGAGGTAAGACCCTCCCAGCAACGCGATCACATCGCGTTGTTATGGGGGGCTCAGGGAAGCCCGCAGGGAGCCCCCTCCCTGCGCGATGCTTCCCTGTACCGCCGGCACATCGCGATCATCTTTGATCGTGGTGTGCCGGGGGTTAATGTGCCGGGGGCGGTCCGTGACCGCTCCTGGCACATAGTGCCGGATGTCAGCTGCGATAGGCAGCTGACACCCGGCCGCGATCGGCGGCGCTCCCCCCGTGAGCGCTGCCGATCGCATATGACGTACTATCCCGTCGGTGGTCATAGGGGCCCACCCCACCTCGACGGCATAGTACGTCAGATGTCAGGAAGGGGTTAACTTTTTTTAGCCACTTTGTGGTTTCATAATAGAAAACCTGAACCCAATTAATAACCATTGTGACAGGGTCACTTGAAATGTATGTGAGGGGAGATATGCATCTTGAAGACTGCCATCTTCCGTGATGTGAAAATCCAGACATTTCTCTCGGCCACGACAGGGTTGGGTTTTAATTGTGAGTAGCTGTATGAGATAGGCAGGACAGCTATTCACCTTATCTCCACCCCAAGGTTGTGGTTCGACAAGTGAAATGTCCAGCCACTAAGTTTATTTTCTCTGTCTGTGGGTCTAGAGGCAGGAGAGCTCCAGAGAAGTGTTTATGTGCAACTAAGCTGGACTCTGTTGATTGTATCCTGAGCGGGTGGATTCCCGCAGGCGTAAGGACTGTGTAATAAGTTTTCTTTTAGTTTCCCAGTTTTGCCAGAAAGGCCATGTTTATTTTGTTGAACCCTGCATTGGCTTATGCCAGGATTTAAATAAACCAGAAGAAACATTCCTGTGTCTACTTATGGGAGGAGCTGAGTGAGTCGCATTACCACAGTTGGTATTTCGAATGCGGGCAACGTTCCTAGAACACGTGTAGCTTCTAGAGAACGTCTTATATCCTGGGTGAAGGCCATCAGCCAGCAAAAGACATGAGGCAGCATGGATTTAATTAAACACCTGGTCCAAATATAGCAGCAATAGCAGATGAACACGCTATTGCTACAGCAAATACAGCAGGACCAGTAACATATGCAGCTTCTAGCAAGCGCTATGCAGGGCAAGCCGACCGACCTACCCTTGAGGTCTAGCTGATGACACACACGCCCAGAAAGCGGTACGACAAGCAATGCAGAAAATGACCACGGGGGATGATGTGAAAGCCTTTCTGGTGTTTTTCGAGGGTAGCTGAATGGGAGAGGCTTCTGCCAGAGCAGTGGGCAGAGGTGCCGACGCCATATTTGACAGGCAAACCGCAAAAAGCGCATTATCACTTGGCACTGCAGGATGCTAAGGAACATGCCAAATTAAAGACCGAAATCTTGGCAAGCCTGGCAGTAACTATGTTGGTTAGAGCCAATGAGTCCAACACTGGGCATATGCCAGCAACAAACTATTAGGGGTCGAGTTCCCGCCTCTGCACAGGGGGAATCTCGGCCATCTCAGCTGTGGTCTCCCATTCTTCTCCTGCCGCAGTGGAGCCTGCTCAGCGGAGTCGTCGGTCCCAGCGTCTCGCTCAGTCTGACTCTGTACAAAGAGCTACTGCTGCTTTTCCTGCTTCTGCCATTGGAGTCAGTGCTGGGCAGCGGCGAGCAGACGCTTCTAGGACTAAGTCCTGCTTTTCTCGTTCTGAGCATGCCCAGAGTAAGATCTCTCAGTGGAGATCGAGTGTCACATGATCAGATACTGCAGCTAAGGCCATTAGTCCTTCAGGAAAATCCTGTAGGTGCTCACGCTCTGTTGCAGCCTCTCATTGGTCCTTCTAGGAAGGTCCTGTACGTGCTGCAACTATTTAAGGCTCGCATGGCCATGCACTAGTATTGTTCTATGTTATGTGCTTTGCGCCAGTGTGGTCACGTAAGAGTGTGTTCAGGGACCCGGCTGAAATAAGCCCCTAGAATGCTGGCACCTCCGGTGAGGAGTTTTGTGTGCATGCGTGACCACTGACTGCTCACTGTTTGGGCAGTTAGCCTGTGCCTCTGTGAAGTCTAACAGGGCACAGTGCTTTGCTTTCACGGCTACTCTTTGAATTAACTGAGTTAGTCCATACTGCCATATAGTGCCGCCGTTTGCTAGCAGCAGGTTCTCCTGCACGGTGGACCCCGGGCTGCGAACGCACCAATAATAATAAAAACATCTATGTTTACTCGGTGCGTTCCGCTAGCCCTAACACAAACCCCTTCGCTTGCAGATGTTTGACTTGCTGGATCGAGTCCAGAAGTGGTTGTAGCGAGAGTCCTCCACTCCTGCCCAGATGGTCGAGCATGTTGTGATGGACAGATTCATCCACTCCCTTCTCAGGGCGGTACAGGGAGAACCCTTTAATGTAGATGATCTGGTTGGCATAGTTGAGAGGTACCAAGTTGGCGAGAAATCCCTAGGGAAACAGGACAACATCACTTCCCCATTCTGGAATAGCCAAAAAGGGGGCGGGGTTCACCCTGAAGGATGACATCCAAATTCCGCTGAGGGTCTACCAAAAACTGCTGTTAAGGACGGGACATGTTGGCGGTGTCACAATCCTGGACTTGTAGCTGTACAGTATAACATGTCCTCTGAACAGATGGACTGCACTATAGGGCAATGATGTTCCTATTACGCCTATCCGGCCTGTAGTGTGGACTGTTAACCCGGCGAGGGACAGTAGGCGTTTACCGTGTCGATTAATGGGGTAATGGTACTTAGTCTTTTGGACTCTGGAATTTTGGTGACCCTGATCGGTGCTACAATTCCCCACCAGTTGATTCCTGACTAATCTGTGGGCGTTCGCTGTATATATGGAGACGCAAAGGACTACCCTGTGGTTAGAGTAACCATGGGAACAGACTGAGGCACCAAGTCCTATGAGGTCACAGTAGTCAAGGACTTAATATATACCTTCATAGTGGGGCAAGACTTTTTTGGGGGGACTTATGGGAAAAAGAGGGCCGTACCGAATGTCTTGGACAAAAGCCAGACTCCTCGTGAAGAAACCCCGTTGAAATCAAAACAAGTTCCCCTGTGTGTCCTGGCAGGAGAGGAGGACGAGACTGTCACCGAGGAGAGCAACCTGCTGAGCCAAGAGAGTGCCTGGAGAGAATTTTAGGACTGCTCAAATTAGGGACCTTACTAGTGGTAAGTGAACGGAGGGCTCATATAATATGTGCAAACCCCTGCAGCTGCATGATTTGAGGCTGCTAGACAGTCTGAAAACATATGGGGATTCCTTAACAAACAGGAAATCCTCACGTGTTCAGGTTATCTTACAGATGCAAATTATGTAGATGGAGGAACTCGAACATAACATACGAGCACTCCCAGATGCTAGGATAACACCTGAGGATGCTAACATAAGACGTTATCAGAGCACGTTCGCTCATCACTAGACCATACCTTATGGGACATATACCCGTATATACTTGAGTATAAGCCGACCCGAGTATAAGCCGACCCCCCTAATTTTGCTACAAAAAACTGGGAAAACTTATTGACTCGAGTATAAGCCTAGGGTGGAAATGCAGCATTTACCGGTGAATTTCAAAAATAAAAATAGATCATTCTTGCCCCATAGCTGTGCCATATAGTGCCCTGCACCGTTCATATTTCCCCATAGCTGTGCCATATAGTGCTCTGCACCGTTCATTATTGCCCTATAGCTGTGCCATATAGTGCTCTGCACCGTTCATATTGCCCCATAGCTGTGCCATATAGTGCTCTGCACCGTTCATATTTCCCCATAGCTCTGCCATATAGTGCTCTGCACCGTTTATATTTCCCCATAGATGCTCCACATATATCTGTGCCATATAGTGCTCTGCACCGTTCATATTGTCCCATAGCTGTTCCCCATATATGCTCTGCACCGTTCATATTTCCCATTAGATGATCCACATAAATCTGTGCTGCTGCTGCTGCAATAAAAAATAAAAAACACATACTTACCTTTCTTGCTTGCAGCTCCCAGGGTCCGGTCCCGGCGTCTCTCCGCTCTGACTGATCAGGCAGAGGGCGCCGCGCACACTATATGCGTCATCGCGCCCTCTGACCTGCACAGTCAGAGCAAGTGGACGCGAAGACAGGGCGGCGCCGGGAAGATGGAGCGGCGCCCGGCGGCTGGAACACGGACAGGTGAATATGCGATACTTACCTGGTCCCGGGGTCCGGCTCCTTTTCCTGCACAGCTGTCTTCGGTGCCGCAGCTTTTTCCTCTATCAGCGGTCACCGGCACCGCTGATTAGAGAAATGAATAGGCGGCTCCACCCCTATGGGAGGTGGAGCCGCATATTCATTTCTCTAATGAACGGTCCCACGTGACCGCTGAAGAGGGGAAGAGCTGCAGCACCGAAGACCGTGGGACAGGCGGGGAGCGCCAGGATCGCTGGGACTAGGTGAGTATGCCTCAGCGCCCTCACCCGCCGACCCTGCCACCCACCTTGACTCGAGTATAAGCCGAGAGGGGCACTTTCAGCCCAAAAATTTGGGCTGAAAATCTCGGCTTATACTCGAGTATATACGGTAGGTGTGGAAAAAAAATACCCTCAGGACCGGATAATGCGGAGGCTCCACTGGCCCAGATGCTACGGGAGATCCTAAATTATTGAAGGTCCTGCCCCACCTTCAAGATAAACACATATACTCACCCATGGTGCAGGCGCAGTTCCAGCTGTGTCTGTACTTGATTTCCTGGGGCTCAAGTGAGGTTGTTACAACATGCAAGCCCTTCACTCAATCAGTGCAGGCTTCACGGTCGCTGCCTTCAGATATATGAGCATCAACAGTAAGCAAGGGCTTCGGCTGCTGTCACAACATCACGTGAGGCCTGGGAATGCAAGTTCTGACACCACTGTTACGGCACCGGAGGGGAGTATATGTGTTTTTTTTTTTTACTGTGCCAAACACAAGGAATCAGATGGGGTTGTCCAAGTAGTGGACAACCCTTTTAAAGGACTATGCGTGGACAGGACATATGGATCATTTTATCAGCATGTAGCTCAGCATTTATCAGTATTTTGTCTTCATTTCACTTCATGTATTGCCATCAGTATTTCTACTATTTTGCAAATACAAAACAACTGATCAATAATGACATGAACATACGGTAAGGATGAAACATTGCTCTAGAGAAGGAAGTTATCCAAGGCAACATCCTATGTGTCATTAGTTGCATCAGAACAATGAATCCATAATCAACCATCTGTGCTGCAGAGAAGTATTAGATATTTACGTTTTTACATTGTTTTCAAAACAGCAATTTATAGGAAAATTGAAAATATCTAAATAACATGGTACCTGTGTAAATTTTTTAAGTTGTAAGGGGTCTATTTGCTGCTTGCCAAGTGTCAACATGCTGTCTGAAAACTCCATCACCATCTGAAATTTAAAAAAAAAGTTAAAAAAAAGGTTACTATGAATTAAAAATTATATACCGGTACATCTCTTTCACAGAACTTTAATCAACCATTAAGGTCACTCCTCAAGGATCAAACAACAATATTGGATGAAAGGGTGCTTTCATATTGCGCTTATCTAAAGGATTGTGGCTCCTGTCAGGGCTTCTGTCCGAACCCACCTCACAAAACGGGGTTCGAACGTCAGCGACAACGGGGCCATAGACTACAATATTGTCAGAAGATCGAATGTGAGCTCTGACGCGCATCATTTTTCGATGTACGTGCCACAGAAGTGGAGTTGTGGCATAAATTTTTTTTAAAAAAGGGTTTGAAAACCTTACTTTACTGAGGAATTTTTCTTTTATTTGAAGTGGTTTTTGGATAAGCTTTCTGAATATTTTTTTTAACCCTCAGGCATTTTTGAGAAATTTTTTCAAGAAGAAAAAAAAAAAAAAATTGTACGTATAGCAAAGTGTATTTCCTATAAAAATTAATTGGAAGTGTTTTGAAGAAGTTTTGGAGGGGTTTGTGGAGGATCCACTAAAAAACTCTTCCAACAACTGTGTATACATTGCCTTACACACTGTACAACAAACTGTAGGAGGATATGTACAAATACAGTGGGAACGGAAAGTATTCAGACCCTTTTACATTTTTCACTGTTTCATTGCAGCCATTTGGTGAATTCAAAAAGTTCATTTTTTCACATTAATGTACACTCTGCACCCCATCTTGACTGAAAAAAGTAGTAATTTTTGCAAATTTAATAAAGAAAAACTGAAATATCACATGGTCATAAGTATTCAGACCCTTTGCGCAGAAACTCATATTTAAGTCATATGCTGTCCATTTCCTTGTGATCCTCCTTGAGATGGTTCTACTCCTTTATTGGAGACCAGCTGTGTTTATTTAAACTGATAGGACTTGATTTGGAAAGGCACACACCTGTCTATATAAAGGTACCGTCACACTCAGCAACTTTGCAACGAGAACGACAACAATCTGTGACGTTGCAGTGTCCTGGATAGCGATCTCGTTGTGTTTGACACGCAGCAGCGATCTGGATCCCACTGTTATATCGCTGGTCGCAGCTAGAAGTCCACAACTTTATTTGGTCGCTAGATCGGCGTGTATCGTCAGGTTTGACATCAAAAGCAACGATGCCAGCAATGTTTTTACATGGAGCGAGAACGATAAGTGAGTTGCCGTTACGTCACTGGATCGCTCCTGCATCGTTCTGGAGTTGCTGTGTTTGACGTCTCTACAGCGACCTAACAGCGACGCTCCAGCGATCTAGTTTAGGTCGGATCGTTGTCTATATCGCTGCAGCGTCGCTTAGTGTAACGGTACCTTAAGACGTCACAGCTCACAGTGCATGTCAGACAAAATGAGAATCATAAGGTGAAAGGAACTGGTCAAGGAGCTCAGAGACAGAATTGTGGCAAAGCACAGAGCTGGCCAAGGTTACAACAGAATTTCTGCAGAGCTCAAGGTTCCTAAGGGCACAGTTGCCTCCATAATCCTTAAATGGAAGAAGTTTGGTACTACCAAAAGTCTTCCTAGACCTGGCCGTCCAGCCAAACTGAGCAATCGTGGGAGAAGAGCCTTGGTGAGAGAGGTAAAGAAGAACCCCCAAGATCACTGTGGCTGAGCTCCAGAGATGAAGTAGGGAGATGGGAGAAAGTTCCACAAAGTCAACTATCACTGCAGCCCTCCACCAGTCAGGCCTTTATGGAAGAGTGGCCAGACGGACGCCTTTCCTCAGTGCAAGACATATGAAAGCCCACAGAGTTTGCTTTAAAAAAAAAAATACACATGAAGGACTCCCAGACTATGAGAAATAAGATTCTCTGGTCTGATGAGACGAAGATGAACATTTTTGGTGATAATTCTAAGCGTTATGTGTGGAGAAAACCAGGCACTGCTCAACACCTGCCCAATACAATCCCAACACTGAAACATGGTGGTGACAGGCATCATGCTATGCAGGGCTGTGGAGTCGGAGTTTGAGTAAATTTTGGTGGAGTCGGAATAAAATGGACCGACTCCTAAAACGTAATAAATAGGGTACAGTAGTAGTTCAATGTAGTTTGTGGGGAATATTTGTATCCTAAGAATTTGGGAAAGTTATGAAATGTCCTATAAATGTCTGTCCTATTCCTGATCTAAGGTCTAGACATTTAGCGTAGATGAATCTGTGCTGCAGCTTGTGTTTATGAAAAGTAGTGAAGCTCCTCCTCTACAGATAAGGGGAAAAAATAAAACACACAGGGAAGGAATGCCTGCATTTATCTCAGAACTTCTGGAGTGAACAGGAAAGCAGGATTAAGGCAAGCACTTCTTAAAGCATAGCTAAACTTTCAATAAACTGTGCATCAATCAATAGTTCAGTATATGTTGTCTCCGTATTCTTGATGTTTTAGTTTGTTTTTCCTCTTAGCTCATGTTTGGAGAAATTAGCTGCCCTGATGACATATATACACTATACATAGAATATAAGGGGAAAAACTATTTTCTAACATCTCAAATTCAGAAATACAGTAACAGGATCAATGAGGACATATATATATTTGTGTGTGTGTTCTGCAATATGATTCAGCACAAACATGCCCCCTCCTCCCCTTTTCATAGACTGTGAAGAAATATGATGTGAAGCATTTAGTGAGCTGTCCCCTGAGACAAGCCCGACATTGAAAGTTCTGCATAAAGCTAACATTTTATAAACTTTGCATAAATCAATAGGACAGATAAGTGTAAAGATTGCTTTATTTATATGCTAAATTATACAGTGCATGATTCCCTATTCTTGCAAGAATTACAATATACCTTTTTTTATCATTACAAAATGTCTCAGAACCATCTTATGAAGTCAGCTGTATTTGAGCATTTTACAGTGACTCAAGATAAAAAAAAAAAAAAAGTGTCCGTGTTTAAGTGACCCAGATGAAAAATGTAAAAGTATGTAGGAGATGGAAGGCCACAGTCCTGTTCCCATAACTGAGGAACAAAACAAATATTACTACAGAAGAATAGCAAAATGATTCTTTACAATTAGATAATCTTGCTGAAGCTGCTTCACACCTCTTCCCTATTCATCACATGTGCTGTGTGTTGTGCACACGCTGCAGCTGGCCAATAAGAGATAATCTACAAGAGGGACATGCTAGAGCTCTGATTAGCAAAGTGCAGAAATTAGCTATTGCAGCCAGAACCCCTAAAATTGATTCCATCTTGAAGAGATGTGCTGGAAAAGTGGCAATTGTGGATCAAGACACTCGGTGGGGTAGCACCTATTTAATGATTGAGCGATTGCTTGAGCTGAAATCCTTCTTTGTAGATATGGCCAACCCTCAGGTAAAGGTACCGTTACACTGAGCGACGCTGCGGCGATATAGACAACGAGCCGATCGCTGCAGCGTCGCTGTTTAGGTCGCTAGGAGACGTCAAACACTGCAACAGCAGAACGATGCAGGAGCGATCCAGTGACATACTTATAGTTCTCGCTGGTTGTTAGCTCCATGAAAAAACATTGCAGGCATCGTTGCTTTTGCTGTCAAACATGACGAATCATGCCGACCTGATGACCAAATAAAGTTCCGGACTTCTAGCTACGACCAGCGATGTCACAGCGGGATCCTGATCGCTGCTGCGTGTCAAACACAACGAGATCGCTATCCAGGACGCTGCAACGTCACGGATCGTTGTCGTTCTCGTTGGAAAGTTGCTCAGTGTGAAGGTACCTTAACACTACATGAAGGTCAATGGACACAGGTGGCTGAATTGAACGAATTGCTTCATCACCCATTTACAGTGATTAAAAAGTTACAAGCTGAGATTTAACCCCTGGCATTTTTATAAAGGAGTGGAAGAACTTGTTGTTTTGCCTGTCCCAAAGAGGAGGTTTAATCGCAGATGGCATTGCTGCTTCAATGAAACGGAGAGAGACACTTATTAGAAAACTAGATGGTGGCCCGATTCTAACGTATTGGGTTTTTTAGAATATGCAGGTAGTATATAGCACAGGCTACGTACTATATTGCACATTGACGTAGTATATAACACAACCGACGTAGTATATAACACAGCCACGTAGTGTATTGCACAGGAATGTAGTATACTGGTCAGCCACGTAGTATATAGCAGAGCCACGTAGTATATAACATAGCCACGTAGTATATTGTAGAGCCACGTAGTATATTGCACAGGCACGTAGTATATTGCACAGCCACATAGTATATAACACAGCCACATAGTATATAACACAGTCACGTAGTATATAAGTCACGTAGTGTATTGCACAGCTATGTAGTATATTGATAAGAGACGTAGTATATAGCAGAGCCACGTAGTATATTGCATAGCTACATAGTATATTGCACGCAGAGTCACGTTGTATATTGTCCAGCTACATAGTATATAGCACAGAGATGTAGTATATAACACAGCCCACGTAGGTTGCGTGGTTAAAAAAGACTTAAAATAAAAAATAAACATACTCACCTTCCGAAGGCCCCTTGAAGTCCTGGCGCATGTGTGCGGTGCACGCGGCAGCTTCCAGTGCCAGGGTTGGTATGAGCACAGGACCTGTGATGACGTCGCGGTCACATGACCGTGACGTCATGGCAGGTCCTTCTCGCATGGCATCCTTGGCACCGGAACCTGCCGCTTGCACTGCCGAGGACAGCACGCGACGTCGGAGGGTGAGAATAACCTTTTTTTATTATTATTAGTAACATTAGAACTTTTTACCATTGATGCTGCATACGCAGCATCAATAGTAAAAAAGTTGGTCACACAGGGTTAATAGCTTCGTTAATGGAGTGCGTTAGACCATGGTCCGTTAACGCTGGCATTAACCCTGTGTGAGCACTCAGCGCTGACTGCAGGGCAGTAAAGCAGCGGCCATTTCGCTGCCAGACTATGGCCATCGCTGATTGGCCGTGGCAATGGTCGTGGGCGTTTTGCCACGACCAATCAGCGCCTTGGATTTCCATGACAGACAGAGGCCGCGACCAATGAATATCCGTGAGAGAGACAGAAGGACAGAAAGACGGAAGTGACCCTTAGACAATTATTTAGAAAATAAAATTCTTCTGGCAGCTGTTTATGTGGACCCGAGTCATCGTATATTGCTGGATTATCAACAGCATACTAAAGGAAAAGCTTTGATTGAGGTAGCAGTTAGGATGAGTGGGCTACAGGACGGCCAAGAGCAAGAGGACTCGGGTCCTGCCAGTGCTACTGCAGCAGTTTCCTCATCAAATAAGGAGTTTGATTTCGACAATAATTTGGATGACATGGAGTAAGCACAGCGTTGTCGCAGGGAAAAAGATTCCACTTCCATAGAAAACAGATTGACCATATTTCAGCAACATTTTCCACTTGCTCTCAAAGTAGAAGAGTTTAATAGTTCATGCACGGTGGCTCAGTGGTTAGCACTACAGCCTTGCAGTGCTGGAGTCCTGGGTTCAAATCCCATCAAGGACAACATCTGCAAGGAGTTTGTATGTTCTCCCCGTGCGTGGGTTTCCTCTGGGTGCTCCGGTTTCCTCCCAAATTCCAAAGACATACTGATCGGGAATGTAGATTGTGAGCCCCATCAGGGAGAGCGATGATGATTGCAAATTGTAAAGCGCTGCAAAATATGTTAGCGCTATATAAAAATAAATATCATAACTGACTGCACTAGGCAATTCCTTTATACCCTGAAATTGTTAGAAATGTCACCGATGTGGTTACTGCTTTGCCAACAACCCACCCAAGTTAGTGTAAGGAGGTTGTTCTCTAGTCCTTAAAAAAATAAATAAATAAGGTCAGAATTGAGGTAATCACACCGTGTGCAGAATTATTAGGCAAGTTGTATTTTAGAGGATTATTTTTATTATTGATCAACAACTATGTTCTCAATCAACCCAAAAGACTCAAATATCAAAGCTTAATATTTTTGGAAGTTGGAGTGGGTATATTTTTTGATTTGGCTATCTTAGGAGGATATCTGTTTGTGCAGGTAACTATTACGGGGCAGAATTATTAGGCAACTTAATAAAAACCAAATATATTCCCATCTCACTTGTTTATTTTCACCAGGTAAACCAATATAACTGCACAAAATTTAGAAATAAACATTTCTGACATGCAAAAACCAAACCCCCAAAAATTAGTGACCAATATAGCCACCTTTCTTTATAATGACACTCAGCCTTCCATCAATAGATTCTGTCAGTTGCTTGATCGGTTTACGATCAACATTGCGTGCAGCAGCCACCACAGCCTCCCAGACACTGTTCCGAGAGGTGGACTGTTTTCCCTCCCTGTAGATCTCACATTTTATGAGGGACCACAGGTTCTCTATGGGGTTCAGATCAGGTGAACAAGGGGGCCATGTCATTATTTTTTCTTCTTTGAGACCTTTACTGGCCAGCCACGCTGTGGAGTAGTTGGAGGCATGTGATGGAGCATTGTCCTGCATGAAAATCATGTTTTTCTTGAACGATACCAACTTCTTCCTGTACCACTGCTTGAAGAAGTTGTCTTCCAGAAAGTGGCAGTAGCTCTGGGAGTTGAGCTTCCCTCCATCCTCAACCCGAAAAGGTCCCACAAGTTCATCATTGATGATACCAACCCACACCAGTACCCCACCTCCACATTGATGGAGTCTGAGTCGGAGTGGAGCTCTCTGCCCTTTACTGATCCAGCCTCTGGCCCATCCATCTAGCCCATCAAGAGTCACTCATTTCATCAGTCCATAAAACCTTTGAAAAGTCAGTCTTAAGATTTTTCTTGGCCCAGTCTTGACGTTTTATTTTGTTTCTTGTTCAAAGGTGGTCATTTTTCAGCCTTCCTTACCTTGGCCGTGTACCTGAGTATCGCACACCTTGTGCTTTTTGTTACTCCAGTAACGTTGCGGCTCGGAAATATGGCAAAACTGATGGCAAATGGCATCTTGGCAGCTTCATGCTTGATTTTCCTCAATTCATGGGCAGTTATTTTGCCCAACACACTTCTTGCGACCCTGTTGGCTATTTGCCATGAAACGCTTGATTGTTCGGTGATCACTCTTCAAAAGTTTGGCAATTTCAAGACTGCTGTATCCCTCTGCAAGACATCTCACAATTTTGAACTCTTCAGAGCCCGTAAAATCTCTCTTCTCACCCATTTTGCCAAAGAAAAGGAAGTTGCCTAATAATTAAGCACACCTTATATAGGGTTTTGATGTCAGACAACACCCCTCCTCATTGCAGAGATGCATATCACCTGATTTACTTAATTTGTAGTTGGCTCTCAAGCCTGAACAGCTTGGAGTAGGACAACATGTATAAAAAGTATAATGTGATCAAAATACAACTTGCCTAATAATTCTGCACACAGTGTATAAAGGAGGATCTGATGGAGGCAATACTATTTCTCAGAACAAATTCATAGACTGCACAAATGTTATTCAGTACGTTTTTGTTGAAATTTTTTATTTTTTTACACTTCAGAGTATAATAAATTGTAAATATGAAAAAGCTTTTTGTTCTAAAGTTGTATTCCAATAAATATATTTTATGTTCTATCTTAATGGCTTGATTATTGTATCAAGGATTAAAAGCCTGATGTTACCATTTTACCACAGTAAATTTGTCACTTAAACATGAGCCATGTATGAGGGAGTTAGGGTCTGAGTCGTGGAGTCAGTGTCATAGAAATTGAGGAGTCAGAGTTGGAGTCGGAGATTTAGCCTACCGACTCCACAGCCCTGATGCTATGGAGGTGTTTTTCAGCTGCAGGGACAGGATGACTGGTTGTCAATGAAGGAAACATGAATGCGGCCAAGTACAGCGATATGCTGGATGAAAACCTCTTCCAGAGTGGACCTCAGACTTGGCCGAAGGTTCACCTTCCAACAAGACAATGACCCTAAGCACACAGCTAAAATAACAAACGAGTGGCTTCAGAATAACTGTGACCATTCTTGACTAGCCCAGCCAGAGCCCTGACCTAAACCCAAATGAGCATCTCTGGAGAGGCCTGAAAATGGCTGTCCACCAACGTTCACCATCAACCTGACTGAACTGGAGAGGATCTGCAAGGAAGAATGGCAGAGGATCCCCAAATCCAGGTGTGAAAAACTTGTTGCATCATTCCCAAGACGACTCATGGCTGTACTAGCTCAAAGTAGGAATTAGTCCTACCGGTAACGTAATTTCCAGGAGTCCATCCTGACAGCACCACCAGGAGGTTGTCCTTCATATCCTTGAAAGGGACAGGAAACACAGAAGAGGTTATATAGCCCCTCCCCACCTCCACCCTTCAGTGTCTTTTCCAAGTACCACACCAGGATGGATTCAACGCTATTTTATTAAATTTCCATTACAAATGTTTATATCACATCAGATAGGAAATATACGGGAGGGAATATAAGGGGTGCTGTCAGGATGGACTCCTGGAAATTACATTACCGGTAGGACCAATTCCTACTTTCCCAGGACGTCCCTCCTGACAGCACCACCAAGAGAAGTACCAAATAACTCCTATTAGGACGGGATTACTGCTTGGAGGACTTTCCTCAAAAAGGCAGTCTGTTGGTTTAAAAGAACGTCCAGTTTGTAATGTTTACAGAAGGTATCTATTTTGGACCAAGTTGCGGCCATCTGATCCATAGAAGCCCCTGCACTCTCTGCCCAAGAAGCCGAGACTGCTCTCAGCGAATGAGCCTTAAGGCCTTCCGGCGGAACTTTTCCTGCCGAGGTATATGCTGTTGCTGTTGAAATGGCTAGTTTTATCCACCTAGCTAAGGTGGCTTTTGATGCCTTCCTTCCTTTATTTTTCCCTGCCATCTGTACGAAGAGATTTGAATCTAGTCTCCACCCTTCTGTGAGTTTCAGGTATTGTAGGACTGTTCTCTTAACATCCAACGGAATGGAGTGTACGTTCTTATTCGTTTTTATAGTCCTGTCAGAAGGTGGGCAATATTATTTCCTGGTTCCTATGAAAGTCAGTTACTACTTTTGGAAGGAAAGCCGGATTTAGCTTGAGAATGATACAGTCGTCTTGTATCTATAGATATGGGTCTTTTATGGAAAGGGCCTGAATCTCCCCTATGCGTCTGGCTGAGGTTATTGCCACAATAAACACTGTTTTAAGTGTTACAGCTCTGAGATCTGCCTTGTCTAGGGGTTCGTAAGGATTTTCCCATAAGTTTAGAACTAAATTTAGGTCCCAAGGAGGGACGGAGCTACGTATTGTAGGTCTAATCCGTTGAGTGGCTCTGATAAACCTTACCACCCAAGGGTGTTCTGCCAGCTGGTAATCCAAGAAGGAGCTCAGAGCCGAGATTTGTACTTTAAAGGGAACCTGTGACCCCGAAAATCGCGGGTGAGGTAAGCCCACCGGCATCAGGGGCTTATCTACAGCATTCTGTAATGCTGTAGATAAGCCCCCGATGTTACCTGAAAGAGGAGAAAAAGACGTTATATTATACTCACCCAGGGGAGGTCCCGCTGGTCAGGTCGGATGGGTGTCTCTGGTCCGCTGCGGCGCCTCCCATCTTCATTACAAGACGTCCTCTTCTGATCTTCAGCCACGGCTCCGGCGCAGGCGTACTTTGCTCTGCCCTCTTGAGGGCAGAGGATAGTACTGCAGTGCGCAGGCGCCGGAAAGGTCAGAGGCCCGGCGCCTGCGCACTGCAGTACTTTGTCTGCCCTCAACAGGGCAGAGCAAAGTACGCCTGCGCTGGAGCCGTGGCTGAAGATCAGAAGAGGACGTCTTGTAATGAAGATGGGAGGCACCGCAGAGGACCGGAGACACCCATCCGACCTGACCAGCAGCGGGACCGCCCCTGGGTGAGTATAATATAACGTCTTTTTCTCCTATTTCAGGTAACATCGGGGGCTTATCTACAGCATTACAAAATGCTGTAGATAAGCCCCTGATGCCGGTGGGCTTACCTCACCCGCGATTTTCGGGGTGACAGGTTCCCTTTAAGGCTATGTGCACACGCTGCGGATTTTGCTGCAGATCCACAGCGTTTCCGCAGCTGCGGTCCGCAGTGGTTTCCCATGCGTTTACAGTACAATGTAAACCTATGGAAAATGCAATCCGCAGTGCACATGCTGCAGAAAAAACAGCGGTTTACATTCCGCAGCATGTCAATTCTTTGTGCGGAATCCGCAGCGGTTTTACACCTGCTCCATAATAGAAAACCGCAGGTGTAAAACCGCAGTGGAATCCGCACAAAAAACGTGGTAAATCCCCAGGAAAAACGCAGTTTTTGCCCTGCGGATTTATCAAATCCGCAGCAGAAAAATCCACAGTGGACCATTCTACGTGTGCACATACCCTTAGAGCAGGGGTCCCCAACTCCAGTCCTCAAGGCCCACCAACAGGCCATGTTTTCAGGATTTCCTTTGCATTGCACAGGTGATGCAATTATTACCTGGGCAAGACTAAGGAAATCCTGAAAACATGACATGTTGGTGGGCCTTGAGGACTGGAGTTGGGGACCTCTGCCTTAGAGTACTGGGCTTTTGACATTTGTCAAAGCCGGCCTTAAGAAAATCTAAGATTTGAGGAATATCAGGTCCCTGTTTAAGGGAAACTGGGCCTGTACAATATAAGCAGAATTTTTTCCAGACTAAGATATATAGCTGAAGTGACTTTTCTACTCTTTTGTAAGGTAGATATAACCGATTCTGAGAGACCTTCATTTTAGCATTTCTTTCTCAGGATCCAGGCTGAAAGCTGTAGGAACTCTAGATTGTGATGGACAAGAGGGCCCTGCGTTAGGAGATCTCGCTGTAGTGGTAAAATGATTGAATCTTCTACGGTCATCTGCTTCAGTACTGGAAACCAGCTTATCCTGGGCCAATACGGCACTATTAGGATAACTGTCAGACTTTCCTGAATCTTCCGTAGAACTCTCGGAATTAAGGGCAGTGGAGGGAAGGCATAAGCCAGTTCCATATCCCAATTCTGGGCAAAGGCATCCACTGCTGCCAGGTTGTCTCCAAGATTCAGCGAAAAGAAGCGTCTTGTTTTTGCGTTTATCCTTGAAGCGAATAAATCTCTCTCTGGGAAGCACCAAGTGTCGTAACATGTAGAAAGACTTCTTGATTTAAGGCCGACTCTGTGGGTTGGATCTTTCTGCTGAGAAAATCTGCTATTTGATCTTTCGCCTTTCAGATGTACCGCCGTTAGGGATTTTACGTTGAGCTCTGTCCAAGAGAATATGATGTTCGTTAGGTCCTGAAGAGGACTGTGTCTTGGGCCTCCCTGATGTAGGATGAAAGAGACCGTAGTCGAGTTGTCGGAGAATATTCTGAAGTGAAGGTCGTTGAGCTGTTGCCGACCCCTGCTCGGCGCTTCCCAAACTGCTCGGAGTTCTCTGAAGTTTGAGGATCTGTTGTGTATCCATGAGGGCCATGTTCCCTGAACATAACGACCGTTTATCTGAGCTCCCCGGCCGCTGAGACTTGCGTCCATTGTTATATTTATGCATGGAGACACCCGCCAAGGTTTGCCCTGCTGCAGATTTGGGATGTTGACCCACCAGGACAGCGAGCATCTTCTCTGGTTAAGGATATCTTGTCGTCCAATGACGTCTGTTTTCCATCTCATCTGGCGAGTATGTCTCACTGTAATGGCCTGGAGTGGAACTGGCTCCACGGAATACATGAGGTCATCAGACCCAGTAGTCTCATGGCTTTCCTGATAGTGGTGTACTGCTTTTTTCCCCCCAATATCTGAGCCTCTCGTGAGACAGCTAGTTGTTTGTGAGCTGGAAGAAATGAATACCCTTTTTCTGAGTCCAGAAGGACCCCCCAAGAGGGTTTTCTTCCTTTCTGCTTCTAGTCTTGACTATTTTTTTTTTAAGATTACCCATCCTAGGGTTTCCAGAAGCGACAGTGTCTTCTAGACATTGTTCCATCTGCTGACTTGAGTCTGCCACCAACAACAAGTCGTCCAAATACGGCACTATAAGGACATTTTTTATCCGTAGAAAGGCCTCTGCCATGAGTTTTGTAAAGATTCTCGGAGCGGATAGTCCGAATGGCAGACAATGGAACTGGAAATGAAGAATTTTCCCTCGATCTTTTATAGCGAACCTGAGGTATTTTTGGTGTATGGGATGAATGGGCACATGATAATATGCGCTTTTGAGATCTATTGCGCACATTATCGAATCTTTCTTTATTAATGGTACGACAGATCTGATGGTCTCCATTTTGAAGGGCTTGTAAAGGACCCACTGGCTATGGTCTGGTATTCGCCTCCAGGCTTTTTTATTGAATAGAGACTGGAATAGTGGCCCTGGAATTGTTCCGACAAGGGTACCGGCACTATGGCTTTTATCTGTTTGAGTTTTCGTATGTCTTCTAAAAGTCTTTGATGGACTTCTGGAGATTGGCTGCGGGTCGGACAATATCTTCTGGGGGGTATTTGAGTAAATTTTATTTTGTATCGCTGAGAGACGTCTTCCTCCAATGCACTTGACATCATTGTTTACCTGACCCAGCCCGGTTCCTTGTTCACGAAAGGAGCCTCTACCCCTGCCTCCTTTAGGGTAGCTCCACCTTCCGGTTTTACCGTTGTCACTATAATCCTGCCTTGGATTGAATCAAGGCTTACGAAACACTAGCATTTTCTTTTGTTTCTGTTCTGGGAAACCCTTCTTATCGGACGCTTTGTCCAGTAAATCATCCAATACCGGGCCAAATACGTGGAGACCAGAAAATGGGATTGCACACAGTTTATTTTTGGATGGAGTGTCTCCAGACCACGATCTTAACCATACCGCACGCCTTGCAGCATTAGACAATGCCTTGCCTCTGGCCACAAAGTGGACTGACTCCGCCGAGGCATCTGCCATAAAATCAGTTGCCATCTTATGCAGTGGTAAGGATTTTAATATTTCTTCTTGAGGAGTTATATTTTTTATTTGGGTTTCCAATTCTTCAACCCATATAAACATTGACCTTGCTACTGAGGTTGCAGCTACATTGGCCTTTATAATTGCTGCAGAGGCTTCCCATGATTTTTTAAGGAGATCCTTTGCTCTCCTATTCATCGGATCTTTAAAGGGAAGGTACCGCGTTTGTAGGTCAATAATAAATCACTGTAATGTAGCATAACATGCTGCTATAAGCAAGTTTTAAATGCATGTGAAACAGATTTCATGTGTTATGAGTTTAAAGAATGCACTGGGGGCTGACATCTTGGTTTTGCAGCAGTAGCAGGGCACTATCAGTGTCAGATTATGGCACCCCATGGACATAGGAGATAATAGACCAGCACTGACCCTATCTCTAACATTGTAGCAGCATTAGCAGTGAGCTGGGCACGCCTCTGTGGGCTGCACAATTCACTGCTGTAGGTGTGACTAGCTGCCATTTTATTATAGCCCTGTGCTCTCTATCGCAGGACAGAAAAAGCGCTCACTGCTCCTCTGTACTCCAGACAGGCATGTCCTGGGCAGACATCCTCTGCTCAGGCTCATATGCTGCCCTGTGTGCTTCTCCTGCTGTGTCTCCGCCTCCCCCTCACACACAGTCCCTCTGATCTCACTCACAGCCTGCAGAGAGGGAGGCGACACCTGGAGAGAGCAGGGCAGCTGACAGGACAGGGATTAAGGTGGGGGAAGGGGGATGGCAAGAATGTTATTCACAAAAAATGCTGCTGAGTCCACTGTGTTCTGCTCCTCTGTAAGCAAGCTGTGCCTCTGATGCAGTAACTGCTGGTGATAGCAGGTCACAGGGCAGTCACACACAAAATGGCGCTGCCCTGTGATGCTGCTCTTCATTCTGCCCCAGGGATATTAGACCACCCAAAAGGGGAGGGAAATGGTGATGTCAGCAGTTACTGACCCAATTTTCCAGCTAACAGTAAAGATGGTAAATCTTACTATAGCTGCTTGAGGTCTAAAACGGAAAATACTCCCCCTAGTGGTAAATATGTATATTTGTAAAAAAAAACATAATATTTTTCATATAGAAATGTTTGCAAACAGTGCAAACATTGCATTAATACATTTTAATTACTATTTTAAGCTTAATTTCACAAAAAAACAAAATACAAGAAAACTGATGGCAGCTTCCCTTTAAGGGCTGAGAAATCCTCGAATGGGATGGCTGTTTTTTTCGACACTCTGGCTACTGGTATGTCAATCTTCGGAACCATTTCCCACGTTTTAGTATCCTCTGGATTAAAAGGGAAGTCGAAATTTTAAGTCTTTTGGGACTATAAGTTTCTTCCCCACATCCTTCCATTCCTCTAATATCATTGCGAATATGTGATTATTCATGGGGAAGACCCTATCTCTCCAAGCCCTTAGTCCTCCGAATATTTCTTCCTGGACTGTCATTGGCTCTGTGGCTTCTTCTACTGTCATGGTATTTCAGACCGTCTGTAATAGAGCAGTAGTCCCCTGTGCAATACTAAGGAAATCCTGAAAACCTGCACTGTTGGCGGCCCTCGAGGCCTGGAGTTGAGGACCACTGTAATAGAGTGTCCGTGTCTTCAGAGGAAAATAGATATCTCTTCCGATCACCGGAGAGTACAGAGGAAGATTCGCCTTCTACTGAATCTAGATCAGAGTAGCCCGATACCTCTCCCTCCTCAGAGCTCGGATCCATGCACCATCTGAGTCTTTTAGGGGAGGGGACCTGGGCAGGTTCAGTAGTGGCTATAGTGGCGTGCACTTCCTCTCTGATCATGGTGCGTATATTGGACAATAAGGATGATTGCTCCTGTTTGAGCAGCTTGACGATGCATGACTTGCACAGCTTTTTATCGTATGCATCTGGAAGCCTCTTGGCACATAATGGGCACTTATTAGATCTTCTTTTGACCGCTGTTGTGGAGCGCTTAGACGTTTCCTTATCCTGAAAAATAAGGAAAGGTTCTATAGCTAATGTATATAGCCTGCCTTGGAAGATGCTATCGTAGCTCACTCAAGTGGTCCAAGGGAAATTCGGACTGGACGTCAGGACTGCTAGCACTCTCCATTTTACTGGGTCAGTGTTTGCCATCAGCTGTCTGTCTTTAAATAGTCAGTCTTACCCGCCTTCAAGACATCTGAATCGTCCGCCTTCCGATCAGCTGCTGCTTGTTTAGATCCTGCTGTCGCTTCTGACAGCGCTTGCGCTCTGTGGAATGCACCCTGGATTTCAGATCTTTGCTCAGAAGCAGTGCCCCCTCCAGGAGCTAGTGCCGGACCAATCAGTGACGCCCCCGGAAGTCGTCACCACGCTACCTCCGGTGTCATGGCGCCGTACTGGAGGGAGACGCCGACCCGGCGAGCAGCAATTTCTCAGCCACCTGCAGTGGCGCCGCACCGCCGGAACGAGCATCGCGGACGCCCGCCGAGAGGGCGCCGCGCAGCAGCTAAGGGTCCACGAAGGGAATGTGGCTGAACACGGGAGCATCTGCTCTACGAACGCTGAGGGACCTCTCGCGGTATCAGCGGTGTTAAGGGCATCGCTGGAGGAGCTGGAGCCCAGGTAAACCGAATCTTCGCACGTCTGTGCTCCTCTTCCTGCGTCTGTCCCTGATAGGGACAGGAAAAACACTGAAGGGTGGAGGTGGGGAGGGGGTATTTAACCTCTTCTGTGTTTCCTGTTCCTATCAAGGATATGAAGGACAACCTCCTGGTGGTGCTGTCAGGAGGGACGTCCTGGGAAAAGGGTGTTTCAACTCAATACTGAGCAAAGGGTCTGAATACTAATGACCATGTGATATTTCAGTTTCTTTTTTTTAAAAAATTTGCAGAAATTTCTACATTTCTATTTTTTTTTTTAGTCAAGATGGGGTGCACAGTGTACATTAATGAGAATTTTTTTTTTAAATTTACCAAATGGCTGTAATGAAACAAAGAGTGAAAGATTTAAAGGGGTATGAATACTTTCTGTACCCACTGTATATAGCGATCCAATGGCTACCTTAGAAGCCTGTTACACTTGCAGCACATCTAGCAATGCTTATTTCCATACAGGCAAAAAGGATTTTTCAGACACATAAAAAGGTCCAAGTGTCATCATTGTTTCTGATTTTGTAAGTTTGCCCGCTGACAAAGACATGAACAGTCTATAATTTTAAGGGTAGGTTAATTTTAACATTGAGATATATAATATCAAAAATAAAATCCAGAAAATCAGTGTATAAATTATATAAATTTATTTGCATTTTGCAGTGAGAAATAAGTATTTGATCCCTTCCAACCTTTTTAACTAAAAGAGCCACCTTGTGCAGCACTAATGCTGCATTCTGTAAAGGTGGCTCTTTTAGTTCTGGTCCCTGCCAACGCTGCAACAATCGCTTTTATAATGTGCCCCTCATACCTCGAAGCTGTCAGGGGGTCAGGTCTTTCGCCCCTGACACAGACGCACCATAGCCGTCACTCAGGGCCTTCTGCGTGCCGCCTCCTCTTCCTTCATTAGCGTTCCTGGCGCAAGCACAGTTGTGCTGCCCTTCGAACTTACATTGCATGCGCCGGGGACGCTAATGAAGGAAGAGGAGGCGGCGCCCGGAGGCCCTGAGTGATGGCTATGGTGCATCTGTGTCGGGGGGGAAAGACCTGCCCCTCTGACAGATTTGAGGTATGAGGGGCACATTATAAAAGCGATTATTGCAGCGTTGGCAGGGACCAGAACTAAAAGAGCCACCTTGACAGAATGCAGCATTAGTGCTGCACAAGTTGGCTATTTTAGTTAACGCCTGTGGGACAGGTTCCCTTAAGAGTTCTGGTTCGCACAGAGCAGTTAGACACTCCTAATTAACTCATTACCTGCATTAAAGACAGCTGTCTGACATTTACATCTTTATTAGGGTATGTTTCCACGTGCCGGATTACATCAGGATTTGCTGCGGATTGGACGCTGCGTACAGCCGCAGCGTCCAGATGTTACAGCATAGTGGAGGGGATTTTATGAAATCCCGTGTGGTGAAATATGTGTATATATATTATATATATATCTACAGTCATGGCCAAAAATTTTGAGAATGACACCAAAATTATATTTTCACATGATCTGCTGCCCTCTGGTTTTTATTAGTGTTTGTCTGATATTTATAGCACATACAGAAATATACTTGCAATCATATTATGAGTACCAATAGGTTATATTGACAGTTAGAATGAGTTATTGCAGCAAGTCAATATTTGCAGTGTTGACCCTTCTTCAAGACCTCTGCAATTCTCCCTGGCATGCTCTCAATCAACTTCTGGACCAAATCCTGACTGATAGCAGTCCATTCTTGCATAATCAATGCTTGCATTTTGCCAGAATTTGATGGTTTTTGTTTGTCCACCCGTTTCTTGGTGATTGACCACAAGTTCTCAATGGGATTAAGATCTGGGGAGTTTGCAGGCCATTGACCCAAAATCGCTATGTTTTGTTCCATGAGCCATTTAGTTATCACCTTTGCTTTATGGCAAGGTGCTCCATCATGCTGGAAAAGGCATTGTTGGGCGCCAAACTGCTCTTGGACGGTTGGGAGAAGTTGCTCTTGGAGGACATTCTGGTACCATTCTTTATTCATGGCTGTGTTTTTAGGCAAGACTGAGGGAGCCGATTCCCTTGGCTGAGAAGCAACACCACACATGAATGGTTTCAGGATGCTTTACAGTTGGCATGAGACAAGACTGGTGGTAGCGCTCACCTCTTCTTCTCCGAATAAGCGGTTTTCCAGATGTCCCAAACAATAGAAAAGGGAATTCATCAGAGAAAATGACTTTGCCCCAGTCCTCAGCAGTCCACTCCCTGTACCTTTTGCAGAATATCAGTTGGTCCCTGATGTTTCTTCTGGAGAGAAGTGGCTTCTTTGATGCCCTCCTTGAAACCAGGCCTTGCTCAAAGAGTCTCTGCCTCACAGTGCGTGCAGAAGCACTCACACCAGCCTGCTGCCATTCCTGAGCTTGCTCGGCACTGCTGGTAGTCCGATCCCGCAGCTGAAACAGTTTTAAGATACGGTCCTGGAGCTTGCTGGTCTTTCTTGGGCGCCCTGGAGCCATTTTGACAACAATGGAAGCTCTCTCCTTGAAGTTCTTGATGATGCCATAGATTGTTGACTGAGGTGCAATCTTTGTAGCTGCGATACTCTTCCCTGTTAGGCCATTTTTGTGCAGTGCAATGATGGCTGCACGTGTTTCTTTAGAGATAACCATGGTTAACTGAAGAGAAACAATGATACCAAGCACCAGCCTCCTTTTAAAGTGTCCAGTGATGTCATTCTTACTTAATCATGACTGATTGATCGCCAGCCCTGTCCTCATCAACACCCACACCTGTGTTAATGGATCAATCACTAAAACGATGTTAGCTGCTCCTTTTAAGGCAGGACTGCATTGATGTTGAAATGTGTTTTGGGGGTTAAAGTTCATTTTCTGGGCAAATATTGACTTTGCAAGTACAGTAATTGCTGTTAAGCTGATCACTTTGACATTCAGGAGTATATGCAAATTGCCATTAGAAAAAATGAAGCAGTAGACTTTGGAAAAATTAATATTTGTCTCATTCTCAAAATTTTTGTCCATGACTGTATATGTGTGTAGCGACATCGGACATCAGTCTAGGGTTATATGTGTGACAAGTGATAATGTATCATCTGTCCTGAAGGCCAGTGGCACCCAGGTGTCAGCCGGAAAGCAGAGCGGTGACGTCACCGCTCTGCTTTCCGGCCGCTGTGCTCACAGCCAGTGCAGGAGGAGTGCAGAGAAGCAGAGCGCCGGGGACAGAAAGCGGTAGGTAAGTATGTAATGTTTTTTTACTTTTACGCTGGTAACCAGGGTAAACATCGGGTTACTAAGCGCGGCCCTGCGCTTAGTAACCCGATGTTTACCCTGGTTACCCGGGGACTTCGGGATCGTTGGTCGCTGGAGAGCTGTCTGTGTGACAGCTCTCCAGCGACCAAACAGCGACGCTGCAGCGATCGACATCATTGTCGGTATCGCTGCAGCGTCGCTGAGTGTGAAGGTACCTTAAGAATTCTGTCTCCAGATCTCACCAGGGGGTCTGGCTAAGACCAAAGAACAAAAGGAACACTTGACACCTCTGAGGTCTTGGAGGGGAGATGCTAAATTGTGGCCTGAGGGAAGGTATCCCTGGGAACCATTTCACATGTGTCCCAGAGGAAAAGAATATATATTCATTGGTAGAGCGGCCGTGCCCAATCAAACAGACCGCAATTATGATATTAACCTGGGAGGCTGGTCTAGAAACCTGACCTCAGACCAAAGTTATAAATTTAGGCTGCAGACAGAGAATTGTGTTCACATGATGAGGGCAGCCTGAAAAGCTGATGTGTTCCACAACTACACTCACCCCCCGTCAGGGAGCAGAAAGCAGACTACAAGTTAGATGATTTCTGTAAGTTTTTTCCTGTTTATTTTGATACTGTTTTGCATAAGTTGTATGTCTTTTATTATCATATTTTTATACCTTTTTCTATTGTAAGCATTGAACCTTTTTCTATTAAAGTATAAACTTTAATAAGTTGAACCTTGAATGTTCTAAAGAATCCATAGCCTAGAGGTGTGCGAGCCTTATGAGTGAAACATATTTTTATTAGTTATTTCTGGGACTCATCGCCCGTGTATTCGATGAGTGGTGGCAGCGTGTATGAGGGGGGGTGTGGCCTGGGTTGGTGTGTGATTTATGCTCCCCTTACAGCATAGGACAGAGGTTGAATGCTGGACTGAGAGTGGGGAGATAGATTAACCCTTGCAGGCACAACCCCATGTCACGTGTGAGAGCAGGCACATGACGAATAAGTGACACCACGGAGCAGTGATCCGTGACATCCCGTCTTCACAACGTGCGCACAGCCGCATCTGGCGGCCCTGAGTATCCGGACATGCGGCGCGTCTTTATAGACCGCAGCATGTCTATTTATCTTGCGGAGACGCTCAGTCTCTGCAAGATAAATACCACAGTCTATGTATAGGATGCGGCGATTCTGCATGTATTCAATGAACACGTGTGAAATCACCGCGCATACAAAAGGGGGCAGGGCTTTGGGCATCCTAAGTGCAGCCATTCCGGCACGTGGAAACATATCCTAAAAAGACTCCTGTCCACAAACTCAATTAATCAGTCAAACTCTAAACTCTACAACATGGGCATGATCAAAGAGCTTTATAATGATGTCAGTGACAAGATCATAGATCTGCACAAAGCTGAAACGTGCTACAAAACCATAAGTAAGACGCTGAGTGAAAAGGAAACAACTGTTGGAGCAATAGTAAGAAAATGGAAGAAATACAAGATGACTGTCAATCAACATCAATCTGGGGCACAATGCAAACTCTCACACTCGTGGGGTAACCTTGATCATGAGAAAACGTGAGAGATCAGCCTAAAACTACACGGGAGGAACTTGTTAATGATCTCAAGGCAGCTGGGACCAGTCACGAAGAAAACCATTGGTAACATATTACACCATAAAGGTTTAAAACCCTGCAGTGCCAGCAATGTCCCCCTGCTCAAGAAGGCATATGTGCTGGCCTGTCTGAAGTTTGCCAATGAATACCTGGATGATTCTGTGTGTGATTGGGAGAAAGTTCTGTGGTCAGATGAGACAAAAATTGAGGTCTTTGACATTAACTCAACTCGCCGTGTTTGGAGGAAGAGAAATACTTCCTATGACCCAAAGAACACTGTCCCCACTGTCAAGCATGGAGGTGGAAAGTGGAAACATTATGTTTTGGGGGTGTTTCTCTGCTAAGGGCACAGGACTACTTCACCACATCAATGGGAGAATGGATGGATCCATGTACCGTAAAATCCTGAGTGACAACCTCCATCTCTCTGCCAGGACATTAAAAATGGGTCATGGCTGGGTCTTCCAGCAAGACAATGACCCAAAATATACAGCCAAGGCAACAAAGGAGTGGCTCAAAAATAAGCACATTAAAGGTACCGTCACACTGGACGATATCGCTAGCGATCCGTGACGTTGCAGCGTCCTGGCTAGCGATATCGTCCAGTGTGACACGCAGCAGCGATCAGGCCCCTGCTGTGATATCGCTGGTCGGGGCAGAAAGGCCAGGACTTTATTTCGTCGCTGGCTCTCCCGCTGACATCGCTGAATCGGCGTGTGTGATGCCGATTCAGCGATGTCTTCGCTGGTAACCAGGGTAAACATCGGGTCACTAAGTGCAGGGCCGCTCTTAGTAACCTGATGTTTACCCTGGTTACCATCGTTAAAGTAAAAAAAACAACCACTACATACTTACCTACCGCTGTCTGTCCCCGGCGCTCTGCTTCTCTGCTCTGGCTGTGAGTGCCGGGCAGCCGGAAAGCAGAGCGGTGACGTCACCGCTCTGCTTTCCGGCCGCTGTGCTCACAGTCAGTGCAGGAAAGCACAGCGCCGGGGACAGACAGCGGTAGGTAAGTATGTGGTGGTTGTTTTTTTTACTTTAACGATGGTAACCAGGGTAAACATCGGGTTACTAAGCGCGGCCCTGCGCTTAGTAACCCAATGTTTACCCTGGTTACCGGCATCGTTGGTCGCTGGAGAGCTGTCTGTGTGACAGCTCTCCAGCGACCAAACAGCGACGCTGCAGCGATCCGGATCGTTGTCGGTATCGCTGCAGCGTCGCTTAGTGTGACGGTACCTTAAGGTCATGGAATGGCCTAGCCAATCTCCAGACTTAATCCCATAAAAACTTAAGGAGGGAGTTGAAGCTCCGAGTTGCCAAGCGACAGCCTCAATATCTTAATGATTTAGAGATGATCTGCAAAGAGGAGTGGACCAAAATTCCTCCTAACATCTGCGCAAACCTTATCATCAACTACACAAAATGTCCGACTGCTGTGCTTGTCAACAAGGGTTTTGCCACCAAGTATTAAGTCTTGTTTGCCAGAGGGATCAAATACTTATTTCTCACTGTAAAATGCAAATACATTTATACAATGTAATTTTCTAGATTTTATTTTTGATATTCTATCTCAAAGTTAAAATTAACCTACCCTTTAAATTATAGAATGTTCATGTCTGTCAGTGGGCAAACTTACTAAATCAGCAAGGGATCAAATTCTTATTTCCCCCACTGTAGAAGTGACAAAGCTTCTCCTATACATTGCAATGTTAATCACAGACAGTATGCTGATGTCTCAATGATTTTTTTGTGTGTGGATTCATGGTCCACAAAAAAGTAATAGACTATAAATTGGTGTCCTCTAGCTGTGAAAGCCACACTTATAGGATGAGGCCTATCACACAGGGATCAGACAGGAAATTATAATCTGTGTTCACTGTTCCTGCCAACAGTAGCACAAGTTTATAGGCTTTAGTTTATAGGAGAAAAGTCTGGAGACACTGCAGGCCACAGTAGGACATTTAGGCCATGCAGGCTGCTCTCAGTAGCACCAGCAATATGTGGTCGGGCATTGTCCTATTGAACAGCTCTCGGGACACAGAGAAATGGAAGTACCTCTGGTTCCACGACTGATCTATTCTATACTGCAGCTGGCTTAACCCCTTAGTGACAGAGCCAATTTGGTACTTAATGACCGAGCCAATTTTTGCAATTCTGACCACTGTCACTTTATGAGGTTATAACTCTGGAACGCTTCAATGGATCCAGCTGATTCTGAGATTGTTTTTTCGCGACACATTGTACTTCATGTTAGTGGTAACATTTCTTCGATATTACTTGCGATTATTTATGAAAAAAACGGAAATATGGCGAAAATTTTTAAAATTTTGCAATTTTCAAACTTTGTATTTTTATGCCCTTAAATCAGAGAGATATGTCACGAAAAATAGTTAATAAATAACATTTCCCACATGTCTACTTTACATCAGCACAATTTTGGAAACAAATTTTTTTTTTGTTAGGGAGTTATAAGGGTTAAAAGTTGACCAGCAATTTCTCATTTTTACAACACCATTTTTTTTTAGGGACCACATCACATTTGAAGTCATTTTGAGGGGTCTATATGATAGAAAATAATGAAGTGTGACACCATTCTAAAAACTACACCCCTCAAGGTTCTCAAAACCACATTCAAGAAGTTTATTAACCCTTTACGTGCTTCACAGGAACTGAAACAATGTGGAAGGAAAAAATGAACATTTAACTTTTTTTGCAAACATCTTAATTCAGAACCATTTTTTTTATTTTCACAAGTGTAAAAACAGAAATGTAACCATAAATTTTGTTATGCAATTTCTCCTGAATACGCCAATACCCCATATGTGGGGGTAAACCACTTTTTGGGCGCACCGCAGAACTTAGAAGTGAAGGAGCGCCGTTTGACTTTTTCAATGCAGAATTGGCTGGAATTGAGATCGGACACCATGTCACGTTTAGAGAGCCCCTGATGTGCCTCAACAGTGGAAACCCCCCACAAGTGACACCATTTTGGAAACTAGACCCCTTAAGGAACTTATCTAGATGTGTGGTGAGAACTTTGAATGCCCAAGTGCTTCACAGATTTTTTAGCCCCCAAGTTTTTATTTTCACAAGAGTAACAAGAGAAATTGGACCCCAAAAGTTGTTGTCCAATTTGTCCTGAGTATGCTGGTACCCCATATGTGGGGGTAAACCACTGTTTGGGCGCACGGCAGAGCTCGGAAGGAAGGAGCGCCGTTTTGGAATGCAGACTTTGATAGAATGGTCTGCGGGCATTATGTTGCGTTTGCAGAGCCCCTGATGTACCTAACCAGTAGAAACCCTCCACAAGTGACCCCATTTTGGAAACTAGACCCCCCAAGGAACTTCTCTAGATGTGTGGTAAGAACTTTGAATGCCCAAGTGCTTCACAGAAGTTTAGAATGCAGAGTCGTGAAAATAAAAAATATTTTTTTTTCACAAAAAAGATATTGTAGCCCCCAAGTTTTTATTTTCACAAGGGTAACAGGAGAAATTGGACCACTAATGTTGTTGTCCAATTTATCCTGAATATGCTGATGCCCCATATGTGGGGGTAAACCACTGTTTGGGCGCACGGCAGAGCTCGGAAGGGAAGGAGCGCCGTTTTGGAATGCAGACAGATAGAATGGTCTGTGGGCGTTATGTTGCGTTTGCAGAGCCCCTGATGTACCTAAACAGTAGTAACCCCCCACAAGTGACCCCGTTTTGGAAACTAGACCCCCCAAGGAACTTATATAGATGTGTGGTGAGAACTTTGAATGCCCAAGTGCTTCACAGAAGTTTATAATGCAGAGTCATAAAAAAATATATATATATTTTTCCACAAAAAGGATTTTGTAGCCCCCAAGTTTTTATTTTCACAAGGGTAAAAAGAGAAATTGGACCCCAGAAGTTGTTGTCCAATTTATCCCGAGTATGCTGATGCCAAATATGTGGGGGTAACCCACTGTTTGGGCGCACGGCAGAGCTCAGAAGGGAGGGAGCACCATTTGACTTTTTGAGCGCAAAATTGGCTGTCGTGTTTGGAGACCCCCTGATGTACCTAAACAGCGGAAACCCCCCAATTCTAGCTCCAACCCTAACCCCAACACACCCCTAACCCTAATCCCAACCCGATCCATAATCCTAATCACTAACCCTAACGATAATCCCAACCCTTACCCCAAAACAACCCTAATGTCAACCCTAACCATAACCCTAATCAAAACCCTAAATCCAACACACCCCTAATCCTAATCTCAACACTAACCTCAAACCTAACCCTAATCCCAAAACACCCCTAATCCCAAACCTAACCCTAATCCCAAGCGTAACCCTAATGCCAACCCTAACACCAACCCTAATCCAAACCCTAACCCTAATCCCAACTCTAACCCTAACTTTAGCCCCAACCCTAACCCTAAGGCTACTTTCACACTTGCGTCGTTTGGCATCCGTCGCAATCCGTCATTTTGGACAAGAAACGGATCCTGCAAATGCGCCCGCAGGATGCGTTTTTTGCCCATAGACTTGTATTGCCGACGGATCGTGACGGATGGCCACACGTCGCGTCCGTAGTGCACTGGATCAGTGTTTTGGCGGACCGTCAGCACAAAAAAAATGTTCAATGTAACGTTTTTTTGTACGTCGCATCCGCCATTTCTGACCGCACATGCGTGGCCGTAACTCCGCCCCCTCCTCCCCAGGACATAGATTGGGCAGCGGATGCGTTGAAAAACTACATCCGCTGCCCACGTTGTGCACAATTTTCACAACGTGCGTCGGTATGTCGGGCCGATGCATTGCGACGGCCCCGTACCGACGTAAGTGTGAAAGAAGCAGCCCCAACCCTAACCCTAAATTTAGCCCTAACCCTAGCCCTAACCCTAGCCCTAGCCCTAACCCTACCCCTAATTTTAGCCCCAACTGCTCTTCTCCTGCCGGCCGGCAGATGGAGACAGATGGCGGGCGCACTGCACATGCGCCCGCCATTTTCTTTTGCCCAGAAGATGCCGGCGGCCAGGAGGAGCAGCAGGAGGATCCAGGGACACAGGTGAGTATGGCAGGGTCCCCGAATCCCCCTATTTCTCTGTCCTCTGATGTGCGATCACATCAGAGGACAGAGATTTACACTTTACTTTTTTTTTTTGCGGTCGCCGGTAAACAGTTAATTACCGGCGATCGCAAAACAGGGGTCGCTAAAACCGACCCCCGATCATGCTCTTTGGGGTCTCTGCTACCCCCGGCAGCCAAGACCCCAAAGATTCTCGCGGGGCCGGCCGGCGGGCGCACTGCGCATGCACCCGCCATTTTCAAGATGGCGGCGCCCACCGGGAGCCACGAGGAGCATCGGGGGAGATAGGTAAGTATTGGGGGGCCACCTGGGACCCCTTTTCTCTATCCTCCGATGTGCGATCACATCGAAGGATAGAGAAATTAAAAAGAGATCGCGTTTTTTTGGGTTTTTTTGCGATCGCCGGTAAACGGTTAATTACCGGCGATCGCAAATGCGGGGTGGGTTAAAAAACCCCCGAATCATGTTCTCTGGGGTCTCGGCTACCCCCGGCAGCCGAGACCCCAGAGAAAATCCGACTAGGTTAAGCAATGGAGTATAAGCAAGGCTCATCTAATTTTATTTTTTTATCTAGTGCAAACTCCTAGAGGGGAAAAAAAATTCAAACCTGAAAACCCCTTAAGGCCTTTCACCCAATTCATATATACATTGCTTTTGCGCCTTTATGGTGTAATTTTATTTTGACTTTGATTACCAATATCTATTTTTTTTCTTTACTGATCTACATTTTTGTCGTGAATCAAGAGTAGAGTAGTCTGGCCCATCTAGTCTTCATTGCAGAAACATTAAAGGGGTTGTCCACTACTAGGACAACTCCCTTCTTGATCAAAATGTTTAGACCCGACAATAAAACCTATAAAACCTCAAATTCCCGGGACTCTCGTGCGGTGTTACGACACCCAACGCCGGCACCAATCAGCACTGGTGTCACCGTCTCCGCCTTCAGACAAATCGAACATGAAGAGGAAGTCCGGGCTGAAGCTGACCTCTGGCTTCATCTTCATGCTCAACTCGTACGAAGAAAAGGACACCAGCGCTGATTGGGCACCTGTGTCACAACACCGCACGAGAGTTGCGGGTAGAACGAGTTCCGACACCGCAGGAACGAAATCGACACGGAAGGGGAGTATAAGCATTATTATTTTGTGGGGCCAAGCAAGTGATATGATAAGTTGTCCAAGTAGTGGACAACTTTTTTAACAGCTCAGCATTTACATTGATTTGGTTGTGGTACCAGTTGTATGGCCATTTCTACCTCAAGGGGCGTTTTCTCAATACGAATTCAGTCCACAGGTTGCTCGTGCTACTGCAAGTTATCGGCATGACCTAAATGTGCTACCATGGCCTATAGTATCTCCAGACTTCCCAGATGTGCGTGATGGAAGATACTGATCACCAGTTGCAGAGGGAGCTGCCAGAAGCAGATCTTGAAGATCATTTATTCTGACAGAATTTTTCTCAACCATTAACCCCTTTCTGCCAGCTGACGGAATAGTACGTCAGCTGGCAGATCCCCTGCTTTGAGGTGGGCTCCGGCGGTGAGCCCACCTCAAAGCCGCGACATGTCAGCTGTTTTGTACAGCTGACATGTGCGCGCAATGAGCGCGAGCGGAATCGCGATCCGCCCGCGCCCATTAACTAGTTAAATGCCGCCGTCAAGCGCTGACAGCGGCATTTAACTAGCGCTCCCGGCCGCGCGGCCGGAAATCCTCGCACTGCGGACCCCCGTCACATGATCGGGGGTCAGCAGTGCATCGCCATAACAACCAGAGGTCTCCTTGAGACCTCTATGGTTGTTGATGGCCGATTGCTTTGAGCGCCACCCTGTGGTCGGCGTTCAAAGCAACCTTGCATTTCTGCTACATAGAGGTGATCTGTACTTCACCTCTATGTAGCAGAGCCGATCGAGTTATGCATGCTTCTAGCCTCCTATGGAGGCTATTGAAGCATGCCAAAATTAAAAAAAAAAAGTGATTAAAAATATAAAAAAAAAATAAAAAATATATAAAAGTTCAAATCACCCCCCTTTCGCCCCAATCAAAATAAAAATTAAAAAAAAATCAAACATACACATATTTGGTATCGCCGCGTTCAGAATCGCCCGATCTATCAATAAAAACAAAGGATTGACCTGACCGCTAAATGACGTAGCGAGAAAAAAAATCAAAACGCCAAAATAACGTTTTTTTGGTCGCCGCGACATTGCATTAAAATGCAATAACGGGCGATCAAAAGAACGTATCTACACCAAAATGGTATCATTAAAAACGCCAGCTCGGCACGCAAAAAATAAGCCCTCACCTGACCCCAGATCACGAAATTTGGAGACGCTACGGGTATCGGAAAATCGCGCATTTTTTTTTTTTTTTTAGCAAAATTTGGAATTTTTTTTCACCACTTAGATAAAAAATAACCTAGACATGTTTGGTGTCTACAGGTCCTTCTCAAAAAATTAGCATATAGTGTTAAATTTCATTATTTACCATAATGTAATGATTACAATTACACTTTCATATATTATAGATTCATTATCCACCAACTGAAATTTGTCAGGTCTTTTATTGTTTTAATACTGATGATTTTGGCATACAACTCCTGATAACCCAAAAAACCTGTCTCAATAAATTAGCATATCAAGAAAAGGTTCTCTAAACGACCTATTACCCTAATCTTCTGAATCAACTAATTAACTCTAAACACATGCAAAAGATACCTGAGGCTTTTATAAACTCCCTGCCTGGTTCATTACTCAAAACCCCCATCATGGGTAAGACTAGCGACCTGACAGATGTCAAGAAGGCCATCATTACATAGTAACATAGTAACATAGTTAGTAAGGCCGAAAAAAGACATTTGTCCATCCAGTTCAGCCTATATTCCATCATAATAAATAAATACCCAGATCTACGTCCTTCTACAGAACCTAATAATTGTATGATACAATATTGTTCTGCTCCAGGAAGACATCCAGGCCTCTCTTGAACCCCTCGACTGAGTTCGCCATCACCACCTCCTCAGGCAAGCAATTCCAGATTCTCACTGCCCTAACAGTAAAGAATCCTCTTCTATGTTGGTGGAAAAACCTTCTCTCCTCCAGACGCAAAGAATGCCCCCTTGTGCCCGTCACCTTCCTTGGTATAAACAGATCCTCAGCGAGATATTTGTATTGTCCCCTTATATACTTATACATGGTTATTAGATCGCCCCTCAGTCGTCTTTTTTCTAGACTAAATAATCCTAATTTCGCTAATCTATCTGGGTATTGTAGTTCTCCCATCCCCTTTATTAATTTTGTTGCCCTCCTTTGTACTCTCTCTAGTTCCATTATATCCTTCCTGAGCACCGGTGCCCAAAACTGGACACAGTACTCCATGTGCGGTCTAACTAGGGATTTGTACAGAGGCAGTATAATGCTCTCATCATGTGTATCCAGACCTCTTTTAATGCACCCCATGATCCTGTTTGCCTTGGCAGCTGCTGCCTGGCACTGGCTGCTCCAGGTAAGTTTATCATTAACTAGGATCCCCAAGTCCTTCTCCCTGTCAGATTTACCCAGTGGTTTCCCGTTCAGTGTGTAATGGTGATATTGATTCCCTCTTCCCATGTGTATAACCTTACATTTATCATTGTTAAACCTCATCTGCCACCTTTCAGCCCAAGTTTCCAACTTATCCAGATCCATCTGTAGCAGAATACTATCTTCTCTTGTATTAACTGCTTTACATAGTTTTGTATCATCTGCAAATATCGATATTTTACTGTGTAAACCTTCTACCAGATCATTAATGAATATGTTGAAGAGAACAGGTCCCAATACTGACCCCTGCGGTACCCCACTGGTCACAGCGACCCAGTTAGAGACTATACCATTTATAACCACCCTCTGCTTTCTATCACTAAGCCAGTTACTAACCCATTTACACACATTTTCCCCCAGACCAAGCATTCTCATTTTGTGTACCAACCTCTTGTGCGGCACGGTATCAAACGCTTTGGAAAAATCGAGATATACCACGTCCAATGACTCACCGTGGTCCAGCCTATAGCTTACCTCTTCATAAAAACTGATTAGATTGGTTTGACAGGAGCGATTTCTCATAAACCCATGCTGATATGGAGTTAAACAGTTATTCTCATTGAGATAATCCAGAATAACATCCCTCAGAAACCCTCAAGCAAGAGGGTAAGACCCAGAAAGAAATTTCTCAACAAATAGGCTGTTCCCAGAGTGCTGTATCAATGGTAAGTCTGTTGGAAGGAAACAATGTGGCAGAAAACGCTGTACAACGAGAAGAGGAGACCGGACCCTGAGGAAGATTGTGGAGAAGGACCGATTCCAGACCTTGGGGAACCTGAGGAAGCAGTGGACTGAGTCTGGTGTGGAAACATCCAGAGCCACCGTGCACAGGCGTGTGCAGGAAATGGGCTACAGGTGCCGCATTCCCCAGGTAAAGCCACTTTTGAACCATAAACAGCGGCAGAGGCGCCTGACCTGGGCTACAGAGAAGCAGCACTGGACTGTTGCTAAGTGGTCCCAAGTACTTTTTTCTGATGAAAGCAAATTTTGCATGTCATTCAGAAATCAAGGTGCCAGAGTCTGCAGGAAGACTGGGGAGAAGGAAATGCCAAAATGCCTGAAGTCCAGTGTCAAGTACCCACAGTCAGTGATGGTGTGGGGTGCCATGTCAGCTGCTGGTGTTGGTCCACTGTGTTTCATCAAGGGCAGGGTCAATGCAGCTAGCTATCAGGAGATTTTGGAGCACTTCATGCTTCCATCGGCTGAAATGCTTTATGGAGATGAAGATTTCATTTTTCAGCACGACCTGGCACCTGCTCACAGTGCCAAAACCACTGGTAAATGGTTTACTGACCATGGTATTACTGTGCTCAATTGGCCTGCCAACTCTCCTGACCTGAACCCCATAGAGAATCTGTGGGATATTGTGAAGAGAAAGTTGAGAGACGCAAGACCCAACACTCTGGATGAGCTTGAGGCCGCTATTGAAGCATCCTGGGCCTCCATAACATCTCAGCAGTGTCACACGCTGATTGCCTCCATGCCACGCCGCATTGAAGCAGTCATTTCTGCCAAAGGATTCCCGACCAAGTATTGAGTGCATAACTGAACATTATTATTTGATGGATTTTTTGTTTGTTATTAAAAAACACTTTTATTTGATTGGATGGGTGAAGTATGCTAATTTATTGAGACAGGTTTTTTGGGTTATCAGGAGTTGTATGCCAAAATCATCAGTATTAAAACAATAAAAGACCTGACAAATTTCAGTTGGTGGATAATGAATCTATAATATATGAAAGTTTAATTGTAATCATTACATTATGGTAAATAATGAAATTTAACACTATATGCTAATTTTTTGAGAAGGACCTGTATGAACTCGTAATGACCTGGAGAATCATAATGGCAGGTTAGTTTTAGCATTTAGTGAACCTAGCAAAAAAGCCAAACAAAAAACAAGTGTGAGATTGCACTTTTTTTGCAATTTCATCACACTTGGAATTTTTTTCCCGTTTTCTGTTACATGGCATGGTAAAATCAATGGTATCTTTCAAAAGTACATCTCGTCCCGCAAAAAATAAGCCCTCACATGGCCATATTGACGGAAAAACAAAAAAGTTATGGCTCTGGGAAGGAGGGGAGCAAAAAACGAAAATGAAAAAGCGGAAAAAGCTCCGGGGGTGAAGGGGTTAATGACCTCATTTATAACAACCAAGGTGTGTAAGTGTATGAATTTCTGTGAATGGAGCTCTCACACTACACTGACTAAATCAAAAGGTTTTAAAAAGGTTTTCATTTTTGTCATCATTTGCAAATCATTAACATTTCTATTCATCCTGTGATTTTCCAAATTAAAAGACTTAATTCATGATATTGTAATTTAAAGGGAAGGTGCCGCATTTTATTTTTTATATTAAAAATGATTGTTTATATAAACAATTATTTTTAATACAAATTTACAATAATTAATAAATAAATAATTTACCGTATATACTCGAGTATAAGCCGATCCGAGTATAAGCCGACCCCCCTAATTTTGCCACAAAAAACTGGGAAAACTTATTGACTCGAGTATAAGCCTAGGGTAGAAAATGCAGCATTTAACGGTGAATTTCAAAAATAATAATAGATGCTCCATACCGTTCATTATTGCCCCATAGATGCTCCATATACAACTGTGCTATATAGAATGCTCTGCACCGTTGATTATGGCCCCATAGATGCTCCTTATAATGCTGTGCCATATATGCTCTGCACCTTTGATTATGGCCCCATAGATGCTCCTTATAATGCTGTGCCATATATGCTCTGCACCTTTGATTATGGCCCCATAAATGCTCCTTATGTTGTGCCATATATGCTCTGCACCTTTGATTATGGCCCCATAAATGCTCCTTATAATGCTGTGCCCCATATATGCTCTGCACCTTTATGGCCCCATAGGAGCTCCTTATAATGCTGTGCCCCATATATGCTCTGCACCTTTATGGCCCCATAGGTGCTCCTTATAATGCTGTGCCCCATTTATGCTCTGCACCTTTATGGCCCCATAGATGCTCCTTATAATGCTGTGCCCCATATATGCTCTGCACCTTTATGGCCCCATAGGTGCTCCTTATAATGCTGTGCCCCATATATGCTCTGCACCTTTATGGCCCCATAGATGCTCCTTATAATGCTGTGCCATATATGCTCTGCACCTTTATGGCCCCATAGGTGCTCCTTATAATGCTGTGCCCCATATATGCTCTGCACCTTTATGGCCCCATAGGTGCTCCTTATAATGCTGTGCCCCTTATATGCTCTGCACCTTTATGGCCCCATAGGTGCTCCTTATAATGCTGTGCCCCATATATGCTCTGCACCTTTATGGCCCCATAGGTGCTCCTTATAATGCTGTGCCCCATATATGCTCTGCACCTTTATGGCCCCATAGGTGCTCCTTATAATGCTGTGCCCCATATATGCTCTGCACCTTTATGGCCCCATAGGTGCTCCTTATAATGCTGTGCCCCTTATATGCTCTGCACCTTTATGGCCCCATAGGTGCTCCTTAGAATGATGCTGGTGCTGCCATAAAAAAAAAAAAAATCACATACTCACCTCTCTTCTCAGGACGCCGGCGCTTTCAGTAATTACCTGCTCCTCGTGCGGCTCCGTCTCCAGCACTGACGCTCAGCAGAGGGCGCGCAATGACTACGTCACAGCGCCCTCTAACCTGAGCGTCATTGCTAGAGGACGCTGCAGACGGAGCCGCACCGGAGCGAGGAGCAGGTAATTATAGCGCTGCGCACCCCTTACCTGCTGCGGCGCGGTCCCTGCAGTCCCTGGCTTCTCCGGCGCTGCAGCTTCTTCCTGTAATTGAGCGGTCACATGGCACCGATCATTTACAGCAGTGGTCCCCAACTCCAGTCCTCAAGGCCCACCAACATGTCATGTTTTCAGGATTTCCTTAGTCTTGCCCAGGTAATAATTGCATCACCTGTGCAATGCAAAGGAAATCCTGAAAACATGACCTGTTGGTGGGCCTTGAGGACTGGAGTTGGGGACCCCTGATTTACAGCAATGAATATGCGGCTCCTCCCCTATGGGGGTGGAGCTGCCTATTCATTTCTGTAATGAGCGGTGCCATGTGACCGCTCAGTGCAGGAAGAATCTGCAGCGCCGGAGAAGCCAGGGACTGCAGGGACCGCGCTGGGAGCAGGTAAGTATGATTACACAGCCCCCGCTCCCCCTCCCCTGCTGACACCCGGGTATATGACTCGAGTATAAGCCGAGAGGGGGACTTTCAGCCCAAAAAAACGGGCTGAAAATCTCGGCTTATACTCGAGTATATACGGTAATTTATTTTTCAGCCACTGGGCGCCGCCATTTTGCTTTGCAGGAGTGTAAGGCTACTTTCACACTGGCGTTTTTTGCAATACGTCGCAATGCGTCGTTTATGGCAAAAAACGCATCCTGCAAAGTTGTTTGCAGGATGCGTTTTTGCCCCATAGATTAACATTAGCGACGCATTGCCACACGTCGCAACCGTCGTACGACAGTTGTGCCGTGTTGTGGCGGACCGCCGGGAGCAAAAAACGTTAAGTGTAACTTTTTTGCTGCCGACGGACCGCTTTTTGCGGTTGGAACTCCGCCCCCACTTCCCCGCACCTCACAATGGGGCAGCGGATGCACCGGAAAAATGCATCCGCTGCCTCCGTTGTGCGGGCATACGCCGCCAGCGTCGGAATCTCGGCCCGACGCATTGCGACGGGCCCGATTCCGACGCTAGTGTGAAAGCAGCTTTAGTGAAGCTCCATGACACTTACACTCTGCAAATACGGCAGCCCTGGGCATAGACATCTGCGGTCGGCCTCTGACCCTATAGTATACATTGAGCTGCTCCCTGCTGTGATCTGGCCACGCCCCCTGAGCCGTCCACATAACAGCAGAGGTAGGAGATCGGAGCCATCTTTCTGGAGCTCACAGTGCATCTGTGAGCTCCAGTTTCCCAGTATAATCGCAGGAGCCCTGCGGTTATAGGAGGAGGAGGAGTAGGAGGAGACCAAGGACAGCACAGGAGGGAGAAAGGACTCAGCAGCGGGGCAGTCAAGTATCAGTGGGGGAGGGGGAGAGGCAATCTAATCCTATCCTTTGTGATGCTGACTGAGTAGTGTATCTCCTCCTATGTGTGTTACTGTGCATCTACTCCTCCCCTGTGTGATCCTGTCTGCTGAGCCATGCATCTAATCCTATTCGCACAGCAGCCTTGCAGCGCTGGGGTCCTGGGTTCTAATCCCACCCAGGACAACATCTGCAAAGAGTTTGTATGTTCTCTCCGTGTTTGCATGGGTTTCCTCCGGGCACTCCGGTTTCCTCCCACATTCCAAAGACATACTGATAGGGAATCTAGATTGTGAGCCCCATCGGGGACAGTGATGATAATGTGTGCAAAACTGTAAAGCGCTGCGGAATATGTTAGCGCTATATAAAAATAAAGATTATTATTATTATCCTGTGTTGTTGCGTGTTACGGAACCACTCAGCACCCAGAATATGTTGTGCAGTTATATGTATGTATAATAGGTTCCATGTGAGATGCGTGTCCCTAATGCATCAGTCCACAGGCTGCGCCCCTGGGCAGAGGGGACACGATATTCCCCTTTTGTCCGCCCCCACCTTTGTAATTCCCACAGTAAATATCGGCAGGCTCCAGCCACCTGCGGCTATTGTAATGTATGTCTGGCCTGCCGCTTTTCTATTGGCCTGCCCTCTGTATCTGTGTGATATATTCTGTGTCCTGTGACTAAAGTGTTGTCAGACTGGAAATACGTGGAGAAGCAGTGATCTTTTATATGCGCCCATGTAACCAAGCAATTCCAGCCAGCGTCCTTCATTTAGACTCAAGCCAAAGCACAGTGGACCTCCAGAAACACGGGGTGGTACTGAAAGAGGTACCCCAGCTTGGTAGACCCCATTACACTGTGTGATACTGACTGAGCTGTGTATCTAAACCTCTCCTGTGTGATACTGTCTGCTGAGCCATGCATCTAATCCTGTGTGATACTGACTTCGCTGTCTATCTAATCCTCTCCTGTGTGATTGTTAAATATTAATTATTAATTGAATTATTGTTATTCTGTACTAAGCACATTGTTTCTTGCTGACATTACCAAAAGCCATTTCTATATACCGTATATACTCGAGTATAAGCCGACCCGAGTATAAGCCGACCCCCTAATTTTGCCACAAAAAACTGGGAAAACTTATTGACTCGAGTATAAGCCTAGGGTGGAAATGCAGCATTTACCGGTGAATTTCAAAAATAAAAATAGATCATTATTTCCCCATAGCTGTGCCATATAGTGCTCTGCACCGTTCATATTGCCCCATATATGCTCTGCACCGTTCATTTTTGCCCAATATCTGTGCCCCATACAGTGCTCTGCACCGTTCATATTGCCCCATAGATGCTGCACAGATGCCCCATATATTGCTCTGCAGCGTTCATTGTGCCCCATAGATGCTGTACAGATGCCCCATATATTGCTCTGCAGCGTTCATTGTGCCCCATAGATGCTGCACAGATGCCCCATATATTGCTCTGCAGCGTTCATTGTGCCCCATAGATGCTGCCCAGATGCCCCATACAGTGCTCTGCACCGTTCATATTGCCCCATAGATGCTGCACAGATGCCCCATATAGTGTCTGCAGCGTTCATTGTGCCCCATAGATGCTGCAGATGCCCCATACAGTGCTCTGCACCGTTCATATTGCCCCATAGATGCTGCACAGATGCCCCATATATTGCTCTGCAGCGTTCATTGTGCCCCACAGATGCTGCACAGATGCCCCATATAGTGCTCTGCAGCGTTCATTGTGCCCCATAGATGCTGCACAGATGCCCCATATAGTGCTCTGCAGCGTTCATTGTGCCACAGAGATGCTGCACATAAATCTGTGCCATGGCTGCTGCTGCTGCAAAAAAAAAAACACATACTCACCTCTCTTGATTGCAGCTCCCAGCGTCTACCCGCTCTGACTGATCAGGCAGAGGGCGCCGCGCACACTATATGCGTCATCGCGCCCTCTGACCTGAACAGTCAGAGCGGAGTGACGCCGGGAAGATGGAGCGGCGCCCGGCGGCTGGAGCGTGGACAGGTGAATATAACATACTCACCTAGTCCCAGCGATCCTCGCGCTGTCCCTGCCTTCCTCCCCGTCTTCTGTGCTGCAGCCTCTTCCTGTCAGCGGTCACCAGCACCGCTGATTAGAGAAATGAATAGGCGGCTCCACCCCTATGGGAGGTGGAGCCGCCATTCATTTCTGTAATGAGCGGTCCCACCTGACCGCTGAAGAGGGGAAGAAGCTGCAGCACAGAAGACGGGGAGGAAGGCAGGGACAGCGCGAGGATCGCTGGGACTAGGTAAGTATGCCTCAGCGCCCTCACCCGCCGACCCCACCGCTACCGTGACTCGAGTATAAGCCGAGAGGGGCACTTTCAGCCCAAAAATTTGGGCTGAAAATCTCGGCTTATACTCGAGTACATACGGTATATAGCTCAGAGTATAAGTCAATGCCATATATAAAGGGAACACGTGGTCTGTGGGACATATAAATAACGTCTCTTACGAGGGTGGGGGGATTTTTGTCACGTGGGAGCTGCCACCTCCTGCCTTCACCATCATTCTCCATGGACATGAGACAAGACACAAGGAAGGAATAGCCGGTAGCCATGCCATGATGACTTCAGAGTTCACACAGACAGATGGTTTTACCATTCAGGACTTTGGGAAAGAGGAGTAACAAGACAAGCACTGATATTTACACATGGACAATCTGTTCGTAACTATTTCATCTACTTTTATATTTTGCTGCAATGTGGTTTTTCTGTGGACAATTCAATAAACCATTTCATTTTTCATGAGAATATCATGACATTTTTCTTTAAGAGTAAGCACCTGGAACAGTCCTGATTAAATAAATGTGCGAAATAAGCTATTTTTGCGTGAATTTCCTTCATCTTGCACATGGAAGACAGAAGAGCTCCGCTAGATGTTATGCAAGTTTTCAGGAATTCCACTTCAAAATTTCAAACAACAAAGATCTCACAAGAGCCTATGAATAACAGAGCCTAAAAGGTGCAAGACGGTTTGACAAGCACTAGCATCGGAAGTGCTGAAGTGCTGAAGACAGACGTGCTGATGACCAGAGCCCAGCGTTGTACGGCAAAGGAACTACAAGCTGAGGCATTTCAAGGTAAGAAAGATTTAATTAATACGTATTCTAAGTCAAGTTTGCTGGAATTTTTAAGTCTAGGTGAAAAGTCTAAAAACGTAGAAATATTTTGGCTTCGCTTATTTGCAGAATGCAAGATAGCAAATCTAAAGTTAGATTCTAAGCTAGTATCTAGGAAAAAAAGAAAAAGAGCAACTGAAAAATATTTGACATATGATTGATGTATTTCACAAGTACGTTACAGAGAAGTCCAAAAAAGACTGTGTAGAAAGAATTTCTAAGGAAATTAATGATGTTCCCAAGATTGACTGTAATGTAAAGCGTGAACAAGATGTGACACAAGTGTCTGTTATAACCACCCAATGTGACCTTGTGACTCATGATGAAAAACAAGAAGGAGGAAGCGTAGGAGACATGACAACTGACAAAGATGATGTACAAGAAACAGATGTACCATTGCCACTAAAAATAGAAGACTCAGAGTCCCAACAACTCCAAACTAAATCTAGAAAAATCTTGTTAAAATTATGCAAAATCATTTCTGCATATGATGACAAAATCCATGTGTGCAGAAATTCAGAGATATTTGAGAGTTTTGCTGATAAGTTTGATTTGACTAATGAGGAGAAAAATCAATTATTTAAAATGTGGCTTTCAGTAACTTTCTCCAGAAGACTCATTAAAAATCCAGAATGAGGAGATCCATGAAGACATGACTGATGTAGAAAGATTAAAAATTTTGATATTCTGTGGATTAAAAGAAAATTATCCAGGTATTGATATTCTTCTAAAATTGAGGATTGGCCGGAAAGAATGTACTTTTACATTCATGTAATTTGAATAAACAATCAATGATAAATTGTTTTGTAAACAAATTTAGATTCTTAAATCCTGCATCTCGTGTTATTGCGTCACAAAAAGATTCTTTATTTGAATGTGCGCAATCCCTTGATTTTTCTAGAAAACATGAGAATCTTGAAAGGAAAACAAATCATACTAAGTTTTGTAAAACAGACATAATTCAATCTTATCAAAAGCCAAAATCAAAATCTCCAAAACTGACCCAAAATCAAATCTATGAAGTACGAAGAAAATTACATATTTGCTACAAACCCTATGAGTCCATTAAAGAAGTTGCTCTGAATGGGTTAAAAGCTGACGGGCCAGATCTGTCTGTAAAGATGGCGGAAATTGACAGAGAAGCAGGTGAGCATAGGGGGTGAGCTGAACACTCCGTTATCACAGGTCATAAGACTAAAGATGGCAGTTTTAGGTTTTCAACAAATTATCAACAGAGAGGTAAATTTTGGTTTAGGAATTAGCTAAAAATGTAATTACTGGTATATTATATGATGAGTTATATACATGTATTCTTATTCTTTGTATGTGAAATATGTAGGTTCAACGTCTGTGTGTCACAGTCTGGGTGACAGATGACAGATGAGCGTATGAGCAGCTGCTAAGAGTGAAGTTAACCCCTTCATGACCTTGGGATTTTTTGTTTTTCCATGTTCGTTTTTCGCTCCCCTCCTTCCCAGAGCCATAACTTTTTTATTTTTCCGTCAATTTGGCCATGTGAGGGCTTATTTTTTGCGGGACGGGTTGTACTTTTGAACGACATCATTGGTTTTAGCATGTCGTGTACTATAAAACGGGAAAAACATACCAAGTGCGGTGAAATAGCAAAAAAAAGTGCAGTCCCACACTTGTTTTTTGTTTGGCTTTTTTGCTAGGTTCACTAAATGCTTAAAATGACCTGACATTATGATTCTCCAGGTCAGTACGAGTTCATAGACACCAAACCTAGGTAATTTTTTATCTAAGTGGTGAAAAAAATTACAAACTTTGCTAAAAAATAAATAAAAAAAAAATTGTGTCATATTCTGATACCCGTAGCGTCTCCAATTTTCATGATCTGGGGTCGGTTGAGGGCTTATTTTTTGCGTGCCGAGATGACGTTTTTAATGATAGCATTTCGGTGCAGATACGTTCTTTTGATCGCCCGTTATTGCATTTTAATGCAATGTCGCGGCGACCAAAAAAAACGTAATTCTGGCGTTTCTAATTTTTTCTCGCTACGCTGTTTAGCGATCAGGATAATGCTTTTTTTTAGTTGATAGATCGGGCGATTCTGAGCGCGGCGATATCAAATATGCGTGGATTTTATATTTTTTTGATTTATTTTGATTGGGGCGAAAGGGGGGTGATTTAACCCCTTTCTGACATGGGACGTACTATCCCGTCGAGGTGGGGTGGGCCCCCATGACCACGGACGGGATAGTACGTCCAGCGCGATCGGCGGCGCTCACGGGGGGAGCGCCGCCGATCGCGGCCGGGTGTCAGCTGTTTATCGCAGCTGACATCCGGCACTATGTGCCAGGAGCGGTCACAGACCGCCACCGGCACATTGACCCCTGGCACACCGCGATCAAAGATGATCGCGATGTGCCGGCGGTATAGGGAAGCTTCCCGCAGGGAGGGGGCTCACTGCGGGCTTCCCTGAGCCCCCCGCAGCAACGCGATGTGATCGCGTTGCTGCGAGGGTCTCACCTCCCTCCCTGCTTCCTCCAGCCCCGGATCCAAGATGGCCGCGGATCCAGGTCCTGCAGGGAGGGAGGTGGCTTCACAGAGCCTGCTCAGAGCAGGCACTGTGAAGGCTGCAGCGCTGCATGTCAGATCAGTGATCTGACAGAGTGCTGTGCAAACTGTCAGATCACTGATCTGTGATGTCCCCCCCTGGGACAATGTAAAAAAGTTAAAAAAAAAATTTTCAAAATGTGTAAAAAAAAAAAAAAATATTCCTAAATAATGAAAAAAAATATATATATATTATTACTCTAAATACATTTCTTTATCTAAATAAAAAAAAAAACAATAAAAGTACATATATTTAGTATCGCCACGTCCGTAACGGCCCAACCTATAAAACTGGCCCACTAGTTAACCCCTTCAGTGAACACCGTAAGAAAAAAAAACGAGGCAAAAAACAACGCTTTATTATCATACCGCCGAACAAAAAGTAGAATAACACGCGATCAAAAAGACAGATATAAATAACCATGATACCGCTGAAAGCGTCATCTTGTCCCGCAAAAAACGAGCCGCCATACAGCATCATCAGCAAAAAAAAAAGTTATAGTCCTGAGAATAAAACGATGCAAAAATAATTATTTTTTCTATAAAATAGTTTTTATCGTATAAAAGCGCCAAAACATAAAAAAATGATATAAATGAGGTGTCGCTGTAATCGTACTGACCCGAAGAATAAAACTGCTTTATCAATTTTACCAAACGCGGAACGGTATAAACGCCTCCCCCAAAAGAAATTCATGAATAGCTGGTTTTTGGTCATTCTGCCTCGCAAAAATCGGAATAAAAAGCGATCAAAAAATGTAACGTGCCCGAAAATGTTACCAATAAAAACGTCAACTCGTCCCGCAAAAACCAAGACCTCACATGACTCTGTGGACCAAAATATGGAAAAATTATAGCTCTCAAAATGTGGTAACGCAAAAAATATTTTTTGCAATAAAAAGCGTCTTTCAGTGTGTGACGGCTGCCAATCATAAAAATCCGCTAAAAAAACCCGCTATAAAAGTAAATCAAACCCCCCTTCATCACCCCCTTAGTTAGGGAAAAATAAAAAAAATGTATTTATTTCCATTTTTCCATTAGGGTTAGGGTTAGGGCTAGGGTTTGGGCTAGGGTTAGGGCTAGGGTTAGGGCTGGGGCTAAAGTTAGGGTTAGGGCTAGGGTTTGGGCTACAGTTTGGGTTGGGGCTAAAGTTAGGGTTGGGGCTAGGGTTAAGGCTACAGTTAGGGTTGGGGCTAAAGTTACGGTTAGGGTTTAGATTACATTTACAGTTGGGAACAGGGTTGGGATTAGGGTTAGGTGTGTCAGGGTTAGAGGTGTGGTTAGGGTTACTGTTGGGATTAGGGTTAGGGGTGTGTTTGGATTAGGGTTTCAGTTATAATTGGGGGGTTTCCACTGTTTAGGCACATCAGGGGCCCTCCAAACGCGACATGGCGTCCGATCTCAATTCCAGCCAATTCTGCATTGAAAAAGTAAAACAGCGCTCCTTCCCTTCCGAGCTCTCCCGTGTGCCCAAACAGGGGTTTACCCCAACATATGGGGTATCAGCGTACTCAGGACAAATAGGACAACAACTTTTGGGGTCCAATTTCTCCTGTTACCCTTGGGAAAATACAAAACTGGGGGCTAAAAAATAATTATTGTGGGAAAACAAAAGATTTTTTATTTTCACGGCTCTGCGTTATAAACTGTAGTGAAACACTTGGGGGTTCAAAGTTCTCACAACACATCTAGACAAGTTCCATGGGGGTCTAGTTTCCAATATGGGGTCACTTGTGGGGGATTTCTACTGTTTAGGCACATTAGGGGTTCTGCAAACGCAATGTGACGCCTGCAGACCATTCCATCTAAGTCTGCATTCCAAATGGCACTCCTTCCCTTCCGAGCCCTCCCATGCGCCCAAACGGTTGTTCCCCCCAACATATGGGTTATCAGCGTACTCAGGACAAATTGGACAACAACTTTTGGGGTCAAATTTCTCCTCTTACCCTCGGGAAAATACAAAACTGGGGGCTAAAAAATAATTTTTGGGGGAAAGATTTTTTTTTTTTCAATTTTCACGGCTCTGCGTTACAAACTGTAGTGAAACACTTGGGGGTTCAAAGCTCTCACAACACATCTAGATGAGTTCCTTAGGGGGTCTAGTTTCCAAAATGGTGTCACTTGTGGGGGGTTTCTACTGTTTCGGTACATTAGGGGCTCTGCAAATGCAATGTGACACTTGCAGACCATTCCATCTAAGCCTGCATTCCAAATGGAGCTCCTTCCCTTCCGAGCCCTCCCATGCGCCCAAACAGTGGTTCCCCCCCACATATGGGGTATCAGCGCACTCAGAACAAATTGGACAACAAATTTTGGGGTCCAATTTCTTCTCTTACCCTTGGGAAAATAAAAAACTGGGGGCGGAAAGTTAATTTTTGTGAAAAAATATGATTTTTTATTTTTACGGTTCTACATTATAAACTAATGTGAAGCACTTGGTGGGTCAAAGTGCTCACCACACATCTAGATAAGTTCCTTAAGGGGTCTACTTTCCAAAATGGTGTCACTTGTGGGGGGTTTCAATGTTTAGGCACATCAGGGGCTCTCCAAACGAAACATGGCGTCCCATCTCAATTCCAGTCAAGTTTGCATTGAAAAGTCAAATGGCGCTCCTTCGCTTCCGAGCTCTGCCATGCGCCCAAACAGTGGTTTACCCCCACATGTGGGGTATTGTCGTGCTCAGGACAAATTGTACAACAATGTTTGGGGTCTATTTTCTCCTGTTACCCTTGGTAAAATTAAACAAATTGGAGCTGAATTAAATTTTTTGTGAAAAAAAGTTAAATGTTCATTTTTATTTAAACATTCAAAAAATTCCTGTGAAGCACCAGAAGGGTTAATAAACTTCTTGAATTTGGTTTTGAGCACCTTGAGGGGTGTAGTTTTTAGAATGGTGTCACACTTGGGTATTTTCTATCATATAGACCCCTCAAAATGACTTCAAATGAGATATGGTCCCTAAAATAAAATGGTGTTGTAGAAATGAGAAATTGCTGGTCAAATTTTAACCCTTATAACTCCCTAACAAAAAAAAATGTTGGTTCCAAAATTGTGCTGATGTAAAGTAGACATGTGGGAAATGTTACTTATTAAGTATTTTGTGTGACATATCTCTGTGATTTAATTGCATAAAAATTCAAAGTTGGAAAATTGCGAAAATTTTAAAATTTTCGCCATATTTCCGTTTTTTTCACAAATAAACGCAGGTAATATCAAAGAAATTTTACCATTGTCATGAAGTACAATATGTCACGAGAAAACAATGTCAGAATCACTGGGATCCGTTGAAGCGTTCCAGAGTTATAACCTCACAAAGGGACAGTGGTCAGAATTGTAAAAATTGGCCCGGTCATTAACGTGCAAACCACCCTTGGGGGTAAAGGGGTTAAACTTTTATATTTTTTTAACATTTTTTTCAACTTTTTTTTTTTTTTACTTTTGCCATGCTTCAATAGCCTCCATGGGAGGCTAGAAGCAGGCACAACGTGATCGGCTCTGCTACATAGCAGCGATCTGCTGTTCGCTGCGATGTAGCTGAAAATCAGGTGTGCTGTAAGCGCCTACCACAGGGTGGCGCTCACAGCCACCGGCGATCAGTAACCATAGAGGTCTCAAGGACCTCTATAGTTACAATGGAGACGCATCGTCGACCCCCGATCATGTGATGGGGGTCAGCGATGACGTCATTTCCGGCCGCCCGGCCGGAAGCGGCCGTTAAATGCCGCTGTCTGCGTTTGACAGCGGCATTTAACTAGTTAATAGGTGCGGGCAGATCGCGATTCTGCCTGCGCCTATTACGGGCACATGTCAGCTGTTCAAAACAGCTGACATGTCCCGGCTTTGATGCGGGCTCACCGCGGAGCCCTGCATCAAAGTGGGGCTTCTGACCTCGGATGTACTATCCCGTCCGAGGTCAGAAAGGGGTTAATGTAAGAGTGGAGCGTGGAATGTACAGTATGACAGAGGCCTCATGATTTATGGTATGTTGGGAAGAAAAAAAAAGAAAATACCTTGTGTTAATGAGAAAATAAGATTCAGCTAAATTATTAGTATATTAAGATATAGTTAAATATTATTTACTCAACATATATTTCTATATTTCTTTAGTAATTATTATTTCTTGATTTAGTTAATAGTGAATAAGTGCAATCACACATCAATATGGTTTATCAAGAAAATCTACATTTAGAACATTTTTCCTAATGATAATTTTATGATATTCAGTGTTTTTTTTAATAGTTACCTAGATGAGTACACATCTTCAAACAAATATAAGTCATAAAGCTGATATGACAGTTATAAAAATAATTATTTTTCATTTGGATTTTTACAAATTAATTTTTTCATAAAATATTTTTGATAAACCCCTTCCCGACACATGACGCCACGTAGGCGTCATGAAAGTCGGTGCCAATCCGACCCATGACGCCTACGTGGCGTCATGGAAAATGGTAGTTACCTGCCGATAACGGTATTTCTCTGATCCCATGATGGCACCACGGAGAGAGGGGTCCGCCCCCAGGGACAGGAAACCTACAGATGAAAAAGGGCGTACCTCTCTCCCACATCAGTTGGATTACAGAGCCTTATACAGAACTTCAGCTGCAACTCAATATTTGCACAAATTAAACTTAACCTATTTAACTTAACAGAGGCACCGTGACTAAAATGAATTACTAGTACATTATCAAGTGCACACCTGTGTGTGAAAAGGGAGGGAATATACGGGTGCCATCATGGGATCAGAGAAATACAGTTATCGGCAGGTAACTACCATTTTCTCTATCCCCATGATGGCACCACGGAGAGATTTGAATAGATAGAGCTATTAGGGAGGGACCACTGCCTCTAGAACCCTTCGCCCAAAGGTAGGATCAGAGGAGGTCAAGTCTAAGCGGTAATGCTTGAAAAATGTAGACTGGGAAGACCAAGTGGCCGCTCTACATATCTGTTGTATTGAAGCGCCAGCTCTCTCCGCCCAGGATGATGCCACTGCTCTGGTCGAATGAGCTTTTATGTTCTCTGGGATGGCTGTCCCACAGGATGAGTAGGATAGGGCGATGGCGTCTCTTATCCATCTTGCTAACGTGGCTTTCGATGCTTTTTGTCCTTTGCGTGGACCCTGGAAGCAGACAAACAGGGCCCTATCCTTCCTGCACTCCCTAGTGGCTGATAGATATTGGACCAGACATCTTTTTACGTCTAGGGTATGTAATGTTTTTTCCCCCTCATTTTTAGGGTTGGAACAAAAGGAGGGTAAAGAAATTTCTTGCGTTCTGTGAAACTGTGACGCTATTTTAGGGAGATAAGCCGGGTCAGTTTTTAGAATGACTCTGTCATCAAGTATCTGAGTAAAGGGCGGGCATGAAGATAACGCTTGTATATCGCTGACACGACGAGCTGAGGTTAGGGCCACTAGGAGTGTGGTTTTTAGAGATAAGATCTTTAAAGGAATTTCTGTCAGGGGCTCAAAGGGAGGTTTGGTTAGAGCGTTTAGTACGAGGTTTAGATCCCATGGGGGAGAGTTGTGGAGGGGAATGGGTCTGGACCTAGATGAGGCTTTAATAAATCGCATGACCCAACGATTTCTGGCCAGATCATAATTATACAGTGCTGCCAAGGCCGCTACCTGAACCTTTAGAGTGCTTGTTAGGGTTGAGCGAAACGGGTCGAACATTTTCAAAAGTCGCCGACTTTTAACAAAGTCGGGTTTCATGAAATCCGATCCGACCCCTGTGCGATGTCGGCCATGCGGTACGCGACTTTCGCGCCAAAGTCGCGTTTCAATGACGCGAAAAGCGCCATTTCTCAGCCAATGAAGGTAAACGCAGAGTGTGGGCAGCGTGATGACATAGGTCCTGGTCCCCACCATCTTAGAGAAGGGCATTGCAGTGATTGGCTTGCTGTCCGCGGCGTCACAGGGGCTATAAAGGGGCGTTCCCGCAGACCGCCATGTTACTGCTGCTGATCTGAGCTTAGGGAGAGGTTGCTGCCGCTTCGTCAGAAGCAGGGATAGTGTTAGGCAGGGTCCATTAACCACCAAACCGCTTGTGCTGTAGCGATTTCCACTGCCCAACACCACCTTCGGTGTGCAGGGACAGTGGAAGCTACATTTTTTTTTTTTTCCCCTCAGCGCTGTAGCTCATTGGGCTGCCCTAGAAGGCTCCCTGATAGCTGCATTGCTGTGTGTACGCCGCTATGCAAACCAACTGCTTTTTTCAAAGCACAAATCCTCTTGTTCCTTCCTTTCTGCACAGCTATCTTGTTTGTTTGTCCACACTTTTTATTTAATTTGTGCATCAGTCCACTCCTTATTGCTGCCTGCCATACCTGGCTGAGATTACTGCAGGGAGATAGTAATTGAAGGACAGTTCCTTTTTTTTTTTTTTTTTTTTTTGTGGGAGATTAAGATTGACATTTCTGCTAGAGTGCCATCCCTGTCTGTGTCATCTCTCACTCAGTGGGCCATAGAAAGCCTATTTATTTTTTTGCTTGATTTGGGTTCTAAAATCTACCTGAAAAAATCACAACATCAATCAGTGGGAGAAAAATATTGGCCTCAGGGCTTGTGTGCCACTCCTTACTCCTGTGTGTGCCATCTCTCACTCAGTGGGCCATAGAAAGCCTATTTATTTTTTTGCTTGATTTGGGTTCCAAAATCTACCTGAAAAAATTCACAACATCAATCAGTGGGAGAAAAATATTGGCCTCAGGGCTTGTGTGCCACTCCTGACTCCTGTGTGTGCCATCTCTCACTCAGTGGGCCATAGAAAGAATATTATTTTTTTTGCTTGATTTGGGTTCTAAATTCTACCTGAAAAAATCAATAAATCAATCAGTGGGAGATTAATATTGGCCTTTGGGCTTGTGTGCCAGTCCTAAGCGTGCCATCTCTCTCTCTCAGATAGTGGGCCATAGAAAGCCTATTTATTATTTTTTTTATTGGGTTTATAAATTTTCCCTGGAAAAAAAAAAAAAAGTGGGAGATTAATATTGGCCTCTGGGCTTGTGTGCCAGTCCTGAGCGTGCCATCTCTCTCACAAATAGTGGGCCATAGAAAGCCTATTTATTTTTTTGGTTGATTTGGGTTCTAAATTCTACCTGAAAAAATCAATAAATCAATCAGTGGGAGATTAATATTGGCCTTTGGCTTGTGTGCCAGTCCTGAGCGTGCCATCTCGCTCACAAATAGTGGGCCATAGAAAGCCTATTTTTTTTTTGGGTTGATTTGGGTTCTAAATTCTACCTTAAACAATCAATAAATCAATCAGTGGGAGATAAATATTGGCCTCTGGGCTTGTGTGCCACTCCTGACTCCTGTGTGCGTCATCTCTCACTCAGTGGGCCCTAGAAAGGCTATTTTTTGTTTTATTTGTTTTCTAAATTCTCCCTGAAAAAATCATTTTATTTTATTTGGTTTCTAAATTATTCCTGAAAAAATCATTTTTTTTTGTATTTTTTTTTTCTAAAGTCTCCCTGAAAAAAAAAAAAAAAAAAATCAAATCAGTGGGAGATTAATATTGCCCTTTCTGCTTGTGTGCCAGTCTTGACTCCTGGGTGTGCCATCTCTCTCTCTCTCTCCAATTGTGGGCCATAGAAAGCCTATTAATTTTTTTGCTTGATTTGGGTTCCAAAATCTACCTGAAAAAAATCACTAAATCAATCAGTGGGAGATAAATATTGGCCTCTTGGCTTGTGTGCCACTCCTGACTCCTGTGTGCGTCCTCTCTCACTCAGTGGGCCATAGAAAGCCTATTTTTTTTTTTATTTGTTTTCTAAATTCTCCCTGAAACAATAATTTCATTTTATTTGGTTTATAAATTCTTCCTTAAAAAAAATCATTTTTTTTTTATTATTTTTTTTTTTCTAAAGTCTCCCTTTTAAAAAAAAAAACACAAATCAGTGGGAGATTAATATTTACATTTGCGCTTCAGTGACAGTCCTGCGTGTGTGGCATCTCTCTCATTTGTTGCCACCAACAACAGAGTGTGTAACATTGTGCCTGATTTTCGTTGTGGTCTCACCCACCTGTAAAGGGGTAGCTAAATCATACTGAAGTTATAGCTCACCGTGTAAGTTGTGTGACAGCAACAAATACCGTTCGTTTGGTAACGTTTTTAAAACAATGAGGAAGTCTGGTGGAAGAGTTCGTGGCCGGGGGCGTTCATTGTCAGCTGGTAATGAGGGTAGTGGTAGTGGTGGAGCATCAGGTGGTCGTGGGAAAAAAAATATTGCACCTAAGTCTGGAGCTGTGGAGCCAGGTTCGTCGTCTGGCTACACAAGGCCTCGAACGCTCCCTTTTCTGGGAGTAGGAAAACCGCTTTTAAAGCCGGAGCAGCAAGAGCAAGTTTTGGCTTATCTTGCTGACTCAGCCTCTAGCTCTTTTGCCTCCTCTCGTGAAACTGGTAAAAGTAAAAGCAGCGCGTCGTTAGTGGATGTTCACGGTCAGGGACAAGTCGCTTCCTTGTCCTCTTCAGCAAAAACAACAACAGAGAAGAATGCAGCAGGCGACACAACGGGTTACTCCATGGAGCTCTTTACACATACCGTCCCTGGCTTAGAAAGTGAAGCAGTTAACAGTCCATGCCCATTACAAGTTGAATCTGACATGGAGTGCACTGATGCACAGCCACAGCCAGACTACTATGCTGGTCCTTTGACTCAGACCACAACATTGCCCTCGCAGGGTGCTGATCAAGAATCAGACCCTGATGAGACTATGTTGCCCCATCACGAACGCTATACCACCGACCGACACGGTGACACAGACGAAGTTGCACACGAGCTACAAGAAGAGGTAATAGATGACCCAGTTCTTGACCCCGATTGGCAGCCATTGGGGGAACAGGGTGCAGGCGGCAGCAGTTCTGAAGCGGAGGAGGGGCCGCAGCAGCCATCAACATCGCAACAGGTTCCATCTGCCGGGCCCGTATCTTGCCCAAAACGCGTGGCAAAGCTAAAACCTGTTGGAGGACAGCGTGGCCATCCGGTTAAAGCTCAGTCTGCAATGCCTGAAAAGGTATCCGATGCTAGAAAGAGTGCAGTCTGGCATTTTTTTAAACAACATTCAATTGATCAGCGCAAAGTCATCTGTCAAAAATGTTCAACTACCTTAAGCAGAGGGCAGAATCTGAAAAGTCTCAATACAAGTTGCATGCATAGACATTTAACCACCATGCATTTGCAAGCTTGGACTAACTACCAAACGTCCCTTAAGGTTGTAGCACCCTCGGCCAATGAAGCTAGTCATCAACGCAACATCCTTTCCGGCAGTGTAGGGCCACCATTTTCTGCACCACCTGCAGTATCTGTGCAGGTTTCTTTGCCAGGCCAAAGAAGTCAGGGTCAGGGAATCACCAGTTTCGTAGTAGGAAACACTGCATCTAGGGCAACGGCGGCAACAATATCTCCCACCATCTCTCAGTCTGCCATGTCCACCGGCACCCCCGCTAGTTCCACGATCTCCAGCTCTCCAGTCCAGCTCACCCTACATGAGACTATGGTTAGAAAAAGGAAGTACTTAGCCTCGCATCCGCGTACACAGGGTTTGAACGCCCACATAGCTAGACTAATCTCGTTAGAGATGATGCCCTACCGGTTAGTTGAAAGCGAAGCTTTCAAAGCCCTGATGGACTACGCTGTACCACGCTACGAGCTACCCAGTCGACACTTTTTCCAGAAAAGCCATCCCAGCCCTCCACCAGCATGTTAAAGAGCGCATCGTCCATGCACTCAGGCAATCTGTGAGCACAAAGGTGCACCTGACAACAGATGCATGGACCAGTAGGCATGGCCAGGGACGTTACGTGTCCATCACGGCACACTGGGTAAATGTGGTGGATGCAGGGTCCACAGGGGACAGCAAGTTTGGGACAGTTCTGCCTAGCCCAGGGTCTAGGAAACAATTGGCTGTAGCCGTTCGCACCCCCTCCTCCTCGTCCTCCTGCAGAAGCGAGACCTCGTCCACAGACCGCAGTCGCACAACCACTCCATCCGCAGCTGCCACTGTTGCACACCAGGTCTCCCATTATGGGGCAGCTACTGGCAAACGTCAGCAGGCTGTATTGGCTATGAAGTGTTTGGGCGACAACAGACACACCGCGGAAGTTCTGTCCGAGTTCTTGCAGAAAGAAACGCAGTCGTGGCTGGGCACTGTAGATCTTGAGGCAGGCAAGGTAGTGAGTGATAACGGAAGGAATTTCATGGCTGCCACCTCCCTTTCCCAACTGAAACACATTCCTTGCCTGGCTCACACCTTAAACCTGGTGGTGCAGTGCTTCCTGAAAAGTTATCCAGGGTTATCCGACCTGCTCCTCAAAGTGCGTGGACTTTGCTCACATATCCGCCGTTCGCCCGTACACTCCAGCCGTATGCAGACCTATCAGCGTTCTTTGAACCTTCCCCAGCATCGCCTAATCATAGACGTTGCAACAAGGTGGAACTCAACACTGCACATGCTTCAGAGACTGTGTGAACAGAGGCGGGCTGTTATGTTTTTGTGGGAGGATACACATACACGGGCAGGCAGTAGGATGGCAGACATGGAGTTGTCAGGTGTGCAGTGGTCGAAGATTCAAGACATGTGTCAAGTCCTTCAGTGTTTTGAGGAATGCACACGGCTGGTTAGTGCAGACAACGCCATAATAAGCATGAGCATCCCCCTAATGCGTCTGCTGATGCAAAGTTTGACGCACATAAAGGATCAGGCGTCTGCAGCTGAGGAAGAGGAAAGCCTTGATGACAGTCAGCCATTGTCTGGCCAGGGCAGTGTACAGGACGAGGTAGCGGGCGAAGAGGAGGAGGAGGACGAGGAGGATGATGGGGATGATTATATTTTTAATGAGGAAGCTTTTCCGGGGCCAGTGGAAATTGTTGGCGCGGCAAGGCCGGGTTCTGGTTTTTGGAGGGACACAAGTGACGTGGATTTGCCTGAAACTGCCCATCAACCAAGCACAACCACAGATTTGAGAACTGGAACTTTGGCCCACATGGCGGATTATGCCTTACGTATCCTCAAAAGGGACACACGCATAACAAAAATGATGAACGATGACGATTACTGGTTGGCCTGCCTCCTTGATCCTCGCTATAAAGGCAAATTGCAAAATATAATGCCACATGAGAACTTGGAACTAATATTAGCAACCAAACAATCAACTCTTGTTGACCGTTTGCTTCTGGCATTCCCTGCACACAGCGCCCGTGATCGTTCTAACACGAGCTGCAGGGGCCAGCAGACCAGAGGTGTTAGAGGGGCAGAAATCAGAAGTGGCGTTGGCCAGAGGGGTTTTCTGACCAGGTTGTGGAGTGATTTTGCTATGACCGCAGACAGGACAGGTACTGCAGCATCAATTCAAAGTGACAGGAGACAACATTTGTCCAGTATGGTTACTAACTATTTTTCATCCCTTATCGACGTTCTCCCTCAACCGTCATTCCCATTTGATTACTGGGCATCCAAATTAGACACCTGGCCAGAATTGGCAGAATATGCATTGCAGGAGCTTGCTTGCCCGGCAGCTAGTGTCCTATCAGAAAGAGTATTCAGTGCTGCAGGTTCAATACTAACAGAAAAAAGGACTCGTCTGGCTACCCAAAATGTAGATGATCTAACCTTCATTAAAATGAACCACAACTGGATTTCGAAATCTTTTGCCCCACCTTGCCCGGCTGACACCTAGCTTTCCTATGTAAAGGTCTTGCCTGTGGACTATTCTGAACGACTTTTCCAATCTCGTAATTTGCAGCACCTGATTGTCCAGCATCCGACATGTTAACACCTCCCTAAATGGCCAAAGTCCCCACACGGGGCCGTGGTATCGCCACTTGGCGCCAGCACCCGTGAGAGTACTGTTTGTCTGAAGAGGTGGGTGTGCCCGCTTTTGGTCGACGGCACTGCCACTAGGTCCCTCATAGTACAATAAAGTGTCTGGCGGTGGTGGTGCGCACCCAACGTCAGACACACCGTTGTAATATGACGGGCCCTGGGCCTGTACCGCCGGCCACAAGACAGTCCCCCCCCCCCCCCCCCAGCTCAAACAGTGCTCTACCACTTGCAAAATTTTCTCTCACAGCTCCACCAATGTTTAGTCTATGCGCTGACATCCTTCAATGCCTGGCACTGTCAATACCATTGTATTGACATTTTTCTTATGTTAGGCCTTCGAAGCCTGTCTGCGGTCCCTCCTTCCACTAGGCCTCCACTGACCAGTCTACTGCCGCCCGTGTTCCCCTGGAACCAATTTTAGATTGCCTACAGCCAGCCCAATTTATTATGTTAGGGCTTCGAAGCCTGTCTGCGGTCCCTCCTTCCACTAGGCCTCCACTGACCTGTCTACTGCTGTCCGTGTTCCCCTGGAACCAATTGTAAATTGCCTACATCCCAATTTTTGTTATGTTAGGCCTTCGAAGCCTGTCTGCGGCCCGTTCTTTCCACTACTACTACACTGACCAGGCCACTGCTGCCCGTGTTCCCCTGGAACCAATTTTAAATTGCCTACAGCCAGCCCAATTTATTACGTTAGGGCTTCGAAGCCTGTCTGCGGTCCCTCCTTCCACTAGGCCTCCACTGACCAGTCTACTGCCGCCCGTGTTCCCCTGGAACCAATTTTAGATTGCCTACAGCCAGCCCAATTTATTATGTTAGGGCTTCGAAGCCTGTCTGCGGTCCCTCCTTCCACTAGGCCTCCACTGACCTGTCTACTGCTGCCCGTGTTCCCCTGGAACCAATTGTAAATTGCCTACATCCCAATTTTTGTTATGTTAGGCCTTCGAAGCCTGTCTGCGGCCCGTTCTTTCCACTACTACTACACTGACCAGGCCACTGCTGCCCGTGTTCCCCTGGAACCAATTTTAAATTGCCTACAGCCAGCCCAATTTATTATGTTAGGGCTTCGAAGCCTGTCTGCGGTCCCTCCTTCCACTAGGCCTCCACTGACCAGTCTACTGCCGCCCGTGTTCCCCTGGAACCAATTTTAGATTGCCTACAGCCAGCCCAATTTATTATGTTAGGGCTTCGAAGCCTGTCTGCGGTCCCTCCTTCCACTAGGCCTCCACTGACCTGTCTACTGCCGCCCGTGTTCCCGTGGAACCAATTTTAGATTGCCTACAGCCAACCCAATTTATTATGTTAGGACTTCGAAGCCTGTCTGCGGTCCCTCCTTCCACTAGGCCTCCACTGACCTGTCTACTGCCGCCCGTGTTCCCCTGGAACCAATTTTAGATTGCCTACAGCCAGCCCAATTTATTATGTTAGGACTTCGAAGCCTGTCTGCGGTCCCTCCTTCCACTAGGCCTCCACTGACCTGTCTACTGCCGCCCGTGTTCCCCTGGAACCAATTTTAGATTGCCTACAGCCAGCCCAATTTATTATGTTAGGGCTTCGAAGCCTGTCTGCGGTCCCTCCTTCCACTAGGCCTCCACTGACCTGTCTACTGCTGTCCGTGTTCCCCTGGAACCAATTGTAAATTGCCTACATCCCAATTTTTGTTATGTTAGGCCTTCGAAGCCTGTCTGCGGCCCGTTCTTTCCACTACTACTACACTGACCAGGCCACTGCTGCCCGTGTTCCCCTGGAACCAATTTTAAATTGCCTACAGCCAGCCCAATTTATTATGTTAGGGCTTCGAAGCCTGTCTGCGGTCCCTCCTTCCACTAGGCCTCCACTGACCGGTCTACTGCCGCCCGTGTTCCCCTGGAACCAATTTTAGATTGCCTACAGCCAGCCCAATTTATTATGTTAGGGCTTCGAAGCCTGTCTGCGGTCCCTCCTTCCACTAGGCCTCCACTGACCTGTCTACTGCTGCCCGTGTTCCCCTGGAACCAATTGTAAATTGCCTACATCCCAATTTTTGTTATGTTAGGCCTTCGAAGCCTGTCTGCGGCCCGTTCTTTCCACTACTACTACACTGACCAGGCCACTGCTGCCCGTGTTCCCCTGGAACCAATTTTAAATTGCCTACAGCCAGCCCAATTTATTATGTTAGGGCTTCGAAGCCTGTCTGCGGTCCCTCCTTCCACTAGGCCTCCACTGACCAGTCTACTGCCGCCCGTGTTCCCCTGGAACCAATTTTAGATTGCCTACAGCCAGCCCAATTTATTATGTTAGGGCTTCGAAGCCTGTCTGCGGTCCCTCCTTCCACTAGGCCTCCACTGACCTGTCTACTGCTGTCCGTGTTCCCCTGGAACCAATTGTAAATTGCCTACATCCCAATTTTTGTTATGTTAGGCCTTCGAAGCCTGTCTGCGGCCCGTTCTTTCCACTACTACTACACTGACCAGGCCACTGCTGCCCGTGTTCCCCTGGAACCAATTTTAAATTGCCTACAGCCAGCCCAATTTATTATGTTAGGGCTTCGAAGCCTGTCTGTGGTCCCGCCTTCCACTAGGCCTCCACTGACCAGTCTACTGCCGCCCGTGTTCCCCTGGAACCAATTTTAGATTGCCTACAGCCAGCCCAATTTATTATGTTAGGCCTTCGAAGCCTGTCTGCGGTCCCTCCTTCCACTAGGCCTCCACTGACCTGTCTACTGCTGCCCGTGTACCCCTTGAACCAACATCAGAAAATATAAAAATAAGTATTTTGCTTATAAAAAAGAAAGTACTGGAGAGATATCAAATGCAGACATTTTAACATTAAAAACAAACACATACAACAAAAATCTGGTACAGTACAAAAAATGGCCACCAGCTACAATAACTTTCTCCTGCAAGTAGTTAACTGAAAGTTTTTTTCAATTTAAAACACAGATATGGCATCCACCGAGTGTTGTCCTGTCGCGTCTTCTTTATATTATTGCCAAGAAGATGCAAAACAATGAAAATAATAAAATCATTATTTACCAAAAAAATAGAGTAAGTCAAAACCACATTGCAAATAAACATTCATTACAAATAAAGAAGCAGGGCGCGTCCGAGGGTGAGTATATACCTAATAAGAATATAATCACCCTCGGACGCGCCCTGCTTCTTTCCGACAGCCTTCCTTCCTAAGAATCAGCCCTTCCGTGGTGTTGAGAGAGGGTGTGTTACACTCCAAGGTGTTCCCCAGGTTGCCTTTCCTGAGCTTCGATCTTCAGGCTCTCGTTTAGTAGTTGTCGGAAAGTAGGCTGCATTAGGCCTACAAATTGAGTATGGGGTGGAGAGAGATGGTGTGTTACACTCCAAGGTGTTCTCCAGGTTTCCTTGCCATTGCTTCGGTCTTCAGACTCTCGTTTAGTAGTTGTAGAAAACTACACTGCATTAGGCCTACAAAATGGGTATAGGGTGGAGAGAGATGGTGTGTTCCACTCCAAGGTGTTCTCCAGGTTGCCTTTCCAGAGCTTCGATCTTAATGCTCTCGTTTAGTAGTTGTTGGAAACTACACTGCATTAGGCCTCCAAATTGGCTATGGGGTGGAGAGAGATGGTGTGTTACACTCCAAGGTGTTCTCCAGGTTTCCTCGCCATTGCTTCGATCTTCCGACTCTCGTTTAGTAGTTGTAGAAAACTACACTGCATTAGGCCTACAAAATGGGTATCGGGTGGAGAGAGATGGTGTGTTACACTCCAAGGTGTTCCCCAGGTTTCCTTGCCATTGCTTCGGTCTTCAGACTCTCGTTTAGTAGTTGTAGAAAACTACACTGCATTAGGCCTACAAAATGGGTATAGGGTGGAGAGAGATGGTGTGTTCCACTCCAAGGTGTTCTCCAGGTTGCCTTTCCAGAGCTTCGATCTTAATGCTCTCGTTTAGTAGTTGTTGGAAACTACACTGCATTAGGCCTCCAAATTGGCTATGGGGTGGAGAGAGATGGTGTGTTACACTCCAAGGTGTTCCCCAGGTTTCCTTGCCATTGCTTCGGTCTTCCGACTCTCGTTTAGTAGTTGTAGAAAACTACACTGCATTAGGCCTACAAAATGGGTATCGGGTGGAGAGAGATGGTTTGTTCCATTCCAAGGTGTTCTCCAGGTTGCCTTTCCTGAGCTTCTATCTTCAGGCTCTCGTTAAATTGTGGTTAAATGGAACAACTGCATTTGGCGTACTAGTTGGTTTGGGGCCTACTAACAGTGTCTGCCGCTCCTTGCTGTTCTCCTGGTTTCCGGTCCTGAAATTCCGTTTTCAGGCGCTCGTTAAGTAGTTGTTAATGTTAGACTGCATTTGGCCTACTAGTTGGGTTGGGGCCTACTATCGGTGTCTGCCACTCCTTGCTGTTCTCCTCCACTGAACAAAGCTGTGCCGCCTGTTTACTACGGTTGCCAATTTTGAACTGCATTTCGACTACTTACTGATTTGGGCCTACTCTCTGTGTCAGCCTCTCATTCCAGTTGTCCTCCACTGCAATGCCCCCTGGTTATTCCTGTGTTACCAATTTTGAACTGCATTTAGCCCACTTTATTATTTGGGCCTATATCTGTGTTTCCTCCTCATCCTGCCCATTGCCCAGCCAGTGATAGATGAGTCTGCTGGTACATTGACCCATAACGCAACATTCCCCGTGCACGCTACACAACAACATTGTGACCCTGCTGAAAGTCAGGTTGCTCTTCCCGCATACCATACCACCTTACACGGGGACAAAGAGGAAGGTGCAGATGAAAGTGCAGGTTCCTTCATCAGGTGGGGGAGGAATACTAGTTGGCGACGTCACTGGCACAGGGCCTCTCATAGTACGCAAAAGTGTTGCTGCCGGTGGGAGGCGCCCCCGCCGTGCAAACACACCGCTGTACTTTGAGGGGCCCTGTGCCAATGCCAACGAGTGGGCCCCCCCTGCTTGCTCAGGTTCACAGCACTTGCAAAGTTGGAATACTTACCTCTCCCTGCTCCACTGCCGTGACGTGGTCCAGATTTCCTGGGCCCACTAATTACTTGAACCAGCCCTACCCACCACAACTTTAGCCAAATGACCCCCAATTTCAAATGCCTTCCAATTATTATAAGGTAAATTACGCTTGACAAGCTTCATTAAGAAGAATGGATGGTTTTGACATTAAAATGGGCACTCTAGGTGTTTTCCTGGCCCCCACTCACTGCCGACTATGCTGCCCCATTGACTTGCATTGGGTTTCGTGTTTCGGTCGATCCCGACTTTACGTCATAATCGGCCGATTCCACTCGACCCGACTTTTGAGATAGTCGGGTTTCGCGAAACCCGGCTCGACTCTACAAAGGTCAAGGTCGCTCAACTCTAGTGCTTGTAGCCAAACCTCTTTCCAGACCTTTCTGTAAAAATTCAAGGACTTTCCCTATAGGAATTTCCCCAGACGGGTCTGCCCCTGATACTGACATGAATTTTTTCCACACTTTCCCATAAATTCTAGTGGTTACGGGTTTTCTACTCTGTAATAGAGTGGACACCAAGTTAGGAGAGAACCCTTTGTCCCTTAGCAACCTCCTTTCAAAAGCCACGCTTTCATGTGTAAATTTTTGCATTGGGGTGAAATACTGGACCCTGGGACAGAAGTTTCGGCGTGTCTGGAAGAACCCATGGACTTGATATGGACATTTTTCTTAGCCAAGAAAACCATATTCTGCGGGGCCAGAATGGCGCTATTAGTATCACTGTAGTCCCCTCCTCCCGAATTTTCCTCAGCACTAAGGGGATGAGTGACATTGGAGGGAATGCATAGGCAAGGTGATCGTTCCAAGGAATTGTCGTCTAGAGCTACAGGGTTCCCACCGGGGATCGATTGAGCAGAATGTTTTTACTTTGCGGTTTTGACTGTTCGCGAATAGGTCTATTACTGGTAGGCCCCAGAGATTCACGATTTGATCGAAGACCGATTGGTTTAGCTCCCACTCTCCCTGCTTTAAGCATGTTCTGCTCAGGAAGTCTGCAGTTTGGTTTTCGGAGCCTTTTAAGTGGAGAGCTGTCAAGGACTTTAGACTGTGTTCCGCTATGTGGAAGATGGATTGGGTTACCTCCATCAGAGCTCGACACCTGGTTCCCCCTTGGTGGTTTAGATATGCAACCACTACCTGGTTGTCCGAAAAGACTTTTACATGATGACCGTGAAGGAGATATAGGAAGTGTGTTAGGGCCAGTTTTACCGCTAGCAGTTCTTTCATGTTGGAAGAGTCTAGCTCTTGACTTTTGTTCCAACTCCCCTGTGCCACTTGATCGCCTATATGTGCTCCCCAGCCCCAGGGGCTTGCATCCGTCGTTAGAATCTTCTCCGTCGGTAGCGCCCAAGGAACCCCTTTGGTTAGATTCCCTGGGTCTGCCCACCATGCTAGGGAGTGTATCGTGTTTGGAGAAATACTTAACTGCCCGTCTAAATTTCCGTGCAGAGATATGCCTAAATTTAAAGTCTCCCATTGTAGATCCCGGGAATGAAGTTGTGGCCACTGAACTGCCGGAATGCAGGCAGTCAGAGCCCAGGAGGGACATTGCTCTCCTCAGAGTGGTGACTGGGGATACCGTCAGTTGTAACACTGCCTGTGTCATTTTTTGTACCTTCTCCTGAGGAAGATAGCATGTCTGCGTGATCGAGTCTAGGACTATCCCCAAGTACTCCTGTACCCGGGATGGCACCATTTTGGACTTGGGTATGTTTAGCAGCCACCCTAGACTCGACAGAGAAGCAATGACCAGATTCAACTGTTGTTCGCAGTGTTGAAATGAGTTCCCTACCACGAGTAGGTCGTCTAGATAGGGAACTATTAAGATATTCTGTTCCCTTATGTGGGCCATTACCTCTGGCATTATTTTCGTGAATACCCAAGGAGCGATAGCTATCCCGAAGGGGAGAGCCCGGAATTGGAAGTGTTTTACTTCCCCCTGGATATTCACTGCCAGTCTGAGATATTTTTGGTCATCTCTGTGGATGGGCACATGGTAATATGCGTCTCGTAAATCTAGAACAGTCATGAAACACAAAGGAAAGAGTATTCTCACGCAAGATTTTATTGTCTCCATTTTGAAATGTTGTATCTCCAGGAAACTGTTTAGTTTTTTGAGATTTATGATCGTTCTGTACGATCCGTCCGGTTTTTTGCGGAGGAAGAGAGGAGAATAGAAACCCGTGCCTCTTTCCTGGTATGGAACTTCTTGCAATACATCTTTCTGGATTAGGCTCAGAATCTCCTTCTGGAGAGCTGACTGTTCGAGTGATTGTTTTTGAGGCGTTACCATGAAGGAGTTGCCGGGAGGAACACGAAATTTGAATTTGAGGCCTTCTCGTATAATACCTAGAATCCAAGGACTGTTTGAAATTCTTTCCCAGGCTGGAAGAAACTCGGCTAGTCTCCCTCCGACCCGGGGAGTACCTTCATTGGGATTTTTTATTATCTGGAGGGGGGGGTTTGTTGAACAAGAAGCCCCTGTTTTTGTTTCTTCTGTCTTCCCATCCGTCTTTATTTCCTTTTGGAGGTCTTCTGCGCATGAACTTTCTGTTCCGAAAGGAGCGCCTATATGACTGGTTGGGGAACCCGGGAAAAGATTTCTTCTTATCTCCTGCTTTGTCGAGGATGTCGTCCAACGTTGACCCAAACAGGAATTCACCTTCGCAAGGTATTGAGAAAAGCTTGGTCTTTGTCTGCAGGTCCCCCGGCCAGCACTTTAGCCACAAGGCGCGTCTTGCGGCGTTTGAGAAAGAAGCCGACCTGGCTGATAATCTTGCCGAGTCCACCGAAGCGTCCGCCAGAAAAGCTGCTGCCCCTTTCATCATGGACACTGACTTTTGTATTGTCTCTCTTGGGACTTTCTCTTTTAGTTGCGAATCCAAATGCTCAAGCCATACCATTAGAGCACGGGCCGTGCAGGTGGCTGCGATGGCTGGCTTTAGACCCCCTCCTGCCGCTACCCAGGAGTTTTTTAAGAAGGTGTCTGCCTTTTTGTCCATTGGATCCTTTAGAGTGGCCATGTCCTCGAAGGGCAGAGCAAACTTTTTAGAGGCCTTTGCTATGGCCACATCCAGTTTGGGTGCCTTGCTCCAGGATGAGCAGGCTGGGTCATCGAACGGGTACTTTCTCTTGGGGGTCAAGAGAACTTTTTTATCTGGTTTCTTCCATTCTTTCTTAATCAAAGAATAAATTTTCTCATTTATTGGAAATACTCTTCTTTTCTTTTGTTCTAGTCCGCTGAACATTATGTCCTGGGCTGTTCTTTTAGGGCGTTCGTCTACCAGACCCATAGTTGTTCTGATGGCCTTTACCAATGTGTCTGTCTCCTCGATGGGGAAGCAACTGCGTCCCCCCTCCGATGATAGTGAGGAGGTCTCGGATGTCAATGAATCATTAGAGTCAGATGTCTTGTTTTCTGATTCGTCTATACTGGACACGGGAGACTTATGACCTGATCTATGTTTTTTCCTCGGAATTTTAATGCCTTTGAGGGCACTTTCCACTTGATTTTTTATTAGAGTTTTCAGGTCTGACGCGAACGCCGGAGATTCCTCCTGGATGGTTTTTTCTATGCAGGACCCACATGGCTTTTTTTCCCATGAGGAAGGTAGCTCTTCCAAACATATCGCACACACTTTGTGCTTTGATTTGCCTGTACATTTCCTTCCCTAGGAGAAAAAGTAATCTCGTATTACATTATTACTTTCACGTAGATCACTCACCCCTTACGACTAAGAGATACCGTCTCTGGCCTCGGGACTGTATCCACTGGATTCGTCGCCGGCCATGTATTTCCCCCAGAGACTCGGCTGCGTTGTGACTCTGAGCGTCCGCTGCTGCTGCGTTGCTGGGATGAAGCGTTCCCCTTGCGCTGATGTTGTGAGCGCGGACGCAGTACTTGCTCAGATGATGATTGTGCACATTCCTGTGCCTCTTGTGGTTCTTTACCGCTCATAGTGGCTCCGCACTGCGTTTGCCAAAAAGAGAGGGTTTTCCACGTTTCCTCTACAGAGAAAGCTGTTTTTTAAACTTGCCGCCGGTAGAAGTGGTCATCTGCGCATGCGCGCGCGCCACTTCCGGTTCGCGGCACAGGCGTCCTATAGGGAAGATATTATTGGGGACGCCTGTGCGCGCGTTCTAACGTTCCGCCCGAGCCCGTACTTCCGGTTTGGGCGGCGGTTCAGCGGTGACCTGCGGCGCTTTGCTCTACCGCTCCTGATGATGGTAGCGTAGCCGCCGCTACCCCCATGCACCGATTAGCGGTGCAGAGGCTGTAATGGTGACCGCCGTCACCTGCCTCTTTCCTCCCCCCCCCTTTTTTTTTTTCCTTGGGGAAGGCAGGCTCGAACCTCTTCACTGCCTTCCCCTGCAATACTCACCCGTAGGGCCCGCCGACCCCCGTGGTGGTGCCTCAGGGTCGGAGAAAAGGGGGGGAGAAAACCAGCTGGACACAGCCGTGACAGGGCGCCCCCTGTCAGGAACCGACCGGCCAGCACCCTGGAATCCCACGAAGAATCTTCAGGTACGTCGCTGTAGGTTCCCCGTCAGGGACAGGAAACCAACTGATGTGGGAGAGAGGTACGCCCTTTTTCATCTGTAGGTTTCCTGTCCCTGGGGGCGGACCCCTCTCTCCGTGGTGCCATCATGGGGATAGAGAAATATCGAGTCCCTGCAGATCGGGTGAAAGGGTTAACTCCAATTTCACCCGATCTGCAGGGACAGGGGGAGTGGTACTTCAGCCCAGGGGCTACAATTGCTCTGATTGGCTGTTGAAAGTGAAACTGCCAATCAGAGCGATTTTTAATATTTCACCTAAAAAACTGGTGAAATATTACAGTCCAGCCATGGCCGATGCTGCAATATCATCGGCCATGGCTGGAAACACTGATGTACCCCCCCACCCCACCGATCGGCCCCCCAGTCCTCCGATCAGTGCTCCGCTCTCCCCGTGCTCCTATGCCACCCCCCCACTTATACTTACCAGGCCTCCCGGTGTCCGTCCGTCTTCTCCATGGGCGCTGCCATCTTCCAAAATAGCGGGCGCATGCGCAGTGCGCCCACCGAATCTGCCGGCCGGCAGATTCGTTCCATGTACATTTTGATCACAGTGATCAAATAGTAAATGAACCCCCCTTTATCACCCCCATAGGTAGGAACAATAATAAAATAATAAAGATTTATTTTTTTTCCACTACAGTTAGAAATAGGGTTAGGGTTAGGGAATGTGCACACATATTCTAGTCCTCTGCGGATTTTTCCGCAGCGGTTTTTATAAATCCGCAGTGCAAAACCGCTGCGGATTTATCGCAGTTTTTCTGCGGATTTCACTGCGGTTTTCTATTGGAGCAGTTGTAAAACCGCTGCGGAATCCGCAGGAAGTGAAATGTGCGGAATGTAAACCGCTGCGTTTCCGCAGTTTTTTCCGCAGCATGTGCGTAGCGTTTTTTGTAAACTCGTGGGAAACGCTGTGGATCCGCAGCGTTTTCCGCATCGTGTGCACATACCTTCAGAATTAGGCTATGTGCAGACGGTAAAACCTACAAGAGAAAAAAAGTAAGTGAAAACCCTGATGTAACTAAGTAAAAAAGCAAAAGTGCATTTAAATAATACAGAGCTTTTAGTAATACTGTTTTTTGATCAAAAAATAGCACAAAAGCCATCCCACCTCGTCACGGTAACTCTGATCGGGACAGTCCTACACTGTCTAATATTAAAACCTTACCATATGTCAATGTTGACCTCAGTGTGAATAAGGGCAGACATAAAGGACTGGGCCCAACCAGTGAAACACCAGACTGGGGAAGCCTTAGGCTAGGCTCAGATTGCGTTAGTGCAATCCATTTAGCGCCTAGCGCTAGCGGATTGCGCTAACGCAATGTTTTGTAAAGGGGTCGCGTTAAACGTCACCACTCTCGCAGATCTTCACAAAACATTAAAACCTACAAGAGAAAAAAAGTAAGCGAAAACCCTGATGTAACTAAGTAAGGTTTTAATGTTTTGTGGCCAATATGAACATGCGTTTAACCTCTGCATGTGTACCAACTCAAAATAAGCTCAATTTTTGTGTTTTTTTTTTTTTTTTGTATGTGCACACGGTGCGGATTCGGCTGCGGATCCGCAGCGGATTTGGCTGCGGATCCGCCGCTGCGGATTCGTAGCAGTTTTCCATCAGCTTTACAGTTCCATGTAAACCTATGGAAAACCAAAAACGCTGTGCCCATGGTGCGGAAAATACAGCGCGGGAACGCGGTGTTGTATTTTCCGCAGCATGTCAATTCTTTGTGCGGATTCCGCAGCGTTTTACACCTGTTCCTCAATAGGAATCCGCAGGTGAAATCTGCACAAAAAACACTGGAAATCCACGGTAAATCCGCAGGTTAAACGCAGTGCCTTTTACCCGCGGATTTTTCAAAAATGGTGCAGAAAAATCTCACACGAATCCGCAACGTGGGCACATAGCCTTAGGGTTGGAATTAGGGTTAGGGTTGGAATTAGGGCCAGGGTTGGAAATAGGGTTAAGATTAGGCTTGTGGTTAGGGTTATGGTTAGAGGTGTGTTGGGGTTAGTGTTGTGGTTAGGGGTGTGTTGGGGTTAGGGTTTCGATTAGGGTTAGGATTATGGTTAGGGTTGGGATTAGGGTTAGGGGTGTGTTGGGGTTAGGGCTGTGGTTAGGGGTGTGTTGGGGTTAGGGCTGTGGTTAGGGTTATGGCTTGAGTTGAGATTAGGGTCAGGGGTGTGTTGGGGTTAGTGTTGGATTTAGAATTGAGGGGTTTCCACTGTTTAGGCACATCAGGGGTCTCCAAACGCAACATGGCGCCACCATTGATTCCAGCTAATCTTGCGTTCAAAAAGTCAAATAGTGCTCCCTCCCTTCCGAGCCCCGACGTGTGCCAAAACAGTGGTTTAACCCCACATTTGGGGTACCAGCATACTCGGGACAAACTGGGCAACAACTATTGGGGTCCAATTTCTCCTGCTTCCCTTGTGAAAATAAACTGCTTGCTAAAACATAATTTTTGAGGAAAGAAAAATTATTTTTTTATTTTCACGGCTCTGCGTTATAAACTTCTGTGAAGCACTTGGGGGTTTAAAGGGAAGGTACCACGTTTGTAGGTCATTAATAAATCACTGTAATGTAGCATAACATGCTGCTATAAGCAAGTTTGAAGTGCATGTGAAACAGATTTCATGTGTTATATGAATTTAAAGAATGCACTGGGGGCTGACATCTTGGTTTTGCAGCAGTAGCAGGGCACTATCAGTGTCAGATTACGGCACCCCATGGACATAGGAGATAATAGCATTGCAGCAGCATTAGCAGTGAGCTGGGCACGCCTCTGTGGGCTGCACAACTCACTGCTGTAGGTGTGACTAGCTGCCATTTTATTATAGCCCTGTGCTATCTGCCGAGCTCCACTTACTCTCTATCGCAGGACAGAAGAAGCCCTCACTGCTCCTCTGTACTCAAAGCAGGCACACATCCTCTGCTCTCACACGCTGCCCTGTGTGCTTCTCCTGCTCTGTCTCTGCTTCCCCCTCACACACAGTCCCTGTGATCTCTGGTAAGCTGCACTCACAGCCTGCAGAGAGGGAGGTGACACCTGGAGAGAGAGCAGTGCAGCTGACAGGACAGGGATTAAGGTGGGGGAAGGGGGATGGCAAGAATGTTACTCACAAAAAATGCTGCTGAGCACACTGTGTTCTGCTCCTCTGTAAACACGCTGTGCCTCTGATGCAGTAACTGCTGGTGATAGCAGGTCACAGGGCAGTGACACACAAAATGGTGCTGCCCTGTGATGCTGCTCTTCATTCTTACTGTTAGCAGCAAAATTGGGGCAGTAACTTCTGACATCACCATTTCCCTCCCCTTTTGGGTGGTCTAATATCCCTGGGGCAGAGCTGCTAAATCTTACTATAGCTGCTTGAGGTCTAAAACGGAAAATGCTCCCCCTAGTGGTAAATATGTATATTTATAGAAAAATATATAATATTTTTCATATAGAAATGTTTGCAAAAAGTGCAAACATTGCATTAATACATTTTAATTACTATTTTAAGCTTAATTTCACAAAAAAAAAAAAACAAGAAAACTGGTGGCACCTTCCCTTCAAAGTGGTCACCGCACATATAGGTAAATAACAAAAGATGCAGCACTCACCAGATTCTTGCTGAAGATAGTGTCCTTTATTCACTTAAAGCGATGTGAGACATTATGCGGAGAGGCGGCAGGAAAGAGGATTGGGTGCGGGAGAGAGGAGAAGGACATCACGTTACAAATCACACACAGCGATGCCTGACTAACTAACGCTGACCTGTGCTCTGCTCACCATACAACATGAAAGTTCACTGACCCGCAGAAAAGGAACTGAGCGGCACTCGATGTGTTAATCTTCACAGGCAGTAACAGTGTAGGAGAAGTCTCGGCATAAACTTCAAGCCACAAGTCTGTGTGTTTGCAGATGCCGGGTGGTGCTTAGCATATAAAGCAGACAGACTTTCCAACTTGTTAAATAACAAAAGATGCAGCACTCACTAGATTCTTGCTGAAGATAGTCCTTCTCCTCTCCCCCGCACCCAATCCTCTTTCCTGCCGCCTCTCCGCATAATGTCTCACATCGCTTTAAGCGAATAAAGGACACTATCTTCAGCAAGAATCTGGTGAGTGCTGCATTTTTTGTTATTTAACAAGTTGGAAAGTCTGTCTGCCTTATATGCTAAGCACCACCCGGCATCTGCAAACACATAGACTTGTGGCTTGAAGTTTATGCTGAGACTTCTCCTACACTGTTACTGCCTGTGAAGATTAACACATCGAGTGCCGCTCAGTTCCTTTTCTGCGGGTCAGTGCACATATAGGTAAGTTCCATGGGAGGTCTAGTTTCTAAAATGGGGTCACATGTGGGGGAGCTCAAATGTTTAGACACGCAGGGGCTCTCCAAACGCGACATGGTGTCCGCTAACGATTGAAGCTAATTTTTCATTCAAAAAGTCAAATGGCGCTCCTTTCTTTCAAAGCCCGGCCGTGTGCCCAAACAGTGGTTTACCCCCACATGTGAGGAATCCGTGTACTCAGGAGAAATTGCCCAATAAATTTTAGGATCCATTTTATCCAGTTGCCCATGTGGAAATGAACAAATTGAGGCCAAAATAAATTTTTTGTGAAAAAAAAGTACTTTTTCATTTTTACGGATCAATTTGTGAAGCACCTGGGGGTTCAAAGTGCTCACTATGCATCTAGATAAGTTCCTTGGGGGGGGGGGTCTAGTTTCCAAAATGGGGTTACTTGTGGGGGAGCTCCAATGTTTAGGCACACAGGGGCTCTCCAAACGTGACATGGTGTCCGCTAAAGATTGGAGTCAATTTTTAATTGAAAAAGTCAAATGGCGCTCCTTCCTTGAAGGGAGCCCTGTCGTGCGCCCAAACAGTAGTTCCCCCCACATATGGGGTATCGGCGTACTCAGGACAAATTGTACAATAACTTTTGGTTCCCAGTTTCTCTTTTTACCATTGGGAAAATAAAAAAAATTGTTGCTAAAACATTTTTGTGACTAAAAAGTTAAATGTTCATTTTTTCCTTCCATGTTGCTTCTGCTGCTGTGAAGCACCTGAAGGGTTAATATACTTCTTGAATGTGGTTTTGAGCACATTGAGGGGTGCAGTTTTTAGAATGGTGTCACTTTTGGGTATTTTCAGCCATATAGACCCCTCAAACTGACTTCAAATGTGAGGTGGTCCCTAAAAAAAATGGTTTTGTAAATTTTGCTGTAAAAATGAGAAATCGCTGGTCAACCTTTAACCCTTATAACTTCCTAGCAAAAAAAAAAAATGTTGCTTACAAAATTGCGCTGATGTAAAGTAGACATGTGGGTAATGTTATTTATTAACTATTTTGTGTCACAAAACTCCCTCGTTTAACAGAATAAAAATTCAAAATTTGAAAATTTTCAAAATTTTAGCCAAATTTCCATTTTTTTCACAAATAAACAACAAAAATTATCGACCAAAATTTACCACTAACACGAAGCCCAATATGTCAAGAAAAAACATCTCAGAACCGCTGGGATTCGTTGAAGCGTTCCTGAGTTATTACCTCATAAAGGGACACTGGTCAGAATTGCAAAAAACGGCCAGGTCATTAAGATCAAAATAGGCTGGGTCATGAAGGGGTTAAGGGGGAAATGTGTTTTTGATCATGATCACATCACCACATTTCACCAATACCTCTTCTTCACACATTTTAATAAAGAAGAAATATTAATAAGGTATTATTGGGTATAATAACTAAGTATTATAAAAGTAATTTTTTTACTCTAATAAAGGGTATTATATGCAAAGTTACATAATCTCAATATTTTGGTAAGCCAAGGTTATGACAACATTTAGATGAAAATATTAAGGGAATGTGTTACTGAGACATAATCTGAGCATTTGTCATCAACATATAAAAGGTCTTATTTTTATTTAGATTTTTATTTTTAATTTTTTCTTCATTTTTATTTTTCATTTTTATTTTTTATCTCAAGAAAAAAAAAATCAATATTTAGTAAAGTAATGTCTACAAGAATATTGCTTTATCTATATACGTAATTGTCTAAGGGGTACTTCCGTCTGTCTGTCTGTCTGTCCTTCTGTAACGGTTATTCGTTCGCTGATTGGTCTCGGCAGCTGCCTGTCATGGCTGCCGCGACCAATCAGCGACGCACACAGTCCGGAAGAAAATGGCCGCTCCTTACTCCCCGCACTCACTGTCCGGCGCCCGCATACACCCCTCCAGTCTGCCCTCACACAGGGTGTAATGCAGTCCATTACCGCTGCTATTAACCCTGTGTGACTAAGCTTTTTACTATTGACACAGCCTATGCAGCGTCAATAGTAAAAACATAGAATGTTAAAAATAAAAAATGATTATATACTCACCTACGCCGCCTTTCCCGCTCCTCGCGATGCAACCGGCACGTTCCGGTCGCACGGATGGTCTGGCAGACCGTGACCGCGACGTCATTACAAGTCCTGTGCGCCAGCGCGAAAAGGACCTGCCGTGACGTCACGGTCATGTGACCGCTACACAGTCATGTGACCGCGACGTCACGGCAGGTCCTGCACGACAAGGACCTTGCCGCTTGCAATGCAGCGGTCCCGGAAGCGTGGCGAGGAGCGGCAAATGCGGCGGATAGCAAGTATAGCAGAACTTCCAATGGGCCTTCGGAAGGTGAGTATATGTTTATTTATATTTTTTACGTGTCTATACTACGTGGCTCTGTGCTGGGCAATATACTACATGGCTGGGCAATATACTATGTGGCTGGACAATATACTCCGTAACTGGGCATTATACTACGTAACTGGGCATTATACTACATGGCTGGGCAATATACTACGTGACTGAGCAATATACCGTACTACGTGCCTCTGCTATATGCTACGTGGCTGGGCAATATACTACGAGACTGGCCAATATACTACGCAGACATGCATATTCTAGAATACCCGATGCGTTAGAATCGGGCCAGCATCTAGTTAAATATAATGATCATATGGTTTCATTATAAGAGAAATGTTACAATTCATATATATATATATATATATATATATATATATATATATATATATATATATATATATATATATATATATATATATATATACACATATACATATATATATACATACAGTGGGGCAAAAAAGTATTTAGTCAGTCAGCAATAGTGCAAGTTCCACCACTTAAAAAGATGAGAGGCGTCTGTAATTTACATCATAGGTAGACCTCAACTATGGGAGACAAACTGAGAAAAAAAAATCCAGAAAATCACATTGTCTGTTTTTTTAACATTTTATTTGCATATTATGGTGGAAAATAAGTATTTGGTCAGAAACAAAATTTCACATCAATACTTTGTAATATATCCTTTGTTGGCAATGACAGAGGTCAAACGTTTTCTGTAAGTCTTCACAAGGTTGCCACACACTGTTGTTGGTATGTTGGCCCATTCCTCCATGTAGATCTCCTCTAGAGCAGTGATGTTTTTGGCTTTTCCCTTGGCAACACGGACTTTTAACTCCCTCCAAAGGTTTTCTATAGGGTTGAGATCTGGAGACTGGCTAGGCCACTCCAGGACCTTGAAATGCTTCTTACGAAGCCACTCCTTCGTTGCCCTGGCGGTGTGCTTTGGATCATTGTCACGTTGAAAGACCCAGCCATGTTTCATCTTCAATGCCCTTGCTGATGGAAGGAGGTTTGCACTCAAAATCTCACGATACATGGCCCCATTCATTCTTTCATGTACCCGGATCAGTCGTCCTGGCCCCTTTGCAGAGAAACAGCCCCAAAGCATGATGTTTCCACCACCATGCTTTACAGTAGGTATGGTGTTTGATGGATGCAACTCAGTATTCTTTTTCCTCCAAACACGACAAGTTGTGTTTCTACCAAACAGTTCCAGTTTGGTTTCATCAGACCATAGGACATTCTCCCAAAACTCCTCTGGATCATCCAAATGCTCTCTAGCAAACTTCAGACGGGCCCGGACATGTACTGGCTTAAGCAGTGGGACACGTCTGGCACTGCAGGATCTGAGTCCATGGTGGCGTAGTGTGTTACTTATGGTAGGCCTTGTTACATTAGTCCCAGCTCTCTGCAGTTCATTCACTAGGTCCCCCCGCATGGTTCTGGGATTTTTGCTCACCGTTCTTGTGATCATTCTGACCCCACGGGGTGGGATTTTGCGTGGAGCCCCAGATCGAGGGAGATTATCAGTGGTCTTGTATGGCTTCCATTTTCTAATTATTGCTCCCACTGTTGATTTCTTCACTCCAAGCTGATTGGCTATTGCAGATTCAGTCTTCCCAGCCTGGTGCAGGGCTACAATTTTGTTTCTGGTGTCCTTTGACAGCTCTTTGGTCTTCACCATAGTGGAGTTTGGAGTCAGACTGTTTGAGGGTGTGCACAGGTGTCTTTTTATACTGATAACAAGTTTAAACAGGTGTCATTACTACAGGTAATGAGTGGAGGAAAGAGGAGACTCTTAAAGAAGAAGTTACAGGTCTGTGAGAGCCAGAAATCTTGATTGTTTGTTTCTGACCAAATACTTATTTTCCACCATAATATGCAAATAAAATGTTAAAAAAACAGACAATGTGATTTTCTGGATTTTTTTTTCTCAGTTTGTCTCCCATAGTTGAGGTCTACCTATGATGTAAATTACAGACGCCGCTCATCTTTTTAAGTGGTGGAACTTGCACTATTGCTGACTGACTAAATACTTTTTTGCCCCACTGTATATATATATATATATATATATATATATATATACATATTTGTCTAAGGGTTTTTCCGTCTGTCTGTCTTGGAAATCCTGCGTCTCTGATTGGTCGAGGCCACCAGGCCTCGACCAATCAGCGACGGGCACAGTATCGACGTAGAAATCCCGCGTCTCGGATTGGTCGAGGCCGCCAGGCCTCGACCAATCAGCGACGGGCGCAGCGACGATGATGTCATAAAGGACGTAGACATCCCGTGTCTCTGATTGGTCGAGGCCGCCAGGCCTCGATCAATCAGCGACGGGCACAGTCTGCCACGAATTCTGGAATCATCATTGTCCATATACTACGGGGACATGCATATTCTAGAATACCCGATGCGTTAGAATCGGGCCATATATATACTAGATTGTGGCCCGATTCTAACGCATCGGGTATTCTAGAATATGCATGTCCCCATAGTATATGGACAATGATGATTCCAGAATTCGCGGCAGACTGTGCCCGTCGCTGATTGATCGAGGCACCCTTTATGACATCATCGTCGCCATGGCAACCATTATAACATCTACGTCGATACTGTGCCCATCGCTGAATCAGAAATGTGGGATTTCTACGTCCTTTATGACATCGTCGCTGTGCCCGTTGCTGATTGGTCGAGGCCTGGCGGCCTCGACCAATCAGAGACGCGGGATTTCCAGGACAGACGGAAAAACCCTTAGACAATTTATATATATATATATATATATATATATATATATATATATATATATATATATATATATATATATATATATCTCATTATTTTGGTTCATGGCTACACATTCTTACATATTATTGGTCTAATAATTATAGTTTATTAACCCCTTTCTGACCTTGGACGGGATAGTACGTCCAAGGTCAGATCCTCCTGCTTTGATGCAGGGCTCCGCGGTAAGCCCGCAACAAAGCCGGGACATGTCAGCGGTTTTGAACAGCTGACATGTGCCCGTAATAGGCGCGGGCAGAATCGCGATCTGCCCGCATCTATTAACTAGTTAAATGCCACTGTCAAACGCAGACAGCGGCATTTAACTACCGCTTCCGGCCGGGCGGCCGGAAATGACGTCATCGCCAACCCCCGTCACATGATCGGGGGTCGGCGATGCGTCTCCATTGTAACCATTGAGGTCCTTGAGACCTCTATGGTTACTGATCGTCGGTGGCTGTGAGCGTCACCCTGTGGTCGGCGCTCACAGCACACCTGCATTTCTGCTACATAGCAGCGATCAGCAGATCGCTGCTATGTAGCAGAGGCGATCGAGTTGTGCCTGCTTCTAGCCTCCCATGGAGGCTATTGAAGCATGGCAAAAGTTTAAAAAAAAAAAGTTGAAAAAAAATGTTAAAAAAATAAAAAAAAATATAAAAGTTTAAATCACCCCCCTTTCGCCCCAATCAAAATAAATCAATAAAAAAAAAATCAAATCTACACATATTTGGTATTGCCGCACTCAGAATCGCCCGATCTTTCAATTAAAAAAAAGCATTAACCTGATCGCTAAACAGCGCAACGGGAAAAAAATTTGAGACACCAGAATTACGTTTTTTTGGTCACCGCGACATTGCATTAAAATGCAATAACGGGCGATCAAAAGAACATATCTGCACCGAAATGCTATTAAAAACGTCATCTCGGCACGCAAAAAATAAGCCCTCAACCGACCCCAGATCACGAAAAATGAAGACGCTACGAGTATCGGAAAATAGCGCAATTTTTTTTTTTTTTTTTAGCAAAGTTTGGAATTTTTTTTCATTACTTAGATAAAAAATAACCTAGTCATGTTAGGTGTCTACGAACTCGTACTGACCTGGAGAATCATAATGTCAAGTCAGTTTTAGCATTTAGTGAACCTAGCAAAAAAGCCAAACAAAAAACAAGTGTGGGACTGCACTTTTTTTGCAATTTCACCGCACTTGGAATTTTTTTCCCGTTTTCTAGTACACGACATGCTAAAACCAATGATGTCGTTCAAAAGTACAACTCGTCCCGCAAAAATAAGCCCTCACATGGCCAAAATGACGGAAAAATAAAAAAGTTATGGCTCTGGGAAGGAGGGGAGTGAAAAACGAACACGGAAAAATGAAAAATCCCACGGTCATGAAGGCGTTAATAAAGTTTTAATAATAAAGATGAAAAAAATACTTGCTACATAAAAGGACAACTGACATCTATGGGTTCAAAAAGAAATTACACCTACAACATTAAAATGTCCTATCACATGAAGAATATGGTTAAGGCCGGCGTCACACTCGGCGTAAGACAATACGGTCCGTATATTACGGCCGTAATACGCAGAAAAGTCCCCAAAATAGCGGTCCGTAGCTCCTCCGTAGGCAGGATGTGTCAGCGTATTTTGCGCATGGCATCCTCCGTATGTAATCCAAATGGCATCCGTACTGCGTGTTTTTCTCGCAGGCTTGCAAAACCAACATACGGATTTACAATGGATCAGGGTGGATTTGATTTAAATCTAACTGATTTAAATCACGATTTAAATCACTAGTCAGTAAGGCTTGATTTGAATCAGTGATTTCAATCAAAGTTTCTACCTAAACTAGTTCTTGCTACTTTAAGATGCAAGTAGATGAAGATTTTTAGAATCACTTTTTATATTACTTTTTTCTCCCCAGTTTAATGGGTTAATCATTCATATTTGGACACCACTGTTCTGTTGTACTTAGGAAGGAGAAAAATAATCCTGACCTTAATAACAATTTAAATAGATTTATTCAACTGAAACAATAACAACATTACAGCATAAGTTATTTGCTTAAACAAACATCCATGTTTGTTAACTAATTTGGCTAAACAAAATATATATATAAGAAACTTAGACTGTCAGCCCAGCCGACACATGAAAAACAAATACTACTGTCCCTGCTGTCCTCTGTAGCTCACTTGTCGTCATCTTCATCATCATCTTCTTCTTTGTTCCTATTCATAATCTGGAAAAGAAAAACAAGCTTTCCTGCTTTATTGGGTCCCAACCGATTTCTCAATTTAGAATGAATGAGTCCAAAGGAAGAGAATATTCTTTCAACGCCTGCAGAAGAAGCTACTGCTGTTAAAAGTGAAATCATTACTTGAACAGTCTCTAAATCCAAGCGCTTAAGTGACTTCCACCAGTTTACTGGTGTGACCTTCCTTAAAATATCTTCAGCAAACATATATTTCTTGAATGGTTCCCCCTTAGCTCTGAAGTTTATTATAGTTGGCATTAAAGATGGATGATTGCTGGATACCCATGTCATAGCTAACTCCTCTTCCTCAGCACTTAGGTTTTGACCCTGATATTGGATATTGACAATATTTGCCAAAAAGTGAGCTGGAGTCAGTGCTTGTCCCATTCGTTTGTTTACTGCTTGTAATTTAATTCTGTCCATGTGTAGTTCTGTTTTTAAGTGTTCACTCAGTTCCTTCCAAATTTCAACAGCATCCGCAATAAAACAGCTATTTTTCTGTATTTTGTTTAAAGCTTGAGAGATGGGTTTCAGGAAGCTCAGCATATGTTCAACATTTCTCTTAAGCCCAATGTTGAGGATTTTCGCCGTGACAGTGCCATCTATTATCTCGATTTTCTTCACAAAGTGTCATCAGAATAGGCCAGTTTTTGATATACTGCTCAAAACAGTCCACCGCAGAGTTCCATCTAACATCTTGTGGGAGCGTTAGCTTAGTTCCACCCATCCTTTTCAGAGCTGCTGCAGCAAAATGATTATTACGGAAGTATTTAGCAATTTCAACAACATTAGCCATTATTTCTGGAACACTTAGTCTTTGGCTAAGAGGTGCAGCAAATGAGCACTGCAACCATATGTTATTAGCAGCTTTGTATTCCCTCCCTGCTCTTCTAAATCTCTTCTCATCTTGGATACGTTTTGCAGCATTGTCAGTGACCAAACTGCGTACTAGACATTTGAATTTTTGTTCACATGTCGTTATAGCTTTTACTGCCACTTCTTGTAAGTATTCTGCTGTGTGTGCATTTCCTGACGTATCAGTTGTTTGTGCAAGGAAGACTTTACCTTCTTCTGTTGTTATACAAGCACATACAATAGGATCATTGTGGACATTACTCCACCCATCAATACTTAGGTTAACAATTTTACCCTCCAGAGCTGTTGCACATTGCTCCATACACTTGATCCAGCAGTTTCCCTGCAACATCAGCTCTGCTGGGTGGACTGTATCCTGGTCTCAGTGACTGAACCATATTAATGAAATGTGGGTTCTCAGTCAGACGGAAAGAAGAGTTTGTTGCATAAATAAACTGGGCAATTTTTTCATCAATCAACGCTTTTTCTAATCTGCTAGTACTTATCACAAACCTATCTATGGTGGTTCCAGGAGGTAAAGATTTTTTCTTCCTTTTGGGTCATGGTGATATGTGGCTGTGGGCGTCTGATGATGATGCTGCTGCTAATGAAGCACTATCCTGGATGGATAACTCTGAAACTGTAGAACAGGATGATGGTGATCTTGGAGGTGGATAGTTTCCAGAATCCATGAATTCCCCTAAACAAAAAAAGTCAATGCTGTTATTTTATTGTTTATACAATTTCTGCTTATTGTACACAACACATCACTGCCCCTGACCCTGCCCCAAAAGAAATATTTGTTTTTCTTCATAACTGTACCAAATTACAGTAACATGCAGTAATAAGAAGAAATATAATTTTTCTCACACATGACAGTTCAGTCTTTAGAAATAGGATTCAATAAAAATGTTTACCAACCTGAAGATCCTGCCTGTCCAGAAGTGTTTCTTTGGTCATCTTCATCACCGCACTTCTCATGATGTTGCCTCATTCGCGCCACCAGGCCTTGCATCTCTTTGTTGCATCGTTTGCATTTTGCACGCATGCCTGCCTTACCGATAGGCGAAGGAGCTTCATTAAAATATTCCCAAACTGGGTCTCTTTTACGGCCTGCTGCCATTATAAGGAAAGAATGTAATAAACCTCAGATCGTACACACAAACAGATCCAGACTTGTCTGTCTGTGGCTATGCTGCAGTATTGTGCTCAAAGTTTCACTTTCATTTTCTTGTCTGCTTGCCCTTCCTTCTCCTCACACTTAGATTCACATTCTTCTTGTGTTGTGCAGATCTATTCCACTCCAAACAATCAGAAACATATTGTCTAACTTCTTGGACTTGGCACTGAAGGGGTTGATTCTGTATTCATAGGTTTGTAGAACAATAGGATTAAGGTCTTGTTCTCAACTCTGAATACAAAACCAATAAATATGTATATATACACAGGTCATATATACAGGTATGCGCTAGGAAAATAACGGGAATAATGGCAAAAAAGAAATAAAATATGATAAAACCAAAGTACCCTATTTGAGAAAATGTCCCAATGTGAATAGTCTAAATAGCCAGATCGCCGCTGGTAAAATGGTAATGCATTCACCTAGCGAAGCAAAAAAAGTGTAGCAGCACTTCGGAGCACTTAGGAATAGTTCCTACCTCTGTTGAAGGCTTGAAAATCCTGAGTGTTCCTCCTGTCAGGGAGATTTTTCGGCGGGTAGATAATCTGGACGAGTGGCTGCCCCGGCCGGCGGCAAGCCACCATCAGCTGATCTCCGGGTGGAGACGGGATCCTGCAGAGCCGACGCCGCGTGTGATAGCGGCGGTACGTACAAACAGTGCGCAGGACCTGAGTGATGTGGTAAGTCACGTGACCGTAACCCCCGGTGATAGTGTGAGTACGGAGTGCAGCTAGGGCCAAACAACCGACGCGTTTCGGAGACGCCTGTCTCCTTCCTCAGGGTTGGTCCCTGCACCGTACTCATAGTTCTTTATATAGCTGCTTATCCTGTGAACCTGTTCATTAAAAGCCAAAAAGTTCAGCACCCATGTTTAATCCTCTTGGTGCGATAGTGTCCAGAAGAAAGATCCATTTGGTCTCTGCACGAGACATTGCCTTGATAAAGTCGCCACCTCTCCAATGGTGGTGTACCATCGCAATACCCGTTATTTTCATCCCTTGTACCGTTCCGCCATGGTGTTCTACGAAGTGTTGGGAGAGTGGATGACCCATAAATCTATTTTTAACGTTACGGATGTGCTCATTCATCCTGATTTTTAATGGTCTTTTTGTTCTCCCCACATAAACGATAAAATATTGGGAGAAAGTATTAGCAATCAACCACGCTTTGTTTTTAAAAAAAGGCCAGAATTTAGGAAATTTACACTCCCTTACACATACGAAATTAAAAGGCTTTTTTCCATGCCGTAAATGCAAGGCATGCAAGGAAACAACTATATTAAAATGCACGGACATCAAAAAAGGAAAAAGGACATTTCAAATTAGAGACTGTATCACATGCTCCACTACAGGGGTAATTTACACTATAGAATGTCCATGCGGAAAATTTTATGTGGGGAGAACAAAAAGACCATTAAAAATCAGGATGAATGAGCACATCCGTAACGTTAAAAATAGATTTATGGGTCATCCACTCTCCCAACACTTCGTAGAACACCATGGCGGAACGTTACAAGGGATGAAAATAACGGGTATTGCGATGGTACACCACCATTGGAGAGGTGGAGACTTTATCAAGGCAATGTCTCGTGCAGAGACCAAATGGATCTTTCTTCTGGACACTATCGCACCAAGAGGATTAAACATGGGTGCTGAACTTTTTGGCTTTTAATGAACAGGTTCACAGGATAAGCAGCTATATAAAGAACTATGAGTACGGTGCAGGGACCAACCCTGAGGAAGGAGACAGGCGTCTCCGAAACGAGTCGGTTGTTTGGCCCTAGCTGCCACAGCCATTTGTTACTTACGCCACCTGATTCATTTCCGCCGCCATTTTCTTGGTCCTGCTGCCGGAATCGGCGCCTGCGCAGTCCGCGCTTTCCGGCGCCATTTTCTTGAAGACACACTGCCGGCGCCATTTTCTTGAAGACACACTGCAGGTGTGTGTCTTCAAGAAAATGGCGCCGGAAAGCGCAGACTGCGCAGGCGCCGATTCCGGCAGCAGGAGGACGAAGAAAATGGGCGGAAAGGAATGGCGTAAGTAACAAATTGCTGTGGCATGAAGCTGTAGCACTTCATGCCACAGCAATTTGTTATTTACGCCACCTGATTCCTTTCCGCCGCCATTTTCTTGGTCCTGCTGCCGGAATCGGCGCCTGCGCAGTCCGCGCTTTCCGGCGCCATTTTCTTGAAGACTGCAGTGTGTCTTCAAGAAAATGGCGCCGGAAAGCGCGGACTGCGCAGGTGCCGATTCCGCCAGCAGGAGGACCAAGAAAATGGCGGCGGAAAGGAATCCGGTGGCGCAAGTAAATTGCTTTGGCATGAGGCTGTGGCACTTCATGCCACAGCTATTTGTTACTTACGCCACCTGATACGGGGCATATACTATGCAGCATCTTATGGAGCAGCGTATGAGGCATATGGATGGGAGCAGCAAATTAAAGAACGGTGCCGCAGGATGGGAGCAGCACAAGACAGAACGGGGGCGCAGGATGGGAGCAGCACATGACAGAACGGGGGCGCAGGATGGGAGCAGCACATGACAGAACGGGGGCGCAGGATGGGAGCAGCACATGACAGAACGGGGGCGCAGGATGGGAGCAGCACATGACAGAACGGGGGCGCAGGATAGAAGCAGCACATGACAGAACAGGGGCGCAGGATGGGAGCAGCACGACAGAACGGGGGCGCAGGATGGAAGCAGCACATGACAGAACGGGGGCGCAGGATGGGAGCAGCACATGACAGAACGGGGGCGCATGATGGGAGCAGCACATGACAGAAAGGGGGCGCAGGATGGGAGCAGCACATGACAGAACGGGGACGCAGGATGGGAGCAGCACATGACAGAACGGGGGCGCAGGATGGGAGCAGCACATGACAGAACGGGGGCGCAGGATGGGAGCAGCACATGACAGAAAGGGGGCGCAGGATGGGAGCAGCACATGACAGAACGGGGCGCAGGATGGGAGCAGCACATGACAGAACGGGGGCGCAGGATGGGAGCAGCACATGACAGAACGGGGGCGCAGGATGGAGCAGCACATGACAGGATGGGGACACAGGATGGAGCAGCACATGACAGGATGGAGACCATAGACCAATATAAATGCTCGCCACCCGGGCGTAGAACGGGTTCTATGCGCCCTCTGCTGGTTGTCCCTTGAGCGTGGGAACTTTCCTAGAAAGCTCCCAGGCTCGAGTTCATATGAGGACAACCAGCAGAGGGCGCCTCACCGCGAATGAAGGTAAATATAGGTCATTGACCTACTTTACCTTCTTTCCCTGGGGTTTTGCAGCCACGAGCACCGCTGCATTAGCAGAGCTCCTGGCTGTAAAATATTTTAACCCCTTCAGATGGATTTACATCGTGGGACGTTACAGATCTTCGGAAGGTATATTGTTGGTTTATTATTTTTTCTTTGTTACAGAGCGAGGGTCTTCAGGTGGATTACCTGTATAATAAAATATTAAAACAACCTTTGTGTTTATTTCATTAAAATATTTTTTAATAATGTGTTTGTGTTTTTTTTTAACCCTTTACTACTATTGGATTAATAATGGATAGGTGTCATAATTGACGCCTCTCCATTATTAATTTGGCTTAATGTCACCTTACAATAGCAAGGTGGCATTAACCCTTCATTACCCCATATCCCACTGCTACACGGGAATGGGAAGAGAGTGGCCAAGTGCCAGAATAGGCGCATCTTCCAGATGTGCCTTTTCTGGGGTGGCTGGGAGCAGATGTTTTTAGCCAGGGGGAAGGGGGGGCAATAACCATGGACCCTCTCTAGGCTATTAATATCTGCCCTCAGTCACTGGCTTTACTACTCTGGCGGAGAAAATTGTGCGGGAGCCCACGCCACTTTTTTCCGCCATTTAACCCTTTAATTTAATAGCTAGAACGGCCAAATTTTGCACATACACACTACTAACATTAGTAGTGTGGAATATGCAAAAAAAATGGTGATATGAGATGGTTTACTGTATGTAAACCATGTCTCATATCATGTCGGGTTTAGGAAGAAGATAGCTTTAAAGCCGGTAATTCAATTGCCGGCTTTTGCTATCTAGCGCTGTATGAAATAATAATATATATATACATATATGTGTCTCACTGATAGAATAGGTGTATATATATATATATATATATATCTCTATGTGTACACATTTATTCTACTGTAAGCTGTCAGTGTGATTTTACTGTACACCGCACTGAATTACCGGCTTTTCTAACACCGCTGCGTATTTCTCGCAAGTCACACTGCTGGTCCGTGTGTAATACGTATTTTTCTGGTTTCCATAGACTTTCACTGGCGATTTTTTTTTTGCGCAATACGGTGACAAACGCAGCATGCTGCGATTTTCTACGGCCGTAGAAAGCCGTTTAATACGGATCAGTAAAATACGGCAGATAGGAGCTGGGGCATAGAGAATAATTGTGCCGTGTGTAATGCGTGTTTTACGGACGTATTTTATGCGCTCATACGTCCGTAAAACTCGCTAGTGTGACGCCAGCCTAATAATGTATCACTTTATTTTTCCAAATATGAACGCCATATAAATATCATATAATAATTATATGGATATTATCGATTGCTATGGTAAGCTATGATATTACAAGTTAGGAAAATTACCAGATTTGGTATAGAATAGGTAATGAAGACTTCAATCAAGATACTGAAGTTAAGCTTTTCATATTTCTATATTCAATTGATTCTTAAAAGTTGCAAGAAGAAAAAGATGTTATCCAGAAGTTCCACAAGGTAACAATGCTATGATTTCTGAGTAATAATAGACTGTGTCAAATACAATTCATGTCACCACCCACAACTACAGCATCCATATGCTAAGATGAACTGTGTTATTACGTTTTTATCATGTTCCAGTGGTTTTCTATCGCCTATAAGACTTCCATGAAAGCTGGTGAATAATCAGGTAATTGTCAGGACGCTACAACCCTGACATGTGTCCTGTGCACTAAGGACTGGTTATGGTGCTATGTTTAGCAAGGAAGAGTCAATGTAACCCTTGCTGTGCTGACCAAAGACGTCACACCTGTTCCAAGACCAGTGCGGATAATATGAGGATTCCAGTTGATTTCCAAGGCGAGCCAATGTAAGTCCGGGTCTCTAAAGGTGACACTGCACAGATATTAAAGCTACATTTAATCTATGAACTTTGTTTTCTTATCAACATTTGAATTTATGGACTTTGATTGACACATGACACAGTCTCTACAATATCTACATGCTATCATCTATTTCAAAAGAATTATAATAAAGATTGCTTTAAAAGAACCAAGAAGAAGACATCAAGATGAAGACCAGATAACATCAGATCTGAGATGCTTCAAGTAGATAAAGGGAAGTATAATCTAATACATAAAGGTGTAGGTGTGTGTGTGTGTGTGTGTGTGTGTGTGTGTGTGTGTGTGTGTGTGTCCGGGATTGGCATCTGAACTGTTGCAGCTACAGCCACAAAATTTTGCAGTCACACGTCTGGACCCCGAGAGCGCCATAGGCTATGTTGTGAGGTGAAATTTTAACCCCGCGCTTTCCAATTCACCAAACAATTTTGCCGCTATCTACATAATGGGGAAAAAGTGAAAGGAAAAGTGTTGGAGGCAAATTGACAGCTGCCAGATGTGAACAAGGGGGACTTAAAGAATGTGAGCGATGGCGCCAAAGAGTATATACCGTACAGTTGCTAAGGTGGGGCCCAGATATGGGATACTCACCACACACGGGGATATGAACACACACACAAAATGCACCACACACTACCACGTGCTTGAACACATATCACCCTAAGCACACATTTCACCACACATACACCAACCTCACCATATAAAAGTCGAAACACAAAAGTCGCCGCTCAAAACTCGCCACGCGCAAAACCCGTCACACGTGCAAAACTCACCTCATGGAAAACTCGCCACATGCAAAACTTGCACACGCGGAAAAATTGCCACATGCACAAAAGTTGCAACACATGCAAAAGTTGCCTCACACAAAACTTGCACATACTCAAAAGGCACCACACAAAACTCGCCACGCGCAAAACTCGCCATGCGCAAAACTTGGTGCATACAACTTGCTACACTAACCTGTCACATGCAACTCGACACACAAAAAGTTGCTACACGCATGTCGCCACATGCAACTCAACACACACAACTTGACACGAAACTCGCCCTAAAACACACACAAGTCTGATATTATCCTTCAAAAATAAAAATCTGATTAATAAGCAGACAAACTACAAGAGCAACAACTGTACCATATAGGAAATACGGCAGTAGTCAGTCACATGACCTGTCTATTGTGTGTATGTGTGAGCTAATATATACTGCCAGGGGGGAGGGTTTCCTGTTGGCTGGGGATTTATCAGGCTGCCAATTTAGCTTACAAATACTGAGGTAAAAATACTGACCAAATAACGTGTGAACGAGGTCTAATACAGGAGGAGATAACATACAGATATATACTATATACAGGAGGAGATGACACACAGGTATATACTATATAGAGGAGATGACGTACAGGTATATACATATATACAGGAGGAGATGACACAGGTATAAACTATGTACAGGAGCAGATGAGCTACAGGTATATACTATATTCAGGAGGAGATGACATACAGGTGTATACTATATATAAGGGAGATGACAAAGATGTATATACTGAGGTGAAAATGAGAGGTGTGAGGTGAAAATGAAAAGGTGTGAGTGCAAAATGAGAGGAGTGAGAGAAAATAGTGGAGTGATCGGAAAATGACAGATGTGAGGTCGAAATGACAAGTGTTAGGGGGGAATGAGAGGTGTGAGGGAGAAAATGAGAGGTGTGAGGGAGAAAATGAGAAATGTGAGGGGGAAAATGAAAGATGTGATGGGGAAAATGAGAGGCGTGATGGGGAAAATGAGAGGCGTGATGGGGAAAATGAGAGGCGTGATGGGGAAAATGAGAGGCGTGATGGGGAAAATGAGAGAAGTGAGGTGCTATAACTAACCACAGATATTTACTATGCCCAGGAAACGCCGGGCTCTTCAGCTAGTATAATATATATATTTTATATGAATATTAGTCACGGCTTACCATAACATTAATTTACCTATCATTAATATAACAATATTATTATAGATATTATTTATTAAATTATTTTGCCAAAGAAGAAAAGAGGATCTTATTAGTATGTTTAATTTGAGGGTTCCAATCGATGTCTGTCACCCTCAAAAGAGGGAATTGTAAATATTAATTATTAATTGAATTATTTTTATTCTTATTCTGTACTAAGCACATTGTTTCTTGCGTACTTTATCAAAAGATTATATATCTATCATTATATATATATATATATATATATATATATATATATATATATATATATATATATATATATATATATATCTATATATCTATATATCTATATCTATATCTATATATCTACTATATAAAGCTGAATGTGTGTGTGTGTATGTGTATGTCCGGGATTGGCATCTGCACCGTCGCAGCTACAGCCACAAAATTTTGCACAGTCACACGTCTGGACCCCGAGAGCGTCATAGGCTATATTGTGAGGCGAAATTTTAACCCCGCGCATTCCAATTCATTCACCAAACAATTTTGCCCCTATCTACATAATGGGGAAAAAAGTGAAAGGAAAAGTGTTGGAAGCGTCGCAGCTACATCAACAAAATTTTGCACAGTCACACGTCTGGACCCTGAGAGCGTCATAGGCTACGTTGTGAGGTGAAATTTTAACCCCGCGCTTTCCAATTCACCAAACAATTTTTCCCCTATCTACATAATGGGGGAAAAAGTGAAAGGAAAAGTGTTGGAGGCGTCGCAGCTACAGAAACAAAATTTTGCACAGTCACACGTCTGGACCCTGAGAGCGTCATAGGCTACGTTGTGAGGTGAAATTTTAACCCCGCGCTTTCCAATTCACCAAACTATTTTTCCCCTATCTACATAATGGGGAAAAGTGAAAGGAAAAGTGTTGGAGGCAAATTGACAGCTGCCAGATGTGAACAAGGGGGACTTAAAGAGTGAGAGCGATGGCGCCAAAGAGTATATACCGTACACTAGCTGAGGTGGGACCCCGACATGAGATACTCACCACATACGGGGATATGAACACACACACAAAATGCGTCACACACTACCACGTGCTTGAACACATATACCACCCTCAGCACACATTTCACCACACATACACCAACCTCGCCACATAAAAGCCGAAACACAAAAGTCGCCGCTCAAAACTCGCCACGCGCAAAACTCGCCACATGCAAAAAATAGGCTCACACAAAACTCGCCACAAGTGCAAAACTCACCTCATGGAAAACTCGCCACACGCAAAACTTGCACATGCGGAAAAATTGCCACATGCACAAAATTTGCAACACATGCATAAGTTGCCTCACACAAAACTTGCACATACTCAAAAGGCACCAGACATAAAACTCACCACGCGCAAAACTCGCCATGCGCAAAACTTGCTGCACACAACTTGCTACACTAACCTGTCACATGCAACTCGACACAAAAAGTTGCTACACGCATGTTGCCACACAAAACTCATCTCACAAAAGTCGCTACATGCATGTCGCCACACACAACTTGACAAACGAAACTCGCCATAAAACACACACAAGTCTGGTATTAGCCTTCAAAAATAAAAATCTGATTAATAAGCAGACAAACTACAAGAGCAACAAATGTACCATATAGGAAATACGGCAGCTGTCAGTCACATGACCTGTCTATTATGTGTATGTGTGAGCTAATATATACTGCCAGGGGGAGGGCTTCCTGTTGGCTGGGGATTTATCAGGCTGCCAATTTATCTTACAAATACTGAGGTAAAAATACTGAGCAAATAACGTGTTAACGAGGTCTAATACAGGAGATCACACAGGTATATACTATATACAGGGGAGATGACACACAGATATATACTATATACAGGAGAGATGACACACAGGTATATACTATATAAAGGAGGAGATGACATACAGGTACATACTATATACAGGAGGAGATGACACAGGTATATACTATATACAGGAGCAGATTACCTACAGGTATATACTATATACAGGAGGAGATGACATACAGGTATATGCTATATATAGAAGATGACATACAGGTATATACTATATACAGGGGAGATGACACACAGGTATATACTATATACAGGAGGAGATGACATGCAGGTATATACTATATATAGAAGGAGATGACATACAGGTATATACTATATATAGGAGGAGATGACATACAGGTATATACTATATATAGGAGGAGATGACATACAGGTATATACTATATACAGGGGAGATGACACACAGCAGGTATATACTATATACAGGGGAGATGACATACAGGTATATACTATATACAGGAGATGACATACAGGTGTATACTATATATAAGGGAGATGACAAACATGTATATACTGAGGTGAAAATGAGAGGTGTGAGGTGAAAATGAAAAGGTGTGAGTGCAAAATGAGAGGAGTGAGGGAAAATAGTGTAGTGATCGGAAAATGACAGATGTGAGGTCGAAATGACAAGTGTTAGGCGGGAATGAGAGGAGTGAGGGAGAAAATGAGAGGTGTGAGGGAGAAAATGAGAGATGTGAGGGGAAAAATTAAAGATGTGATTGGGAAAATGAGAGGCGTGATGGGAAAATAAGAGAAGTGACGTGCTATAACTAACCACAGATATTTACTATGCCCAGGCAACGCCGGGCTCTTCAGCTAGTATAATATATATATATATATATATATATATATATATATATATATATATATATATATATAGCTCAGAGTATAAGTCAATGCCATACATGAAGGGAACACGTGGTCTGTGGGACATATAAATAACGTCTTAGGAGGGTGGGGGGCTTTTTGTCACGTGGGAGCTGCCACCTCCTGCCTTCACCATCATTCTCCATGGACATGAGACAAGACACAAGGAAGAAATAGCCGGTAGCCATGCCATGATGACTTCAGAGATCACACAGACAGATGGTTTTACCATTCAGGACTTTGGGAAAGAGGAGTAACAAGACAAGCGCTGATATTTACACATGGACAATCTTTTCGTAACTATTTCATCTACTTTTATGTTTTGCTGCAATGTGGTTTTTCTGTGGACAATTCAATAAACCACTACATTTTTCATGAGAATATCATGACATTTTTCTTTAAGAGTAAGCACCTGGAACAGTCCTGATTAAATAAATGTGCGAAATAAGCATATTTAACAGTGATACTGTCTGCTGAGCCATGCATCTAATCCTGTGTGATACTGACTGAGCTGTGTAGCTAATCCTCTCCTGTGTGATGCTGTTTGCTGAGCCATGTATCTAAGGCCGGCCTCACACTACTGTGTTTTACGGACGTAAGAGGTGCAGAAAATATGGATTGCATAGGGATCTGAAACTCCTAAGCCCTTCATCCAATTTTAATTTGGACACCCTCAAATGAAAGCTGAAAGTCTGAACTTCAATTGCATCTGAATTGTTTTGTTTAAAATTCATTGTGGTAATTTCTATAACCAAAATAATTAAAATGTTGTCTCTGTCCAAATATATATGGACTTAACTGTATTTCTCATTGCATTTTATTCTGTGTTTTATTTCTTGATTTTGAATGTATTTTTGTGCAATTTTTGGTCTGTGCTATTGTACGGTTATGCCACTGTGTGTTATTATTGAAAATGTATCTGGTTTAATGTATTTCTGATGTTATACGATGGCTTTTCTTGTCTCTGGCCTTGCTGGTTTTTAGATTTGTTGTAATTGGATTTTGTGTTTTTCTGGTGTCATGCGGTTGTTCAATATTATTTTTTATTGTTTAATTTCTGGTGAATGTCTTGTTATTCTGGTTTCTATTTTTTGTGGTAACCGTATGGCGTTTTCTTGGCTCATTTATTGTCTTCGGTGTCTTTTCTTGGTGGTGGGGGGCTTATGATTGGGTTGTTCCGTGCGGAAATATGCCTTTTTTTCCCCATTGTATTGTTATGTTGTTTTTTTTTGTTTTTGTTTTCTGTATTCTGATATTTCCGGCGTTTGTAACCATATGGCATATATCTCCTTCCTTGACTGTTTGCATTGTAAAGTTTTTATTATGGATGCTAATTTTTTTGGGGGGTTGGTGAGCCTGTTATTTTTTTTTTCATGTTTTTTTTTCGCTTTGACTATGGTTTATGTTGTATTGGGTTGCTGCAGATTTTAACAGCGGCTGTACCATAATGTTGTGGTAGTAATGTTTTTTTTGTTAAATTTTTTGCTATGTTATTGTATGTGGTAGTGTTTGCTTTTGAATAAAAATTTTTTTAATTTTTCTCCTTACAGAATAACTTGAAACAATGGCGTCAGATTCACCAGCTAGCCAATCGGCACAGGGGAGTGCGGTGAGTAATTATGTCCAGTTGCTTACTATTCGGTGTCATTTGTAGCCTTGGCACTAATTTTAAAACAATTTGTACAGGCTTCTTCAAGTGAGGAGGAAGGGACCCAGCAGGAGCAGGGAGATCGGGGCCAAGGTGTGGCGTCAAGCGGGCAAGTAAGTATTATTTTTTTGTTTTTTTGGTTATTATTTCTTTACTAATCCAGCTGTGAGGAAGGATGGCTATTCTTTCACTTGTGATGTTGACATTAGGGCAGCAAGTAATGGGGGAAGGAGACATTTTAGGTGAACTCCCAGCACAAGAACAAACAAGTGGCATATACTTCAAATACAGGACAGGGCATAAGTACATATCATGACAGGTGCAGGTGGTTGTTGTGAATATTTTCAAATATTTAACCTTACTGTTTTCCTATTATTCTAGGTTTCACAACGGGGACACGAGAGTATTGATGTTGACCTGCTAATTACAAGCATCCAGGAGCGTGGCCCGTTGTGGGACAGCCGTGACCCCCGGCACGCGGACCAGGTGGTGTTGAGGCGGATGTGGGTTGAGGTGGCAAAAGCGCTGTGGGATGGCTTTGACAGCGCTTCAGCCAAGGAGAAAGGCAACTTTGGTGAGTATTGCTGATACGCCGCTATCATCAGGCCAGGATAAAACAACCGTGTGTGATGTGAGCAACGCCTTTAACTTTGCATCACAAACGGTTGTGTTATCATTTTTAAATGCTAAATATTTAACCATTTTTGTTGTTTTCATTCACAGTCAAAAAGTTGAAGACCAGATGGCGATCCATGAAGGACCGTTTAAGGCCATGTTCACACAGTGCGTTTTTTACTGCGGAACCGCAGCGGTTTTGCCGCTGCGGTTCCGCAGCTGTTTTCCATGCAGGGTACATAACAATGTAACCCTATGGAAAACAGTCACTGCTGTGCACATGATCTGTAATTTCGTTTAAAAAGCCGCGCAGAATAGCTGCGGCAAAAAAGAAGGAGCATGTCACTTCTTTTTCCTGAACCGCAGCGGTTCTGCACCCATAGACCTCCATTGTGAGGTCAAAATCGCAGTAAAACCCGCAGATCAAAAATATATCTGCGGGTTTTACTGCGATTTGATGTGCAGAACCGCTGCAGCAGGAAGTGCGGGGGAGCGGGCGGAAGTGCGTGGGCGGAGTGTGGCTGCCCCCCCCCGTGCTCCGATCCCGCCCCCCCGTGCTCCGATGCCCCCCCCCCCCCCGTGCTCCGATGCCCCCCCCCAGTGCTCCGATGCCCCCCTCCCCCCCCCCCCCCCCGTGCCCTAATCTCCCCCCCTTATACTTACCCGGCGTCCCGGTGTCCGTCCGGCCGTCTTCTCCCTGGGCGCCGCCATCTTGCAAAATGGCGGGCGCATGCGCAGTGCGCCCGCCGAATCTGCCGGCCGGCAGATTCGCTCCAAAGTGCATTTTGATCACTGAGATATAACCTCTCTCAGTGATCAAAATAAAAAAATAGTAAATGACACCCCCCCACACTTTGTCACCCCCATTGGTAGGGACAATAAAAAAATTAAGAATTTTTTTTTTTTTTTTTAACTAAGGTTAGAATAGGGGTAGGGTTAGGGTTAGGGTTAGGGTTAGGGGTAGGGTTAGGGGTAGGGTTAGGGTTAAGGGTAGGGTTAGGGGTAGGGTTAGGGTATTTTCAGCCATTTTAGCCCTAAAAAGCTTCCTAGGAAACACACAGTCTCTGCATAGAAAACTGCATAAAAAAAGGATAAAAAAACGCACCAAAAAACGCATCAAAAAACGCATCAAAAAAGGACAAAAAAAGGACCAAAAAAAAGGACCTGCGTTTTCTGCCAAGAGCTGCAGTTTTTTAAAAAAACTGTCCTGAAAAAAAAAGGATGGAAATCCTGAACGTGTGAACATACCCTAAATAAGGTCCTCCGTGCTGAGGAGAAGCAAGCACGCAGTGGTGCTGCTGCGGCCAGGTCTGTGCCCTATAAATACAGCAGGGCGTTACAGTTCCTGAGACCGATCCTTGGCCGCCGACAGTAAGTATATACTGCACAATATGCATTTCCACATAGCATATTGCACAGACACATTGTACATTGCCCAGCCACGTACATTGCGTATCCACATAGTATATTGCCAGGCCACTATATCGCAGCCACATAGTACATGTTCTAGCCATGTATCCACATAGTAGATTTTACAGGCACACAGTGTATTGGCCATCCACGCAGTCAGGGTAACATATTGGGCATCCATGTAACTTTTGGGATGGTATATTGCTAGTGTTGAGCGATAACTTCCGATACTTGAAAGTATCGGATAGTATCGCCCGATACCCGAAAAGTATCGGATATCGCCGATACCGATACCCAATAGCAATACAAGTAAATTGGACACCAAGTATCTGAAGCTATCCTGTATGGTTCCCAGGGTCTGAAGGAGAGGAAACTCCTTCTGGCCCTGGGCTCCATATAAATGTTTAAAGTAAAGACTAAAAATATTGATATATATACTCCCCTTCTGACGCGCCCTGGTTGTAACCAGCAGCTTCCGTTCCTTTGAATGAGCGCTTGAAAGACCAGATGACGTTGCGGCTTGTGATTTGTTGCGTGAGCGGTCACGTGACCAACACGCAACCAATCACAAGCCGCAACGTCATCTGGTCTTTCAAGCGCTCATTCAAAGGAACGGAAGCTGCTGGTTACATCGGTAAGGTCCAGGTTGCGTCGGAGAGGAGAGTATATCAATATTTTTTAGTTGTATTTTTTATTTTAATATCGATTCCGATACAGATTCGCAATATCGCAAAATTATTGGAACTCGGTATCGGAATTCCGCAAACACTGATAGACAGAGGATTGTAATCTATTGTTGTGTGACCTAATTTAAACATATTACAGGATTTGGCGTATGTGAGAGGTTATTATTTGTAGACTAATGTTGCCCTTTTCTTTTCACAGAACACACAGCAGCACCCTCGAGCCTGGCCCATCTGGAGCGGTCCGTCATGAATCGCCATCTGGAACGTCACAGCCATCCCACAGCGCGAGCAGTCTTGTACCACTTTCTGGGGATCCGGCAGCTGGTCCATCAGGTGTTCCCCTGCCCGATGCCTCTGGCGCTTCTTCTTTCGGGTATTCCCGTCAGCGGGCCTCGGACAGGCCGCTGCCCGAATTTTTGCATTTGAGCACGGTGTTCCAGAATTGTTTCAAGGCGCTGGGCGATAGAATGGACACTGCTCTGTCTAATATCGACCGGCGCCTTGAAACAATCGAAACCGAGCTCTCGAGGCCGGCAAAACATTTTTTTAGTACCATTGCTAAGGGCATGCTGGAACACCTTACGCCGGAACTCCAGATTTCGGTGATGCAGGACTGCGACAATTCCTACGTGAGGGCTCTGCAGCAGGCTCGGAGAATGCAGTCAGCGACTACAATGCCCGTAGTACCACCGCTGGCTAGCATGACTCCGACTCCTGCTGCAGAGCCGCTCCAGCCATCCCACCGAGGTCCGCGTGCGGAGGGACGCCACCACAGACATTACATTGCGCCGCCGACTCCTGCTCCTGCCAGGCCCTCAGCCTCCAGTACCCGTCATGCTGAAGGAAGAAAAAAAAAAAAAAAAAAGAGGGGGAAGACTACAAGGTCATCATCTGAGTCTCTGGCTGCTCCAACACAAACACCCAGATCTCGGCTGGGGTCAAGCCGGAGCAGGAGCAGCCAGAGCCTGTCGAGATCAAGTGGGAGACTTGTTATGCCTCCTCCCTCCCCTGCAGAGGTTGCTGTCTCATCGCCAGCTTACATTGAGGGCTTTGAATTGCCCTCTAGTTTATTGGAATATGGCTCCACATCCTCATCCTCTTCCCACTCCCAAACAGAGACTTACCACTCACCCATGGTAGCTGAGGTTGATACACCATAGTTTTATTTCCCATCCTTTTTTCCTGTTTCCCCAAATAAAAGTTTTATATTTCAAACAATATGTGTTTTTATTGGGCAGTAGACTTCTCGGCAATACACACCGTGCGCCGTCTACACATATCTTGTGTTTCAAAACACCTCATATATATGCAATGTCAGCCACAATTTTCTCAATTTTCCCTTTTCCTTTTTTTGGGGGTCTCACATTGCTGTATGAGGTGTTTAGAAACACTTTAGGCCAGTTTCACACGTCAGTGTCTCCAGTACGTGAGGTGACATTTTCCTCACATACCGTAGACACTGACACACGTAGACCAAATCAATGCATCTGTTCAGATGTCATTGTTTTTTTGGGGTCCTTGTATACTTTTTCCAAACATGGAGACATGTCAGTGTTCGTGGGAGCGCACGTGTAAGGGACCCATTAAAGTCAATGGTTCCGTGTAAACACGTACCGCACCCGGACGTTGTCAGTCTGCAGTCCGTGTGCGTGCATGAGACACCGCTACAGTAAGCGCTGTCCCCCCCACATGGTGCTGAAGCCGCGATTCATATCTTCCCTGCAGCAGCGTTTGCTGCAGAGAAGATATGAATTACATAGTGTTTAAAATAAAGCTCTATGTGCCCCCCGCCCTCCCACCCGCTGTTCTGAAAATACTCACCCGGGTCCCTCGTTGGCTGTCGCTGTTTCCTGTCCTGGGCGCACCTTGTACTGTATGCGAACACGTGGGGCCGCCGATTAGAGTCATCAATAGGCGGCTCCACCTCCCATACTGGTGGACCCTTCTATTCATGACTGTAAATGAGCGTCCCCACGTGACCGCATACAGTAGAAGGTGCGCCCAGGACAGGAAGCTGCGACAGCCAACGAGGGACCCGGGTGAGTATTTTCAGAACAGCGGGGGGGGCGCACAGTTTGGGCAGATAGATCTTTATTTTAAACACTATATAATTCATATATTTTCTGCAGCAAACGCTGCTGCAGGGAAGTTATGAATCGCGGCTTCAGCACCAGATGCTGGTACGTGTGGTACCCAGTGGGCACACAGGCGACACACGGGTGCCGCACGTGTGCCACACTGATGTGCCACAGAAACGTAGGGGCACACGGACACGTAATTACGGTACCGATTGTTTCAGGTCCTGGAATTATGTTGATGGGTGACTGCCCTAGATTGTATACATAAGGGTTTTGCAGACCATTTGGGAGCTGGTGATCACCAGAGTACATTTTGTGCAGTACACCGTTTAGCCCAGTTGGTAGATAAATGTACTTTGGAGAAGTGTTGAAAAATTCAAAAAATTTTTGATTAAACAACAAGTTTTTAGAAAAAGGGTAGCAAGTTTAGTAAAAACACAAACATTTATGAAGTATAGGTAGATGCCAAATTGGAAGTTACATTACCCACCTACACTGATGACATTTATTGCACATAATACTGTATAAATATTTTATTATCATTATATTATATATTTAGCACAGTTACAGTAAATGTATTTAGTGTTGTAGTTAAAACCAGTAAAAAGTACAAAAGTCAAACATAAACACTACACCATAGTATCTTGCCATGCTACACGGCAAACATCTGAAACAAAATAGGAAGCAAATCGATCCCTCATCTACACAATTTCAACACTTGTCCTCAGAGGATGATCTTGGTAATCGGGCAATGGGTTTGGAATGGGTTCATCGAGTTCCACGTTCAGTCTCTCTTTGGCCATAATATAATTGTGGAGAACCACACAAGCCTTCACAACCTCATACACTGTCTCAGTTTTCAGATTAATGGCGGATCCTAATATACGCCATTTGGAGACAAGGATGCCAAAGGCGCACTCCACAGTTCTTCTGGCTCTGGACAGTCTATAATTGAAAATACTTTTTGTGTGGTCCAAGCCCCGACTGGAGTAGGGTTTCAGTAGGTTGACACACATCTGAAATGCCTCATCCCCAACCACAACAAATGGCATTGCCGGGCCTTCGGTGTTGGGAAGAGGTCGTGGCTGGGGGAAATTAAAATTGTTCCCATATAACCTTTGGCCCATATCAGACTCCTTAAATGTTCGTGAGTCATTTGCACGGCCAAACGCTCCAATGTCCACGGCGAGAAACCTGCAGTCCGCACCTGCAATTGCCATGAGCACGGTGGAGAAGTATTTTTTATAATTAAAAAAAGAGAGATCCACTACTTGCAGGCTTTGTAATCCGAATGTGCTTCCCATCAACAGCTGCTATACAGTTAGGGAAAGAACACACTTGCTCAAATTTCTTGGCGTTGGCCTCCCATATTTCACTTGTAGGGACGGGTAAAAATTCTCCACGTAGATTGTCCCACAAAGCACGGCATGTGTCGGAAATAATTCCAGAAAGAGTCGAGACTCCAACCCTGAATTAAAAATGCAGGGATCTCAAGGTCTCTCCAGTAGCCAGGAAACTGCCAAGAGGAAAAACAAAGAAATTACATTAAAGGACATTATATTTTAAAAATTACATTGACCATACCCAACCCAAAACAAATTAAAAAAAAAAGGTAAAAAAAAAAAAAAAAAGAAGGGAAGAACATATCACAGTCATTCAAAGAGCTACGTACCGTAGAGTAACCAGCAGCCGTTCCTCTGCGGAAATTGATCTCCGGAGCTGTGTGTCCTGCCTGGTAATGGCTCCTTCCACAAGACGCAGAAGATAGCAGAAGCTGTCTCGTGACATCCTGGTATATTCATAATATTTTTCCAGGTTGTCATTAAGGTTGCGAAACAAGCAATGGTAGGCTCCACGGCTCTCCCGGACTTCCACAATAGGGTGTAGCCAAAAGCGACGATGACTCCTTCTCCGTTTATCCCTTTTCCTTTGATGATAACAGGCGGTAGCATAGGCATTAGCCAAGGCAAAATCCACCTCCATATCCAGGTAGATACTCTCCATGGGACGCTCCATCATGATGCTGAGACACAAGCAAAATGGGACGAATTCATCTCTGCCAGGGTATATATACACACACTTTACATACACCCACCCTCTTCTATCCATTGGTAGTCTTTATCTAGTGTCTAGACACTTTTTTTTTTTTTTTAACGAATAAACATCAATTGCGTCCAACGCATGCGTCGTAAAACGCTGCGTTTTTTTTTAAAAACGCAATTGCGTTTTAAAAAAACACTGCGTTTTACGACTCATGCGTTGGACGCATGCGGTACAAAACCATGCGTTTTGTATGCGTTTTCATTGCGTTGTGGCGACGCCGCTGCGGCGCAAACCGCAAATGTGAACGTAGCCTTAGGAAGGAGAAAGCAAAAGACGGCAATTGAATTACTGGCTTTAAAGCTATCTCGCGCTGGATGCAATATTAATACAGGTCCTTCTCAAAAAATTAGCATATAGTGTTAAATTTCATTATTTACCATAATGTAATGATTACAATTAAACTTTCATATATTATAGATTCATTATCCACCAACTGAAATTTGTCAGGTCTTTTATTGTTTTAATACTGATGATTTTGGCATACAACTCCTGATAACCCAAAAAACCTGTCTCAATAAATTAGCATATCAAGAAAAGGTTCTCTAAACGACCTATTACCCTAATCTTCTGAATCAACTAATTAACTCTAAACACATGCAAAAGATACCTGAGGCTTTTATAAACTCCCTGCCTGGTTCATTACTCAAAACCCCCATCATGGGTAAGGGTACCGTCACACAGTGCAATTTTCATCGCTACAACGGTACGATCCGTGACGCTCCAGCATCGTAACAATATCGCTCCAGCGTCGTAGACTGCTGTCACACTTTGCAATCTACGACACTGGAGCGATAATTTCATGACGTATGTGCGATGTAGAAGCCGTTGGTTACTATGCGCACATCGTATACGATATATGTTACACCATGCGATCATGCCGCCACAGCGGGACACTAGACGACGAAAGAAAGTTTCAAACGATCTGCTACGACGTACGATTCTCAGCGGGGTCCCTGATCGCAGGAGCGTGTCAGACACTGCGATATCGTAACTATATCGCTCGAACGTCACGAATCGTGCCGTCGTAGCGATCAAAATTGCACTGTGTGACGGTACCCTAAGACTAGCGACCTGACAGATGTCAAGAAGGCCATCATTGACACCCTCAAGCAAGAGGGTAAGACCCAGAAAGAAATTTCTCAACAAATAGGCTGTTCCCAGAGTGCTGTATCAAGGCACCTCAATGGTAAGTCTGTTGTAAGGAAACAATGTGGCAGAAAACGCTGTACAACGAGAAGAGGAGACCGGACCCTGAGGAAGATTGTGGAGAAGGACCGATTCCAGACCTTGGGGAACCTGAGGAAGCAGTGGACTGAGTCTGGTGTGGAAACATCCAGAGCCACCGTGCACAGGCGTGTGCAGGAAATGGGCTACAGGTGCCGCATTCCCCAGGTAAAGCCACTTTTGAACCATAAACAGCGGCAGAGGCGCCTGACCTGGGCTACAGAGAAGCAGCACTGGACTGTTGCTAGGTGGTCCCAAGTACTTTTTTCTGATGAAAGCAAATTTTGCATGTCATTCGGAAATCAAGGTGCCAGAGTCTGGAGGAAGACTGGGGAGAAGGAAATGCCAAAATGCCTGAAGTCCAGTGTCAAGTACCCACAGTCAGTGATGGTGTGGGGTGCCATGTCAGCTGCTGGTGTTGGTCCACTGTGTTTCATCAAGGGCAGGGTCAATGCAGCTAGCTATCAGGAGATTTTGGAGCACTTCATGCTTCCATCGGCTGAAATGCTTTATGGAGATGAAGATTTCATTTTTCAGCACGACCTGGCACCTGCTCACAGTGCCAAAACCACTGGTAAATGGTTTACTGACCATGGTATTACTGTGCTCAATTGGCCTGCCAACTCTCCTGACCTGAACCCCATAGAGAATCTGTGGGATATTGTGAAGAGAAAGTTGAGAGACGCAAGACCCAACACTCTGGATGAGCTTAAGGCCGCTATTGAAGCATCCTGGGCCTCCATAACATCTCAGCAGTGTCACATTCTGATTGCCTCCATGCCACGCCGCATTGAAGCAGTCATTTCTGCCAAAGGATTCCCGACCAAGTATTGAGTGCATAACTGAACATTATTATTTGATGGTTTTTTTGTTTGTTATTAAAAAACACTTTTATTTGATTGGATGGGTGAAATATGCTAATTTATTGAGACAGGTTTATTGGGTTATCAGGAGTTGTATGCCAAAATCATCAGTATTAAAACAATAAAAGACCTGACAAATTTCAGTTGGTGGATAATGAATCTATAATATATGAAAGTTTAATTGTAATCATTACATTATGGTAAATAATGAAATTTAACACTATATGCTAATTTTTTGAGAAGGACCTGTATATATATATATACATATATGTGTCTACTGAGATATAGATATAGAGATTATATATATATATATATATATATATATATATATATATATATATATATATATATATATATATATATATATATATATATATATATATATATATACACACACACACACACACACACACACACACACACAGTATATATGTTATGATTTTTTGAGCCCATGGATCCATTGTATATCCGTATGTCGGTTTTGCAAGCCTGCGAGAAAATCTCGCAGTACGGATGCCATACGGATTACATACGGAGGATGCCATGCGCAAAATACGCTGACACACCCTGCCTATGGAGGAGATACGGACCACTATTTTGGGGACTTTTCTGCGTATTATGGCCGTAATTTACAGACCGTATTTTTATACGCCGAGTGTGAGGCCGGCCTAATCCTGTGTGATACTGTGCTGAGATGTATATCTAATCCTGTCCTGTGTGATACTGACTGCTGAGCCGTGTATCTAATCCTCTCCTGTGTGATGCTGTCTGCTGAGCTATGTGTCTAATCCTGTCCTGTGTGATACTGACTGCTGAGCCGTGTATCTAATCCTCTCCTGTGTGATACTGTCTGCTAAGCCATGCATCTAATCCGGTGTGATACTGACTGAGCTGTGTATCTAATCCTCTCCTGTGTGATACTGTCTGCTAAGCCATGTATCTAATCCTGTGTGATACTGTGCTGAGATGTGTATCTAATCCTATATGATACTGACTGAGCTGTGTATCTAATCCTCTCCTATGCACTCCTCTCGCCCGGTGTTATGTGTGAAGTATATGGCGGTATTATGTGTGAAGTATATGGCGGTATTATGTGTGAAGTATATGGCGGTATTATGTGTGAAGTATATGGCGGTATTATGTGAAAACTATGTCGTCGTTATTTGTGATCTATATGATGGAATTATGTGAGAACTATAGGACAATATTATGTGTGATCTGTATGGCGGTATTTTGTGATAACACTATGGCAGTATTATCTTCAGAAAGGGGACCCATTCTAGGGTGGTTCTAGTTGAGCAGCTGCACACCGGTCTGGGGTAATAGAGGGGGCACCATGACCTCCAGTTAGGTGCCGTCAGGGGAAGGCTGGTGAGGCAGCTGAAGAGAGGGGTCTCATTTTTATCGTTACTATATGCCTACATTCCCCCACAGCGTCACCCCGACTGCGCCTGTCACCACGCTTTCACACGTCGCCACGACAGGATCTGAGAAGGGGAATGGGGTCTTTGCATGCAATGTCTGGATCAGAACAGGCCATCAATCCACAGAAAGGTTTCCTGGATTTCTGTGGAGCAGACAAGCAGAAGGTCCATCCATGTGTATAAAAGACAGCGCTCTATGTACAATCCCTGGCTGCTCCGCGCACCAAACATGGTGCCCCCCATAGACCTGAACACTGCTCTCCGGAAACACTCTGTGCTGCTGTCACCCTGCTCCCCGCACCATATATCCCCCAGAATCCTTGCTGCCTGCCATCCTCTGCAGAGTTATACTGACAAGTAGACAGTCACAGTCACCAACAAAATGGCTTCTCACTGAGTTCCTGAATATCATCCTCTCTTAGGCCGGTTTCACACGTCAGTGTCTCCGGTACGTGAGGTGACAGTTTCCTCACGTACCGGAGACACTGACACACAAAAATCAATGCATCTGTGCAGATGTCATTGATTTTTTGCGGACCGTGTCTCCGTGTGCCAAACACGGAGACATGTCAGTGTTCGTGGGAGCGCACGGATTACACGGACCCATTAAAGTCAATGGGTCCGTGTAAAACACGTACCGCACACGGACGTTGTCCGTGTGCAGTCCGTGTGCCGTGCAGGAGACAGCGCTACATTAAGCGCTGTCCCCCCCACTGGTGCTGAAGCCGTAATTCATATCTTCCCTGCAGCAGCATTTGCTGCAGAGAAGATATGAATAATAGTGTTTAAAATAAAGATCTATGTGCCCCCCACCCCCTGTGTGCCCCCCGTTCCCCCCCGCTGTTCTGAAAATACTCACCAAGCTCCCTCGTTGCCTGTCGCTGCTTCCTGTTCTGGCCGCATCTTCTCCTGTATGCGGTCACGTGGGGCCACTCATTTACAGTAATGACTATGCGGCTCCACCCCTATGGGAGGTGGAGCCGCATATTCATGAATGTAATCGGCGGCCCCACGTGACCGCATACAGGAGAAGATGCAGCCAGAACAGGAAGCAGCGACAGCCAACGAGGGAGCTTGTGAGTATTTTCAGAACAGCAGGGGGGGGGGCACATAGATCTTTATTTTAAACACTATTATTTATATCTTCTCTGCAGCAAACGCTGCTGCAGGGAAGATATGAATCACGGCTTCAGTACCAGATGCTGGTACGCGTGGTACCCAGCACGGTGCGTGTGGTACCCAGTGGGCACACTGGCGGCACACGTGTGCCACACTGATGTGCCACAGAAACGGATAATTCCGGTACCGATTTTTTCCGGTACCGGAATTATCTGGACGTGTGAGACTGGCCTTATCCCTTAGCAAACACCCAGGAGGGGAGGAGACATCACACCCATGTAAGCAGACTCCGCCCATAATTACTGCAGTGCAGTTATGTGAGCTAGTTGTACACTAGGTTTTTGTCAAATTTCATTAGCTGCTCCCCCTAGTGTTTAAAAATGGAAATACCAAACCTTTTAAAATTATTTTTCATATTTTACTTAATTATAAATTATAATATTTTTTAAGAAAATTTAAACATTAATTCTTTACATTTTTTCGCTGGAAAAAAATTTGTTTTTGATGGCACCTTCCCTTTAAGCAATTTTATATAAAATTACTTAACCAGGGGACACGAATTATGGTATTTGGTATTATATGAGGTTTTTTTTTCTCTACAAATATGGTAATTTGACAGTTGTCAGAAGTAGGCTTGTCCAGTGATAACATAGATCAGTGGGGGTGGGCTCACAGGGACCTGCATCCAGGCCTGTGGAGTCAGAGTCTGAGCCCATTTTGGTGGAGTCGAAATAAAATGGACAGACTCCCAAAATATATACCGTATATACTCGAGTATAAGCCGACCCCCCTAATTTTGCCACAAAAAACTGGGAAAACTTATTGACTCGAGTATAAGCCTAGGGTAGGAAATGCAGCAGCTACCGGTGAATTTCAAAAATAAAAATAGATGCTCCATACCGTTCATTATTGCCCCATAAGATGCTCCATATAAAGCTGTGCCATATATAATGCTCCATACTGTTCATTATTGCTCCATAGATGTACCATAGAAAGCTCTGCCATATAGTGCTCTGCACCGTTCATTATTGCCCCATAGATGTGCCATATAAAGCTGTGCCATATAGTGCGCTGCACCGTTCATCATTGCCTAATAGATGTGCCATATAAAGCTGTGCCATATAGTGCTCTGCACCGTTCTTTATTGCCCCATAGCTGTGCCATATAGTGCTCTGCACCGTTCTTTATTGCCCCATAGCTGTGCCATATAGTGCGCTGCACCGTTCATCATTGCCCAATAGATGTGCCATATAAAGCTGTGCCATATAGTGCTCTGCACCGTTCATTATTGCCCCATAGCTGTGCCATATAGTGCTCTGCACCATTCTTTATTGCCCCATAGCTGCCATATAGTGCTCTGCACCGTTCATTCTTGCCCCATAGCTGTGCCATATAGTGCTCTGCACCGTTCATTATTGCCCCATAGCTGCCATATAGTGCTCTGCGCCGTCCATTATTGCCCCATAGCTGTGCCATATAGCGCTCTGCGCCATTCATTATTGCCCCATAGCTGCCATATAGTGCTCTGCGCCGTTCATTATTGCCCCATAGCTGCCATATAGTGCTCTGCGCCGCTCAGTATTGCCCCATAGCTGCCATATAGTGCTCTGCGCCGTTCAGTATTGCCCCATAGCGGCCATATAGTGCTCTGCGCCATTCAGTATTGCCCCATAGCTGTGCCATAGAAAGCTGTGCCATTGCTGCTGCAAAAAAAAAAAAAAACATACTCACCTCGCTGCTTGCAGCTCCCAGTGTCCGGTCCCGGCATCTCTCCGCACTGACTGATCAGACAGAGGGTGGCGCGCACACTATATGCGTCATCGCGCCCTCTGACCTGAACAGACAGAGCGGCGCCCGGCGTGTGGAACGCGGACAGGTGAATATGACATACTTACCTGCTCCCGGCGTCCCGCTCACTCTGCTTGTCACACGGTCTTCGGTGCCGCAGCCTCTTTCTCTATCAGCGGTCACCGGCACCGCTGATTAGAGAAATGAATATGTGGCTCCACCCCTATGGGAGGTGGAGCCGCGTATTCATTTCTCTAATGAGCGGTCCCACGTGACCGCTGACAGGAAGAGCTGCAGCACCGAAGGCAGTGTGACGGGCAGGGGGAGCGCCAGGATCGCTGGGACTAGGTAAGTATACCTCAGCGCCCTCTCCCTCTCACCCGCCGACCCCACCACTACCATGACTCGAGTATAAGCCGAGAGGGGCACTTAAAAATTTTGGGCTGAAAATCTCGGCTTATACTTGAGTATATACGGTAATAAATTGGGTACAGTAGTTCAATGCAGTTTAGGGGGAATATTTTTTTCATAAGAATTTGGTAAAGTTATGAAATGTCTGTCCTATTCCTGATCTAAGGTCTAGACATAGCTGAGATGAATCTGTGCTGCAGTTTATGTTCATCATAAGTAGAAGGCTTCTCCTCTACATTAACCCCTTAGTGACAGCGAATTTGGTACTTAATGACCGAGCCAATTTTTACAATTCTGACCACTCACTTTATGAGGTTATAACTCTGGAACGCTTTAACGGATGCCGCTGATTCTGAGACTGTTTTTTCGTGACATATTGTACTTCATGTTAGTTGTAACATTTCTTCGATATTACTTGCGATTATCTATGAAAAAAACGGAAATATGGCAAAAAAAATTTAAATTTTGCAATTTTCAAACTTTGTATTTTTATGCCCTTAAATCTGAGAGATATGTAACGAAAAATAGTTAATAAATAACATTTACCACATGTCTACTTTACATCAGCACAATTTTGGAAACAAATTTTTTTTTGTTAGGGAGTTATAAGGGTTAAAAGTTGACCAGCAATTTCTCATTTTTACAACACCATTTTTTTTAGGGACCACATCACATTTGAAGTCATTTTGAGGGGTCTATATGATAGAATGGTGTCACACTTGGTTATTTTCTAAAAACTGCACCCCTCAAGGTTCTCAAAACCACATTCAAGAAGTTTATTAACCCTTTACGTGCTTCACAGGAACTAAAACAATGTGGAAGGAAAAAATGAACATTTAACTTTTTTTTTTGCAAACATTTTACTTCAGAACCTTTTTTTTTATTATTTTCACAAGTGTAAAAGCAGAAATTAAACCATAAATTTTGTTCTGCAATTTCTCCTGAATACGCCGATACTACATATGTGGGGGTAAACCACTGTTTGGGCGCACCGCAGAGCTTGGAAGAGGAGTGCCGTTTTAGGCTACGTTCAGATTAGCGTTTCCCGACGCTGCGTCGGGAAACGCAGCGGCGACGCACGCGTCATGCGCCCCTATGTTTAACATGGGGGACGCATGCGTTTTTCTTGCTGCGTTTTCCGACACGTGCGTCGTTTTTGACGCTAGCGTCGGACGCAAGAAAATGCAACAAGTTGCATTTTTCTTGCGTCCGATTTTCGTCAAAAAACGACGCACGCGTCGCAAAACGCAGCGTTTTTGCGTGCGTTTGCACGCGTTTTTTCGTGCGTCGTGCGTTGCGTCGCCAACGCAGCGGCGCGCAACGCTAATCTGAACGTAGCCTTACTTTTTCAATGTAGAATTGGCTGGAATTGAGATCGGACGCCATGTCGCGTTTGGAGAGCACCTGATGTGCCTAAACAGTGGAAACCCCCCACAAGTGACCTCATTTTGGAAACTAGACCCCCATGGAACTTGTCTAGATGTGTTGAGAACTCTGAATGCCCAAGTGCTTCACAGAAGTTTATAATGCAGAGTCGTGAATATAAAAAATATTTTTTTTGTCCACAAAAAAGATTTTGTAGCCCCCAAGTTTTTATTTTCACAAGGGTAACAGGAGAAATTGTACCCCAAAAGTTGTTGTCCAATTTATCCCGAGTACGCTGATGCCCCATATGTGGGGGTAAACCACTGTTTGGGCGCACGGCAGAGCTCAGAAGGGAGGGAGCACCATTTGACTTTTTGAGCGCAAAATTGGCTGTCGTGTTTGGAGACCCCCTGATGTATCTAAACAGTGGAAACCCCTCAAATTCTAACTCCAACCCTAACCCCAACACACCCCTAACCCTAATCGCAACCCATAATCCTAATCACAACCCTAACGATAATCACAACCCTAACCCCAAAACAACCCTAATGTCAACCCTAACCACAACCCTAATCAAAACCCTAAATCCAACACACCCCTAATCCTAATCTCAACACTAACCTCAAACCTAACCCTAATCCCAATACATCCCTAATCCCAACCCTAACCTTAACCCTAATCCCAAATGTAACCCTAATCCCAACCCTAACCTTAACCCTAATCCCAAATGTAACCCTAATGCCAACCCTAACCCTAATACAAACCCTAATCCCAACTCTAACCTTAACTTTAGCCGCAACCCTAGCCCTAACCCTATATTTAGCCCCAAAACTAGCCCTACATTTAGCCGCAACCCTAACTTTAGCTACTTTCACACTTGCATCGTGTGGCATCCGTCGCAATCCGTCATTTTGGACAAAAAACGGACCCTGTAAATGTGCCCGCAGGATGCATTTTTTGCCCATAGACTTGTATTGCCGACGGACCGCGATGGATGGCCACACGTCGCGTCCGTCGTGCACTGGATCAGTTGTATTTTGGCGGACCGTCGGCACAAAAAAAGTTCAATGTAAATTTTTTTGTACGTCGCGTCCGCCATTTCCGACTGCGCATGCGTGGCCGTAACTCCGCCCCCTCCTCCCCAGGACGTAGACTGGGCAGCGAATGCGTTGAAAAACTGCATCCGCTGCCCACGTTGTGCACAATTTTGAAGTGTGAAAGAAGCCTAACCCTAAATTTAGCCCCAACCCTAAATTTAGCCCCAACCCTAACCCTAAATTTAGCCCCAACCCTAAATTTAGCCCCAACCCTAAATTTAGCCCCAACCACTCCACCTGCATGCGTCCACCATTTTCTTTCCGAACAGAGAAGCTGGCGGTTAGGAGAAGAAGCAGGAATGAAAGATCGCTTTTTTTTTGTGATCGCCGGTAAACAGTTAATTACCGGCGATCGCAAAACAGGGGTCAATAAAACCCGATCCCGATCATGTTCTTTGGGGTCTCGGCTACCCCCGGCAGCCGAGACCCCAAAGATTTGCCGGGTGCCGGCCGGCAGGCGCACTGCGCATGTGCCCGCCATTTTGTGGCCGGAACAAGATGGCGGCGCCCATCAGGAGCCACGAGGAGCACCGGGGGAGACAGGTGAGTATCGGGGGCTATTGGGGACCCCATTTCTCTGTCCTCTGATGTGCGATCATATCCGAGGACAGAGAAATTAAATGGGAAGTCACTTTTTTTTTTTGCGATCGCTGGTAAACGGTTAATTACTGGCGATCGCAACCCGGGGGTCGATAACCACCCCCCTCCCCCCCAAATCATGTTCTCTGGGGTCTCGGCTTCCCCCGGCAACTGAGACCCCAGAGAAAATCCGACTCTGGGGGGGCGCTATTCACTTTTTCCGCAGCGCCATTAATTAACGGCGCTGTGGTTTAAGTACCCTTAACTGCCGCCGTTAAAAGACGTATCGGCGGTCGTTAACCCCTTCCCGACCTTTGACGCACCATATGTGCCATGAAAACCTGTGCCATTCCGACCTGTGACGCAGCATATGCGTCATGGCCGGATTGGGCTCCTGCAGGCCGGGTGAAAGGGTTAACTGTAATTTCACCCGGCCTGCAGGGACAGGAGGAGTTGTACTTTAGCCCAGGGGGGGTGGCTTTACCCCCCCGTGGCTACGATCGCTCTGATTGGCTGTTGAAAGTGAAACTGCCAATCAGAGCGATTTGTAATATTTCACCTAAAAAACTGGTGAAATATTACAATCCAGCCATGGTCGATGCTGCAATATCATGGCTGGAAACACTGATGTGCCCCCACCCCACCAATCGCCCCCCCAGCCCTCCGATCTGTGGTCCGCCCCCCTTGTGCTCCAATCCCACCCCCCTGCATTCCGATCCACTCCCCCGCACTCCGATCCACCTCCCCCCGCACTGCGATCCACCCCCCCATGCGCCGATTCACCTCCCCGTGCTCCCCCCCACCCCATCATACTTACCGAGCCTCCCGGGGTCCATCCGTCTTCTTTCCTGGGCGCCGCCATCTTCCAAAATGGCGGGCGCATGCGCGTCCGGCAGATTCGTTTCAAGTGCATTTTGATCACTGTGATAAAACCTCACAGTGATCAAAATAAAAAAAATACCAAATGACCCCCCCCCTTTGTCACCCCCATAGGTAGGGACAATAATAAAATAAAGAAATTTTTTTTTTCTTCCACTAAGGTTGGGATTAGAACTAGGGTTAGGGTTAGGGTTTCGGTATGTGCACACGTATTCTGGTCCTCTGCTGATTTTTCCACAGCGGATTTGATAAATCCGCAGTGCTAAACCGCTGTGGATTTATCGCGGATTTACCGCGGTTTTTCTGCGCATTTTTTTTGCCTTCCTCTGGATCAACATGTTAGGGCATGTTAGGTTAGGCTATGGGTTGAACTAGATGGACATATAGTCTTCCTTCAACCTTAATAACTATGTAACTATGTAACAGATTTCACTGCGGTTTTACAACTGCGGTTTACTATTGAAGCAGTTGTAAAACCGCTGCGGAATCCGCAGAAAGAAGTGACATGCTGCGGAATGTAAACCGCTGCGTTTCCGTGCAGTTCTTCTGCAGCATGTGTACAGCGATTTTTGTTTCCCATAGGTTTACATTAAACTGTAAACTCATGAGAAACTGCTGCGGATTCGCAGCGTTTTCCGCAGTGTGTGCACATACCTTTAGAATTAGGCTATGTGCACACGGTGCGGATTTGGCTGCGGATCCGCAGTGGATTGGCTGCTGCGGATTCGCAGCAGAGTTCCATCAGGTTTACAGTACCATGTAAACCTCTGGAAAACCAAATCCGCTGTGCCCATGGTGCGGAAAATACAGCGCGGAAACGCTGTGTTGTATTTTCCGCAGCCTGTCAATTCTTTGTGCGGATTCCGCAGCGTTTTACACCTGTTCCTCAATAGGAATCCGCAGGTGAAATCCGCACAAAAAACACTGGAAATCTGCGGTAAATCCACAGGTAAAACGCAGTGCCTTTTACCCACGGATTTTTCAAAAAATGGTGCGGAAAAATCTCACACGAATCCGCAACGTGGGCACATAGCCTTAGGGTTAGGGTTGTGGTTAGGGTTGTGATTAGGGTTATGGCTACAGTTGGGATTAGGGTTAGGGGTGTATTGGGGTTAGTGTTGGAGGTAGAATTTAGGGGTTTCCACTGTTTAGGCACATCAGGGGTCTCCAAACGCAACATGGCGCCACCATTGATTCCAGCCAATCTTGTATTCAAAGAGTCAAATGGTGCTCCCTCACTTCCGAGCCCCGACGTGTGCCCAAACAGTGGTTTACCCCCACATATGGGGTACCAGCATACTCAGGATGCACTGCGCAACAATTACTGGGGTCCAATTTCTCCTGTAACCCTTGGGAAAATAAAAAATTCTGGGCTAAAAAATTATTTTTGAGGAAAAAAAAAACGTATTTATTATTTTCACGGCTCTGCGTTATAAACTTCTGTGGGGGTTCAAAGTGCTCACCACATATCTAGATAAGTTCCTTTCGGGGTCTAGTTTCTAAAATGGGGTCACTTGTGGGGGGTTTCTACTGTTTAGCCACATCAGGGTCTCTGCAAACGCAACGTGACACCCACATTAAAAAATTGCGGGCTAAAAATATCATTTTTGGAAAAAAAAAATTTTTTTTTTTAGTTTCATGGTTCTGCGTTATAAACTTCTGTGAAGCACTTGGGGGTTCAAAGTGCTCACCACACATCTAGATTAGTTCCTTTGGGGGTCTAGTTTCCAAAATGGGGTCATTTGTGAGGGATCTGCAATGCTTAGGCACACAGGGGCTCTCCAAACGCGACATGGTGTCCGCTAACAATTGGAGCTAATTTTCCATTCAAAAAGTCAAATGGCGCGCCTTCCCTTCCGAGCCCTGCCGTGTGCCCAAACAGTGGTTTACCCCCAAATGTGAGGTATCGGCGTAGTCGGGAGAAATTGCCCAACAAATTTTACGATCCATTTTATCCTATTGCCCATGCGAAAATGAAAAAATTGAGGCGAAAAGAAATTTTTTGTGAAAAAAAAAGTACTTTTTCATTTTTACGGATCAATTTCCCTTCCAAGCCCTGCCGTGCGCCCAAACAGTGGTTTACCCCCACATATGAAGTATCCGCGTACTCAGGACAAATTGGACAACAACTTTCGTGGTTCAGTTTTTCCTTTTACCATTGGGAAAATAAAAAAATTGTTGCTAAAAGATCATTTTTGGGACTAAAAAGTTAAATGTTCATTTTTTCCTTCCATGTTGCTTCTGCTGCTGTGAAGCACCTGAAGGGTTAATAAACTTCTTGAATGTGGTTTTGTGCAATTTGAAGGGTGCAGTTTTTAGAATGGTGTCACTTTTGGGTATTTTCAGCCATATAGACCCCTCAAACTGACTTCAAATGTGAGGTGGTCCCTAAAAAAATGGTTTTGTAAATTTTGCTGTTTCCAAAATTGTGCTGATGTAAAGTAGACATGTGGGAAATGTTATTTATTAACTATTTTGTGTCACATAACTCTCTGGTTTAACAGAATAAAAATTCAAAATGTGAAAATTGTGAAATTTTAAAAATTCTCGCCAAATTTCCGTTTTTATCACAAATAAACACAGAATTTATTGACCTAAATTTACTACTAACATTAAGCCCAATATGTCACGAAAAAACAATCTCAGAACCACTAGGATCCGTTGAAGCGTTCTTGAGTTATTACCTCATAAAGGGACACTGGTCAGAATTGCAAAAAAACGGCCAGGTCATTAAGGTCAAAATAGGCTGGGTCATGAAGGGGTTAAGGTGAAAAAATACAAAAACAAGGAAGGAAAGCCTTCATTCATCTCAGAATTTCTGGAGTGAACCCATAAAGCAGAATTAAAGAAGGTAAGTACTTCCTAAAGCATATATCTAATCTTTCAATAAACTGCATAAATCAATAGTCCAGTATATGTTGTCTCTTTACACTTGATGTTTTAATTTGTTTTTCCCCTTAGCTCATGTTTGGAGTAATTAGCTGCCCTGATAACATATACAATATACATAGAATATAAGGGGAAAAATTGTTTTCTAACATCTCAAATTCAGAAATACAGTAACAGGATCGATGAGAACATACATATTTGTGTGTTCTGCAATATCAATCAGCACAAACATGCTCCTTTCCTCTTCCCCTCTTCATAGACTGAAGAAATAGGTGAAGCATTTAGTTTGCCCTGTCCTTCAAACCGCACATCCAAGCTCTTTCCACCTCCTATCACCTCCAGCTCAAAAATATCTCCAGAATCCGTCCTTTCCTCAACTGTCAATCTACTAAAATGCTTGTGCACGCCCTCATCATCTCCTGCCTTGACTACTGCAAAATCCTTTTCTTCAGCCTCCCTGCTAACACCCTTGCACCTCTCCAGTCCATTCTTAACTCTGCTGCCCGACTAATTAATCTCTCTCCTCGCTACTACTCTGCTTCCCTCCTCTGCAAATCTCTTCACTGGCTCCCATACCCTCAGCGTATCCAGTTCAAATTACTAATACTGACCTACAAAGCCATCCACAACCTGTCTCCTCCATATATCTCTGAACTAATCTCCCGATATCTTCCCTCACGTGATCTCCGGTCCTCCCAAGACCTCCTTCTCTCCTCCACACTTATTCGCTCCTCACCCAACCACCTCCAGACCATCCTCTGGAATTCTTTGCCCCAACACGTCCGACTATCAACCACATTCGGATCCTTCAGACAGGACCTGAAAACCCATCTCTTCAGGAAAGCCTACAGCCTGCACTGACCCCGCTGCCTCCTCATCACTACCGAAGCTACCGCCTCACCAACACCGGAGCTCCTGCAACCCTCAACCTACTGTCTCCTTCCCCATAATCCTGTAGAATGTAAGCCCGCAAGGGCAGGGTCCTCACCCTTCTGTATCAGTCTGTCATTGTTAGTTGTTTACTGTAAGTGATATCTGTAACTTGTATGTAACCCCTTCTCATGTAAAGCACCATGGAATCAATGGTGCTATATAAATATTATTATTATTATTATTATTAATAATTTAGTGATCTGTACCGAGACAAGCCTGACATTGAAAGTTCAGCATAAAGGTAACATTTTACAAACTTATCTGTCCTATTGATTTATGCAAAGATTGTTTTATTTATATGCTAAATTATACAGTGCATGATTCCCTATTCTTGCAAGAATTACAATATACCTTATTTTTTACAGGACAAAAATATTTTGAGAGCTAAACTACACGATTACAAAATGTCTAAGAAGCATCTTGTGAAGTCAGCTGTATTTGAGCATTTTACAGTGACTCAAGATAAAAAATATTTTGTGTGTCAGTGTATAAGTGACCCAGATGAAAAATGCTGTGATGCCAAAATCAGAGCATACTCAGGCAGTGATAAAAATGCTCCTTCCAGAGCTTCCAATCTAAGAAGACATTTACAACACTGCTACCCATACATTTACAAAGCTGTGATTGAAAAAGATCACAGCACCATCAAGAAACTAGAGACCAGCACTTCCTGCCAGGCAAAGGAGGAGGAAAGAGTGTCTCAAACATCAGTTACAAGATATTTTGTAAGTGACAAAGTTACTGCAACAATGAGAGAAGATGTGTTTGAAAGACAGCTCATCGAGCTTGTCGTGAAGGACTGTGCACCATTATTATTTGCATGTTCAGCTTTTACATCTCTTAATGGGGATATGGCCCACAAACTTTATGTTTCTCTTGAAAGAGAAAGTATTAGAAAATTAGTGATTGCAGAAGCCCTTAACTAGTGAGGAGTGATTATACTCGGAACTCGAGATTTCCTGAGCACGCTCGAGTGTCCTCCGAGTATTTGTAAGTACTCGGAGATTTAGTTTTCAGTGCAGCAGCAGAATGATTTACATCTGTTAGGTAGCATAATTACATGTGGGGATTCCCTAGCAACCAGGCAACCCCCACATGTACTTATGCTGGCTAATAGATTTAAATCATTCAGCTGCGGCACTGAAACACGGGTATTACATACCTGGTAATGTGTTTTTTCATGAGACATGACGGCACCACGAGAGAGGGGATCCGCCCATCAAGGACAGGAAACCTTCAAGATAAAAGGGGCGGCTCCTCTCTCCTATACGGTTCTATTCACCGATACCCCAGGGAGTGTATAATACAAATAATGCTAATAATGCACCCAACTAATGACGTGATCAAAAGGGTGGGAATATAAGGGTGCCGTCATGTGTTTTTTCATGAGACATTACCAGGTATGTAATACCAGTGTTTTTCCATCATACATGACGGCACTACGAGAAAGAGAGTTACAGAGATTTGTATTCTCTTCTAGGGACGGATCACTGCTTGTAACACTCTTCTTCCAAATGTGAGATCAAAGGTAGCAGATAGGTCTAGCCTATAATGTTTAAAAAATGTAGACGGAGAGGACCAAGTGGCCGCCTTACAGATTTGGTCGATGGTAGCATCAGCTCTCTCCGCCCACGACGTCGCCATGGCCCTCGTGGAGTGGGCTTTCAGACCCTGTGGAACAACCCTGCCTGCACTACTATATGCTAGAATAATGGCCTCTCTCACCCATCTAGCTATAGTCTGTTTTGAGGCTTTAAGGCCCTTCCTTGACCCCTGGAACGAAACAAATAAAGCCCTCTGCTTCCTCCAGGATTTTGTATTCTCTAGATACTGTAGGATACATCTCCTGACATCTAAGCAATGGAGTCTCTCCTCTTTCTTGTTACTAGGATTGGAACAGAAAGAGGGTAGGGTTATATCCTGAGCTCTATGGAATCTTGATACCACTTTGGGGAGATATGCCGGATCTAATTTTAATACAACCCTATCATCCAAAATTTGTGTGTAAGGGGGGTCAGCTGACAATGCGTGTAAATCTCCCACCCTACGGGCTGATGTAAGTGCCACTATCAAAGCTGTTTTTAATGTTAGTATTTTATCAGTAGTTGTATTTAACGGCTCATAGGGGCTTTCCGTCAGGGCTGTTAACACTAAATTCAGATCCCATGGTGGAGGAGTAGGAGATGGAACAGAATCAGCTCTACTACAGGCTCGGATAAACCTCACCACCCACCTATTACTTGCCAAGTCACAGTTGAATAGGGCTGCTAAGGCTGAAATGTGTACTTTGAGGGTACTAACAGCTAACCCCAGATCTAAGCCCTTCTGCAGGAACTCCAGTATTGCCACTATCGGGACCTCCCCTTCCCGTATTGGCCCTGAGCTGGACAGGAATTTCTTCCATATCCTCCCATAGATCTTGGTCGTTACTGGTTTTCTGCTGCTGAGCAAGGTGGCTATTAACCCAGCTGAGAACCCTTCTTTCTCTAGTACCGACCGCTCAAATGCCAGGCTGTCAAATGAAGCCCAGAGTTCTGCGGGTGGTTGAAGGGACCCTGAGTTAGAAGGTCCTGGTCTTCCGGGAGAACCCACGGGTCCGTCACTGACATCACTCTCAGCCAGTAAAACCACGGTCTTTTTGGCCAGAAGGGAGCTATCACAATCACTCTGGCCTTGTCTTTCCTGATCTTCCTCAGAACTGCTGGGATTAGACATATCGGTGGGAAGGCATACAGGAGTCCTGACGTCCATTCTACGCTGAAGGCGTCTACTGCCAACGGCCTGTCTGCAGGGTTTAGGGAGCAGAATTTTTGGACTTTCTTGTTGACTTTTGAGGCAAAGAGGTCCACCCTGGGTTTTCCCCACATGTGCACTATCCGTTGAAAAACGGACTTTTTTAGGGACCATTCCCCTTGCCTCAAGTGATTCCTGCATAGAAAGTCTGCCTTTATGTTGTCCACACCTCGGATATGCAGGGCCGATAATGACAGGAAGTGCCTTTCGGCTAGAGATATGAGTCTTGTGGTTATGTGCATCAGTGCCCGAGAGCAGGTGCCTCCCTGGTGTTTTCTGTATGCGACCGCTGTTCGGTTGACCGATGGGACTCTCACATGATGCCCTGCCAAGTGTGGAAGTAATCTCTCTAGCGCCTTTTCTATTGCTGGGAGCTCCCACTCGTTTGAGGATAGATCCTTCTCCTCTTGCGCCCAGGGGTCTTGGACCCATAGTGTGTCTGAGTGAGCTCCCCATCCCCATGGACTGGCGTCCGTTGTGATTACCATGGAGGCTGTGAATGTCCAGGGAACTCCTCTGGGGGATGACTATCTGTAACCACCATCTGAGAGATTGGAGCACAGAGAGTGGGAGAGTGAGACTCAGCTCTAACTGCCCCTGAAGTTCTCGGTCGTTCTGCAGCACACACCATTGCAGTTCTCTTGCATGGAACTGGGCCTATTTTACTGCCGATATGCAGGAGGTTAGGGACCCCGACATGGCCCTTCTTAAGTCATTTCCGTTTTTTTTAATGTGGCCATAATCTTCTGTTTGATTTTTCCTTTTTCTTCTGGGAGGCGACACTCCTGTGCCACGGAGTCTACCGTTATCCCCAGGAAATTCTGGATCATTGCCGACTCTAGCTTGGACTTCTTGAGATTTAGTTGCCATCCCAGTGCCTGAAGAGTGTCCATCACTATTCTGACCTGCTCCTGACAGTGGGAAAGAACTTTTCTCACTATCAGGAAGTCATCCAAGTAGGGAATTATTAGAGTGTCTTTTTCCCTGAGATGTGCTGTGACCTCTGCAATCAGCTTCGTAAATACGCGTGGGGCGGTTGCTATCCCAAAGGGCAGAGCCCTGTACTGGAAGTGACGCAGCTGGGACCCCATCTGAACTGCCACTCTGAGGAACTGACGATCTTGTTGTCTGATTGGGATGTGATAATAAGCGTCCTTGAGGTCGAGGACGGACATGTAACACTGGGGATAGAGAAGTTTCACCGCCGATTTTATGGTTTCCATCTTGAATGATGGTATTACAAGAAATTTGTTGAGGCCTTTTAGATATATAATTGTCCTCCAAGAGTTGTCCGATTTTTTATGAGAAAAAGAGGGGAATAAAATCCTTCCCTCCTTTCCTCTATAGGAACTTCTTCCAAGACATGCTTGTCTAGGAGTGATGTTACTTCCCCTCCAGACTGTCTTGCTTTTCTTGGGAGGACTGTACCGGGGTCTGCATATATCTTCTTGGAGGCCAGTGGTGGAATTTTAGCTTTAGGCCTGATCCTACGATCTGCCTGATCCATATGCTGGAGGAGATCCTCTCCCAGGCTGGAAGGAAGTGAGAGAGCCTCCCTCCCACCTGAGAAAGACCGTCACTGGGAGGGTTTTTTGGTGTCTCTGGGGGACTTGCCAAAATAGAAGCCCTTTCCTCCCCTGGGTCGCTTGTCCAGGTTGCTTCTGTCTCGGTCCCTGTACTGCTGCTTTCGGAATCTTTGGCCTCTCCGAAAGGAGCGACGAAAGGGCTGAAATGGCTGTCTTGGAAAGTTCTTTTTTTAATCACCGGCCTTCTCCAATACCTCGTCTAATGCCGGTCCGAACAGGAAGTTTCCCTCACAAGGCAAAGAACAAAGCTTCATTTTTGCCTGAGTGTCCCCTGGCCAGCATTTAAGCCATACGGCACGGCGTCCAGTGTTAGCTAACGCTGCTGATTTTGCTGCCAGCCTAGCAGAGTCTGCTGATGCTTCAGCCAGAAACATAGCCGCTGCCCTCATGGTTGGTAGTGACTCTAGAATAGCTTCCCTGGGAACTTTTTGCTCTACCTGTTCCTCCAGATTGTCTATCCAGATTTTAAGGGATCTGGTGACACAAGTGGCCACGATAGCTGGCCTTAGTGCTCCTGCTGAGGCTTCCCAAGCTGTCTTCAGGGAACTGTCCACCTTCCTGTCCAGAGGTTCTTTTAGAGAACCTAGGTCCTCAAACGGCAGGGAGGACTTCCTGGACACTTTTCAGACCGCCACAACAATTTTTGGGGCTCTGTCCCAAGATGAGGACGCTTCCTCTTCAAAGGGATACCTTCTTTTTAGGGAGGTAGTTATTTGGGACCTTTTTTCTGGCTTTTGCCATTTCCTTTTAATCAGTTCTTGTATTTGATCGTTAACAGGGAATGACCTCCGTTTTTTCTTTTGTAGGCCACTGAACATTTGGGTTGTTCTTGGGCTGTCTTTTCGACCTTCTCATCTACCAGCCCCATGGTAGAGCGAACAGCTTTAATAAGTTTATCTGTAGCCTCTGCTGGAAAAGTGTCTTCCTCCTCTGAGCTACGATCAGAACAGCGGGCCGTATCTGAATCCTGTTCTAACCCCGAGGAATCCCTTTGGGATGCTATAGAGGGGCTGGATCTGTCCCTAGATCTGGCATCTGTGTCAGCTGTCTGTAATGCTCTTACGGACTTAGAGCCTTCGGACTGAATCAGAGATCTTAGGCTGTCCGTAAAAGGAGGGTGTTTCCTCCGCCCCAGTCTGGTTAATACATTCCTGACACAGTCTTTTACCCCAAGATGTTATTAAAGGCTTTTTACATAGGGGACATTCTTTATTCTAAGTCTTCCCCTTATATTTTTAATGGATCACCTGGTTGATCCTGCCTTTACTGGGCACTTCAGGAATCAGGTGTATGATTGCACCTGTCATGATGGATTACCTGGCTGATCGTGCCTGCACCACTGCACCATTGCTCTTATAAGCAAATCAAACACCTGGTTGATCCTGCCGCCGCTAGCGCAACACCTGCGCTGTAATCATTTCAAAGCGCGCACCCGGTAACCAGTTCCGGTGCGCGCTACAAAAGCCACCATTTACCTGGCTGATCCTGCCATTGCCGGCCGCCAGCGACGCCTGCGCGGTAAAGTGATCCCATACACCTGGTTGATCCTGCCTCCAAGTGCTGCCGCCGGGTACTGCGCGTGCACACGGCTATTATTTCCGGTGCACGCTCCTTCACTTCCGGGCCCGCACCCGGACTTTACTTCCGGTGCGCGCTGAAGATTCTGGCCCCCCTGCCCGCACTAAACGTTCCGCGTGCTGCCGAGCGCACGCATGTACCCCCGTTCCTGGATACCTGGTGCCGCTGGAGGGAGCGTCGCAATTACCTCTTCACTTACCACTCTAGACACTGCTACAGTATAGCCTCAGGTACCGTCAGGGGGAAGGGACGGAGGGGGGAGACCTGCTTCTTCACGCTCGACAGGGAGGGCCCCAAAACCCACCAAGGAGCTTACCTAGCCCGGGCACCGATGTGCCTCACGGGCTGCATGGCCACCTTTGGTCAACAGGGGGGGCACCAAAAGGTGACCCCCGTGGACAGCAGGATCTTTAACTCGACAAGGGGGGGGGGGGGGAGCGCACCTGCGGCCCCCGTGGAGAATCTTCACCCGGGCGTTCGCCTCGCGGGCTGTGGCCATGCTTCGCTCAGGGGGGGCATGGTATACATTGACCCCCGAGGCCAGATTGACCATATTTCGGCAATGGTTTTCACTTGCTTTCAAAGAAGTAAAAGAGTTCAATCGTTCATCAAAACTGATTGCACGAGGCAATTCCTTTATACCCTGAAATTGTTAGATGTTTCCCATGTGGTTACTGCTTTGCCACAAACCCAATTTAGTGTAGAGAGGTTGTTCTCTAGCCTTAATCCCTTTATCCCATATGACGTACTATCCTGTCGAGGTGACCTAGGACTTAATTCCCAGTGAAAGGATAATACGTCATAGTGGATCGGCGGCACTCACGGGGGGAGTGCGGCAGCTCGCGGCCGGGTGTCAGCTGACTATTGCAGCTAACATCCGGCACTATGTGCCAGGAGCGGTCACGGACCGCTCCTAGCACATTGACCCCTGGAGCACTGCGATCAGAGATGATCGCAGAATTCCAGCGGCATAGGGAAGCATCGCGCAGGGAGGGGGCTCCCTGCGTGCTTCCCTGAGACCCTCGGAGCAACGCGTTGTGATCGCTTTGCTCCGAGGGTCTCCTACCTCCTCCTCCCTGCAGGCCCGGATCCAAAATGGCCGCGGGGGGCCTTTCGGGTCCTGCAGGGAGGTGGCTTTCAAGCACCTGCTCAGAGCAGGTGCTGGGAAGCCTCCCTGGCAGCCTCACTGTGTCAGATCACTGATCTGACACAGTGCAGTGCCCCCCCTGGGGCAATGAAAAAAAAAAAAAAATATTTACATGTGTAAAAAAAAATAAAAAAAAAAAATTCCTACAGTAAAAAAAAAAATATATATTGTTCCAATAAATACATTTCTTTGTCTACATTAAAAAAAAAAAAATAATAACAGTACACATATTTAGTATCGCCGCGTCCATAACGACCCGACCTATAAAACTGTCCCACCACTTGTTAACCCCTTCAACGAACACCGTTAAAAAAAAAAAAAAACACGGAAAAAAAAACAGAAAAAAAAACGACGCTTTATTATCATAACGTCAAACAAAAAGTGGAATAACACGCGATCAAAACACGGATATAAATAACCATCGTACCGCTGAAAACGTCATCTTGTCCCGCAAGAAACAAGCCGCTACACAGCGTCATCAATGAAAAACTATACAAGTTATAGTCCTCAGAATAAAGCGATACAAAAATACCGGATTACGTACCGGTAATGCTCTTTTATAGAGCCCACGACAGCACCCACTAGAGAGAGGGGATCCGCCCCTAGGAACAGGAAACCTACAGAGAGATAAAAGGGGCGGCCCCCCCTCGCTCCTCAGTTGTTTTACAGAGAATAGGAGGAACCGCCGCCAGGTTTTAGTTAACAGGTTCAGGTATATACATATATATACATATTTACAACCTCATTATATCTTTCTAATATTTACACCTCACCAAACAAGCACCATGTGCAACTATATACAGAAAAGGGAGGGATGTGAACGGGTGCTGTCGTGGGCTCTATAAAAGAGCATTACCGGTACGTAATCCGGTATTTTCTATTCGCCACGACAGCACCCACTAGAGAGAATTGCAGAGACTATAGACTGGGTGGGTTTACTGAGTCAAGGACCGATACACCAAAAGTTAGATCAGAAGCAGAGGATAGATCTAATCTATAATGCTTATAGAAGGTATTCGGTGAAGACCAAGTTGCAGCCTTACATATAAGGTCTATTGGCACATTTGCCCTTTCTGCCCAGGAAGTCGACAAGGCTCTTGTAGAGTGCGCTCCCACATGCATTGGAGGATCTTTCCCTCCGGCCTTATACGCCAAGATTATTGCCTCTCTGATCCAGCGAGATAATGTGTTCTTTGTGACTCCGGCACCCTTGGTTTTACCCTGAAAAGACACAAAGAGAGCCCTACTCTTCCTCCAGTCCCTAGTTCTCTCTAAATAGGCTAAGACAGTCCTTTTTACGTCTAGGGTGTGAAGTCTTTCTTCTTCTGGAGTTGAGTGGTTCTCATAAAAGGTAGGTAACTGGATCTCCTGGGATCTATGAAAGGTAGAAGCCACCTTAGGGAGATAACAAGGATCTGTTTTTAAAAGTATCCTATCTGATGTTACCACAAAAAAGGGAGGATCTATAGATAAAGCATGAAGATCACTTACTCTTCTAGCAGAAACTAATGCCACTAATAATACCGTTTTTAAAGAAATATTTTTTAGTGAGGCTGCATGGAGAGGCTCAAAAGGTGATTGAGTCAATGCATTTAGGACTATTGATAGATCCCACTGAGGGACCCGAGGTATGCTAATTGGTCTCGATCTCTCACAGGCAGATATAAACCGAGATATCCATTTATTACCTGCTACATCAAAATTAAAAAGAGCTCCTAAGGCTGACACCTGCACTTTCAGAGTGCTTACAGAGAGTCCTAATTCCAGACCTTTTTGTAGAAATTCCAATATTGGAAATATAGGAATATCAGCGGAAAGTTGTGTAGTATGGAATTGAAGGAATTTCCTCCAAATTCTGACATAAATCCTGGTAGTTGAGGGTTTTCTACTTTTCATCAGAGTATCTATTAACCCACTAGAAAACCCCCTGAGATTTAGTAACTGCCTTTCAAACTCCATGCAGTTAAATTCATGCCTTTTGCCTGAGGATGAAGGAACGGACCCTGAGAGAGCAGGTCCTTGGAGTGAGGCAGAATCCACGGGTCCGACACTGACATCGCCCTCAGCCATGAGAACCATGGCCTTTTGGGCCAGAATGGGGCTATTAATAGAATTCTTGTTCCTTCTTCTCTTATTTTTCTTATTACCAAAGGTAGTAGATTCAATGGAGGAAAAGCATATGCCAGGTCGAAAGTCCAGGGCACTTGGAGGGCATCGAGTATGTCCGGCTTGTCCTCTCTGTTTAGAGAGGCAAACATCCTGACCTGTCGGTTGGCTCTTGTGGCAAACAAGTCTATTTGAGGAATACCCCATTGCGCTGTTATCATTTTGAAAATTTTTCTGTTTAGCATCCATTCCCCTTGATGAAGGGTGTGACGGCTCAGAAAATCGGCACGAAAGTTGTCTGTGCCCCTGATGTGAACTGCTGATAGTGATAGCAGATGACCTTCGGCTAATTCCATGATGTCTGATGCCAGCTGCCTGAGTCTGTCCGACCGCGTACCTCCTTGATGGTTTAAGTAAGCTACTGCCGTGGTGTTGTCGGAGAACACTCTTGTGTGAGAGCCGCTGAGCTGAGGAAGAAAGTGAAGTAGGGAATAATATATTGCCCTCAACTCTTTGACATTTGAAGAACTATCTAGTTCCGAACTAGACCAAAGATCCTGAACCCACTGATCCTTAAAATGTGCCCCCCAGCCTTTAGGACCAGCATCTGTGGTCACTATACTAGAGGGGGAAATTATCCAGAGAACCCCTTTTGAAAGGTTTTTCTGATTTAACCACCACCTAAGGGAGTGTAATACTTCCGTTGTTAGATAAACTGTTCTATCCAGACAGCCTCTATTCTTAATGTCCTCCTCTAATATAAATTTTTGTAGAGGCCTAGTATGAGCCTGTGCCCACTGGACCGCAGGGATACACGATGTCAGAGAACCTAGTAATGACATGCTCTGTCTGAGTGACATACTACGATTTTCTATTGCTAAAGATACCTTATCAACTATGGAGATTTTCTTATCCTCAGGCAGCTTACAAATCTGGTCAGCTGAATCTAGAAGGAGCCCTAGGAATTTCTGACACTTAACCGGCTGAAGTCTAGATTTTTCCCAATTAACCAGCCACCCCAGGGATTGTAAGGAAACCACTACTTCCCGTAACCTCTGCTCACACTGTAGGGGGTCTTTACCCACAATCAATAGGTCATCTAGATATGGAATGACTAAAGTATCTTTTACTCTTAGGAAAGACATAACTTCCAATAGCAATTTTGTGAAAACCCTTGGGGCCATGGATAATCCGAAGGGCATCGCCTTATATTGTAGATGACGAATTTGTCCCTCTATACAGACTGCTACCCGAAGGAACTGCTGGAATAAATGATGTATAGGAATATGATAGTAAGCATCCTTAAGATCCAATACTACCATGTAACAGTTTGGAAATAAATTCTTTATGGCTGAACGAATGGATTCCATTTTGAATGTTTTAGGCCTTATAAAGGAGTTCAGCTTTCTTAAATTAATTATGGTTCTGAAAGAGCCATCCGGCTTATTAATCAGAAACAAGGGAGAATAAAATCCCCTCCCCCCCTGGGAAGATGGGACTTCCACTAGGACTTGTTTGCGTAGGAGGGTTTTAACCTCTGTTTCAAGTGCCTCTTGCTGAGGCCTGGATCTTAAGGTGGTAAGGAGGAAGGAGTCCGGTGGAGTTCTAATAAAGTCTAATGTGAGGCCTGAAGATATTAATTTAATGGCCCAAGTATTTATTGTTATCTCTTCCCATTGTTGCCTAAATTGTTTTAATCTTCCACCCACTGGAGGAATATAATTACTGGAATTTGTCGGCTGGCTTGAATGGACGTTTATTAAACAGGTTTCCTTTTTGTTTAAAATCCTTATTGTTCCATCTGTCTCTGAAGCCTCCCTTCTTTCCGAATGGTGGCTTCCTGAAGGCCCTTCTGTAAGATGGAACAAAGGGATTAGGGAATCCTTTTTTCCTTTCACCTGCCTTCTTGAGTATATCGTCAAGGACTGTTCCAAATAGGTACTCACCCTGACAGGGTATGGCACATAATTTTGATCTAGATTGGGCATCTCCTTTCCAGTTTTTTAGCCATAAAGCCCGCCTAGCCGTGTTGGAGATATTAGCTGTTCTGGCCGCCAGACGTAGGGAGTCAATAGAGGCATCCGATATAAAGGCAGCCGCACCCTTGATCAAAGGGATAGACGCTCGTAACTTCTCCCTGGATACACCATTTTTAATATTTTGCTCCAGCTGATCCAGCCAGACTGACATTGATCTGCCAGTACATGTGGCTGCAATTGCCGGTTTGAATGCCGTGACACAGGCCTCCCACGATTTTTTAAAGAGCGCATCTGATTTTCGGTCCATGGGATCTGTTAAGGAACCTGCATCTTCCACGGGCAAGGAGAACCGGCGAGATGTAGATGCAACTGCAGCATCGACCTTTGGTATTTTGGTCCATGTACTTAAATCTTCGTCATCAAATGGGTAGCGCCTTTTACAGGGTATTGGTACAAAACCTTTTTGACCTTTACCCCATTCCTTTTTAACGAGGTCCTTTATGGCCTGGTTTATTGGAAACACGTGGCCTTTCCGTTGGGAAAGACCAGCAAACATGATTTCCTGTGGTGTTTGGGGTTCTTTTGACTCCGATACCCCCATCGTATTTCTCACCGATTTAACCAAGTTGTTTATGCCTTCAGTTGGAAAGCAAACAAAGTCTTCTTCCCCTGAAGAATCAGACAGTTGAGAGACCTCAGAGTCGACCTCCCCGCTCTCTGCTGACGTGTCGGCTCTAGGTGAGGATACTCTTCTTTTCTTTTTCTCGGTATTAATCGAGGAAGAACCGCCTCCTAACGACTGAAGTTCTTCCCTAATTATAAGCCGTATCTCGTTCATTTTCACCGATTCCTCCTGCCGTAAGGTGTTATCTATACATGCCTGACATAGACTCTTAGTATAGGAGTCAGGCAGGGGTTCGGTACATATAGCACATTGTTTGTGCTTACTCTTTCCCGTCCTTTTTGCCTAAAATAATACAAGCAAAGGAATCAATATATACTTCAGTGAAGTATGCGTACACTCACCCAGCGTATTAACTTTACCGGCTGCGGGGTTGCCTTAGTTTGGGATGTGGAACGGGATGATTTTCTTCCCGATTTATCAGTGGAGTCACTTAACTTAAAGTGTCCACTGCTGTTTTTCCTGGTTTCGCTACTAGGTACTAGTGGCTCTTCCATGGAGTGCACACGGACCTCCTCTTGGGATGACATAATGCACACTGACTGCACTTCTCATCCTGACTTTTATAGTGTAGCCACTCCTGCATACATCCCCATCCTGTTTTTTTTTTTTTTTTTTTTTTACTCACAAGACCGGCATCCAGACGCTGGGATCGCATGGGGGAATCCAATATGGCGGTTCCCCCGGAAATGGTACTCTGACACCGCGACCCCGGAAGTTCAAGCTTCCTTCCATGGGACGCCGACGCTACTGCGCATGCGCCCGCGTCTCTGCAAACCGGAAGCGCTCTCAGCGCTGCTTCCCACCATGTCGCCTCTTACCTCTGGAGGGAACGGAGGGAAGATTCCCCAGGGATACCACACCGCTGCTCAGCTCCACTCAGGAGGGCATTCCACAGGTATCCACACTGCGCCGTGCCTTTCATTAGTACTTACCCAACGGTGTCCCAGCAGGGAGACCGTTGGTACCTTCAGGCTTCCCTGTCAGCCGCACCAGATGAGGGGGGAGCCCGCAGGAACATTCCCCCGACACTGTCTACCTGCTCTGGGACCCCTGTCGCTCAGCAGAGTCGATACAGGCGGTAGCCCAGGCAGGTCTTCCTCTTCTTAGCCATAGAGTTCTTCTCTGTGGGTTCCCTTCTAGGAACAGGAAACCAACTGAGGAGCGAGGGGGGGCCGCCCCTTTTATCTCTCTGTAGGTTTCCTGTTCCTAGGGGCGGATCCCCTCTCTCTAGTGGGTGCTGTCGTGGCGAATAGAAAATAATTATTTTTTATATAAAATAGATTTTATCGTATAAAAGTGCCAAAACATAAAAAAATTATAGAAATGAGGCATCGCTGTAATCGTTCTGACCCAAAGAATAAAACTGCTTTACCAATATTATCACACGTGGAACGGTATAAGCGCCCCCCTCCCCTCAAAAACAGAAATTCATGAATAGCTGGTTTTTGTTAATTCTACCTACCATTCTAATTGGAATAAAAAACGATCAAAAAATGCCACGTGCCCGAAAATGGTAGTAATAAAAATGTCAACTCGTCCCGCAAAAAAAAAAAAAAAAAAAGACCTCACATGACTGTGGACCAAAATATGGAAAATTTATAGCTCTCAAAATGTGGAGATGCAAAAACTATTTTTTGGAATAAAAAAAAGCGTCTTTTAGTGTGTGACGGCTGACAATCAAAAATCCGCTAAAAAACCCCGCTATAAAAGTAAATCAAACCCCCCTTCATCACCCCCTTAGTAAGGGAAAAATAATAAAATTTTTAAAAAATGTTTTAATTTCCATTTTCCCATTAGGGTTAGGGCTAAAGTTAGGGTTTGGATTACAGTTACGGTTGGGATTAGGGTTAGGGGTGTGGTTAGGGTTATGGTTGGGATTAGGGTTAGGGGTGTGTTTGGGTTAGGGTTTCAGTTAGAATTGGGGGGTTTCCACTGTTTAGGCACTTCAGGGGCTCTAGTCCAAACGCGACATGGTGTCCGATCTCAATTCCAGCCAATTCTCCTTCCCTTCCGAGCTCTCCCGTGTGCCCAAACAGGGGTTTACCCCAACATATGGGGTATCAGCGTACTCAGGACAAATTGGACAACAACAACTTTTGGGGTCCAATTTCTCCTGTTACCCTTGGTGTTACCCTTGCGAAAAGACAAAACCGGGGGCTAAAAATTAATTTTTGTGGAAAACAAAAGATTTTTTTATTTTCACGGCTCTGTTATAAACTGTAGTGAAACACTTGTGAGAGCTTTGAACCCCCAACATATCTAGATAAGTTCCTTGGGGGTCTAGTTTCAATATGGAGTCACTTGTGGGGGGTTTCTACTGTTTAGGTACATCAGGGGCTCTGCAAATGCAACGTGACGCCTGCAGACCAATCCATCTAAGTCTGCATTCCAAACGGCTCTCCTTCCCTTCCGAGCTCTGCCATGCGCGCAAACGGTGGTTCCCCCTCACATATGGGTTATCAGCGTACTCAGGACAAATTGGACAACAACTTTTGGGGTCCAATTTCTCCTTTTACCCTTTGGAAAAAACAAAACGTGGATAAAAAAATTATTTGTGTGGGAAAAAAAAAAGAATTTTTATTTTCACGGATCTGCGTTATAAACTGTAGTGAAACACTTGGAGGTTCAAAGTTCTCACAACACATCTAGATAAGTTCCTTAGGGGGTCTTCTTTCCAAAATGGTGTCACTTGTGGGGGGTTTCAGGCTATGTGCACACGTTCAGGTTTTTTCGCGATAAAAATTCATTAAAAACGCATACATTATGTATCCTATCATTTAGAATGCATTCTGCATGTTTTGTGCACATGATGCATTTTTTCCGCGAAAAAAACGCATCGCGGTAAAAAAAAAAAAGCAGCATGTTCATTGATTTTGTGGATTTTCTGCGTTTTTCCCGCTATTCTATGCATTTGGGGGAAAAACGCACAAAAAAAATGCGAAAAAAACGAATGCGGATTTCTTGCAGAAATGTCCGTTTTTGTCAGGAAAATTTCTGCAAGAAATCCTGACGTGTGCACATACCCTAAATGTTTAGGCACATCAGGGGCTCTCCAAACACAACATTGCATCCCATCTCAATTCCAGTCAATTTTGCATTGAAAAGTCAAATGGCGCTCCTTCCCTTCCGAGCTCTGACATGCGCCCAAACAGTGGTTTACCCCCACATGCGGGATATCAGTGTACTCAGGACAAATTTTACAACTTTTAGGGTCCAATTTCTCTTGTTACCATTGGTAAAATAAAACAAATTGGAGCTGAAGTAAATTTTTGTGAAAAAAGTTTTTTGGTTTTTTTTTAAACATTCCAAAACTTTCTGTGAAGCACCTGAAGGGTTAATAAACTTCTTGAATGTGGTTTTGAGAACCTTGAGGGGTGCAGTTTTTAGAATGGTGTCACACTTGGGTATTTTATATCATATAGACCCCTCAAAGTAACTTCAAATGTTATGTAGTCCCTAAAAAAAAAAAAAAAAAAAAAAAAGTGTTGTAAAAATGAGAAATTGTTGGTCAACGTTAAAATCTTATAACTCCCTAACAAAAAAAAATAATTTGGTTCCAAAATTGTGCTGATGTAAAGTAGAAATGTGGGAAATGTTACAAATTAAGTATTTTGTGTGACATATCTCTGTGATTTAAGGGCATAAAAATTCAAAGTTGGAAAATTGTGAAATTTTCGCCCAAATTACTTTTTTTCACAAATAAACGCAGGTAATAATCAAAGAAGTTTTACCACTATATTACCACGGTATTCACGGTGGAAAATGAAATGCTAGGTGAAATCCCAAGAAACAATGAAAACCCTATATTAAGAGTCACCAATCTAACCCAAGAAGAGGTGCGGAACCGGCTAAATAAGATTAAAATAGATAAATCTCCGGGTCCGGATGGCATACACCCACGAGTACTAAGAGAACTAAGTAATGTAATAGATAAACCATTATTTCTTATTTTTAGGGACTCTATAGCGACAGGGTCTGTTCCGAAGGACTGGCGCATAGCAAATGTGGTGCCAATATTCAAAAAGGGCTCTAAAAGTGAACCTGGAAATTATAGGCCAGTAAGTCTAACCTCTATTGTTGGTAAAATATTTGAAGGGTTTCTGAGGGATGTTATTCTGGATTATCTCAACGAGAATAACTGTTTAACTCCATATCAGCATGGGTTTATGAGAAATCGCTCCTGTCAAACCAATCTAATCAGTTTTTATGAAGAGGTAAGCTATAGGCTGGACCACGGTGAGTCATTGGACGTGGTATATCTCGATTTTTCCAAAGCTTTTGATACCGTGCCGCACAAGAGGTTGGTACACAAAATGAGAATGCTTGGTCTGGGGGAAAATGTGTGTAAATGGGTTAGTAACTGGCTTAGTGATAGAAAGCAAAGGGTGGTTATAAATGGTATAGTCTCTAACTGGGTCGCTGTGACCAGTGGGGTACCGCAGGGGTCAGTATTGGGACCTGTTCTCTTCAACATATTCATTAATGATCTGGTAGAAGGTTTACACAGTAAAATATCGATATTTGCAGATGATACAAAACTATGTAAAGCAGTTAATACAAGAGAAGATAGTATTCTGCTACAGATGGATCTGGATAAATTGGAAACTTGGGCTGAAAGGTGGCAGATGAGGTTTAACAATGATAAATGTAAGGTTATACACATGGGAAGGAGGAATCAATATCACCATTACACACTGAATGGGAAACCACTGGGTAAATCTGACAGGGAGAAGGACTTGGGGATCCTAGTTAATGATAAACTTACCTGGAGCAGCCAGTGCCTGGCAGCAGCTGCCAAGGCAAACATGATCATGGGGTGCATTAAAAGAGGTCTGGATACACATGATGAGAGCATTATACTGCCTCTGTACAAATCCCTAGTTAGACCGCACATGGAGTACTGTGTCCAGTTTTGGGCACCGGTGCTCAGGAAGGATATAATGGAACTAGAGAGAGTACAAAGGAGGGCAACAAAATTAATAAAGGGGATGGGAGAACTACAATACCCAGATAGATTAGAGAAATTAGGATTATTTAGTCTAGAAAAAAGACGACTGAGGGGCGATCTAATAACCATGTATAAGTATATAAGGGGACAATACAAATATCTCGCTGAGGATCTGTTTATACCAAGGAAGGTGACGGGCACAAGGGGGCATTCTTTGCGTCTGGAGGAGAGAAGGTTTTTCCACCAACATAGAAGAGGATTCTTTACTGTTAGGGCAGTGAGAATCTGGAATTGCTTGCCTGAGGAGGTGGTGATGGCGAACTCAGTCGAGGGGTTCAAGAGAGGCCTGGATGTCTTCCTGGAGCAGAACAATATTGTATCATACAATTATTAGGTTCTGTAGAAGGACGTAGATCTGGGGATTTATTATGATGGAATATAGGCTGAACTGGATGGACAAATGTCTTTTTTCGGCCTAACTATGTTACTATCATGAAGTACAATATGTCACAAGAAAACAATGTCAGAATCATCAGGATCCGTTGAAGCGTTCCAGAGTTATAACCTCAAAGGGACAGTGGTCAGAATTGTAAAAATTGGCCCGGTCATTAACGTGCAAACCACCCTTGGGGGTTAAAATTTGGTCAGATGTGAAGTCATCTATGAAGGAGATACTATTTCTCAGAACAAATTCATGGACTGCACAAATGTTATTCAGTAAGTTTTTGTTGAAAACTTTTTTTTTTACTTACTGCAGAGTGCATAATAAAAAGTAAATATGAAAAAAGTTTTTTGTTCTAAAGTTGTATTCCAATAAATATATTTTATGTTCTATCTAAATGGCTTGATTATTGTATCATAATAATGATTAAAAGCCTGATGTTGCCATTTTACCACAGTAAATTTGTCACTTAAGCTTAAAGGGAACCTGTCACCCCCAAAGTCGAAGATGAGCTAAGCCCACCAGCATCAGGGGCTTATCTACAGCATTCTGGAATGCTGTAGATAAGCCCACAATGTATCCTGAAAGATGAGAAAAAGAGGTTAGATTATACTCACCCAGGGGCGGTCCCGGTCTGCTTCGGGTCCGATAGGCGTCGCGGTTCGGTCCGGGGCCTCCCATCTTCTTAAAATGATGTCCTCTTCTTGTATTTACGCTGCGGCTCCGACGCAGGCATACTTTGTTTGCCCTGCTGAGGGCAGAGCAAAGAACTGCAGTGCACAGGCGCTGGGCCTCTCTGACCTTTCCCAGCACCTGCGCACTGCAGTACTTTGCTCTGTCCTCAACAGGGCAGACAAAGTACGCCTGCGCCAGAGCCGCAGTGTGAGTACTAGAAGAGGATGTCATCGTAAGAAGATGGGAGGCCCCGGACCGGACAACGACACTTATAGGACCCGAAGCGGACCGGGACCGCCCCTGGGTGAGCATAATCTAACCTCTTTTTCTCATCTTTCAGGATACATCTGGGGCTTATCTACAGAATTCCAGAATGCTGTAGATAAGCCCCTGATGCTGGTGGGCTTAACTCACCTTCGATTTTGGGGGTGACAGGTTCCCTTTAAACATGAGCCATGTATGAGGGAGTTGATGTCTGAGTCGTGGAGTCGGTGTCATGGAAATTGAGCAGTCGGAGATTTAGTCTACCGACTCCACAGCCCTGCTTGTATCAACCAACGAACCTGGAAACGTTTATCCTCAGAATGGAGTAGCAATGCATATGTTTGACCAACATTCCCATCTCTCTCCATGGGGCTGCTGAACCTGTGTTTTATTATTGCAGGCCCTTAAGAGAATGAAAAGGGGACAGCCAATATGTAGAATGAATTAAAGCTCACAATTCAGACTAATGTGTGTTCCCCTCCGATCTAAAAGCCATCACCTATGCCATGGACATGTTATCACTACAGTTGGTGCAAATCTATTTGCAGGAACTGGGATATTTGGCCATGTCCCTAAACTGTTGTCGTTGGAAAAGAGCCCTGAAAACCGCTTTCTACCTCCCAACATCTGCAGCTATTCTTTTGAGGAGCCTGACTGGCTAGATGTCATGGTTGTAGTGTGACGAACACGCTGTATGGGATAATCAAATGCAGAGCCATGGATACCAACAGGTAGGAAGCAGTTGTCAGGGCTTCCTTCCACAGGCTCCTGACATGGCCATATCCCAGGTCTGGAATTTTTAATAAGTTATCTTTGGTGATGAGCAAACGTGCTTGGATAAGGCTTATCCGAGCATGCTCAGGTGCAACTGTAACAGCTGCAGGAATTCAGAACATTTTTTGAGCACGACGCCGACACTCAGTAACCGAGCATGCTCGCTCAACACTAGTCCTATTCACTGGACAACTCCTTTAAGGATATGTGCACACGATCAGTAAATGCTGTGGGCTGAACTTGTGCAGCATCCAGATATAACAGCATAGTGGATGGGATTTCAAGAAATTCTATGTCCACAATGCATTCACAGACTCCTGCGGTGCGTCTTTCCAGACCGCAGCGTGTTAAAGGGAACCTGTCACCCCGAAAATTGCGGGTGAGGTAATCCCACCGGCATCAGGGGCTTATCTACAGCATTCTGTAATGCTGTAGATAAGCCCCCGATGTTACCTGAAAGAGGAGAAAAAGACGTTATATTATACTCACCCAGGGGAGGTCCCGCTGGTCAGGTCGGATGGGTGTCTCCGGTCCGCTGCGGCGCCTCCCATCTTCATTACAAGACGTCCTCTTCTGATCTTCAGCCACGGCTCCGGCGCAGGCGTACTTTGCTCTGCCCTCTTGAGGGCAGAGGATAGTACTGCAGTGCGCAGGCGCCGGAAAGGTCAGAGGCCCGGCGCCTGCGCACTGCAGTACTTTGTCTGCCCTCAACAGGGCAGAGCAAAGTGTGCCTGCGCCGAAGCCGTGGCTGAAGATCAGAAGAGGACGTCATGGAAAGAAGATAGGAGGCGCCGGAGCGGACCAGAGACGCCCATCCGACCTGACCAGCAGCGGGACCGCCCCTGGGTGAGTATAATCTAACGTCTTTTTCTCCTTTTTCAGGTAACATCGGGGGCTTATCTACAGCATTACAGAATGCTGCAGATAAGCCCCTGATGCCGGTGGGATTACCTCACCCGCGATTTTCGGGGTGACAGGTTCCCTTTAACCTCTACATAAGAGTGTTGTCACCCATAGAATGTATTGGACACGGTGAATCCACACGATCCAGTGATCACATGCAGATTCACCCGCGTTCAATAGCAGGCAGCGCTTTGGAAGCAGTGGACCTGCACTGCCACTTCCGGATCATCAGCACGATCTGCGGGTTGGACGCTGTGTACATCGGCAGCGTCCAGATGTTACAGTATAGTGGATGGAATTTCTTGAAATCCCATGCCCACTATGTGTGCACCAATGCCTGCAAAGGCAGACGTGGTGCGTCTTTCCAGACTGCAGCATGTCTATTTATCTTGTGGAGACGCTCAGTCTCAGCAAGATAAATGTCACCTGTACAGTGTATTGAACGCGGTGATTCCGCAGGCTCATTGAGCACAGAGGATTCATCTGCGTTCAGTAGCCGGCAGTGCTTTAGAAGTAGCGGACATGTGCTGCATCCAAAGCTCTGCCAATTACTGACCGTGGGGACATAAGCCTTAAGGTACCGTCACATTAAGCTATGCTGCAGCGTCGCTGTTTAGTCGTTGTGTGGTCGCTGGAGAGCTGTCACACAGACAGCTCTCCAGCGACCAACGATGCTGAAGTCCCCGGGTAACCAGGGTAAACATCGTGTCAAACACAACGATATCGCTATCCAGGACGCTGCAACGTCACGGATTGCTATCGTTATCGTTCTAAAGTTGCTCAGTGTGAAGGTACCTTTAACCCTCCGTCAGGGGCAACTGATCTGACAGGCGCAGCTCACTTAGTTTAATTTATCTATTTTCAGTGGTTTTTCTGGGAAACATCATCCTCCCAGTACCTTCATAACTTTAAAGGCTGTGTGAAACCTGAGAAGCCTCTTGTGCTGCAGAGCTGCAGGAGATCAGATATCAGTGTTTTGGCTTCTCAGGCTCATTGCCCCTGAATGCGTCACACCTTTGACGATTAGAATTTGCTGTTTTTATTCATCCCAATTGTTTTTTTAGCTTGTTTTATGAATAGCTAGTGCTAAATTTGTGGATTTGTCATAGAAGGTTTTGTTAGAAATAAGAGTGTGCTTCTGAGGCACATTGCACCCTGACACATATTCTCTCTCTTGCTTCTGCTTTTCTTATGAAATGGCGAGGAGAATATTTGACTTGTCCAATGCCCTTCATGTTGAGCAAGTGCAAAATCTACTGCTTGATGATGAGACAGACCTCTTACACCTAGAAGATTTAGGGAAGAAAGTGACATTGATTCAGAAGATGATGTGGAAGAGTGTCCAGATGTGTCTGATACAGATCAAGAGAGAGTGAGGAGGATGCTCAAGACATATTACTTTTCTGGTTATTAAACATTTTTTTTTACACCTGATTATGTGTATTCTCATTTATCACATTCCTATTAAGGTAACTGATCACTTTTAGATCATTGAAAATTTTAAAAAAGGAAAATATAGCCAATTTTCTAACCTGTGCCGGACAGGCGCAATGCCCCTAAATTCGTTATGAAACATATTGCCCCTGACGGAGGGTTAAAGGTAGGGCTCGGTCTAGTCTGATGATTAGATGGTTCCCATAAAGCGAAAAGCGCCGTGTACTGTGAACGCAGGAAAATTAAACCCGAGATCAGGGCGGGGGGCGGCAATGCCAGTTAAGTCAGGAGAAAAGTGAGCTTGCCATAAAGCTTCAGGCACAGAGCCGGGGCCCTGCACCGGGTCTCCTCCCGCGCCCCTGCACCGGGTCTCCTCCCGCGCCCCTGCACCGGGTCTCCTCCCGCGCCCCTGCACCGGGTCTCCTCCCGCGCCCCTGCACCGGGTCTCCTCCCGCGCCCCTGCACCGGGTCTCCTCCCGCGCCCCTGCACCGGGTCTCCTCCCGCGCCCCTGCACCGGGTCTCCTCCCGCGCCCCTGCACCGGGTCTCCTCCCGCGCCCCTGCACCGGGTCTCCTCCCGCGCCCCTGCACCGGGTCTCCTCCCGCGCCGTGCGGAGTATCGGAGAGGAGCGGGCAGGAGTGCGCGGTGCATGAGCAGCCCGCCGCACAGGCCTAGGCGCCAGGCGGACGACTTGTGGAACTGCTAACGTCTCCCGCCCCTTCATTAACCTTCGCCTCGCTAGCAGAGTACAGGAGAAACTTAGCAGAGTGCGGAGCGCGTACAGGACACTCACCGTCAGCGTGTCATCGATGCACAACGGAATCTGTCTGGTATCGAAAGGAAATTCCTCCTCTCCGTCTTTGCACACTGCTACCAGCCGCGCCATCTCTAGCAGTCACTTTTCGCAGCTCCTGCATGAACCAGTATCTAACACTGTCGTAAACAGTAGACGGACCCCGCCCTCGGCTCGGAGTAAGTGAGCGCTGGTGCTGAAGGCCGCAGATTCGGCTCCTCAGCTGTCCTTCGGTTGCCCTGCGCGGTCACGGCACAGTCAAGCGGCTGAAGGGGAGTACACGTTCTCTCTCTTTTTTTTTTTTTTTTTTTTTTAAATAGACGGCGGTTTAGTGAGCCAGTACTCAAGCGTGCACTGCACGCGATGCGCCCGTTGTCGAATATGTCAGTGCGAAATGAGCCGACTGAAACAAATCAAACTTTATTGCTAATACTTAATTATGACAGGGACAGAAAGTGCTCCTGCAGTGACACTTGTCCTCCTGATCACATGACAAGGTCTGAATTTACCACCCTGATTAAAAAAAAATCCCCCCCCCCAGCATGCTTTTCTTTAAAGTAATAAAATATGGCCTCCTACCAAGCACTATAGCGTCTCTCATAACAACAGCCAGTTCCATAATTTATGTCTGGACAGGCATGAGAGCGCTGCAGCCAATAACTGGGCGCAGCGGTGACCAAAGCATTCATCTGACATTTAGGCAATATCCTAATGTTTGGCTAGGAAAATGATGTGAAATTGGAATCTAACAGACTGCGTCCACCATACCGATAATCGGCGACCAAATGTTTGTAGGAACATTCCCAACTATGTGATGGCAAAACGCTTGCTTGTCGGGTGATTTGATTTTTAGACATTCCTCTCTGTCAGCAGTACATCACCCCTCGTAAATAGCAGACGTGCTGACGATAACGTGCTGTGGTGGGGCAGAACCATTGTTTTAGTGATGGTCTTGTCCTAGTTGTTGCTTGATAACAAGAGCCAAACAACTTGCATAAAGTCTGTTGGCGCTCCATACTGACCTGATGGTGGCCAGCAGTTTTTCCAGGGGATCCACACGCGGATGCACCCCATTACCACTCAGTCTGTAGCTTCTCCCTGAGAAATCTGCACAAAAAACAAGCGATGGTTTTAAAAAATCTGCAGTGCGCTCATTATTTTATGCAGTGTTTTTTTCCTTTATGTGAAATGGGCATAAAAGAACCTATACTCGTCCATCAGCCTAGGAAAGTTGGTGGTTGCTACCATTTAGGTCACACTAGCGTATTAAATATCGGTCCCATTCTCATCTAGGAGAGTGGGATGATTTTTCCTCACTTAATAAGTAAAATATTAGGTGCACCACTATCACAAAAACTATAAGTATATATTTTCTTATCTCTACTAATAGACCGTAGATCAGGGTGCTACAACATGCATGGAAAATGCAAATACCAAAGTGAGAAGAAAAAAGCCAAATGCATAAATATGTGCACGCCTGCTACAAGATGAAAAAAGGGATCAACATTTTATTGTATACATACAAGGACACATATATCATATAAAACCAATTAAAAACATGACAACAAACCCCCCTTCCCCATATGGTGTAACCAAATATACTCCTCTATATATAACTGTAAATCTGGGCACAGAAAACTACTATAGGCAAGAGAATTGTACCAATTGTGCTGTAGTACAAAACACACAATCACATATATGTATCCACATAGTTATAACAGGTAGAACCTAAAGCCTATATGTAGTCAGATGAAGGTTTTAATCCTATATTTAACCCCTTTACTCCCAAGGGTGGTTTGCACGTTAATGACCGGGCCAATTTTTACAATTCTGACCACTGTCCCTTTATGAGGAACGCTTCAAAGGATCCCAGTGATTCTGACATTGTTTTCTCGTGACATATTGTACTTCATGATAGTGGTAAAATTTCTTTGACAATACCTGCCTTTATTTGTGAAAAAACGGAAATTTGGCGAAAACTTAGAAAATTTCGCAATTTTTCAACTTTGAATTTTTATGCAATTAAATCACAGAGATATGTCGCACAAAATACTTAATAAGTAACATTTCCCACATGTCTACTTTACATCAGCACAATTTTGGAACCAAAATTTTTTTTAGTTAAGGAGTTATAAGGGTTAAAAGTTGACCAGCAATTTCTCATTTTTACAACACCATTTTTTTTTAGGGACCACATCTCATTTGAAGTCATTTTGAGGGGTCTATATGATAGAAAATACCCAAGTGGGACACCATTCTAAAACCCTTCTGGTGCTTCACAGGAATTTTTGGAACTTTTTTTTCACAAAAAATTTACTTCAGCTCCAATTTGTTTTATTTTACCAAGGGTAACAGGAGAAAATGGACCCCAAACGTTGTTGTACAATTTGTCCTGAGTACACCGATACCCCATATGTGGGGGTAAACCACTGTTTGGGCTCATGACTGAGCTCGGAAGCGAAGGAGCGCCATTTGACTTTTCAATGCAAAATTGGCTGAAATCGAGATGGGACACCATGTTGCGTTTCGAGAGCCCCTGATGTGCCTAAACATTGAAACCCCCCACAAGTGACACCATTTTGGAAAGTAGACCCCCTAAGGAACTTATCTGGAGGTGTGGTGAGCACTTTGACGCACCAAGTGCGTTACGGAAGTTTATAATGCAGATCCGTAAAAATAAAAAAATCATTTTTTCACACAAACTATCTTTTCACCCACAATTTTTTATTTTCCCAAGGGTAAGAGAAGAAATTGGACCCCAAAAGTTGTTGTACAATTTGTCTTGAGTACGCTGATACCCCATATGTGGGGGTAAACCACTGTTTGGGCGCATGGGAGAACTCGGAAGGGAAGGAGCGCCGTTTGACTTTTCAATGCAAAATTGACAGGAATTGAGATGGGACGCCATGTTGCGTTTGGAGAGCCACTGATGTGCCTAAACATTGAAACCCCCCACAAGTGACACCATTTTGGAAAGTAGACCTGTTGTGAATTCTGCTTTTGGGCTCCCTCCGGTGGTTGTAGGTGGTAATGCAGTTGTCCCTGGCTGCAGTCCTAGACAGGTGTATCTGCTGATTGCAATTCTGACTGGCGTATTTAGGTTTGCAGGACTCATTAGTCCTTGCCAGTTGTGAATGTTTCTTGGAAGGTGTTGGACCTCTGTCTGGCTTCTCCTGCCAATTCAGCAGATAAGTGTCTGTTTCTTTTTCTATGGCACACTTGCTGTGTGCCTGTTTTTTGATTGTGTTCCTGCTCTGAGTGTAGGATTCTCTGGAGTTGCAGATACACGTTCCACATCTTTAGTTAGATGGAGGATTTTTTTGTATAATCTGCTGTGGATATTTTTGGAAGGGTTTTAATACTGACTGCACAGTACTCTGTCCTATCCTTTCCTATTTTAGCTAGAGTGGCCTCTTGTGCTAAATCCTGTTTTCTTCCTGTGTGTGTCTTCCCTCTCCTACTCACAGCCAATATTTGTGGGGGGCTGCCTATCCTTTGGGGTTCTTCTCTGAGGCAAGGTAGAATTCCTATTTCCATCTATAGGGGTATTTAGTCCTCCGGCTGTGACGAGGTGTCTAGGGTTTGTTAGGTACACCCCACGGCTACTTCTAGTGCGGTGTTAAGATCAGGATTTGCGGTCAGTACAGTTACCACCTACTCCAGTGAAAGTTTTCATGCTGCTCCAAGGTCATTGGATCATAACATAGACCCCCTAAGGAACTTATCTAGATGTGTGGTGAGTGCTTTGACCCACCAAGGGCTTCACAGAAGTTTATAATGCAGAGCCGTAAAAATAAAACATTTTTTTCCCACAAAAATTATTTTTTAGCCCCCAGTTTTGTATTTTCCTGAGGGTAACAGGAGAAATTGGACCCCAAAAGTTGTTGTCCTATTTGTCCTGAGTACGCTGATACCCCATATGTTGGGGTAAACCCCTGTTTGGGCACACGGGAGAGCTCGGAAGGGAAGGAGCACTGTTTTACTTTTTCAACGCAGAATTGGCTGGAATTGAGATCGGACGCCATGTCGCATTTGGAGAGCCCCTGAGGTGCCTAAACAGTGGAAACCCCCCAAATTATAACTGAAACCCTAATTCAAACACACCCCTAACCCTAATCCCAACAGTAACCCTAACCACACCTCTAACCCTGACACACCCCTAACCCTAATCCCAACCCTATTCCCAACCGTAAATGTAATCTAAACCCTAACCGTAACTTTAGCCCCAACCCTAACCCTAACTTTAGCCCCAACCCTAACTGTAGCCTTAACCCTAGCCCCAACCCTAGCCCTAACCCTAGCCCTAATGGGAAAATGGAAATAAATACATTTTTTAAAATTTTTCCCTAACTAAGGGGGTGATGAGGTGGGTTCTGATTTACTTTTATAGCGGGTTTTTTAGCGGATTTTTAAGATTGGCAGCCGTCACACACTGAAGAAGCTTTTTATTGCAAAAAATATTTTTTGCGTTACCACATTTTGAGAGCTGTAATTTTTCCATATTTTGGTCCACAGAGCCATGTGAGGTCTTGTTTTTGCGGGACGAGTTGACGTTTTTATTGGTAACATTTTCGGGCACGTGACATTTTTGATCGCTTTTTATTCCGATTTTTGTGAGGCAGAATGACCAAAAACCAGCTATTCATGAATTTCTTTTGGGGGAGGCGTTTATACTGTTCCGCGTTTGGTAAAATTGATAAAGCAGTTTTATTCTTCAGGTCAGTACGATTACAGCGATGCCTCATTTATATCATTTTTTTATGTTTTGGCGCTTTTATACGATAAAAACTATTTTATAGAAACACTGGATTACGTACCGGTAATGCTCTTTTATAGAGCCACGACAGCACCCACTTGAGAGAGGGGATCCGCCCCTAGGAACAGGAAACCCCTATGGAGAGAATAAAAGGGGCGGTCCCCCTCGCTCCCACAGTTGGGTTACAGAGATTGCGAGGAACTGCCCACCAGATTTTAATAGGTTATTCAATATTATCATTTATTGTTAGTTTAACTTAAGTATGGCTAACTACAAGAACCAAACACCCTTAACCGTGCTCCTAAATAAAAAAAACCTATAAGGGTGGGAAGTGAAGGGGTGCTGTCGTGGCTCTATAAAAGAGCATTACCGGTACGTAATCTGGTGTTTTCTCTTCGCCACGACAGCACCCACTTGAGAGACTTTCAGAGATAGTCATTTGGGAGGGATGACCGTGTTAAGAACTGATCTACCGAAGGACAAGTCAGATGAGGAAGACAAGTCTAATCTATAGTGATTATAGATGGTAGTAGGAGAAGACTAGGTTGCAGCCTTACATATCAGTTCTATTGGAACCTCCGCTCGTTCAGCCCAGGATGATGCAATCGCCCGTGTGGAATGTGCTTTTACGGTCTCAGGCGGATTCTCCCCTTTGGATGAATAGGCCAGACATATTGCATACCGAATCCACCGAGATAAAGTACCCTTCGTGATTCCAGCTCCTTTTCTATGACCCTGGAAGGAAACAAAGAGAGCCCTGCTCTTCCTCCAGGCACTAGACCTATCTAAATAGGCTAATATGGCTCTCCTCACATCTAATGTGTGGTATTTTTGTTCTTCCTGATTTGTCTGGTTATCATAGAAGGAAGGAAGGAAAATTTCTTGCGATCTGTGAAATTTAGTGCATACTTTGGGTAAGTATGAAGGGTCTGTCTTTAGGACAACTCTATCTGGGAATATTGACATAAAGGGAGGATCTATCGATAGTGCCTGTATGTCACTTACTCTTCTCGCTGATACTAAGGCGACAAGAAGAGCTGTCTTGAGGGAGACATGTTTTATGTGAGCTGAATGTAGTGGCTCAAAAGGATGGTCTGTTAGAGCTTCAAGTAATAAATTAACATCCCAAGGTGGTACATGGGGAATTCGAACTGTCTCTGACCTCTGGCAAGCTGCAACAAACCTGGCTACCCACTTATTACCTGCAATATAATGACCATATAAAGCACTCAGTGCAGAAATGTGTACTTTTAAGATACTGACTGCCAGGCCTAAATCGCGCCCTTTTTGAAGAAATTCTAAAATCATAGGAATATGAATTTCGTTTGACAGGGCCGTTGGGTAGAGTTTTAGAAATTTTTTCCACACTTTTGCATAGATGGAGGTAGTGGATCTTTTTCTACTTAATAGCAGAGTGTCAATCACTTTGTTTGAAAAACCTCTCATCTTTAGCAGCTGCCTCTCAAATTCCAGGCTGTTAACCGTAGACCCTTCACATGAGGGTGGTTGAAGGGGCCCTGGAAAAGGAGATCCTGATCCTCCGGGAGGATCCATGGGTCTGACATTGACATGGCTCTCAGCCAGGAAAACCATGGACTCTTGGGCCAGAACGGAGCTATTAAGATCACGTTTGCTCTGTCCTCCCTTATCTTCCTGATTACTGTTGGAAGTAGTATCAACGGGGGAAAGGCATATGCCTTCTGGAATACCCATGGCACTTGTAGGACGTCGAAGATATCTGGATTGTCGGATCGGAACAATGAGGCAAACTTTTTGACTTGACTGTTGTGTCTTGTCGCAAAAAGGTCTATCTCGGGAGTGCCCCATTTTTTTACTATCATGAAAAAGATACGACGACTTAGAACCCATTCTCCTTGGTGGAGGGTGTGTGCTGTTAGGGATAGAAGGTGCTCCTCTGCTATGGCTAGAATGTCGTCGGCTATAGACATGAGAGCTTCTGATCTTGTTCCCCCTTGGTGGTTTATATATGCAACTGCTGTCATGTTGTCTGAAAGGATCCTTGTATGCGTTCCGTGTAGCTGCGGAAGGAATTTAGATAAGGCATGATAGATAGCCTTCAGCTCTTTCCTATTAGAAGAATCATCCGATTCTCTAAAGGTCCCTTCACATTAAGAGACGCTGCAGCGATACCGACAACGATCCGGATCGCTGCAGCGTCACTGTTTGGTCGCTGGAGAGCTGTCACACAGACAGCTCTCCAGCGACCAACAATGCCGGTAACCAGGGTAAACATCGGGTAACTAAGCGCAGGGCCGCGCTTAGTAACCCGATGTTTACCCTGGTTACCATCCTAAAAGTAAAAAAAAACAAACACTACATACTTACCTACAGCCATCTGTCCTCCAGCGCTGTGCTCTGCACTCCTGCACTGGCTGTGAGCACAGCGGCCGGAAAGCAGAGCGGTGACGTCACCGCTCTGCTTTCCGGCTGACCGACGCTCACAGCCAGTGCAGGAGGAGTGCAGAGCACAGCGCTGGAGGACAGATGGCTGTAGGTAAGTATGTAGTGTTTGTTTTTTTTTACTTTTAGGATGGTAACCAGGGTAAACATCGGGTTACTAAGCGCGGCCCTGCGCTTAGTTACCCGATGTTTACCCTGGTTACCAGTGAAGACATCGCTGGATCGGTGTCACACACGCCGATCCAGCGATGTCAGCAGGAGTCCAGCGACGAAATAAAGTTCTGGACTTTATTCAGTGACCAACGATCTCCCAGCAGGGGCCTGATCGTTGGTCGCTGTCACACATAAGGATTTCATTAACGATATCGTTGCTACGTCACAAAAAGCAACAATATCGTTAACAATATCGTTATGTGTGAAGGTACCTTAAGAGACCACAGACCTTGCATTATTTGATCTCCTAAGTGTGCTCCCCAACCACTAGTACTGGCATCAGTGAAAATAGTTTTTGAAGGTTTAACCACCCAGGGAACCCCACTGGTAAAATGATCCGGATCTAGCCACCAGGTGAGAGATTGTAACACGTCTGTGAGTAAAGAAATACGACTATCTAACCGGCCCTGTAATCTTTCTTCCTCCTGAAGTATTGTATACTGTAATTTTCTACTATGGAATTGGGCCCACGGAACAGCTGGAATACATGATGTGAAGGAACCAAGAAGGGACATACCTTCTCTTAGGGAAATTAGGGGGTTGTTAATCACCGATTGTACCTTGTTTATAATTGCTATTTGTTTAGACTCGGGCAGAAAGCACATTTGATTTATAGAATCTAGAATAATCCCTAAAAATTTTTGATGAGTTGTGGGGGACAATCTAGATTTTTCCCAATTTACTAACCACCCTAATTCCTGTAGGGACGAAATTGAATCAGATAAACGCTGATGACATTGAGAAACGGAATTCCCTACTATCAAAAGGTCATCTAAATATGGTATTATGAGGGTGTCTTTTAACCTCAAATATGACATTACCTCTTACATTAGTTTTGTGAAAACTCTAGGGGCTATTGATAGTCCAAAGGGCATTGCTGTGTATTGATAATGCCGTATTTGACCTTTCATCATAACTGCCACCCGTAGATATTGTTGATGCTCACTGAAGATTGGAAGATGGTAATATGCATCTTTAAGGTCAAGAACTGCCATGAAGCAATGGGGAAACAGAAGCTTAATAGTTGACTGAATAGATTCCATTTTAAAAGTTTGGTTCTCTAAGAAGACGTTTAGTCTCCTAAGGTTAATTATTGTTCTAAATGATCCGTCTGGTTTCGAAATCAAAAATAAAGGGGAATAAAAACCCCTTCCTTTTTGATGAAAAGGGACTTCCACTAATACTCCTTTGGACAGGAGAGTTATTATTTCCTGCTCCAAGGCCTCTTGTTGTGATTGAGACCTTAAGGAAGTCAATAAAAATGAGTCCGGAGGGACTCGGGGAAAATTTTAATTTTAGACCCGCAGTTATAAGGCTAGTTGCCCATGGATTAGAAGTTATTGCCAGCCATTGTGAAGAGAAGAAGGACAACCTACCACCAACGGGTAGATCTGACCTAACGGGGTTTATCCTCAGGTTTGAAAGGGCGTTTTCCGAAAAAGGCTCCTTTTTGCTTAAAGTCTTTATTAGCCCAACGGTCCTGGTTTTTATAGTCTCGTCTTCTGTTGAACATGGGCTTTCGGAACGCTCTCCTATAGGATGGAAGATAAGTGTTATTGGGTAACCCCTTCTTCCTCTCACCCGCTTTGGTAAGAATTTCATCCAACTTAGTACCAAATAGGTACTCACCCTGGCATGGCAGACCACATAACTTAGATTTCGTTTGGGGATCTCCTTTCCACCCCTTTAGCCACAAGGCGCAGCGAGCCGCGTTGGTGAGACCTGCCGATTTGGATGCTAATCGTATGGAATCAGCTGAAGAATCGGCTAAAAAGGCAGTAGCTCCTCTAATCAATGGTATGGAAGACATGAGTTTATCCCGGGAAAGGCCACTTTTCAAACCTTCTTCTAGATCATTCAACCAGACTAGCATGGACCTAGCAGTGCATGTAGCCGAAATAGCCGGTCTGAAAGCTCCTGTACAGGACTCCCATGCTCTTTTTAAAAGAGAATCAGCTTTCCGGTCAAGCGGGTCTTGCAAAGATCCCGAATCTTCTACAGGCAGCAAAGATTTCCTAGAAGTGCCGCACTGCCGCATCTACTTTCGGGGCTTTTGACCATTTGGAGAAATCCTCGTCATTAAAGGGATAGCGTCTTTTTGACGAAGACGGCAACCCTCTTTGCCCCTGGCTTTCCCACTCTTTTTTTACTAAATCCTTTATTGCTGGAATAACAGGAAAAGAAGGTCTTTTTCTTTCAGACAGGCCAGCAAACATCACGTCCTGTGGCGTTTTAAGGGTTTTTGTATCTTCAATACCCATGGTGTTACATACTTTTTTGACTAAATTGTCAATACTGTCTGTAGGAAAGCATGTATCCTGCTCACCCTCTGAGGATATAAACTCTTGGGAACCATCCGAATCTTTATCCTCAACATCAGAGGATTGTTCAGACCTAGGAGAATTATATTTTTTCCTACTCTCAGGAATTTTATCCGAGCTTCGAAAGGCTCGTAATTCTTCCCTAATCATACTTCTTATATCTTCCGACCTTACTGAAGACTCCTCACGTAAGGTGGATTCGATGCATGACTGGCACAGTTTCTTTAAATAAGTATCCTGGAGCGGCTGAGAGCATAAAGCACATTGCTTATGTTTGGATTTCCCTGTTCTTTTTGCCTAGGGAATTAGATAAAGAGGGAAGTATAATCAGCCTAATAGGGTAGACAAACACTCACCCCAGTGAAACTGTTGTCATAGTACCGGCTGAAGAGGAGGAGACGGAGGCACAGATGGAGGAGCCGACCGGTCTGATCTCTTCTCCCTGGCGCTCTTAGAAGACGACCTGCGGCTGCTGCTTGTCCGGCTACCAGGCGTTATAGCGGTGACTTCAGATGAAGGCAACGCTGTGTCCTGGGGAGATGCCATGATGGACGCCGGGTATCAGCGCCGGCGTCCTTTTGTAATGGGGGCCGCCATCTTCTTCCTGCCGCACCAGGAAGTGACTACTACATCTGGGTTGCGGCTCTGCTGTACGCGCCTGCGCCTCCATCCAGCGATCGCGCAGGCGCCGTCCTCCTCCTGTATCACCCCGGAAGTTGTAGTAATACGGGGGACAAAACACCGGGCCACACGCTGCCTGTACGCCACCGGAGATGGCGTCACAGGTGTTGTGAATTCTGTGGTCGAGCTCCCTCCTGTGGTCACAAGTGATACTTCGGCTGATTCTGTCTATGGGCTTCCGTTGGTGGATGTGAGTGGTACTGCGGCTTCTGAGTTTCCTTCCTCAGGTGATGAGGTTAAGTCGTTAGGTGCTGCTCTATTTAACTCCACCTAGTGCTTTGATCCTGGCCTCCAGTCAATGTTCTAGTATTGGTCTTGCTTCCTCCTGGATCGTTCCTGTGGCCTGTCTGCTCAGCATAAGCTAAGTTCTGCTTGTTTTACTTTTGTTTGCTTTATTTTTTGTCCAGCTTGCTATATTGGTTTTTTCTGCTTGCTGGAAGCTCTGAGACGCAGAGGGAGCACCTCCGTACCGTTAGTCGGTGCGGAGGGTCTTTTTGCCCCTCTGCGTGGTTGTTTGTAGGTTTTTGTGTTGACCGCAAAGCTATCTTTCCTATCCTCGGTTTATTCAGTAAGTCGGGCCTCACTTTGCTAAATCTATTTCATCTCTGTGTTTGTATTTTCATCTTAACTCACAGTCATTATATGTGGGGGGCTGCCTTTTCCTTTGGGGAATTTCTCTGAGGCAAGGTAGGCTTATTTTTCTATCTTCAGGTCTAGCTAGTTTCTCAGGCTGTGCCGAGTTGCATAGGGAGCGTTAGGCGCAATCCACGGCTACCTCTAGTGTGGTGTGATAGGATTAGGGATTGCGGTCAGCAGAGTTCCCACGTCTCAGAGGTCGTCCTATGTTTTTTGGTTATTGTCAGGTCACTTTGTGTGCTCTGAACTTCAAGGTCCATTGTGGTTCTGAATTACCTATTCATAACAGTACTGGAGGCCCAAAGTACTATGCTTCTCAATAGAGGGAAGTTCTGAGACCATTTTTTTTTCTTTGCACTGTGTTTTGCCTTTTTTTTCCCCCTAGACATTTGGATGGTTCAGGACACAGGTGTAGTGATGGACATTAAAGGTCTGTCTTCATGTGTGGATCATCTCACTGCAAGAGTACAAAATATTCAAGACTTTGTGGCTCAGAATTCTATGTTAGAACCAAGAATTCCTATTCCTGATTTGTTTTCTGGAGATAGAGCTAAATTTCTGAGTTTCAAAAATAATTGCAAACTGTTTCTGGCGTTGAAACCTCGCTCCTCTGGTGACCCAGTTCAACAAGTTAAGATCATTATTTCTTTATTACGTGGCGACCCTCAGGACTGGGCATTTTCCCTTGCGCCAGGAGATCCTGCATTATGTAATATTGATGCGTTTTTTCTGGCGCTCGGATTACTGTACGATGAACCTAATTCAGTGGATCAGGCAGAGAAAAATTTGCTGGCTCTGTGTCAGGGTCAGGATGAGATAGAGATTTATTGTCAGAAGTTTAGAAAGTGGTCCGTGCTCACTCAATGGAATGAATGTGCACTGGCAGCTATTTTCAGAAAGGGTCTCTCTGAAGCCCTTAAGGATGTCATGGTGGGATTTCCTATGCCTGCTGGTCTGAATGAGTCTATGTCTTTGGCCATTCAGATCGGTCGACGCTTGCGTGAGCGTAAATCTGTGCACCATTTGGCGGTATTATCTGAGCATAAACCTGAGCCTTTGCAGTGCGATAGGACTTTGACCAGAGCTGAAAGGCAAGAACACAGACGTCAGAATGGGCTGTGTTTCTACTGTGGTGATTCCACTCATGCTATCTCCGATTGTCCTAAGCGCACTAAGCGGTTCGCTAAGGGTACCGTCACACACTGCCATTTCGATCACTACGACGGTACGATTCGTGACGTTCCAGCGATGTCGTTACGATATCGCTGTGTCTGACACGCAGCAGCGAACAGGGATCCTGCTGAGAATCGTACGTCGTAGCAGATCGTTTGGAACTTTCTTTCGTCGCTGGATCTCCCGCTGTCATTGCTAGATCGGTGTGTGTGACACCGATCTAGCGATGCGATCTAGCGATGCGTTCGCTTGTAACCAGGGTAAACATCGGGTTACTAAGCGCAGGGCCGCGCTTAGTAACCCAATGTTTACCCTGGTTACAAGCGTAAAACTAAAAAAAAACAAACAGCACATACTTACATTCTGGTGTCCGTCAGGTCCCTTGCCGTCTGCTTCGCGCACTCAGTGACTGCCGGCCGTAAAGTGAAAGCAGAGCACAGCGGTGACGTCACCGCTGTGCTGTGCTTTCACTTTCACTTTACGGCCGGCAGTCACTGAGTGCGGGAAGTAGGCGGCAAGGGACCTGACGGACACCAGAATGTAAGTATGTGCCGTTTGTTTTTTTTTACGCTGGTAACCAGGGTAAACATCGGGTTACTAAGCGCGGTCCTGCGCTTCGTAACCCGATGTTTACCCTGGTTACCCGGGGACCTCGGCATAGTTGGTCGCTGGAGAGCTGTCTGTGTGACAGCTCCCCAGCGACCACACTACGATTTACCTACGATCACGGCCAGGTCGTATCGCTGGTCGTGATCGTAGGTAAATCGTATAGTGTGACGGTACCCTAAGTCTGCCACCATTGGTACGGTACAGTCAAAATTTCTTTTGTCCGTTACTTTGATCTGCTCTTTGTCTTCCTATTCTGTCATGGCATTTGTGGATTCAGGCGCTGCCCTGAATTTGATGGACTTGGAGTTTGCTAGGCGCTGTGGGTTTGTCTTGGAGCCCTTGCAGTGTCTTATTCCATTGAGAGGAATTGATGCTATGCCTTTGGCCAAGAATAAGCCTCAGTATTGGACCCAGCTGACCATGTGCATGGCTCCTGCGCACCAGGAGTATATTCGCTTTCTGGTGTTGCATAATCTGCATGATGTGGTCGTGTTGGGGTTGCCATGGCTACAAGTCCATAACCCAGCATTAGATTGGAAATCAATGTCTGTGTCCAGCTGGGGTTGTCAGGGGGTACATGGTGATGTTCCATTTCTGTCTATCTCATCATCCACCCCTTCTGAGGTCCCAGAGTTCTTGTCTGATTACCGGGATGTATTCGATGAGCCCAAGTCCAATGCCCTACCTCCGCATAGGGATTGTGATTGTGCTATCGAGTTGATTCCTGGTAGTAAGTTTCCTAAGGGTCGACTGTTTAATTTATCTGTACCTGAGCACGCCGCTATGCGGAGTTACGTAAAAGAATCTTTGGAGAAGGGTCATATTCGCCCGTCGTCATCGCCATTGGGAGCAGGGTTCTTTTTTGTAGCCAAGAAGGATGGTTCGCTGAGACCTTGTATTGATTACCGCCTTCTAAATAAAATCACGGTCAAATTTCAGTACCCCTTGCCGCTGCTATCTGATTTGTTTGCTCGGATTAAGGGGGCTAGTTGGTTCACCAAGATAGATCTTCGTGGTGCATATAATCTTGTGCGTATTAAACGGGGCGATGAATGGAAAACTGCATTTAATATGCCCGAGGGCCATTTTGAGTACCTAGTTATGCCATACGGACTTGCCAATGCTCCATCAGTATTTCAGTCCTTTATGCATGACATCTTCCGAGAGTACCTGGATAAATTCCTGATTGTACACTTGGATGATATTTTGGTCTTCTCGGATGATTGGGAGTCTCATGTGAAGCAGGTAAGAATGCTGTTCCAGGTCCTGCGTGCTAATTCTTTGTTTGTGAAGGGATCAAAGTGTCTCTTTGGTGTTCAGAAGGTTTCATTTTTGGGGTTCATTTTTTCCCCTTCTACTATCGAGATGGACCCTGTTAAGGTCCAGGCCATTTATGATTGGACTCAGCCGACATCTCTGAAGAGTGTGCAAAAGTTCCTTGGCTTTGCTAATTTTTATCGTCGCTTCATCTGTAATTTCTCTAGTATTGCTAAACCATTGACCGATTTGACCAAGAAGGGTGCTGATGTGGTCAATTGGTCTTCTGCTGCTGTGGAAGCTTTTCAAGAGTTAAAGCGTCGTTTTTCTTCTGCCCCTGTGTTGTGTCAACCAGATGTTTCGCTTCCGTTCCAGGTCGAGGTTGATGCTTCTGAAATTGGTGCGGGGGCTGTTTTGTCGCAAAGAGGTTCTGATTGCTCGGTGATGAAGCCATGCGCCTTCTTTTCCAGGAAGTTTTCGCCTGCTGAGCGAAATTATGATGTTGGCAATCGAGAGTTGCTGGCCATGAAGTGGGCATTCAAGGAGTGGCGTCATTGGCTTGAAGGAGCTAAGCATCGCGTGGTGGTCTTGACTGATCACAAGAACTTGACTTATCTCGAGTCTGCCAAACGGTTGAATCCTAGACAGGCTCGTTGGTCGCTGTTTTTCTCCCGTTTTGACTTTGTGGTTTCGTACCTTCCGGGCTCTAAAAATGTGAAGGCGGATGCCCTGTCTAGGAGTTTTGTGCCTGACTCTCCGGATTTGCCTGAGCCGGCGGGTATTCTCAAAGAGGGAGTAATTGTGTCTGCCATCTCCCCTGATTTGCGGCGGGTGCTGCAAAAATTTCAGGCTAATAATCCTGATCGTTGCCCAGCGGAGAAACTGTTTGTCCCTGATAGGTGGACGAATAAAGTTATATCTGAGGTTCATTGTTCGGTGTTGGCTGGTCATCCTGGAATCTTTGGTACCAGAGATTTAATGGCTAGATCCTTTTGGTGGCCGTCTCTGTCGCGGGATGTGCGTTCTTTTGTGCAGTCCTGTGGGATACAAATCGGGCTAAGCCCTGCTGTTCTCGTGCCAGTAGGTTGCTTTTGCCCTTGCCGGTCCCGAAGAGGCCTTGGACACATATCTCTATGGATTTTATTTCGGATCTCCCCGTCTCTCAAAAAATGTTGGTCATTTGGGTAGTTTGTGATCGCTTCTCTAAGATGATCCATTTGGTACCCTTGTCTAAATTACCTTCCTCCTCTGATTTGGTGCCATTGTTCTTCCAGCATGTGGTTCGTTTACATGGCATTCCAGAGAACATCGTTTCTGACAGAGGTTCCCAGTTTGTTTCGAGGTTTTGGCGAGCCTTTTGTGCTAGGATGGGCATTGATTTGTCTTTTTCCTCGGCTTTCCATCCTCAGACAAATGGCCAAACTGAACGAACCAATCAGACTTTGGAAACATATCTGAGATGTTTTGTTTCTGCTGATCAGGATGATTGGGTGTCCTTTTTGCCGTTGGCTGAGTTCGCCCTTAATAATCAGGCCAGCTCGGCTACCTTGGTTTCGCCGTTTTTCTGCAATTCTGGGTTCCATCTTCGTTTCTCTTCAGGGCAGGTTGAGTCTTCGGACTGTCCTGGTGTGGATACTGTGGTGGACAGGTTGCAGCGGATTTGGACTCATGTAGTGGACAATTTGACCTTGTCCCAGGAGAACGCTCAACGTTTCGCTAATCGCAGACGCTGTGTGGGTCCCCGACTTCGTGTTGGGGATTTGGTTTGGTTGTCATCTCGTTATATTCCTATGAAGGTTTCCTCTCCTAAGTTTAAGCCTCGTTTCATTGGTCCGTATAGGATTTCTGAGGTTCTTAATCCTGTGTCTTTTCGTTTGACCCTTCCAGATTCTTTTTCCATCCATAACGTATTCCATAGGTCATTGTTGCGGAGATACGTGGCACCTATGGTTCCATCTGTTGATCCTCCTGCCCCGGTTTTGGTGGAGGGGGAGTTGGAGTATATAGTGGAGAAGATTTTGGATTCTCGTGTTTCGAGACGGAAACTCCAGTATCTGGTTAAGTGGAAGGGTTATGGTCAGGAAGATAATTCCTGGGTCTTTGCCTCTGATGTCCATGCTGCCGATCTTGTTCGTGCCTTTCATATGGCTCATCCTGGTCGGCCTGGGGGCTCTGGTGAGGGTTCGGTGACCCCTCCTCAAGGGGGGGGTACTGTTGTGAATTCTGTGGTCAAGCTCCCTCCTGTGGTCACAAGTGGTACTTCGGCTGATTCTGTCTATGGGCTTCCGTTGGTGGATGTGAGTGGTACTGCGGCTTCTGAGTTTCCTTCCTCAGGTGATGAGTTTAAGTCGTTAGGTGCTGCTCTATTTAACTCCACCTAGTGCTTTGATCCTGGCCTCCAGTCAATGTTCTAGTATTGGTCTTGCTTCCTCCTGGATCGTTCCTGTGGCCTGTCTGCTCAGCATAAGCTAAGTTCTGCTTGTGTTATTTTTGTTTGCTTTATTTTTTGTCCAGCTTGCTATATTGGTTTTTTCTGCTTGCTGGAAGCTCTGAGACGCAGAGGGATCACCTCCGTACCGTTAGTCGGTGCGGAGGGTCTTTTTGCCCCTCTGCGTGGTTGTTTGTAGGATTTTGTGTTGACCGCAAAGCTATCTTTCCTATCCTCGGTTTATTCAGTAAGTCGGGCCTCACTTTGCTAAATCTATTTCATCTCTGTTTTTGTATTTTCATCTTAACTCACAGTCATTATATGTGGGGGGCTGCCTTTTCCTTTGGGGAATTTCTCTGAGGCAAGGTAGGCTTATTTTTCTATCTTCAGGGCTAGCTAGTTCTGAGGCTGTGACGAGTTGCATAGGGAGCGTTAGGAGCAATCCACGGCTATTTCTAGTGTGTGTGATAGGATTAGGGATAGCGGTCAGCAGAGTTCCCATTTCCCAGAGCTCGTCCTATGTTTTTTGGTTATTGTCAGGTCACTTTGTGTGCTCTGAACTTCAAGGTCCATTGTGGTTCTGAATTACCTATTCATAACACACAGGTTCTCTTAACCCAGCGATCCGGTCCCTGCAGGTCGGCTGGATGGACCTCCGTGAGCCAGGCGACTCCCCGATCCTGGCCTCACGGTACCTGCCAGCAGAGGGGGGAAGCTGCCACAGGACCCCCGACGCTGCTTCCAGCTCTGGAGCCCTTGCCGTCCCTATACAGGTAAACTGCGCAAGCGGCATCCAGGCTGGGCATCCTCTTCTCTCCAGGTGTCTCCCGTAGGAACAGGAAACCAACTGTGGGAGCGAGGGGGACCACCCCTTTTATTCTCTCCATAGGTGTTTCCTGTTCCTAGGGGCGGATCCCCTCTCTCAAGTGGGTGCTGTCGTGGCGAAGAGAAAAAAATAATTATTTTTGCATCGCTTTATTCTCAGGACTACAACTTTTTTATTTTTTTGCTGATGATGCTGTATGGCAGCTTGTTTTTTGCGGGACAAGATGACGTTTTCAGCGGTATCATGGTTATTTATATCCGTCTTTTTGATCACGTGTTATTCCACTTTTTGTTCGGCAGTATGATAATAAAGCCTTGTTTTTTGCCTCGTTTTTTTTTTTTTTTTTCTTACGGTGTTTACTGAAGGGGTTAACTAGTGGGCCAGTTTTATAGGTCGGGTCGTTACGGACGCGGCGATACTAAATATGTGTACTTTTATTGTTTTTTTTTATTTAGATAAAGAAATGTATTTATGGGAATAATTTTTTTTTTTTTTTCATTATTTAGGATTTTTTTTTTTAGATTTTTTTTTTACACATTTGGAAAAAATTTTTTTTTACTTTTTTACTTTGTCCCAGGGGGGGACATCACAGATCGTTGATCTGACAGTTTGCACAGCACTCTGTCAGATCACCGATCTTAATTACAACACTGCAGGCTTACCAAGCGCCTGCTCTGAGCAGGCACTTGGTAAGCCACCTCCCTCCCTGCAGGACCCGGATGCCGCAGCCATCTTGGATCCGGGCCTGGAGCAGGGAGGGAGGTGTGATCGCGTTGCTGCGGGGGTCTCAAGGAAGCCCGCAGGGAGCCCCCTCCCTGCGCGATGCTTCCCTATACCGCCGGCACATCGCGATCATGTTTGATCGCGGTGTGCCGGGGGTTAATGTGCCGGGGCGGTCCGTGACCGCTCCTGGCACATAGTGCCAGATGTCAGCTGCGATAGGCAGCTGACACCCAGCCGTGCTCCCCCCGTGAGCGCAGCCGATCGCGTATGACGTACTATCCCGTCGGTGGGCATACGAGCCCACCCCACCTCAACGGGATAGTACGTCATATGTCAGAAAGGGGTTAAAGACAAAATGAGGGCATCCCCAAAATTTGTCTAGGGTAAACAACTACAGCGCCTGTAGGGCAACGCCCAGATAGATTTAAGCCCTGTTGGAGTCAGAGAGATATATTAAAGATATATCAAATAAGTGGGGCATATCCATAGTGGAGTCTAAGGCAATAACTGGCAAGTTGCCATATATGAAATCAGCGCAAGAGCACAGAGAAATATGAGCTTACCCTAGACATGGATAAACCATGAGTCACACAATCCTGGGTGAAGTTGATCTGCAGATATGGATGAAAAAAGCTGCAGAAAATCCGACTCCAAATAACAGAACCCAGAGGAGTGAGGGGAAAAAAGGGTGTGGATTTTTTAACAGACATTCTGTCAATGAAAAAAAAAATCGTCTTTCTGCACTGCCTCATTAAGTAGCTTGTGTCAGCGAGGGTCACTTCTGGACATGCGCAGTGCGCCTCTGAAGCTGGGAAGCATACACCCGGCTTCAGAGGTACTTTAACTTGAGTGAAGAAAGCCATGGCAAGATTATGTCGGCTCTTGTATATCATGTTATCACACCCACAGGGGCATGATAACATGCTGAATGGGAGGACTATTCTGGGAAAATAGGGGCGATCCCGCTGCGGTCCGGTCCGGGGCATCCCATCTTCTTACGATGATGTCCTCTTCTTGTCTTCACGCTGTGGCTCCGGCGCAGGCGTACTTTGTCTGCCCTGTTGAGGGCAGAGCAAAGTACTGCAGTACGCAGGCACCAGGCCTCCCTGACCTTTCCCGGTGCCTGCGCACTGCAGTACTTTGCTCTGCCCTCAACAGGGTAGACAAAGTACGCCTGCGTCGGAGCCGCAGCGTGAAGACAAGAAGAGGACGTCATCCTATGAAGATGGGAGGCCCCTGGGTGAGTATAATCTAACCTCTTTTTCTCATCTTTCAGGATACATCAGGGGCTTATCTACAGCATTACAGAATGCTGTACATAAGCCCCTGATGCTGGTGGGCTTAGCTCACCTTCAATTTTGAGGGTGACAGGTTACCTTAAAAAAAAAAAAAAATATCCCCTTAGCGACAGTGACAATTTTGACCTTAAAGAACAGGCCAAATTTTTTTTAACTGATCAGTGTCACTTTATGAGGTAACTAGCTGAAGAGCCCGGCGTTGCCTGGGCATAGTAAACTAGCTATTGAACCCGTTCTACGCCCGGGTGGCGATCATTTATATTGGTATATGGTCTCCATCCTGGTATGTGCTGCTCCATCCTACGTCCCCATCCTGTCATGTGCTGCTCCATCCTGCGTCCCCATCCTGTCATGTGCTGCTCCCATCCTGCGTCCCCATCCTGTCATGTGCTGCTCCATCCTGCGCCCCCATCCTGTCATGTGCTGCACCCATCCTGCGTCCCCATCCTATCATGTGCTGCACCCATCCTGCGTCCCCATCCTGTCATGTGCTGCACCCATCCTGCGTCCCCATCCTGTCATGTGCTGCACCCATCCTGCGTCCCCATCCTGTCATGTGCTGCACCCATCCTGCGTCACCATCCTGTCATGTGCTGCACCCATCCTCCGTCCCCATCCTGTCATGTGCTGCACCCATCCTGCGTCCCCATCCTGTCATGTGCTGCACCCATCCTGCGTCCCCATCCTGTCATGTGCTGCACCCATCCTGCGTCCCCATCCTGTCATTTGCTGCTCCCATCCTGCGCCCCCATCCTGTCATGTGTTGCTCCCATCCTGCGCCCCCATCCTGTCATGTGCTGCAAACATCCTGCGTCCCCATCCTGTGATTTGCTGCACCCATCCTGCGCCCCGTCCTGTCATGTGCAGCCCCATCCTGCACCCCCATCCTGTCATGTGCTGCTCCAATCCTGCGCCCCCATTCTGTCATGTGCTGCTCCCATCCTGCGTCCCCATTGTCATGTGCTGCTCCCATCCTGCACCCCCGTTCTGTCATGTGCTGCCCTATTCTGTCATGTGGTGCTCCCATCCTGCGCCACCGTTCTTTAATTTGCTGCTCCCATCCATATGCCCCATACGCTGCTCCATAAAGGTTTATGGCCCCCATAAAATGCTCCATAGTATATGCCCCGTACACTGCTACATAAAGGTTTATGGCCCCCATAAGATGCTCCATGGTATATGCCCCCGTACACTGCTCCATTATGGTTTATGGCCCCCATAAGATGCTCCATAGTATATGCCCTGTACACTGCTCCATTATGGTTGATGGCCCCCATAAGATGCTCCATACTATATGCCCCCGTACACTGCTCCATTATGGTTGATGACCCCCATAAGATGCTCCATACTATATGCCCCCGTACACTGCTCCATTATGGTTTATGGCCTCATAAGATGCTCCATACTCTATGCCCCCGTACACTGCTACATTATGGTTGATGGCCCCCTTAACATGCTCCATTCTATATGCCCCCGTACACTGCTCCATTATGGTTAATGGCCCCCTTAACATGCTCCATTCTATATGCCCCCGTACACTGCTCCATTATGGTTGATGGCCCCCTTAACATGCTCCATTCTATATGCCCCCGTACACTGCTCCATTCTATATGCCCCCTTAACATGCTCCATTCTATATGCCCCCTTAACATGCTCCATTCTATATGCCCCCTTAACATGCTCCATTCTATATGCCCCCTTAACATGCTCCATTCTATATGCCCCCGTACACTGCTCCATTCTATATGCCCCCTTAACATGCTCCATTCTATATGCCCCCGTACACTGCTCCATTCTATATGCCCCCTTAACATGCTCCATTCTATATGCCCTCTTAACATGCTCCATTCTATATGCCCCCTTAACATGCTCCATTCTATATGCCCCCTTAACATGCTCCATTCTATATGCCCCCTTAACATGCTCCATTCTATATGCCCCCGTACACTGCTCCATTCTATATGCCCCCTTAACATGCTCCATTCTATATGCCCTCTTAACATGCTCCATTCTATATGCCCCCTTAACATGCTCCATTCTATATGCCCCCTTAACATGCTCCATTCTATATGCCCCCGTATGCTGCTGCTGCAATATAAAAAAAAAAAAACATACTCACCTATGGTCGCTGGGCGCCGAGTGCTGGGGGCCTGAGCAGGCGGGGACACCGGCGCGCTGTGGGGGTCAGGTGCCGGTATCGCCGTCAGCTCAGGCCCCCAGCACTTACTATATTCACCTGTCCTGCGTTCCACCGCTGAGCGCCGCCATCTTCCCGGTCGTCGGCCTGTGACTGGTCAGTCAGAGGGCGGCGCCGGCGCGCATTAAGCGCGTCATCGCGCCCTCTGAACTGAAGGTCACAGGCCGACGACCGGGAAGATGGCGGCGCTCAGCGGTGGAACGGGGCCAGGTGAATATGGCCGATACTCACCCTCCTGGTGGTCCCTGCTTCTCTGTTGGAGATCTGTTATGATAGGCAATTCAGTAACACAATGTACATAGCGATCAGAGCACATACAGTGATCTGACAATAACCCAAAATAATAGAACGAGCTCTGAGACGTGGGAACTCTGTAGACCGCAATTCCTGATCCTCTCCAAACACAACTAGAGGCAGCCGTGGATTGCGCCTGACGCTCCCTATGCAACTCGGCACAGCCTGAAGATAGAAAAATAAGCCTACCTTGCCTCAGAGAAATACCCCAAAGGAAAAGGCAGCCCCCCACATATAATGACTGTGAGTAAGATGAAAAGACAAACGTAGGGATGAAATTGATTCAGCAAAGCGAGGCCCGATATTCTAGACAGATAGGAAAGAAAACTTTGCGGTCTACAAAAAACCCTAAAGAAAACCACGCAAAGGGGGCAAAAAGACCCTCCGTACCGAACTAACGGCACGGAGGTACACCCTTTGCGTCCCAGAGCTTCCAGCAAAACAAATAGACAAGCTGGACAGAAAAAATAGCAACAAATAGCAAAGAAGCACTTAGCTATGCAGAGCAGCAGGCCACAGGAATGATCCAGAGAAACACAAGTCCAACACTGGAATATTGACAGGAAGCATGGATCAAAGCATTAGGTGGGGTTAAGTAGAGAAGCAGCTAACGACCTCACCAGATCACCTGAGGGAGGAAACTCAGAAGCTGCAGTACCACTTTCCTCCACAAACGGAAGCTCCCAGAGAGAATCAGCCGAAGTACCACTTGTGACCACAGGAGTGAACTCTGCCACAGAATTCACAACAGAGATCGCAGTGTGCATTCAGTGTGAACGCACATCGCGATCTCCCGAGAGCGTCACCCTGTGAGGCCCAGACTGCGCCGGCGCTCGCGCTTGCGCAGTCTATACAGGCTTCGGACAGAGTGACGCTCCCAGCGTTATATTATAGATATCTGTGGTTAGTTATAGCACCTCACTTCTCTTATTTTCCCATCACACCTCTCATTTTCCCCCTCACATCTCTCATTTTCTCCCTTACACCTCTCATTTTCCCCCTCACTCCTCTTATTTTTCCCCTCACTCCTCTCATTCCCCCCTCACTCCTCTCATTCCCCCTAACACTTGACATTTCAACTTCACCTGTCATTTTCCGATCACTCCACTATTTTCCCTCACTCCTCTCATTTTGCACTCACACCTTTTCATTTTCATCTCACACCCCTCATTTTCACCTCACACCTCTCATTTTCCCCTCAGTATATACATGTTTGTCATTATTATTATTATTATTTATTATTATAGTGCCATTTATTCCATGGCGCTTTACATGTGAGGAGGGGTATACATAATAAAACAAGTACAATAATCTTGAACAATACAAGTCACAACTGGTACAGGAGGAGAGAGGACCCTGCCCGCGAAGGCTCACAATCTACAAGGGATGGGTGAGGATAAGGTAGGTGAGGGTAGAGCTGGTCGTGCAGCAGTTTGGTCAATCGGTGGTTACTGCAGGTTGTAGTCATCTCCCTTATATATAGTATACACCTATATGTCATCTCCTGTATATAATATATACCTGTATGTCATCTCCCCTGTAAATAGTATATACCTGCTGTATGTCATCTCCTCCTGTATATAGTATATACCTGTGTGTCATCTCCTCCTGTATATTGTATATATGTGTCATCTCCTGTATATAGTATGTACCTGTATGTCATCTCTTCTGTATATACTATATACCTGTATGTCATCTTCTCCTATTTATAGTATATACCTGTGTCATCTCCTGTGTATAGTATATACATGTATGTCATCTCCCGTGTATATAGTATATACCTGTGTGTCATCTCCTCCTGAATATAGTATATATCTGTGTGTCATCTCCTCCTGTATTAGACCTCGTTCACACGTTATTTGATCAGTATTTTTACCTCAGTATTTGTAAGCTAAATTGGCAGCCTGATAAATCCCCAGCCAACAGGAAGCCCTCCCCCCTGGCAGTATATATTTGCTCACACATACACATAATAGACAGGTCATGTGACTGACAGCTGCCGTATTTCCTATATGGTACAGTTGTTGCTCTTGTAGTTTGTCTGCTTATTAATCATATTTTTATTTTTGAAGGATAATACCAGACTTGTGTGTGTTTTAGGGCGAGTTTCATGTGTCAAGTTGTGTGTGTTAAGTTGCGTGTGGCGACATACATGTAGTGACTTTTGTGAGATGAGTTTTGTGTGGCGACATGCGTGTAGCAATTTTTTGTGTGTCGAGTTGCATGTGACAGGTTAGTGTAGCAAGTTATGTGCAGCAAGTTTTGCGCATGGCGAGTTTTGCGCGTGGCCAGTTTTATGTGTGGTGCGTTTTGAGTATGTGCAAGTTTTGTGTGAGGCAACTTTTGCATGTGTTGCAACTTTTGTGCATGTGGCAATTTTTCCGCGTGTGCAAGTTTTGCGTGTGGCGAGTTTTCCATGAGGTGAGTTTTGCACGTGTGGCGAGTTTTGCATGAGCCTAGTTTTGCATGCGGCGAGTTTTGCGCGTGGCGAGTTTTGAGCGGCGACTTTTGTGTTTCGATTTTTATGTGGCGAGGTTGGTGTATGTGTTGTGAAATGTGTGCCGAGGGTGATATGTGTTCAAGCACGTGGTAGTGTGTGGCGCATTTTATGTGTGTGTTCATATCCTTGTGTGTGGTGAGTATCCCATGTCGGGGCCCCTCCTTAGCAACTGTATGGTATATACTCTTTGGCGCCATCGCTCTCACTCTTTAAGTCCCCCTTGTTCACATCTGGCAGCTGTCAATTTGCCTCCAACACTTTTCCTTTCACTTTTTCCTCATTATGTAGATAGGGGCAAAATTGTTTGGTGAATTGGAATGCGCGGGGTTAAAATTTTGCCTCTCAACATAGCCTATGACACTCTCAGGGTCCAGACGTGTGACTGTGCAAAATTTTGTGGCTGTAGCTGCGACGGTGCAGATGCCAATCCTGGACATACACACACACACACACACACACATTCAGCTTTATACAGTTAGGGCCAGAAATATTTGGACAGTGACACAAGTTTTGTTATTTTAGCTGTTTACAAAAACATGTTCAGAAATAAAATTATATATGTAATATGGGCTGAAAGTGCACACTCCCAGCTGCAATATGATAGTTTCCACATCCAAATCGGAGAAAGGGTTTAGGAATCATAGCTCTGTAATGCATAGTGTGAAGCAGTTTGAAGCAGTTACAGAAGAAGAAGTAAGCAGGCTCCTTGCATCTTCTCGCCCGACCACTTGCACCAGTGACCCCATTCCGTCACATCTCCTCCAGTCCCTTTCCCCGGCTATCACCTCTCACCTAACAAAAATATTCAACCTTTCCCTCACTTCCGGTATTTTTCCCTCCTCATTTAAGCATGCCATCATACATCCATTACTTAAAAAACCATCCCTCGATCAAAACTGTGCCGCTAATTATAGACCTGTCTCTAATCTTCCCTTCATCTCTAAACTCCTCGAACGCCTGGTCCACTCCCGTCTTACCCGCTATCTCTCAGATAACTCTCTTCTCGACCCTCTTCAATCTGGCTTCCGCTCTTTACACTCTACTGAAACTGCCCTCATTAAAGTCTCTAATGACCTACTAACAGCTAAATCTAATGGTCACTACTCCATGCTAATTCTCTTGGATCTCTCTGCAGCATTCGACACTGTGGATCATCAGCTCCTCCTCACTATGCTCCGCTCCATCGGCCTCAAGGACACCGTTCTCTCCTGGTTCTCCTCCTATCTCTCTGACCGATCCTTCACTGTATGTTTTGCTGGTTCCTCCTCCTCTCACCTTCCCCTTACTGTTGGGGTTCCTCAAGGATCAGTCCTAGGCCCCCTACTCTTCTCGTTGTATACTGCCCCTATTGGACAAACAATCAGTAGATTTGGTTTCCAGTACCATCTCTATGCTGACGACACCCAATTATACACTTCTGCTCCCGATATCACACCGACCTTTTTAGAAAACACCAGTGATTGTCTTACCGCTGTCTCTAACATCATGTCCTCCCTCTATCTGAAACTAAACCTGTCAAAAACTGAACTCCTCGTGTTCTCTCCCTCTACTAACCTACCTTTGCCTGACATTGCCATCTCCGTGTGCGGTTCCACCATTACTCCAAAGCAACATGCCCGCTGCCTTGGGGTCATCCTTGATTCTGACCTTTCATTCACCCCCTACATCCGATCACTGGCTCGCTCTTCTTACCTGCATCTCAAAAACATTTCTAGAATTCGCCCTTTTCTTAATTTCGACTCTGCAAAAACTCTTGACTGTTTCACTTATTCATTCTCGTCTGGACTATTGTAACTCTCTACTAATCGGTCTCCCTCTTGCAAAACTCTCCCCGCTCCAATCTGTCCTGAATGCTGCAGCCAGGATCATATTCCTCACCAACCGTTACACCGATGCCTCTACCCTGTGCCAGTCATTACACTGGCTACCCATCCACTCCAGAATCCAGTACAAAACTACTACCCTCATCCACAAAGCACTCCATGGCTCAGCACCACCCTACATCTCCTCCCTGGTATCAGTCTACCACCCTACCCGTGCCCTCCGCTCCGCTAATGACCTCAGGTTAGCATCCTCAATAATCAGAACCTCCCACTCCCGTCTCCAAGACTTTACACGTGCTGCGCCGATTCTTTGGAATGCACTACCTAGGTTAATACGATTAATCCCCAATCCCCACAGTTTTAAGCGTGCCCTAAAAACTCATTTGTTCAGACTGGCCTACCGCCTCAATGCATTAACCTAACGATCCCTGTGTGGCCTATTTATAATAAAAAAAAAAAAAAAAGGTTCCTCGCATCATGTTCTCATACACTTTATGCAGTATTAGCCCTCTGTGTCTGTACTGCTACATACTTAGGCAGGTAACTGGTTCATGCAGCTTTACATGAACACCTGAGCCTTACACTATAGCTGGTCCGAATAACTAAAGTGTTATGGCTGACAATCAGGCAACACAGCGTGCAGTAATCAGCGCACATACAGAGATCTGGCAATAACCAAAAACAATAGGACGAGCTCTGAGACGTGGAATCTCTGTAGACTGCAGTACCTGATCTATCCTCACACAACTATAAGCAGCAGTGGATTGCGCCTAACAACTACCTATGCAACTCGGCACTGCCTGAGGAGCTGACTAGCCTGAAGATAGAAATACAAGCCTGACTTACCTCAGAGAAATACCCCAAAGGAATAGGCAGCCCCCCACATATAATGACTGTTAGCAAGATGAAAAGACAAACGTAGGAATGAAATAGATTCAGCAAAGTGAGGCCCGATATTCTAGACAGAGCGAGGATAGCAAAGAGAACTATGCAGTCTACAAAAAACCCTAAAACGAAAACCACGCAAAGGGGCAAAAAGACCCACCGTGCCGAACTAACAGCACGGCGGTGCACCCCTTTGCTTCTCAGAGCTTCCAGCAAAAGATAATAGCAAGCTGGACAGAAAAAACAGAAAACAAACTAGAAGCACTTATCTAGCAGAGCAGCAGGCCCAAGGAAAGATGCAGTAGCTCAGATCCAACACTGGAACATTGACAAGGAGCAAGGAAGACAGACTCAGGTGGAGCTAAATAGCAAGGCAGCCAACGAGCTCACCAAAACACCTGAGGGAGGAAGCCCAGAGACTGCAATACCACTTGTGACCACAGAAGTGAACTCAGCCACAGAATTCACAACAGTACCCCCCCCTTGAGGAGGGGTCACCGAACCCTCACCAGAACCCCCAGGCCGACCAGGATGAGCCACATGAAAGGCACGAACAAGATCTGGGGCATGGACATCAGAGGCAAAAACCCAGGAATTATCTTCCTGAGCATAACCCTTCCATTTGACCAGATACTGGAGTTTCCGTCTAGAGACACGAGAATCCAAAATCTTCTCCACAATATACTCCAATTCCCCCTCCACCAAAACAGGGGCAGGAGGCTCCACAGATGGAACCATAGGTGCCACGTATCTCCTCAACAACGACCTATGGAATACATTATGTATGGAAAAGGAGTCTGGGAGGGTCAGACGAAAAGACACCGGATTGAGAATCTCAGAAATCCTATACGGACCAATAAAACGAGGTTTAAATTTAGGAGAGGAAACCTTCATAGGAATATGACGAGAAGATAACCAAACCAAATCCCCAACACGAAGTCGGGGTCCCACACGGCGTCTGCGATTAGCGAAAAGCTGAGCCTTCTCCTGGGACAAGGTCAAATTGTCCACTACCTGAGTCCAGATCTGCTGCAACCTGTCCACCACAGAATCCACACCAGGACAGTCCGAAGACTCAACCTGTCCTGAAGAGAAACGAGGATGGAACCCAGAATTGCAGAAAAATGGAGAGACCAAGGTAGCCGAGCTGGCCCGATTATTAAGGGCGAACTCAGCCAACGGCAAAAATGACACCCAATCATCCTGGTCAGCGGAAACAAAACATCTCAGATATGTTTCCAAGGTCTGATTGGTTCGTTCGGTCTGGCCATTAGTCTGAGGATGGAAGGCCGAGGAGAAAGATAGGTCAATGCCCATCCTACCACAAAAGGCTCGCCAGAACCTCGAGACAAACTGGGAACCTCTGTCAGAAACAATATTCTCAGGAATGCCATGTAAACGAACCACATGCTGGAAGAACAAAGGCACCAAATCAGAGGAGGAAGGCAATTTAACCAAGGGCACCAGATGGACCATTTTAGAAAAGCGATCACAGACCACCCAAATGACCGACATTTTTTGAGAAACGGGAAGGTCAGAAATGAAATCCATCGAAATATGTGTCCAAGGCCTCTTCGGGACCGGCAAGGGCAAAAGCAACCCACTGGCACGTGAACAGCAGGGCTTAGCCCTAGCACAAATTCCACAGGACTGCACAAAAGCACGCACATCCCGTGACAGAGATGGCCACCAGAAGGATCTAGCAACCAACTCCCTGGTACCAAAGATTCCTGGATGACCGGCCAGCACCGAACAATGAAGTTCAGAGATAACTTTACTAGTCCACCTATCAGGGACGAACAGTTTCTCGGCCGGACAACGATCAGGTTTATTAGCCTGAAATTTCTGCAACACTCTCCGCAAATCAGGGGAGATGGCAGACACAATGACTCCTTCCTTGAGGATACTCGCCGGCTCAGATAACCCCGGAGAGTCGGGCACAAAACTCCTAGACAGAGCATCCGCCTTCACATTTTTAGAGCCCGGAAGGTATGAAATCACAAAATCAAAACGAGCAAAAAATAACGACCAACGGGCCTGTCTAGGATTCAAGCGCTTGGCAGACTCGAGATAAGTCAAGTTCTTATGATCAGTCAATACCACCACGCGATGCTTAGCACCCTCAAGCCAATGACGCCACTCCTCGAATGCCCACTTCATGGCCAGCAACTCTCGGTTGCCCACATCATAATTACGCTCAGCAGCAGAAAATTTCCTGGAAAAGAAAGCACATGGTTTGAACACTGAGCAACCAGAACCTCTCTGTGACAAAACCGCCCCTGCACCAATCTCAGAAGCATCAACCTCGACCTGGAACGGAAGAGAAACATCAGGTTGACACAACACAGGGGCACAGCAAAAACGACGCTTCAACTCCTGAAAAGCTTCCACAGCAGCAGAAGACCAATTAACCAAATCAGCACCCTTCTTGGTCAAATCGGTCAATGGTCTGGCAATGCTAGAAAAATTACAGATGAAGCGACGATAAAAATTAGCAAAGCCCAGGAATTTCTGCAGACTTTTTAGAGATGTCGGCTGAGTCCAATCCTGGATGGCCTGAACCTTAACCGGATCCATCTCGATAGTAGAAGGGGAAAAGATGAACCCCAAAAATGAAACTTTCTGCACACCGAAGAGACACTTTGATCCCTTCACGAACAAGGAATTAGCACGCAGTACCTGGAAAACCATTCTGACTTGCTTCACATGAGACTCCCAATCATCTGAGAAGATCAAAATGTCATCCAAGTAAACAATCAAGAATTTATCCAGATACTCACGGAAAATGTCATGCATAAAAGACTGAAAAACAGATGGAGCATTGGCAAGTCCGAACGGCATCACCAGATACTCAAAATGACCCTCGGGCGTATTAAATGCCGTTTTCCATTCATCTCCCTGCCTGATTCTCACCAGATTATACGCACCACGAAGATCAATCTTAGTAAACCAACTAGCCCCCTTAATCCGAGCAAACAAGTCAGAAATCAATGGCAAGGGATACTGAAACTTAACAGTGATCTTATTAAGAAGGCGGTAATCAATACACGGTCTTAGCGAACCATCCTTCTTGGCTACAAAAAAGAACCCTGCTCCCAATGGTGACGACGATGGGCGAATATGTCCCTTCTCCAGGGACTCCTTCACATAACTGCGCATAGCGGTGTGTTCAGGTACGGACAAATTAAATAAACGACCCTTAGGGAATTTACTACCAGGAATCAAATCGATAGCACAATCACAATTCCTATGCGGAGGTAGGGCATCAGACTTGGACTCTTCAAATACATCCTGAAAGTCCGACAAGAACTCTGGGATGTCAGAAGGAATGGATGACGAAATAGACAAAAATGGAACATCACCATGTACTCCCTGACAACCCCAGTTGGTTACCGACATAGAGTTCCAATCCAATACTGGATTATGGGTTTGTAGCCATGGCAACCCCAACACGACCACATCATGCAAATTATGCAGTACCAGAAAGCGAATAACTTCCTGATGTGCAGGAGCCATGCACATGGTCAGCTGGGCCCAGTACTGAGGCTTATTCTTGGCCAAAGGTGTAGCATCAATTCCTCTCAACGGAATAGGACACCGCAAAGGCTCCAAGAAAAATCCACAACGTTTAGCATAATCCAAATCCATCAGATTCAGGGCAGCGCCTGAATCCACAAACGCCATGACAGAATACGATGACAAAGAGCACATTAAGGTAATGGACAAAAGGAATTTGGACTGTACAGTACCAATAACGGCAGAGCTATCGAACCGCCTAGTGCGTTTAGGACAATTAGAAATAGCATGAGTAGAATCACCACAATAGAAACACAGTCTGTTCAGACGTCTGTGTTCTTGCCGTTCTACTTTAGTCATAGTCCTGTCGCACTGCATAGGCTCAGGTTTACTCTCAGGCAGTACCGCCAGATGGTGCACAGATTTACGCTCGCGCAAGCGACGACCGATCTGAATGGCCAAGGACATAGACTCATTCAAACCAGCAGGCATAGGAAATCCCACCATTACATCCTTAAGAGCTTCAGAGAGACCCTTTCTGAACAAAGCCGCTAGTGCAGATTCATTCCACAGAGTGAGTACTGACCATTTCCTAAATTTCTGACAATATACTTCTACATCATCCTGACCCTGGCATAAAGCCAGCAGATTTTGCTCAGCCTGATCCACTGAATTAGGCTCATCGTAAAGCAATCCGAGCGCCAGGAAAAATGCATCAACATTACTCAATGCAGAATCTCCTGGTGCAAGAGAAAACGCCCAGTCCTGTGGGTCGCCGCGCAAAAAAGAAATAATAATCAAAACCTGTTGAATAGGATTACCAGAAGAATGAGGTTTCAAGGCCAAAAATAGCTTACAATTATTTCTGAAGCTCAGGAACTTAGTTCTGTCACCAAAAAACAAATCAGGAATCGGAATTCTTGGTTCTAGCATCGATTTCTGATCAATAGTATCTTGAATCTTTTGTACATTTACAACGAGATTATCCATTGAGGAGCACAGAGCCTGAATATCCATGTCCACAGCTGTGTCCTGAAGCACTCTAATGTCTAGGGGAAAAAAAAGACTGAAGACAGAGCTAAGAGAAAAAAAAATGATGTCAGGATTTCTTTTTTCCCTCTATTGGGAATCATTGGTGTGGCTCCTTGTACTGTTATGGCTGACAATCAGGCAACACAGCGTGCAGTAATCAGCGCACATACAGAGATCTGGCAATAACCAAAAACAATAGGACGAGCTCTGAGACGTGGAATCTCTGTAGACTGCAGTACCTGATCTATCCTCACACAACTATAAGCAGCAGTGGATTGCGCCTAACAACTACCTATGCAACTCGGCACTGCCTGAGGAGCTGACTAGCCTGAAGATAGAAATACAAGCCTGACTTACCTCAGAGAAATACCCCAAAGGAATAGGCAGCCCCCCACATATAATGACTGTTAGCAAGATGAAAAGACAAACGTAGGAATGAAATAGATTCAGCAAAGTGAGGCCCGATATTCTAGACAGAGCGAGGATAGCAAAGAGAACTATGCAGTCTACAAAAAACCCTAAAACGAAAACCACGCAAAGGGGCAAAAAGACCCACCGTGCCGAACTAACAGCACGGCGGTGCACCCCTTTGCTTCTCAGAGCTTCCAGCAAAAGATAATAGCAAGCTGGACAGAAAAAACAGAAAACAAACTAGAAGCACTTATCTAGCAGAGCAGCAGGCCCAAGGAAAGATGCAGTAGCTCAGATCCAACACTGGAACATTGACAAGGAGCAAGGAAGACAGACTCAGGTGGAGCTAAATAGCAAGGCAGCCAACGAGCTCACCAAAACACCTGAGGGAGGAAGCCCAGAGACTGCAATACCACTTGTGACCACAGAAGTGAACTCAGCCACAGAATTCACAACACTAAAGCAATTGTTACCATCCACCTCTCGTGTCTCCCCTTTTCCCCATAGTTTGTAAGCTTGCGAGCAGGGCCCTCACTCCTCCTGGTATCTGTTTTGAACTGTATTTCTGTTATGCTGTAATGTCTATTGTCTGTACAAGTCCCCTCTATAATTTGTAAAGCGCTGCGGAATATGTTGGCGCTATATAAATAAAATTATTATTATTATTATTATTATAGTGTCCTCTTTTTCAAGGGACCAAAAGTAATTGGACAATGGACTCTAAGGGCTGCAATTAACTCTGAAGGCGTCTCCCTCGTTAACCTGTAATCAATGAAGTAGTTAAAAGGTCAGGGGTGGATTCCAGGTGTGTGGTTTTGCATTTGGAAGCTGTTGCTGTGAGCAGACAACATGCGGTCAAAGGAACTCTCAATTGAGGTGAAGCAGAACATCCTGAGGCTGAAAAAAAAGGAAAAATCCATCAGAGAGATAGCAGACATGCTTGGAGTAGCAAAATCAACAGTTGGGTACATTCTGAGAAAAAAGGAATTGACTGGTGAGCTTGGGAACTCAAAAAGGCCTGGGCGTCCACGGATGACAACAGTGGTGGATGATCGCCGCATACTTAATTTGGTGAAGAAGAACCCGTTCACAACATCAACTGAAGTCCAGAACACTCTCAGTGAAGTAGGTGTATCTGTCTCTAAGTCAACAGTAAAGAGAAGACTCCATGACAATAAATACAAAGGGTTCACATCTAGATGCAAACCATTCATCAATACCAAAAATAGACAGGCCAGAGTTAAATTTGCAGAAAAACACCTCAAGAAGCCAGCTCAGTTCTGGAAAAGTATTCTATGGACAGATGATACAAAGATCAACCTGTACAAGAATGATGGGAAGAAAAAAGTTTGGAGAAGAAAGGGAACGGCACATGATCCAAGGCACACCACATCCTCTGTAAAACATGGTGGAGGCAACGTGATAGCATGGGCATGCATGGCTTTCAATGGCACTGGGTCACTTGTGTTTATTGATGACATAAGAGCAGACAAGAGTAGCCGGATGAATTCTGAAGTGTACCGGGATATACTTTCAGCCCAGATTCAGCCAAATGCTGCAAAGTTGATTGAACGGCGCTTCATAGTACAGATGGACAATGACCCCAAGCATACAGCCAAAGCTATCCAGGAGTTCATGAGTGCCAAAAAGTGGAACATTCTGCAATGGCCAAGTCAATCTCCAGATCTAAACCCAATTGAGCATGCATTGCACTTGCTCAAATCCAGACTTAAGACGGAAAGACCCACAAACAAGCAAGACCTGAAGGCTGCGGCTGTAAAGGCCTGGCAAAGCATTAAGAAGGAGGAAACCCAGCGTTTGGTGATGTCCATGGGTTCCAGACTTAAGGCAGTGATTGCCTCCAAAGGATTTGCAACAAAATATTGAAAATAAAAATATTTTGTTTGGGTTATGTTTATTTGTCCAATTACTTTTGACCTCCTAAAATGTGGAGTGTTTGTAAAGAAATGTGTACAATTCCTACATTTTCTATCAGATATTTTTGTTCAACCCTTCAAATTAAACGTTACAATCTGCACTTGAATTCTGTTGTAGGGGTTTCATTTCAAATCCAATATGGTGGCATGCAGAGCCCAACTCGCGAAAATTGTGTCACTGTCCAAATATTTCTGGCCCTAACTGTATATTAGATATACCTGTAAGTCATCTCCCCTGTATATAGTATATCCCTGTATGCCATCTCCCCTGTATATAGTATATACCTGTATGTCATCTCCCCTGTATATAGTATATATCTGTGTGTCATCTCCTCCTGTATATAATATATAGCTGCATGTCATCTCCTCCTGTATATAGTATATACATGCATGTCCTCTCCCCTGTATATAGCATATACCTGTATGTCATCTCCTCCTGCATATAATATATAGCTGTATATCATCTCCCCTGTATATAGTATATACCTGTATGCCATCTCCTCCTGGCTGTCAATTTGCCTCCAACACTTTTCCTTTCACTTTTTCCCCATTATGTAGATAGGGGCAAAATTGTTTGGTGAATTGGAACACACGGGGTTAAGGTACCGTCACATTAAGCGACGCTGCAGCGATACCGACAACGATGCCGATCGCTGCAGCATCGCTGTTTGGTCGCTGGAGAGCTGTCACACAGACAGCTCTCCAGCGACCAACGATCCCGAAGTCCCCGGGTAACCAGGGTAAACATCGGGTTACTAAGCGCAGGGCCGCACTTAGTAACCCGATGTTTACCCTGGTTACCGTTGTAAATGTAAAAAAAAAAAAAAAACACTACATACTTACATTCCCGGTGTCTGGTCATGTCCCTCGCCTTCAGCTTCCCGCACTGACTGAGCGCCGGCCGTAAAGCACAGCGGTGACGTCACCGCTGTGCTTTACTGCCGGCCGGCGCTCACCAGTCAGTGCGGGAAGCTGAAGGCGAGGGACATGACCAGACACCGGGAATGTAAGTATGTAGTGTTTTTTTTTTTTACATTTACAACGGTAACCAGGGTAAACATCGGGTTACTAAGCGTGGCCCTGCGCTTAGTAACCCGATGTTTACCCTGGTTACCAGTGAAGACATCGCTGAATCGGCGTCACACACGCCGATTCAGCGATGTCAGCAGGAGATCAGCGACGAAATAAAGTTCTGATCTTTCCCCAGCGACCAACGATCTCCCAGCAGGGGCCTGATCGTTGGTCTCTGTCACATAACGATTTCGTTAACGATATCGTTGCTACGTCACAAAAAGCAACGATATCGTTAACGATATCGTTATGTGTGACGGTACCTTTAAAATTTTGCCTCACAACATAGCCTATGACGCTCTCGGGGTCCAGACCTGTGACTGTGCAAAATTTTGTGGCTGTAGCTGCGACGGTGCAGATGCCAATCCCGGACATACACACATACACACACACACACATTCAGCTTTATATATTAGATAACGCTGGATTACTTGAACAGATCCCACTGATTCTGAGAATTTTTTTTTCATGACACATTGTACTTTGTGATAGTGGTAAATTTAGGTTAATATGTGTTAGGGCTGGCGGAACGCAACGAATAATTATAAATTAATAAAAGGTGCGTTCGCAGCCCGGAGTCCACCGTGCAGATAAGGAACCTGCTGCTAGGTAATGGCAGCACTATATGGCTGTACTACGCCAGACTAAACTCGGGTTGCGTCATCCGGTATGATCCGATGCGACCTCTGTTGCTTCACAGAGTCGCAGGGAAACTAAGGAAACGCTGTCCCCTGTTAGCAGTCACAGGGTGCAGCAGATAGACGCTAGTGTGATCTCTGAAATTCATCCCCACTATGCTGGTGATAGATCCCACTCTGACCCTCAGTGGCTTTTGAGCCCGCGCCTGAGGACCCCCTGAGTCAGATGCTGAGATCAAGCGGGAGTTCCCACCCTACACTGACTGGTTGTCAGGACTAATTAAAGATTACTGCCCAGAGTGCGTACAGTGCCGCACTGGCGGACTCCACTAACCACCCTTTCACGGGTTAGGAAAGCGCTCTAATTGCGCATGGCGCTGCACTGGCGGTCGCTGCTGGTTAGGCGCAGTAAGGATCTTCAACAACTCTAGGAATGCCCAAGGAGCATCACCATAACAGGCATACAACCACACACACACAATTACAGGTTTATACTAGCGCGTGGCCATGCAATCCTTTTATAGATGTAGCCTTCCGGGACCTTCTTAGTGATCCAATCAGAGCTTCATGGCTAGCAACTCCCTGTCCCCGATGGAATAATTCTTCTCTGCCAGTGAGAAGGTCTTGGAGAAGAAGAAGCAAGGATGCTTCTAACCTTTAGCATTCTTCTGGACAAGGACTGCTCCAGCACCGACAGAAGAGGCATCCACCTCCATGATAAATGGTTTATCAACATCGGGCAATGTAAAATGGGAGCGCCAGCAAAGTGTGACTTGATAGAGAGGAAGGCCTTGGAGACCTCCGCCGACTACAATTTGGGATTAGTTACCTTCTTGGTGAGGGCAACCAGGGGAGCTACCAAGGTTGAGAAGTGGGGAATGAACTGGCGATAATAGTTGATGAACCCCATAAAGCGCTGCACCGCTTTGAGAGAATGGGGTTCCTGCCAGTCCATCACAGCCTGTAGCTTGGCAGGATCCATGGCCAACCCCCAGGCGGAGATAAGATAGCCCAGGAAAGGCAAGGACTCCTGCTCAAACACACACTTCTCCAACTTGGCATAGAGGGAATTTGCCCGTAAGAGGTCGAAGACTTTCCAAACATCTCTCCGGTGGGAGTCTATATCTGGAGAATAGATGAGAATATCATCCAGATAGACTACAACCGAGGTGGTGAGCATTTCCCGGAAGATATCGTTCACAAAGTCATGGAAAACGGCAGAAGCATTACAGAGCCCAAAGGGCATCACCAGGTATTCATAGTGCCCATCCCTGATGTTAAATGCTGTCTTCTATTCGTCTTCTTCACGGATGCGAATCAGGTTGTAAGCACCCTGCAGATCAAGCTTAGTAAATACCCTCGCCCCCCGCAACCTGTCGAAGAGCTCAGATATAAGTGGCAGAGGGTACTTATTCTTAACAGTTATGGTGTTAAGTCCCTTGTAGTCTATGAAAGGACGTAATTCTCCGTTCTTCTTTTGCACGAAGAAAACCCAGCCCCAGCAGGTAACACTGACTTCCTAATGAATCCTCTTGCCAAATTCATTCTGGATGTACTGAGACATTGCCTCCGTCTCTGGGAGAGATAATGGGTAGAACCGACCCCCGGGAGGCTCAGCACCAGGCAAGAGGTCAATAGGACAGTCATAGGGGCGTTGAGGCGAAAGGGTCTCCGCAGCCCTTTTGGAGAACACGTCCGCTTAGGGCCAGTAGTGCTTGGGAGAGAGGAAAGATCTGCAGGTACCTCAGTAGTAGCAACCTGAACGCACTCCCTCTGACATCTACCCTCACAAGATTCACTCCATCCCAAAATTCTCCCTGTAGACCACTCAATATGAGGGGAGTGGTACCGTAGCCAAGGTATCCCTAACAGGATCTCATCAATTCCCTCGGGAATGACACGTAAAGAGATAATCTCCTGATGGGATGGCGACATAGAAAGAGTAAATGGGATGGTCAGGTGTGTTATCTGTGAAGGCAGTGTCGACCCATTCACCTTTCTTACGGTCACTGGTTTGGCGAGCATCACCAGGGGTATTGCGTGCCATTGGGCGAAGGCAGAAGACATGAAGTTGTCCTCCGCCCCAGAATCCATGCAAAGCTCTAACATATGAGTGGATGGGCCTATGGTAATTGTCCCCTTGAAGGCCAATTTGGAGGAAAACATCGCCGTGTCTACTGTACCTCCTCCTACAACCACTAGACGCTGATGTTTTCTTGAACGCTGGGGACATTTTCTGGCATAATGTCCCGGGTGCTGGCAGACAGGACAGGCCTTGAGTGCACGAGCAGTCCGGGACTCCGCTCATGTCACCTCCATGGTCTCATGTGGCTCAGACGCCTGGACCGGAGATTCCAGAGGTTTGGTGAAGGTGGGAGCCAGCCGAAACCTCTGCCTACACTGGGCTCGCTCCAACCTTCGCTCGTTAAAACGAAGGTCGATGTGGGTAGATATTGCTATTAGCTCTTCTAGTGTGGCAGGAATCTCCCTAGTTTCCAAGATGTCCTTCACATGGTCAGCTAGTGCCCTCCAGACTTTATCCTGCCACTCCAGCTCAGATGCCAAAGTCTGGAAGTGGATAGCAAAATGGCTGACCATAGATGATCGCTGTGTCAAAGCCAGCAGTTGGAGCGCTGTGTCATGGGTCACGAGGTATCAAAAAGACCTGTTTCCAAGTGTTCAAGAACCGCAGAGCGCTCTGCACTACATGATCATCGCGCTCCCACAGTGGCGTAGCCCACTCCAATGCCCTGTCCGACAGGAGGGATATAATAAATCCCACCTTAGCCTGCTCAGTGGGAAAACGTGCAGCCAGGAGCTCAAGATGTATAGCACACTGGCTCATGAATCCCCGACACAGCTTACTGTCACCAGTAAACTTGTCTGGCAACAGGAGACAGGATAACGTCGGAGCAGGGGTGGCAGTGGGCAAACTAGCCACGCAAGAAGCCTGAATAACAACTGCAGTAACATCCACGGCCGAGGTTGTGCACTCAAGAGCCGCCAACCTGCCCTCCAGCTGCTGGATATACCGCTGTAGTCGCTGTTCGTCCGCCATTACTAACCAGACCCTGGCGCTAGTATAATGTTAGGGCTGGTAGAACGCACTGAATAAATGTAAAAATAATAAAAGGTGTGTTCGCAGCCCGGGGTCCACCGTGCAGAGATGGAACCTGCTGCTAGGTTCTATATGGAGCACTATATGGCGGTACTATGCCATACTAAACTCGGTTTCCGTCACCCGGTATGATCTGATGCGAACTCTGTTGCTTCACAGAGTCGCAGGGAAACTAAGGAAACGCTATGCCCTGTTAACAGTCACAGGATGCAGCAGATGGACGCTAGTGGGATCTCTGAAATTCATCTCTATGCTGATAATTGATCCCGCTCTGACCCTTGGTGGCTTTTGAGCCCGCGCCTGAGGACGCCCTGAGTCAGATGCTGAGATCAATCTGGAGTTCCCACCCTACACTGACCAGTTGTCAGGACTAATTAAAGATTACTGCACAGAGTGAGTACAGCGCCGCACTGGCAGACTCCACTAACCACCCTTACAAGGGTTAGGAAAGCGCTCTAATTGCGCACGGCGCCGCACTGGCCGTCACACCTGGGTAGGTGCAGTAAGGATCGTGCTCTTGTGTTAAGGATATCTCTGTCAGGCACTAGGTAGCTCCAACATTCGCGAATATTCAACAACTCTAGGAATGGGAATGATTAAGGAGCAATCACCAGAACAGGCATACAACCACACACATAATTACAAGTTTATAATAGCGCATGGCCAAGTGGCCATGCGATCCTTTTATAGATGTAGCCTTCCTTGAACTTCCTAGTGGTCCAATCAGAGCTGCTACAGGACTTGAGCATGTGACCTCCGACCTCCAATGAGAGGTCGTCCCACGGGCATGCTCAGTAGATGAAAAGCAGGGCTTAGTCCCTGGAATGTCTGCTCGTCGCTGATTAATGCTGGATACAAAGGCTGAACCTGGGGCAGCAACCGTGACTAGCCTCACAGTATCAACTTGAGCCAGATGCTGCGACCAACATCTCTGCTGAGCAGACTCCACTGTGGCTGGGGAAGAATAGGAGACTGCAGAGGACATGGTCCGAGATTCCCCCTGTGCAGCGGTGGGAACTCAACACCTAACAATATGTTTCGTGTTTATTTGTGAAAAGAGCGGATTTTGGGAAAACTTTAGAAAAATTCTCGGTTTTCAAACTTTTAATTTTTATGTGCTTAAACCAGTTAGTCCTGCTGTACATTATAAGGCTGCCATCACACTAGCAGTATTTGGTCAGTATTTTACATCAGTATTTGTAAGCCAAAACCAGGAGTGGAACAATTAGAGTAAATGTATAATAGAAACATATGCACCACTTCTGCATTTATCACCCACTCCTGGTTTTGGCTTACAAATACTGATGTAAAATACTGACCAAATACTGCTAGTGTGACGGCAGCCTAATAAATAACATATCCCATAGGTCTACTTTACATCTGCATCATTTTTCAAACGCCATGTTTGTCAGAATGTTAGTAGGGTTAAAGGGTATATCTGGGACTTTGCAAAAAAACAGAAAATGTGCCTCAGCACTAACAGGCTTATAATTGCAGCTTACCTGCCTGTTGTGCAAGTCGCTGTTCTCTCCTGGTACAGATCAGTCACAGACTGCTCCTGTCGGGAATTCAGAAGCCTCTGTTGATGTGACGGGGCGGGACTTCTGAGGTCATTCAGATCTGTCTGTCAATCATAATGACCTCGGAAGTCCCGCCTCATCAACAAAGTGGACCGGAAAAGAAGCCTTACCTCTGTAGATGTGACGTCAGCAGAGGCTTCTGAATCCCTGGCAGGAGCTGTCTGTGACCGCTCTGTGCCAGGGAAGAACAGGCAGGTAAGTTACAATTACTTGCCTGTTAGGGCTTAGATACATTTTTTGTTTTTGTAAAGTCCTGTTATATCCCCTTTAACCCCTTAAGCCCCGAGGGTGGTTTGCACGTTAATGACCGGGCCAATTTTTACAATTCTGACCACTGTCCTTTTATGAAGTTATAACTCTGGAACGCTTCAACGGATCTTGGCGATTCTCACATTGTTTTCTCATGAGATATTGTACTTCATGTTAGTGGTAAAATTTATTCAATATAACTTGCGTTTATTTGAGAAAAAAACTGACATTTGGTGAAAATTTTGAAAATTTCGCAATTTTCCAACTTTGAATTTTTATACCCTTAAATCACAGAGATATGTCATGCAAACTACTTAATAAGTAACATTTCCCACATGTCTACTTTACATCAGCACAATTTTGGAACCAAAATTTTTTTTTGTTAGGGAGTTATAAGGGTTAAAAATTGACCAGCAATTTCTCATTTTTACAACACCATTTTTTTTTAGGGACCACATCTCATTTGAAGTCATTTTGAGGGGTCTATATGATAGAAAATACCCAAGTGTGACACCATTCTAAAAACTGCACCCCTCAAGGTGCTCAAAACCACATTCAAGAAGTTTATTAACCCTTCAGGTGTTTTACAGGAATTTTTGGAATGTTTAAATAAAAATGAACATTTAACTTTTTTTCACACAAACTTTATTTCAGCTCCAATTTATTTTATTTTACCAAGGGTAACAGGAGAAAATGGACCACAAAGGTTGTTGTACAATTTGTCCTGAGTGCGTTGATACCCCATATGTGGGGATAAACCACTGTTTGGGCGCATGGCAGAGCTCGGAAGGAAAGGAGCGCCATTTGACTTTTCAATGCAAAATTGACTGGAATTGAGATGGGACGCCATGTTGCGTTTGGAGAGCCCCTGATGTGCCTAAACATTGAAACACCCCACAAGTGACACCATTTTGGAAAGCAGACCCCTTAAGGAACTTATCTAGATGTGTGGTGAGCACTTTGACCCACCAAGTGCTTCATAGAAGTTTATAATGCAGAGCCGTAAAAATAAAAAATCATTTTTTTTTCACAAAAATGATCTTTTTGCCCCCAATTTTTTATTTTCCCAAGGGTAAGAGAAGAAATTAGACCACAAAAGTTGTTGTGCAATTTGTCCTGAGTAAGCTGATACCCCATATGTGGGTGTAAACCATTGTTTGGGCGCATGGCAGAGCTCAGAAGGGAAGGAGCGCCATTTGACTTTTCAATGCAAAATTGACTGGAATTGAGATGGGACACCATGTTGCGTTTGGAGAGCCCCTGATGTGCCTAAACATTGAAACCACCCACAAGTGACACCATTTTGGAAAGTAGACCCCCTAAGGAACTTATCTAGATGTGTTTTGAGAGCTTTGAGCCCCCAAGTGTTTCACTACAATTCATAACGCAGAGCCGTGAAAATAATTTTTCTTTTTTTCACAAAAATGATTTTTTAGTCCCCAGTTTTGTATTTTCACCAGGGTAACAGGATAAATTGGACCTCAAAAGTTGTTGTGCAATTTGTCCTGAGTACGCTGATACCCCAAATATGGGGGGGAAGTACTGTTTGGGCGCATGGCAGAGCTCGGAAGGGAAGGAGCTCCATTTGGAATGCAGACTTAGATGGATTGGTCTGCAGGCATCACCTTGCATTTGCAGAGCCCCTGATGTACCCAAACAGTAGAAACCCCTCACAAGTGACCCCATATTGGAAACTAGACCCCCCAAGGAACTTACCTAGATGTGTTGTGAGAACTTTGAACCCCTAAGTGTTTCACTACAGTTTATAACGCAGAGCCGTGAAAATAAAAATTCTTTTTTTTTTCCACAAAAATGATATTTTAGCCCCCAGTTTTGTATTTTCACAAGAATAACAGGATAAATTGGACCCCAAAAGTTGTTGTCCAATTTGTCTTGAGTACGCTGATACCCCATATGTGGGGGGGAACCACTGTTTGGGCGCACGACAGAGCTCGGAAGGGAAGGAGCGTCACTTGGAAAACAGACTTAGATGGATTGGTCTGCAGGCGTCACGTTGCATTTGCAGAGCCCCTGATGTACCCAAACAGTACAAACCCCCCACAAGTGATCCCATATTGGAAACTAGACCTCCCAACGACCTTATCTAGATGTGTTGTGAGAACTTTGAACCCCCAAGTGTTTCACTGCAGTTTACAACGCAGAGCCGCGTAAATAAAAAAATCTTATTTTTCCCACAAAAATGATTTTTAGCCCCCCACATTTTTATTTTCCCAAGGATAACAAGAGAACTTGAACCCCAAAAGTTGTTGTCCAATTTGTCCTGAGTACGCTGATACCCCATATGTTGGGGTAAACCCCTGTTTGGGCGCACCGGAGAGCTCGGAAGGGAAGGAGCACTGTTTTACTTTTTCAACGCAGAATTGGCTGGAATTGAGATCGGATGCCATATCGCGTTTGAAGAGCCCCTGATGTGCCTGAACAGTGGAAACCCCCCAATTATACCTAAAACCCTAATCCAACAACACCCCTAACCCATATCCCAATGGTAACCCTAACCACACCCCTAACCCTGACACACCCCTAATTCTAATCCCAACCCTAATCCCAACCGTAAATATAATCTAAACCCTAACCCTAACTTTAGCCCCAACCCTAACTTTAGCCCCAACCCTAACCCTAACTTTAGCCCCAACCCTAACCCTAACTTTAGCCCCAACCCTAACCTTAACTTTAGCTCCAACCCTAACCCCAACCCTAGCCCCAACCCTAACCCTAGCCCTAACCGTAGCCCCAACCCTAACCCCAACCCTAGCCCCAACCCTAGCCCCAACCCCAGCCCTAACCCTAGCCCTGATGGGAAAATTGAAATAAATACATTTTTTTATTTTATTATTTTTCCCTAACTAAGGGGGTGATGAAGGGGGGTTTGATTTACTTTTAGAGTGTTTTTTATATCAGATTTTTATGATTGGCAGCTGTCACACACTAAAAGACGCTTTTTTTATAGCAAAAAAGTTTTTGCGTCTCCACATTTTGAGACCTATAATTTTTCCATATTTTGGTCCACAGAGTCATCTGAGGTCTTGTTTTTTGCGGACAAGTTGACGTTTTTATTGGTAACATTTTTGGACACGTGACAGTTTTTGATCACTTTTTATTCCGATTTTTGTGAGGCAGAATGACCAAAAACCAGCTATTCATGAATTTCTTTTGGGGGAGGCGTTTATACCGTTCCACGTTTGGTAAAATTGATAAAGCAGTTTTATTCTTCGGGTCAGTACGATTACAGCGACACCTCATTTATATCTTTTTTTAATGTTTTGGCGCTTTTATACGATAAAAGCTATTTTATAGAAAAAATAATTATTTTGGCATCACTTTATTCTCAGGACTATAACTTTTTTTTTTTTTGCTGATGATGCTGGGTGGTGGCTCGTTTTTTGCGGGAAAAGATGACGTTTTCAGCGGTACCATGGTTATTTATATCTGTCTTTTTGATCGCGTTTTATTCCACTTTTTGTTCGACGGTATGATAATAAAGCATTGTTTTTTGGCTCGTTTTTTTCTTTTTTTCTTACGGTATTCACTGAAGGGGTTAACTAGTGGGACAGTTTTATAGGTTGGGTCGTTACGGACGCGGCGATACTAAATATGTGTACTTTTATTGTTTGGTTTTTTTTTTAGATAAAGAAATGTATTTATGGGAATAATATTTTTTTTTTAATTATTTATTGATTTAGTAATTTTTTTTATTTTTTTTTACACATGTGGAATTTTTTTTTATTTACTTTTTTACTTTGTCCCAGGGGGGGACATCACAGATCGCCGATCTTACAGTTTGCACAGCATTCTGTAAGATCGGCGATCTCATTCATCGCTGCAGGCTTACAGAGCTGCAGCTGCAGCCTGCTCCTGACCCGGAAGTACTCCCTGCAGGACCCGGATGCAGCCCTGTGGCCATTTTGGATCCGGGGACTGCAGGGAGAAGACGCTCGGTACAAGGTGAGTACATCACCTTGTACCGATCGTCTCAGGGAAGCACGCAGGGAGCCCCCTCCCTGCGCGATGCTTCCCTGTACCGCCGGCACACCGCGATCATGACCGCTCCTGGCACATAGTGACAGATGTCAGCTGCGATAGTCAGCTGACACCCGGCTGCGATCGGACGCGCTCCCCCCGTGAGCGCGGCCGATCGCTTATGACGTACTATCCCGTCGGTCGCCCACCCCACCTCGACGAGATAGTACGTCATATGGGATTAAGGGGTTAAGGCTATGTGCACACATTGAGTATTTGATAGCAGAAATTTCTGCGACATGTTTGCATCTCTAAGAATTGGTTGGCAGCAAAACGCAGCTGAAAAAAAATGCATGTTTTTGATGCGTTTTTTGTGCATTTCGGCACAGCAATGAATGCTTTTTGGAGCTAAATAAAGATATTCGAAAAAATAAAAATAAAAAGTTTTGTGATGTAATTTCTTTGTTCAACACCTTCTTTTTTCTTCTTATTTGCCCCGTCCCAGGCTAAAAAATAGCAACCCTCGAGCGGGACATGGCTAGCCATGCGCATATGAAGTCGCACTCTTGTGAGCTTCGATCCTTCACCACTCAGTCTGTTGGCGTTAACCAGCAAATATGGGCAAATCTTCCAAAATAAACAGGTCCCGGTCTGCAACAAGACTCCCTCCCTCCTAAGGTGACATCACCGCTCTTCTTACCCGCTCCGGGTGGCTGATGCAGGAGGATCACGCCTGCCCCTCGGCTGCAACTGGAAGCAGTGTGAGCCTCTGTCTCCTTTCGCTCAGAAGCCCCAAGGATACAGTCATCGCAATGCTGTACGCTGAACTGCCTGGACTGCGATGACACCATCGGTCTTCACCCTGGTCTGGCTCCCACACAAAAAAGTATCAGGAAAGAAAGGTAGGGAGTACTCACCTAAACAAGATGGCCGCCGCCTCGTGCTGGACGCTGTCACTCCCTCTTCCCCACCTCACACTTCCTCTGCCACTGCAGACTCCAGGGACGCCACCGTGAACTGAGTTCCATAACCCTGTCGGACATGAGACCAGTCACTGAGCCCCCCCAGTTGTTGGCTGGGGAGAACTTTACCCCCCCATGACGCCTGCAGTGCACTTGCAGGGAGGCCTCTGGGCAGCCACCTAATTCTCTCTTGCTTGGGTGGATGCAGTTTTGGGTCTGAATGCTCCCCAAAGTATTCTGGACTCCCATCCAGAATCCCCTTGCACGTATGATGAATCACCTGGTTCTCTTCCACTTGTGACAGTATTAGGATTGTCCTGGTCAGGTCTAAGATTGAGTTTTCAGAAGTGTGGTCCACAGGCTTATCCAGGCTCAATCATCCTCAAACTGTATTCATCATCTTGCCTCAGTAACGCAGCTGACGTTCCTCCATATTGCTCTGCAGCTCAGACTGCAAACAACTCTTCTTTTCCACATAAATGTAAGGACTGCCTGTCACCTGAATTGGAGAATCAGCTCAGACCAAAGGCCCCCTCTTCTACAAACGTATCCAGTAGTAATGATCACAGACCAGCTAATTTGGCCGATCTACGTTCTCTAATGCAATAGATCCCTAGTAAACACGATAGCTCCTAACTACCCAAATAATCACAGAATGTAAACAGGAATTTGCACAATTCCACTCTGAACTATCAGTGCTTAACTCCAGGGTCAAAACTATTGCGAGCTCACAAGAATCCTCCACCTCAGTATTAGTGACCTTACAAAACAGTGGTTTTTCATTTGACTCAACTCCGCGCACTTCAACAAAACATGAATGATCTTGAAAATAGAAACAGGAGGTTGAACGACCTCCGTTTCTGCGGATTACTGAAATCAATTGTTATGATGGATATCCCCTCTGTCCTTACATCTACTTTCAACTGTCTCCTGGGATGTCCACGTTGGGCACACATTGAACTGGACAGAGCTCACAGGGCCTTACGTTCTCTGGATCCAAATAACCCTCGCCCTAGAGCTATAATCTTCTGGTTTCATTTTTTTGCATTGAAAGAATACTTATTGAAAGCAGCCTGGCAGAAACAAAACCTTACTTACAATAACCATTCAATTCGCATTATGCCAGATCTCTCTCATCTTACCCTGGTCCAAAGATCTGCTATTAAACCTCCGCTGGATGTCCTACATGATAAGAAGATTGTCTTCCACTGGGGCTTTCCTTTTCCCCTAACGGTCAGAAATGGTACCAGAACACTTATTTTACGCTCTCCTGAAGACTTGCCTACTTTCCTATCTGGACAGGACCTTCCTGAGTTGTTTCTTCCTAACTGGTCAGGCTTGTTTTTCGGGACCCCAGGCCCAGGGGACCAAAATAAACGCTCTCCTGCTGCCACCTCATCTGTCCACCATAAAGGACTTCCTCCTACAGAAACACACAAAAATGACAAAGGAAACCCCCAAGCTGGACCTCAATATAGGAAAGATCTCTCCTGACTTTAAACCCATTGATTTATCTACAATACTCTGCATTCAGGATAAGACTGTAATTTGTTCTAGCTTCCTGGATACCCCTGAAGTGCACGTTCTGGGATCCTCTGTTCTTTTCATATACTACTTTATTATTGACTTATTATTTATTATCTGACTTTTTGTAGCACCTGCTAAACTACAACAATAATTTGTTCACGCTACATAATGTTGTTTCTCTTATATTTATGACTTTGGGCCTACTAAGTGGTTTATATCATGCCCTATTTATTATATTCTATGTTATTATTGATTGATTAATGACAGTTTTATGCATCTCACTGCTTTAATTTTATTAGGAGCTTACTCACATCATACCATCCCCCCAATTAGACTGGGAGCCTCTACTATTCCCTATGTGGTTTTGTAAGCTCCTATTACACTCCTTCGTTTAACCATAAACATTACACTACTTGGCATTTTGCTCATAACCCAGTTGCTCGCTCTAAAGGTGTAGCAATAGCCATACACAAAACCCCACACCCACCAAACCATAGACTGAGCTATAGATAATGATGCCAGGTACATTATCCTTTCCCTGTCAGTAGATGGGCAACACTTCACAGTCATTAATTCCTATGCTCCAAATCAAGGTCAAGCATCCTTTATTACCAATCTGATTGACACAGCTGCTCCTCTTGATAGGCTAAGTTCACATTAGCGTTGTGCGGGGCTGCATCGGGCGCAGCCGCGGCGACTCATGCGTCATGTGCCCCTATATTTAACATGGGGGGCGCATTGACATGCGTTGTCTTGCGTTTTGTGACGCATGCGTCATTTTGGCGCAACAGAAAACGCTGCATGATGCAGTTTTTTCTGCGCCAAAAATCATGCAAAAATGAACGCATGCTGCGTTTTGCATGCATTTTTGTATGCGTTGTGCGTTGCGTCGCCAACGCAGCACCGCACAACGCAAATGTGAACGTAGTTAGAGGTACTGTAATACTATGTGGAGATCTTAAAGCTACTCTGGACCCAGTGTTGGATAATTCTCTTCCCTCTCAGCTGCCACTAAACTTCTAACTCTCACTTCCTCCTTCGGCCTCACTCAATGGTCTTCTGCAGCCACTCACAAAGACGGTCACACACTGGACCTCATCTTCACCCGCCTCTGCTCCCTATCTAACCTCTCTAACTCACCTCTTCCACTCTCTGACCACAACTTTCTCACATTCTCATCTCTCTCCACTCCATGTCTACAATCCCCACCCCACAAACTTTCACACCCTCGCAGAAATATTAAACATCTTGACCTACATTCATTCTCTGAATCCCTCCTCCCCCTCACAAGCATAAGTTCCATACACAATGCGGATGACGCTGCTGCTCTATATAACACCACAATAGCTGTAGCTTTGGAATCTGCTGCCCCACTTACACATACCAAAGCTCGCAAAATCAACAGACAGCCCTGGCACACCAGCCTGACCAAAGAACTGAGGCGAGCTTCCAGGGCTGCTGAGCGCAGATGGAAAAGATCCCACTCTAACGAGCACTTCATCGCATTCAAACAGTCCCTCACTACTTTCAAGACCACACTCGCCACAGCTAAACAAACCTACTTCTCATCTCTCATATCCTCCCTGTCTCACAACCCTAAACAGTTATTCAACACCTTCAATTCTCTCCTCCGTCCCCCAGCACCTCCTCCCTCCCCACTTATCTCTGCTGAAGACTTTGCCTCATTTTTCAAGCAGAAGATTGATAGCATTAGAGACAGTTTTGGTCAACAACCCCCAGAGCCCTTCCTCCCGATTTCCCAGCCCTCCACCTCCAAAACCAACTTCTCCACCATTACAGAAGATCAACTCTCCACTCTAATCTCAAGATCACATCTCACCACCTGTGCACTTGACCCACTCCCATCCCACCTCATCCCAAACCTCACCACAATCTTCATCCCAACCCTAACCCATCTCTTCAACCTATCACTAACAACTGGTGTTTTCCCCTCAAGCTTTAAACATGCCTCCATCACACCTATCCTCAAAAAGCCCTCTCTTGACCCATCCTCTGTATCTAGCTATCGCCCTATATCACTTCTCCCCTATGCCTCAAAACTACTGGAACAACACGTCTACCTTGTACTGTCCTCCCATCTCTCTTCTTGCTCCCTCTTTGACCGCCTACAATCTGGCTTCCGGTCACACCATTCCACCGAAACTGCCCTAACTAAAGTCACCAATGACCTCTTAACCGCCAAGAGCAAGCGACACTACTCTGTCCTCCTCCTCCTCGACCTGTCGGCTGCCTTTGACACAGTGGACCATTCCCTATTATTACAAACCCTCTCATCCCTTGGCATCGCAGACTTGGCCCTATCCTGGATCTCATCATACCTAACAGACCGGACATTCAGCGTCTCCCACTCACACACCACCTCCTCACCTCGCCCCCTATCTGTCGGAGTCCCACAAGGTTCAGTCCTTGGGCCCTTGCTCTTCTCCATTTACACCTTTGGCCTGGGACAGCTCATAGAATCTCATGGCTTTCAGTATCACCTCTATGCTGACGACACACAGATCTACATCTCTGGACCAGATATTGCCTCCCTTCTAACCAGAATCCCTCAATGTCTGTCCACTATTTCATCCTTCTTCTCCGCTAGATTTCTGAAACTTAACATGGACAAAACAGAATTCATCATCTTTCCCCCATCTCACGCGACCCCCCCAACGAACCTATCCATTTCAGTAAATGGCTGCCCACTCTCCCCAGTCCCACAAGCTCGCTGCCTCGGGGTAATCCTTGACGCTGATCTCTCCTTCAAACCACATATCCAAGCCCTTTCCACTTCCTGCCGACTTCAACTCAAAAATATTTCACGAATCCGTTCATTCCTCAACCATGAATCTGCAAAAACCCTAGTCCATGCCCTCATCATCTCTCGCCTTGACTACTGCAACCTCCTGCTCTGTGGCCTCCCCTCTAACACTCTCGCACCCCTCCAATCTATTCTAAACTCTGCTGCTCGACTAATCCACCTGTCCCCCCGCTATTCCCCGGCCTCTCCCCTCTGTCAATCCCTTCACTGGCTCCCCATTGCCCAGAGACTCCACTACAAAACCCTAACCATGACGTACAAAGCCATCCACAACCTGTCTCCTCCATACATCTGTGACCTCGTCTCCCGGTACTTACCTACCCGCAACCTCCGATCCTCACAAGATCTCCTACTCTACTCCCCTCTTATCTCCTCTTCCCACAATCGTATACAAGATTTCTCTCGCGTATCACCCCTACTCTGGAACCCTCTACCACAACACATCAGACTCTCGCCTACCATCGAAACCTTCAAAAAGAACCTGAAGACCCACCTCTTCAGACGAGCCTACAACCTGCAGTTACCACCGATCGACCAAACCGCTGCATGACCATCTCTACCCTCACCTACTGTATTCTCACCCATCCCTTGTAGATTGTGAGCCTTCGCGGGCAGGGTCCTCATTCCTCCTGTACCAGTTATGACTTGTATTGTTTAAGATTATTGTACTTGTTTTCATTATGTATACCCCTCCTCACATGTAAAGCGCCATGGAACAAATGGCGCTATAACAATAAATAATAATAATAATAATAATAATAATAATAATAATAATTCTAAAATGAAATCTCATCCCTCATATATAGTAATCAAACACGTCTAAAGATCTCTCCTTTGTCTACAACTTTGTGAGTCCTAGAGAATCCAACACCCCGCAAATAGAGATTATAGCTTTTACTTCAATCCCCATGATTCGTACAGCACATTGGACTACATCCTTATTCAACATAATGCATTGCCTTGGCTGGTCTCATCCAGTGCGGGTAATATTCTCTGGTCAGACAACACCCCTGTAGTTTACTCCCTTAAAATACTCTCATTTATCAAAAAAGGATGGTCTTGGCGGCTTAACAAATCTTTATTACTAGGCACACTTTGCTCATTTGATATACATACTTCTGCAGCGCCCCAGAGTCCTGGTTCATTGCAGTAATGTTATTCTTCCACCAGGAGGAGTGATGTTACGTCTGAAGGCAATGAAAGATCTTCTGTCCAGGTATCACAGCCACACACACACACTTCACACACCAGTCCACCAGGGGGAGCTAAGGGTGCTATTAGGCCACTCCTGCAACCCATGCAGCAGCATCCCAGGAAAGGACACAAAGAGAATTGTGCTGTAGTGAGTGAGAAACGAAGTCATAGCAACAGGAGTGAAACATCAGTGGGAGACCAGCTAGAAGCAGGCTGCCTCCATCTGATGCGCAGATCCGGTGGCCAGAACACCGAAGGAGTAAAGAGCTCTATGCCGTTACTTCAGAGACTGGCAGGACAGTTAATTCCACGTTAGCTGCCCGACCTTAATACCTAAGAAGACATGGTGGCAGCTTGTGGAGGCCGGGGCGTCTCTAGGGTCCCTATAAAATGCCTCAGGCCATCAGTCATACGGGTTAGTTATCTCCGACTAAGGGGAACAGTGAGAGGAGTAATAACAGTGAGGACCTTATTGGAGCTTATGCAAGTAAGGACCTACTGTGTTACTGTGCGCTAGGGGAAGGCTATTGAATTCCACCTGGATAAGGGGACCCTGGATTTGCCTTCAGGCCGGCTGGACTCTGCCTACCCTGTGGTCCCTACCCTGGACTGTGGATGCTGAAGCCTTCAGTAAAGGTAAAGAGACTGCACCCTGGTGTCCTCGTTATTCACTGCGCCGTGCACCACCACCATCCACCATCTACACCTCTGGGAAGCCCTGGGGACATTCTTCACCTGTGGGAAGGTATACCATCCAGCTGCAATAACATCACCCCAGTGGACCCCTAAGCAGCGTCGGTCACCCTGACCGAATACCACAGGTGGCATCATGAACATTATCCTATAACTGTTGTCGTTTTATTGGACGCTCCTCAAAGGGCCACGGACCGGGTCCAGCCACGTGACATCCCCACCGACTACAGAAGGGGGCCTGGTACCGAGTACCCCATTGCCCTGATGTGGGGGCGCTCCAACTTTTGGCGTCACAAACAGGATCTACTTAAGTCTGAAAATCGGGTCATGTGCGCCTAGGAACTGTTTGTGCTTAAGGACTGTGTATTGCCATTTGCCGCCAAAATTCCCGCCAAAACCACCGCCATTACTGCGCCAAGAGGAGCGCTGGAGAAGAAGAAAGGCGTGGAGTTGTGGGCGTGAACGAACTGAGAAGCGCGAAAACGATGGCCGCCCAGTCTAAATATTTCTGTATCTTGAAGACGTGTCCGTCAGCAACCAAGGTCCGCCTTCTGATTCTCCATGGCGGGCGGGGACAGCAAAAACAAAACCGCTCTCCAGAGAAGGAATGAATGGAGCTGGAGATCGGTGGGGACTCCCGAAAAAGAATGGCCCCGCACCAATCCCCGTCACCGGAGGATTACACCGGCATGCCACCGCTGGAGAGAATGGACCCCTGGGAGCTGTCCACAGGAGCTCCGTTGCCTGCACCAGCTCTGGCGCCAACCTCAGAGGAGTGGAGTGGCGCCGGAAGAGCGACCTCACGTGCAGGTACTCAGTGTTTTGACATTCCGGGATTCTACTTTCCTCCCGCCTTTACCCCGATCAACACTGCAGCTGCTGGTGTCCCGGGGACTCCGTCACCAGGTCCCGAACTACGCGAGCATAACCTTGGACCCTTCCCATGGGGAGAATACCGGGACGAGATCTGAATCTGAGCATGCGCCGCCCCCAGCGGCCATTTTCCCGGAGGCCACCGCATCGCAGCAATGGAGCTGCCGGCGCCTCTGGGCTTTCAGAAGATGCTGGAGGAGCCCCGACTGACTCCGTGAAGATACGCCGCCGCTGCCGCCCCACAGCACAGAGCCCCGACGCTGCAGGAAGAGGAACCGCCGCCCCACAGCACCCACGCGGCACAAAGAGGAGCAGCCGCCGCCGCTCCCCAGCACTCCACGCTGACGCTGGCTGCAGCTACAATGTGAGGTAATGGGGCATACTCCACTCACACTTCCCTGTGAGACGCCCCCTCCGTCATCGGGACCACTCCCCCCCAAAGAGGCACATTAGTCACCGGCCCTATAAGACGACATACAGCGTATAAGACCATCCCCGACTTTTAAGAAGATTTTATATTTAAGCTGGAAAAGTTGGGGGGTCGTCTTATGCGCCCAGTCGTCTTATACGCCGGAAAATACGGTAATTGTTTTCTATTTGCCTTTGAAAGTTGTACGCACAATGTAAATATGTTATTGTTTGCAACGTTCAAGTGTTCTCACCTTCCATAAAGGGAAGTTTATTATATATTAGCTTGTTTATTAGCATTCCAAAATTTTTGCATGTCTTTTGCTGATGTATTGTTGCTTTCTTTTTCCCAGTCCGGGAGTACTGGATTTAACCAGAGTCCTGGTTCATTGCAGTAATGTTATTCTTCCACCAGGGGGAATGATGTTACGTCTGAAGGCAATGAAAGAGATCTTCTGTCCAGGTATCACAGCCACACACACACTTCACACACCAGTCCACCAGGAGGAGCTAAGGGTGCTATCTATTAGGCCACTCCTCACACAGGGTAAAACTGGTGGGTATGGGGGAAAGTTAGAGAGAGAGTTCCTGGCTGGGGACCGACGAGGAAAGGTCTCCAGGTCGAGCTGACTGGAGTGATCTCCAGTCAGATCCAGACTGCGGTCTGAGGAGGAAGGAAGGTACACGGAGCTGCGCCTGCAACACATGCGGTAGCATCCCAGGAAAGGACACAAAGAGAATTGTGCTGTAGTGAGTGAGAAACGAAGTCATAGCAACAGCAGTGAAACATCAGTGGGAGACCAGCTAGAAGCAGGCTGCCTCCATCTGAAGCGCAGATCTGGTAGCCAGAACACTGAGGGAGTAAAGAGCTCTATGCTGTTACTTCAGAGATTGGCAGAACAATTAATTCCACGTTAGCTGCCCGACCTTAATACCTAAGAAGACACGGTGGCAACTTGTGGAGGCCTGGGCGTCTCTAGGGTCCCTATAAAAAGCCTCAGGCCATCAGTCATACAGGTTTGTTCTATCCGACTATGCGAAACAGTGAGAGGAGTAATAACAGTGAGGACCTTATTGGAGCTTATGCAAGTAGGGACCTACTGTGTTACTGTGCGCTAGGGGAAGGCTATTGAATTCCACCTGGATAAGGGGACTCTGGATTTGCCTTCAGACCGGCAAGGCTCTGCCTACCCTGTGGTCCCTACCCTGGACTGTGGATGCTGAAGCCTTTAGTAAAGGTAAAGAGACTGCACCCTGGTGTCCTCGTTATTCACTGCGCCGTGCACCACTACCATCCACCATCTACACCTCTGGGAAGCACTGGGGACATACTTCACCTGTGGGAAGGTTTACCATCCAGCTGCCATAACATCACCCCAGTGGACCCCTAAGCAGCGTCGGTCACCCTGACCGAATACCTCAGGTGGCGTCGCGAACATTATCCTATAAACTGTTGTCCTTTTATTGGACGCCCCTCAAAGGGCCACGGACTGGGTCCAGCCACCGTGACATCCCCACCGACTACAGAAGGGGGCCCGGTACCGAGTACCCCATTGCCCTGGCGTGGGGGCGCTCCACTTCCATAACAAACTTTATTTTGGATCATGCAGCTGATGAGACTGCCTCCTCGTTTAAATGGGAAGCCATTACGTGTTTCCTTAGGGAGGTGTTTATTAAACAGTCTAGAATTAATAAAGATAGGGCCAAGACCATTAGAGAAGCTCTAAATACAATGTCTAACTAGAGTTGAGCGACTTACTTTTTTAGGGTCGTTTCGGGTTTCGCGAAACCCGACTTTCTCAAAAGTCGGGTCGGGTGAAATCGGCCGATTATTGCGAAAAGACGGGGGTCGGCCGAAACACGAAACCCAATGCAAGTCAATGGGGAATCAGAGTCGGCAGTGAGTGGAGGACAGGAAAACACCTACAGTGCCCATTTTAATGCCAAAAACATCAATTCATATTTCTTAAGCTTGTCAATCTTAATTTACTTTATAATAATAGTTAGGTATTGAAAACAGGGGCTCATTTGGCTAAAGTTGTGGGGGGATAGGGCTGGCTCAAGATTTTCGTGGGCCCAGGAAACACGGAATACGTCACGGCGGTGTAGCAAGGAGAGGTAAGTATTTCAACTTTGCAAGTGCTGCGATCCTGAGCAAGCAGGGGGAGCCCACTAGTTGGCACTGGCACAGGCCCCCTCATAGTACGGCGGTGTGTTTGACAGCGGGCGGCGCCTCCCACTGCCAGACACACTTTTGCGTACTATGAGGGGCCCTGTGCCAGTGCCAACGAGTATGCCCCCCCCCTCCTGATGAAGGAACCTGCACTTTCATCTGCACCTTACTCTTTGTCCCCATGTAAGGTGGTATACAGGGCCGTATTTGCCACTAGGCACTTGAGGGCACGTGCCTAGGGCGGCGGGATGCGGGGGGGCGCCCTTGAGCTAGGTTTTTTCTTTTTTTTTTTTTTTTTTTATTTTATAAAACTCCGGGGTCAAGTTTCCGCCCCAAACGCAGGGGAGAAGGATGGGGAGCCATGAACGCAGAGTGGGAGGATGGGGGAGCCATGAACGCAGAGTGGGAGGATGGGGGAGCCATGAACGCAGAGTGGGAGGATGGGGGAGCCATGAACGCAGGGGAGAAGGATGGGGGAGCCATGAACGCAGGGGAGAAGGATGGGGAGCCATGAACGCAGAGTGGGAGGATGGGGGAGCCATGCTTGCAGGGGAGAAGGATGGGGGAGCCATGAACGCAGGGTGGGAGGATGGGGGAGGCATGAACGCAGTGTGGGAGGATGGAGTATAAATATGGAGTATAAATACTGGGCCCTATAAGGGGGACACAGTGTGAGAGGACAGTGTGAAGAGGGGACTGGTATAGAAAGGAGAGGACAGTGTGAAGAGCATGTACCATAAGAGGGACAGTGTGGGGGTCATACTTTGTGCAGACAATATAGTGAGGGGCAATTTTTTATTTGGGAGCATTATAATGACACTTGTATCTTTAAGGGCGTCATGTGGAGACTTTCTGCAAAAGAGCGGCGAAGATGGAAGTCTGCAGAGACGGCTGTGGATGAGAAAACTCATCATGGGATCTGGACAAGATGAAGAAAAGGAGAACGGCTCCAGAGGCGACGTCATCTATCAGGTACCTGGATGTAAATGTTATTTGTGATGCTAACTCTCATGTTTTTATATATGTTAGGAGATTTAAAGGGACACTGTCACCTGAATTTGGAGGGAACAATTTTCAGCCATAGGGGTGGGGTTTTCGGGTGTTTGATTCACCCTTTCCTTACCGTGCCATGCTGGCTGCATGCTGGCTGCAATATTGGATTGAAGCTCATTCTCTGTCCTCCGTAGTACATACTGTACCTGCACAATCTGCAATCTTGCCTTGCGCAGGCGTGTACTATGGAGGACAGAGAATGAGCTTCAATCCAATATTGCAGCCAGCATGCAGCCAGCGGGTAAGGAAAGGGTGAATCAAACACCCGAAAACCCCACCCCTATGGCTGAAAATTGTTCCCTCCAAATTCAGGTGACAGAGTCCCTTTTAAAGGGGATGTCCAGGCTTGTGATGAGTCTGCAGTCATTCTTTGTGACTGCAGACTTCTGAATTCTCACAGTGCACACTGCACGCTGTCAGGATTCTCTCATGCTGGGGATTTACATTAATGCGATCACGTGCTGACTAGACATGCGTGACCTCCGTCAATGAAAATGAACTGAGCGAGGCCGGGCACATCTAGTCAGAATGTGGTCAGAAGTCTACAAATCACATACTTGTGCTGACATGACTGTCCACCGGCAAGGGAGAATCCTAAAAGTGCAGTGCATGCGTTGTGAGAATTCAGAAGCTGCGATGTCAGGATTCAGCTCTGCAAGTTCCAGTAGTCGTCACATGGACACGTCACTCATATGCGATTTTTCAGACTTAGGGTGTGTGTCCACGTTCAGGATTGCATCAGGATTTGGTCAGTATTTTACATCAGTATTTGTAGCCAAAACCAGGAGTGGGTGATAAATACAGAAGTGGAGCATATGGTTCTATTATAGTTTTCCTCTAATTGTTCCACTCCTGGTTTTGGCTACAAATACTGATGAAAAATCATGACCAAATCCTGATGCAATCCTGAACGTGGACACATACTCTTATGGTCCTGCGACATCGAGCTTCTCTTCTGCTTCTCTTAGTTTTTCACTGAACATTGAGAGCATTAGGGAGAGGAGCTCGTGGGCACATGACTGAGTGTGCAAATCACATATGTCCTTGGCGGAGGGGGGGCACCAAAATGAATTCTTTCCCCGGGTGCCAGAAACCCTAGATACACCTCTGCTGGTATGCTACTGCGAGCGGTGATTACCGGGTGCGGTGGAGGGTGGTCTGTGCACAGGCAGTGACGCAGGGACTGAGGGTGTGCACAGAGAGGATGGAGACCCGGAGACTGCCCGTCCCAGTCTACGCCGTAGCCTAGAGCCCTCATTATCATAGGAATATGGCAGTTAATAAATTGCTTTTCTGAAGCTTTATAGTGTAGTTTTAGGTCAGGGAGGGTTGGATAGGGATGAGCTAGCAAGGTGCAGGGACAGGTAATGATGGCTACTTGCGAACATGTGCGGCAATTGCGGTTTTGCACTTACGATGATACATAAAACACTGCTAGTAGTGTTTTTTCTCATTGCTGCAAGTACCGCATTTGCCGGATGGCGGCAAAACCGCAAGAGCCGCACATGTCTGTAAGTCCCATAGGGAATGAATGAGGCCGAACGCAGTGTTGCCCTAAGTGATCCATTACGCGGCAGATGCGGAAAAACTGTCGGATCTGCTGCAAAAGGCGACTTTCACATCAGCGATTTTTGCCAAAGTCACTGCCGATAGTGTCATACTCACCAAAGGGGGAGGCAGCACTAAAAGTGCCTAGGGCAGCAGAAACTCTAAATACGGCCCTGGTGGTATAGTATGCGGGAAGGGGAACCTGACTTTCATCAGGGTCAGATTCTGAGTGCAAGGGGAATGTAGTGGTCTGGGTCAATGTACCAGCAGACTCATCTAGCAGTGGCTGGCCAATGGGCACAATGAGGAGGAAACACAGATATAGGCCCAAATAAGAAAGTAGGCTAAATCCAGTTCAAAATTGGTAACAAGACTAAACAGGCGGCATTGCTTTGTTCAGCGGAGGACAACTGTAATGAGAGGCTGACACAGTAGGCCCCAAAAAGTAAGTAGACTAAATGCAGTTCAATATTGCTAACAGGACTAAACTGGCAGCATTGCTTTGTTCAGCGGAGGACAACTGTAATGAGGGGCGGACACAGTTAGTAGGCCCAAATAAGAAAGTAGGCTAAATGCAGTTCAAAATTGGTAACAGGACTAAACTGGCGGCATTGCTTTGTTCAGCGGAGGACAACTGTAAGGAGTGGCTGACACAGTTACTAGGCCCAAATAAGTAAGTAGGCTAAATGCAGTTCAAAATTGCTAACAGGACTAAACTAGCGGCATTGCTTTGTTCAGCGGAGGACAACTGTAAGGAGTGGCTGACACAGTTACTAGGCCCAAATAAGTAAGTAGGCTGAATGCAGTTCAAAATTGCTAACAGGACTAAACTGGCAGCATTGCTTTGTTCAGCGGAGGACAACTGTAATGAGGGGCTGACACAGTTACTAGGCCCAAATAAGAAAGTAGGCTAAATGCAGTTCAAAATTGGTAACAGGACTAAACTGGCGGCATTGCTTTGTTCAGCGGAGGACAACTGTAAGGAGTGGCTGACACAGTTACTAGGCCCAAATAAGTACCGTATATATTCGAGTATAAGCCAACCCCCCCTAATTTTGCCACAAAAAACTGGGAAAACTTATTGACTCGAGTATAAGCCTAGGGTGGAAATGCAGCATTTACCGGTGAATTTCAAAAATAAAAATAGATCATTATTTCACCATAGCTGTGCCATATAGTGCTCTGCATGTTCATTATTGCCCCATAGCTGTGCCATATAGTGCTCTGCACCATTCATATTTCCCCATAGCTGTGCCATATAGTGCTTGCACCGTTCATATTTCCCCATAGCTGTGCCATATAGTGCTCTGCACCGTTCATATTTCCCCATAGCTGTGCCATATAGTGCTCTGCACCATTCATTATTGCCCCATAGCTGTGCCATATAGTGCTCTGCACCGTTCATTATTGCCCCATAGCTGTGCCATATAGTGCTCTGCGCCGTTCATTATTGTCCCATAGCTGTGCCATATAGTGCTCTGCACCGTTCAGTATTACCCCATAGCTGTGCCATATAGTGCTCTGCACCGTTCATTCTTGCCCCATAGCTGTGCCATATAGTGCTCTGCACGTTCACTATTGCCCCATAGCTGTGCCATATAGTGCTCGGCACCATTCATTATTGCCCCATATCTGTGCCATATAGTGCTCTGCACCGTTCATATTTCCCCATAGCTGTGCCATATAGTGCTCTGCACCGTTCACTATTGCCCCATAGCTGTGCCATATAGTGCTCTGCACCATTCATTATTGCCCCATATCCGTGCCATATAGTGCTCTGCACCTTTCATATTTCCCCATAGCTGTGCCATATAGTGCTCTGCACCATTCATTATTGCCCCATAGCTGTGCCATATAGTGCTCTGCATCGTTCATTATTGCCCCATAGCTGTGCCATATAGTGCTCTGCACCGTTCATTATTGCCCCATAGCTGTGCCATATAGTGCTCTGCGCCGTTCATTATTGTCCCATAGCTGTGCCATATAGTGCTCTGCACCGTTCAGTATTACCCCATAGCTGTGCCATATAGTGCTCTGCACCGTTCATTCTTGCCCCATAGCTGTGCCATATAGTGCTCTGCACGTTCACTATTGCCCCATAGCTGTGCCATATAGTGCTCGGCACCGTTCATTATTGCCCCATATCTGTGCCATATAGTGCTCTGCACCGTTCATATTTCCCCATAGCTGTGCCATATAGTGCTCTGCACCGTTCACTATTGCCCCATAGCTGTGCCATATAGTGCTCTGCACCATTCATTATTGCCCCATATCTGTGCCATATAGTGCTCTGCACCTTTCATATTTCCCCATAGCTGTGCCATATAGTGCTCTGCACCGTTCATATTTACCCATAGCTGTGCCATATAGTGCTCTGTACCGTTCATATTTCCCCATAGCTGTGCCATATAATGCTCTGCACCGTTCATATTTCCCCATAGCTGTGCCATATAGTGCTCTGCACCGTTGATATTTCCCCATAGCTGTGCCATATAGTGCTCTGCACCGTTCATATTTCCCCATAGCTGTGCCATATAGTGCTCTGCACCGTTCATATTTCCCCATAGCTGTGCCATATAGTGCTCTGCACCGTTCATATTTCCCTGTTGTGAATTCCGCTCTTGGGCTCCCTCCTGTGGTTTTGAGTGGTATGGCTGCTTCTTGGATTTAGCTTCTGCAGCTGTTTTCACTGATCGTCTTATGGGCTCGGCTGTATTAGTCTGGCCTTAGCCCTCATTCAATGCCAGTTGTCAATTGTTCCAGCCTGGAGTCATTGCTCTTTGGATTTTCCTGACACTCTGACCAGTTCTGCAAAGCTAAGTCCTTGCTTGTCCTTTGCAGTTTACTTTTGTGGACTTTGTTGTTCAGTACTGTCTTTGTTTTTGCTCTTTTGTCCAGTTTTTCAGTATGGATCTATTCAGCTAAGCTGGAAGCTCTGGGCAGCAGAGTTTGCCCTCCACACCTTTAGTCAGGTGTGGAGATTTTTGCATTTCTCTGCGGTGGACTTTTTCTAGGTTTTATTACTGACCGCACAGTGCTCTTTTCTGTACTATTCCTATCTAGCTAGAAGTGGCCTCCTGTGCTAAATCTTGTTTCATACTACGTATGGCATTTCCTTCTCCTCTCACAGTCATTACATGTGGGGCTATCTATCATTTGGGGATTTTCTCTGAGGCAAGATAGTTTTCCTGCTTCTATCTTTAGGGGTAGTTAGCTCTTAGGCTGTGACGAGATGCCTAGGCAGAGTTAGGAGCATTCCACGGCTACTTCTAGTGTTGTGTTGAGCTTAGCGACTGCGGTCAGTATAGTTCCCACCTGCTCAGAGCTAGTCACATGTCGCTCCTTAATCACCAGATCATAACAGTACAACTGGCCAAAAATGAGCTGAATGCATCTCAAAAGAAGGAAATGAAAATAATCTATATTGTATAAGGAAGCTGTATTGCGGTCCTATTTATACACACTACGGATTGGTTCTAGGTTTGACTTCGGACACTTGTAGCGCGGTATTTCTTATTGCCAAATTGTTTTATTCCGTTGACAGATTGGGTACAGTATCTGTCTGATATACCGACAGCACTCGTGTAACCTTTATTATTATTTTTTGGCATAGCGCCAGTGTATTTTATTATTTACTCTGCATTTAGCCTACTTTTTATTTTAGGTGTACTAAGTCTGTCTGAACCACTTATTACAGTTGTCCTCCACTGAAGAAAGCTATGCCTGTGTACTCCTGTTAGCAATTTTGAACTGCATTTAGCCTACTTTCTTTTTTGGGCCTACTAACTGTGTCTGCCCCTCATTACAGTTGTCCTTCGCTGAACAAAGCAATGCCGCCAGTTTAGTCATGTTAGCAATTTTGAACTGCATTTAGCCTACTTACTTATTTGGGCCTAGTAACTGTGTCAGCCACTCCTTACAGTTATCCTCCGCTGAACAAAGCAATGCCGCCAGTTTAGTCCTGTTAGCAATTTTGAACTGCATTTAGTATATACTCGAGTATAAGCCGAGTTTTTCAGCCCAAATTTTTGGGCTGAAAGTGCCCCTCTTGGCTTATACTCGAGTCAAGGTGGGTGGTAGGGTCGGCGGGTGAGGGGGAGAGGGCACTGAGGCATACTTACCTGCTTCCAGCGATCCTGGCGCTCCCCCTGCCTGTCACACTGTCTCCGGTGCTGCAGCTCTTCCCCTGTTCAGCGGTCACGTGGGACCGCTGATTAGAGAAATTAATAGGCGGCTCCACCTCCCATAGGGGTGGAGCCGCCTATTCATTTCTCTAATCAGCGGTAACGGTGACCGCTGATAGAGGAAGAAGCTGCGGCACCGAAGACCAGCTGTCCGGGAGAAGGAGCCGGACGCCGGGAGCAGGTAAGTATCGCATATTTACCTATCCCCGTTTCAGCCGCTGGGCGCCGCTCCATCTTCCCGGCGTCCGGTCCATCTTCCCAGCGTCTCTCCGCTCTGACTGTGCAGGTCAGAGGGCGCAATGATGCAAATAGTGTGCGCGGCGCCCTCTGCCTGATCAGTCAGTGTGGAGAGACGCCGGGACTGGACGCCGGGAGCTGCAAGCAAGAGAGGTGAGTATGGCATTTTTTTTTTTATTGCAGCAGCAGCAATGGCACAGATTTATGTGGAGCATCTATGGGGAAAAATGAACAGTGCAGAGCACTATATGGCACAGCTATGGGGCAATAATGAACGGTGCAGAGCACTATATGGCACAGCTATGGGACAAGAATGAACGGTGCAGAGCACTATATGGCACAGCTATGGGGCAATAATGAACGGTGCAGAGCACTATATGGCACAGCTATGGGGCAATAATGAACGGTGCAGAGCACTATATGGCACAGCTATGGGGCCATAATGAACGGTATGGAGCATCTATTTTTATTTTTGAAATCCACCGGTATCTGCTGCATTTTCCACCCTAGGCTTATACTCGAGTCAATAAGTTTTCCCAGTTTTCTGTGGCAAAATTAGGGGGGTCGGCTTATACTCGGGTCGGCTTATGCTCGAGTATATACGGTAATTCTAATTCGCAATTAAGACCTTTGGGTTTTAAACTATCCAAGGTATAAATCCATTGGGATTCACATCTGGACATCTGCTTTAGAAAATCCCCCCCCCCCCCCTTTTGTTTGGGTGTACAACTTGGATGCCATAGAAAATTATTCCTTTGAGGGATTTCCCATGTTTTTCCTTGAAGTGTCTCGACAGAGGATGTTCTAGGAGCCCTTTTTGGATGTTCCTAAATTGTTCTTTAATATGCACCTTTAATTGTCTCTTTGTGCGACCTATGTATAACTTCTTACATGGGCATTGAATCACATATATTACTCCGGTAGTATTACATGACAAGCTATCCTTAATGGCAAACTCCCTTGTTCCATCGGCATCCGAAAAGGTTAGTTGTCTAATTTTCCTAAAAAAAGTGTGTATACACCCATAGCACCCTCCACGTGGTAGGAAACCAACCTTCGGTGGATTCAAGGTGGATTTAACTCCTGTTTTCTCCGTAAGGACCATTTTAGTTGTAGGGGCTATAAACTGGCCCAGCGACTGGGCTTTTCTATATATGAACCTAGGATTACTGGGGAGATGTTCACCAACCACCTTATCACCTTGTAAGATTGCCCAGTGTTTGCGTATAATATTGACAAACTTTTTATGACCAGCATGAAATTGTGTTATGAATGATAAATTATTGATTTGTTGTTCCAAGGTCCCTTCCCCTATACTCACAGACTTATTCCTGTTTTGTAATATAGATTTCCTGGGTACTTCTGCTACTTCTTTTTCTGCTTTTATTAGTAATGGTTTGGAGTACCCTTTCTCCAGGAATTGTTGGGTTAGGTGTTCAGCTTCTTCATTAAAATCTGCCAAATTTGAACAGTTACGTCGGATCCTGGTAAATTGGCTTTTGGGTATATTCGTTAACCATACCGGCAGATGGCAACTGGTTATATTTATGAAGCTATTAGAGTCAACTTCTTTCTATAACATTTAGTGTACAGTTGATTATACTCAACATAAGTGTTCAAATCTAAGAAATTCACGCTAGTAGTACTAATATTAGCAGTGAACTCTAGGCCAAATTGGTTATTATTCAACCCTATAATAAAGGCATTGAGGTCTTCACAAGAACCCTCCCATATAAAAAAGATATCGTCTATGAAACAACGCCAGGCCAGTAGGCCCGGATACAGTGACCCTTCCTTATAGATGTATAGGGACTCCCACCAAGCGACGTAGGTATTTGCATAACTAGGCACAAATCTCGTCCCCATCGCGGTGCCCCATGTTTGAATATAAAACTGACCCTCATATACAAAATAGTTATGTTGTAATATAAATTTAATACACTCCAAAATATATTGTATCTGCTTGTCTGTGTATATATCAAGGCCTTGAAGGAAGTGTTCTGCTGCCTGACACCCTTTTTCATGGTTTATAACTGTATATAATGACTTAATGTCGAGGGTGCCCATTATATAATTTTGTTGCCACTTGATCTTCTCCAAAACTTCCAATGTATGGCCTGTATCCTTCAGATAGGCTGGAATCAACCGCATACATTTTTGCAGATGAACATCAACATATCTGGATAAGTTAGCGGTTAAACTATTAATTCCTGATATTATGGGTCTGCTTGGAGGGTTGGTTGTATTTTTTTTTTTTTTGTAAATTCTTTATTTAGGGTAAAGGCCGGAAACGTTACATGCAAGTAATGTAAGGATAAGTAAATAAATCATAACTATAATAACAATGACAGCAAGCGAATCCAGACCACCAACTTTGGAGAATGGTAGGAGAGGGAAAGGAGAGGGGGGGAGGGAGGAAGGGTTAGGGGGGTGGGATGGCTTGGGGAGTAGTAGTTAAAGGAGGAGAAATAGGATAAAAGGGGTGGGTGAACAATGAACGTAACAGTTCAAGTACACGTAGTTGTAATACTCAAAAACCAACAGTACGGTAGCATAGAATCTCTATATTAAGAAGACATAAATAGCAAAATTAGGGAGCAACTGAACGAAATGTTCTCCATGGAAGCCAGTTCAAAACAAAACGATCATGGGCATGCGTCTCCCAGCTCGATAGTTCCTCCATTTTATAAATGTGGTCAATTTTGTTAAACCATTCGCCTTGTGTTGGGGGGGATACACTCTTCCAGTGGGTGGTTATTAAGTGTTTTGCAGCACTGAGCATCAAGGGGCATGGTCTTCTACATGCCTAGTGGGTTTGAAGTTGTTTGTCGGTTATGAGAGAATGGCCTCAACCGCCAGTAGGTCGGTTTTAATTAGCTTTAGCTTTTTAAGTGTTAGATTAACCTCCTTCCAGAAATCTTTAATCCCTCCGCACTCCCAGAATATGTGTGCATGGTTCCCCTGGGCGACCCGGCAACGCCAGCACAGGTCGGAATCCGCTAAGCCTAAATGTTGGAGTTTGACCGGCGTCAAATGCCATCTGGTTAGTATCTTATATGCATTTTCCTGCAATAGGATGCATCTAGAGAACCCCCTGGCAGACTTCAACACCTTTGAGATCTGTTAATCTGAGAAGCTAAAATTAAGTTCAGATTCCCAGGAATAAACAAAGGATGGTTTAAAGGGTTGAAAAGGGGTAACAAGTTGGTAATATGAGCGAGATATGATTTTGTGTCTAGTTGAGCCTGTTTTAAGCATGAAGTCTAACCATGACCATCTTGACTTTTGTGGGAACCTTTCCCTAAATCCCGTAAGAATACGCTTAGTGTGAAGTTCTTGCAAAAAAATTTTTGGGGACTTTGTGGCGTTGCTGGGCCATATGTTGTTTTTAAGAATTTTACCCTCATAGAGGCTAGTGAGGGAACCCTAGGGAGCTTTGACCATAAATTATACGAGTCCTTAAAATCAGGGTTAACCAGATAGGGAATGACTGTGATAGGTGTTAAGGATGATGGGAATGAATCTGGCGGAAGATCATTCAAAACTGTCCGTCTAACGTGGAGGGTAGCTAAAGTTATGTCATCCAAACCCAATGAAGTCGTTGGTTTCGAGCGCGACATCTATCATGTCTAACGTGCCCCTCTCAAGGCCAATTACTATTCTCAGCCATCTGCTTAGGTGTATAGCTTTATAATATATATAGGGGTCAGGTAATCCTAAACCTCCACAAGAGGTGGGACATGTTAACAATTTAAAGGGTAGCCTAGCTGGTTTATTTCTCCATATAAATTTAATTATTAAGGACCTTATGTTTTTGAAGAATGTTAGGGGAAGACGAATGGGCACCATACTCATAGAATATAATAGGATAGGCATAAGGTAAGCTTTAAATATGTTGATATGTCCTATCCATGATAAAGTGGGAAGATTGTATGATTTCATCAATGCTTCTAGTTTTTTTTATTAGAGGAGGAGAATTAGATCCAAATAGGTCTGTGGGGTCCCTAGTGATCCAGATACCCAAATACTTTATAGAGGATGTGGACCAGGAGAAGGGGGCTAGTTTTCGTAGAGTGGCAAGTTGAATGGCCGATAGGGTAATATTAAGTGCTTCTGATTTGGTGTTGTTAATTTTGAAATTTGAAAGTTTGTCAAAATGGTTAAGTATATTGAGGATAATGGGGAATGCTTTGAAAGGATTAGAAACCAGGAAGAGTAGGTCATCCGCGAATGCCAATGTTTTTATTTCTAATCTACCTATCCGCAACCCTTGGATCTTGACCTCTTGTCTAATTCTCTGTATGAGAGTTTCAATGACCAGTACAAACAGAGAAGGGGACAGGGGACATCCCTGCCTGGTGCCGTTGTTAATATTAAAAACGTCGGATAGAACACCATTCACCCGGACCCTGGCAGTGGGAAAGGAGTACAGGGAAAAGACTGCTGTAATAAACTGGGGGGGAAGCCAAACCTATGTAGGACCCTCTCCATGTATCTCCAGCTTACCCTATCAAATGCCTTCTCGGCATCGGTGGACAGGAGAGTCAGCGGCAAATTCCGCCTTCTAGCATACATTATAGATTGAAGAGCTTTAGCCGAATTGTCCCTGCCCTCCCTCCCACGCACAAAACCCGCCTGGTCCGAGTGAATTATTCTGGGGAGTATGTTACCCAATCTAGTCGCCAAAAGCTTAGCCCATAATTTCATATCTGTGTTGAGAAGAGAGATAGGCCTACAGCTAGAGCAAAGATTGGGGTCCTTACCCTCTTTTGGAAAAACTGTAACAAAAGCTTCTAAAGCTTGTTTCGGGGGGGGACTGTCCCGTCAAAAAAGAATTGAATAATGTGACCATGTGGGGTAGCAGGGGTTTTATTAATTTCTTATAGTAGGTGATGGGGAGGCCATCAGGACCCGGAGCCTTTCCATTGGAAATACTGGACAGAATCTACAACACCTCTTCAGGAGTAATTGGGGCTGTTAAACAAGAGATGTCATCTGATGTCAGTGAGGGGAGTCTCAAAGAAGAGAGGAATGTGTCTATCTTTTCCAAGGCTGCCCCGGGCTCACCCATGTCCTCCGGAACCCCCAGATTATAAAGGTTCTCATAAAAATGCTTGAATTCTTTGGCAATGTCCTTGGTCTCAGAAATAGTTAGGCCATTCGCACCCCTCAACTGTGTGATAAAAGTACGTCCACTGCGTTTTCTCAGGAGAGAAGTCATGAGTTTGCTCCCTCTATTGCCATGAAGGTAAAACTTCTGTTGGCTTCTCATGTATATCTTAGCGGAGTGTATATTCAGAAGATCTTTTAGGGATCTTCTAAGTGAAATAAGTTCAGTCTGAGCTTTATTTGTCTGAGAGCGTTTGTACAACTTTTCCACAGAATTGATCTGGTGCAGAATAGCCACTACCTCTTTGGACCGTTCTTTTTTCAGATATGAGCCCAAGGCTATGAACTCCCCTCTCAGGACCGCCTTGTGTGTCTCCCAAACCAAAGGCATGGGAGAGCCCGGAAGACAGTTCTCCTTAAAAAAGAGATTGATGGAAGTAGAGAATCTAGTCGCATAGGAGCTGGTACCAAGAAGAGTCTCATTTAGTGTCCAGGTAAAAGAGGTAAGAGGGAGTGATTTAATGTTCATCTCTAGGAAAATCGGGGCATGATCTGAAAGGGATATAATGTCTATTTTTGCGGATTTCACTAGTTGAAGGTGGCAAGATTGGGTTAAGAGGTAGTCTAGTCTGTGATAATTATTATGAGGTGAGGAGAAGAAAGTGAAATCTTTAGTTGTCGGATTTAATGTTCTCCATGGGTCAATTAAGTTTAAAGTTTGTAGATTGATGTGTAATTTCCTAAGTGCTTTTTGTGGTATAGAAGATTTCCCTGATGAGGAATCTATTGCTGGGTTAAAAGTGACATTGAAATCCCCTCCTAGTATTATAATCCCCTCTTTAAATAATCTAAGGGTATTTAATACCTGGCATAGCCAACTAATTTGGTTTTGGTTTGGGGAATAAATATTACAAAGGGTAACCTTCGTGTTGGCTAATAGCCCTTTTATCATTATGTATCTCCCGTCGGCATCCGATAGGGTATCTTTCAAGGTAAAATGGACATTTCTTTTAAAGGCTATACTGACTCCTCTCGAAGCTGTGGTGCCAGTGCTGTGGTACCATGTAGGGAATTGTGTTCTTAACATATCAGGGGTCCTATCTTTTTTAAAGTGGGATTCCTGGAAAAATGCGATACTAGAGTTTTTGGATTTCAAAAATCTCATCAATTGCCCTCTTTTCCTTGGTGAGCGCATGCCCTTCACGTTATATGAAGCCACTACCACAGTGGCTGACTCTGAGATGCTACCGGTCATGAGTTATAAAAGAAAATATAGTGACATCTGTGCACGTGTACTGAACAAACATAACAACTATAAATACAATAAGAACATTTTTGAGAAAAAAGTATAACATAAAACAAAAAAAGAATCCCGTCTGTGGCAGAGGCTGGGGCCACAAACATCCTCCCTAGACAGACAGGACAGTCCATTGCAGGCGCACAAGTGGTAAACAAGATATGAATGCTTACTACAAATAAAATCTGTAATAGAGGCATCGTGAAAGAAAAAGTTCCGATGACCTAACTAGTTATAAGCAATACCCGAACCGGACACATTGGAGGGATCGGGTTTATTTATCCATCAAAGGCAAGAAGAAGTAGCGTCACATAAGTAACTCAGGGGGGTGGTTTCTTTTTAGTTCCAGACTTGCCCTGTTTCGGAGATGCAGACCTCTTGGCTGGGGACCATTCGCCATGATCCGGCAAGAGGTGAAGATTAGAGGGGACATTAAGTGTCATGTCCAATGGCAGCCAAGAATGGACATCTACCGCATCTATGTCAAATGTGGACCAAACTTTGGCGAGCTCATCTGGGTGACGCATTATGGCTTGCTTTCCTCCACCATGTACTGCTAGGCCAAAAGGAAATAACCATTTATATAGTATCTTATTTGCATGTAGTGTGTCAAGGAGAGGTTTCAAGACCCTACATTTGGCGAGAGTCGACGGAGCAAGGTCCTGCTATAGCTGGATTGATGAACCTTCGTAGGATAAGCTTTTATTTTCTCTTGAAGCATTTAGGATTGCAGAGGTGTCCAAGTAATTTAGAAGACCACATATCACATCCCTTGGGGGATCCGTGGGTTTAGGTTTGGGCCTGAGCGAGCGATGTATCCTCTCAATGACCATTTGGTCACATCGATCCTGAGGCAGTAGGGAAGCAAATATTTCTCTGGTAGATTTTTCAAGTATTTCATTGGAGACGCTTTCAGGGATCCCCTTAATTCTAATGTTTTTTCGGCGACTCCGGTTTTCTTGATCTTCTATAGCTAGGGATGCCATGTTTAATTGGGATTTGTGAAAGTCCAGGTGGTCTTTTATTTTGTTAGAGTGACTTATAAGAGAAGACTGAGTGGTTTCTAGGGATTCAACCCTATTGCCGATTTGTTGTATATCTTCTCGTAGGCCAGAGACCTCTGCGATTAGTGGTTTCATTGCCTGGATTAATGCCTTTTTGAGGAAAGACTTTGAGATTCCTCCAGAGTCTATCTGAGTGGTGTAGCTTCCTGAAGCTTCATCGCTAGAATCTAAATCGTCGACAGGGTCGTCTGATTTGGTGTTGGAGTGAGAGGACTTGTGAGCAGACCGGGCCAGCGAAGGCTTATGTTTCAGGAATTTCTCCATGTCACTTTGTTTGTCTTGTTTTGTAGCAGGTAGAGAAGATTTCCAGCGCTCTTTATTAATTTTAACCATTCTAACTGAATATAGCGCTTGCTTAGGACATCACCACCTGTGCGCCAGTATTACTTTTAGATCAGCATATCTGTGAGTGTGGTTGTAGAAAGTTGAACATTGTCATGGTTTTAGTAAAGAGAAGAAAGTTATATTGAAAGTTTTTTTTTTTCTTTTGTTTATATGTCACCACTAGGTGGCGAGGCAGTACCACCAAATCTCCCTGTTATTGCAGGCTATCATAGGCTGCCCTCCCAGAGGCAATGTGCAAGGTGAAGTGTGGCAGATTGAACAGCAGATGTCTCTTAATAAAAAAGAAATAAAAGGAGAAAATAAAAAGAAAAAACTAAAAAAAATAAAATAATAAAGTATAGGAACCGTAAATCCCAGGACCTTCAGCTGTGGATCTGCTCCTGGTTGCTGTGTGGCCGTCCTGAACACCACTGTCCACAGGGATGGTGGGGGGGAGGCAGTGCCGAACCTCCGCTGGTACTAGGGCAGATTTGAGGTGACCGTTATATGATGGATGTCACAGCGGTCGCCACCCCGCACCCCCAGGTAGCAATAGGAGAGGAGGGCTGGCAAAGCACCCCAGTGTTGAAGGGGTCCTTGTTTAGCTGATAGGGGCTTCTCTCTGCACCCCGCGGTGGACCTAAGATGGCACCGGGCCCGGTGGGAAATCTCCGGATCCGTCTTACAGCTCTCCGGGCGCGCCGTCCCACTCAAGGCAGCCGCTGGGTCGGGAGGGACTCAGAGCGCCACCATGGACGATAAGCCCACCCAGCGCTAGAACCAGAAGGTGCGACCGATCTGTCCCGCAGGTACTCCAGACAGGGAGTAGCGGTCGGGGCGCAGCAGCGATGCACACCGCAGCGATCGCCAGACCGCGAAGGGCTCCAAGGCCGAGGGGCGGCGATCCGAGGAGACGACGAGCCAGGGCAGGGAGCGCCCAGGAAGCAGGCGGCCCGCACTCCTCTGAAGCCGCCAAGGCGCGGCGCGCCTCAGGGCCGCGAACCACCCAAGATTGCGGAGACTCGTAACAGTCTTTCCACGGGGCCTGCAGCGGCGGCTCAGACGGCCGAACTCCAGTCGGGGAAGGAGCGCAGTATCTCCGAATCACTCTCCGAGCAGGTGAGCTTTTAGCCAGTAGGGTCAGGGGCAGCGAGTGGCCTTGAAGGTGTATGCGGCAGGGTCGCGGTGGGTTCGGAAGTCGGAGGGGTTGGCAGCAAGCGCCTCCAGCGGGGCCGCAGGATGCGCGCCTCCCTCAGTTCTTCTTACCTCCTCCAGAATCCGCAGAATGCTCTTGATGGACGATCCGGCCCCTGATGTAGCTGATGGTGAGGGGCTCCCAACGCAGGGCAGTCTAATGCGGTCCCCCCACTAGGCTCAGCTCCTAGTCCACAGCCGGCGGGAAGAGGCAGATCCCCCAGCAGGCCTCAGCACGTGTAGGCCTCAGTATTGAAAGTTTGATTAAGCGACTGATTATAGGTCAGATGCGATGAACAAAGACCTCTGGGACAGCAGGGAGGTAGAAAACGTCTTCCAGTCTAGTAGATGGATTAATAGGGTTGGTTGTATTTTTATACAGTTTAGGTATGTGGTAAAAGATCGCTACACTAGGGTTTTTGTTCATAATATAGCCAAATTCCTTTTTATTAATAATCCCTCCGGTTTTACCCTTTTGAGCCAAGATATTCAGTTTCCCAATAAAACGATTGGTAGGATCATGACTTAATTTTTGATATGTAATGTGGTCTTCCAAAAGTCTCATGGACTCCTGATGGTACATAGTATGATTTAATAATACCACAATCCCCCCGCCTTTATCAGCGGGTTGTACAATGATGTTATTATTAGATTGTAGGTCTTTAATTGCTTTTCTTTCTTGTAAGGTTAAGTTATGCGTTACATATTTATAATTACTTTGGTTAAGTTTCCTAATGTCCCGCGAAACCAATGAGTCAAAAACCCGAAAAGCATTTGAATACTCATGGGTGGGATTAAATGCTGATGGATTTGCCAGCGAGGTATGCACATATCCTGATGCCCCATTAGGATTATGATTGATGAAAAATGGCCCTTTTTTGATAAAATATTTTTTAATGGCTAGATTCCTCAGGTACTTTTTCATGCTTATGTATAAATTGAATGGCTTTGCCTGTTTAGTTGGTGCAAACTTGAGACCTTTCTGCAGAAGGGAAATTTCATTGGTTGATAGTGTGTGGGAACTAAGGTTATATATCCGTTGTGGGAATCTAGTTGTGCTGTTACCTTCTTTTTAGAGAGTTTTCCTCCCCGGGTGCCTCTTTTTGTTTTTGTTTTGCGGGTCTGACCCGGAAAAAATCCCGGTTGATACTTTGTTGTGTTCCAGCCCCTCTAGTTTTAGACGGCGCCGGGTTTCTTACTTTACTGAGATTCATTTTGCTTATATTCCCTTGCTTACCTTTACCACCTTCTTTACTACTGGTTGTGTCTTTGCCTCTTTTGGGAATGGCTCCCCTATTAGTGTTGAGTGGGCCTGAACTGATATTCAGAGTGTTGCTTGAGTGAGGCTCCTCATTCACTAAATTTGACATTGGGGTCACAACCTCCATACTTAGTGTCAAGGGAGTATTTCTGTTACTGGTAACGACCAGACTAGTGTTCTCCTCAATATGTGTATTGTGCGGGAGGAGAGACTCATTGGCCATAGACACCAGGTTCATTGTCTCTATTGAAGTATTTAATACCTGATGGGGAGAATAATCCTTGTTCCAAGTATCCCTCCTGCATACAGATACTGGGGTGTACTGGGTAGAGTTGGAATTTGCATAAATCGAAAACTCCATTGAGGCGTTTTCAATGCTGGGAGTCCCAGTGTTATGAATTGATCCCCTCTGGTTTGTTTAGTACTTCATGATGCTCTTACAGGGTTACTTCCACTCGCAGAATTTGAAGGTATTCTATTCGGTAGATTATCCCTCTTGAATTTCCTTATTTTTTTATCAATAATGTCTTTTTCCCTTTCTTTTAACCTTTGCAGAATACTATCGATAAGGGTCTTATTTTCCTGTGTAAGTTTATATCGTTTAAGTTCATCAAAGATTTTTACTATCTGGTGACTAGTGCTTTCTAGATTCAATGTCTGTTTATCAATGATAAACTGTAAAGCTCTCATCGAGAACTCGTGAAACATCCTGTCCCATTCTTCCCTGATTTTTGGGTCACCAAAATCACTTGCTAGACTCTTATAAATAATTAGACCTTTAGGAATTATATTGGCCTGCACATACTTCTCTAAAGAAGCCACCTCCCACATTTCTCTCATCTCAATATTTAGTAATTTTTCCAGGGATTTCAATAATTCCTTTGCAGGACATATACCCATCAGGGGAGGTGCAGTAGGTATAAAACGTTGTTTAATATATAAATACCTCTGATCCCTGTCATCCCATAATGCATTGAGAGCCATACTATAGCTGCCTATGTGTAAGGGTACAGAATCTAGTTGAGAATAAATAATAAAATACACTGGCGCTATACCAAAAAATAATAAGAAAGGTTACACGAGTGCTGCCGGTATATCAGACAGATACTGTACCCAATCTGTCAACGGAATAAAACAATTTGGCAATAAGAAATACCGCGCTACAAGTGTCCGAAGTCAAACCTAGAACCAATCCGTAGGGTGTATAAATAGGACCGCAATACAGCTTCCTTATACAATATAGATTAGGCAAGCCCGCTGCCTGCTTGCCCTACGTATAGTGCGGGAAATAAAAAGGACTCCAGCCTCCCTATGATATACACCTACTAATAAGATAACTGCTGTGACCTAAACTGATACCACAACATAAAATAGTGCCTACTAATAATGGATACGCTTACCTGCCCAATGTGTGGAGGTACATAGCAGTTGACAAACGGCTGGTCTTGGTGCAGAGAGCCGTAATGATATGTCCACAAGTAGCGGTGCTCCCTGCGATTGCGAGCACACTCATGCGGGATGAGCGTGCGTGTCCCGACTTCCGTGGTGGCAGGCGCTTGGCGGGGACAAGTGGAGCTACGTGCAGCGCCAGAGACGTCCCGGCCGGAGGCGTCCCTGGATGCACGAGAAAAGAAAAAAATGGCCGGCGCTGACAAACAGCGCGTGACGTCACTGGCCTATGGAGCCTTGGCGGGGCCAGTTCTAACCAACGCGTTTCGGAGTTGAAACGTACTCCTTCGTCAGGGTTACCGCCCGTTGTCCAATGCTACCTATATAAAGGCTCCACATGCATTCCGCCCTTAATGCAATTTCACGCACAACCCTATTTGTGACGGCAAACTCAAGGGTGATGTTGACACTTTAACCCTCTAGTAGAGGGACACCGTGAATGATTGCCTGATCCACAGCTCGCATTATAAGATATTGCTGCATTTAATCCTAATGGTTATTTTGAGCCCCCATTGCACTCTGGTACCTATACAGCCCTCTAAAATATGCTAGTTTATTTGCCTGCAATGTGTGCTACAATAAAACGCCTACCATATACAATTATAAAACTTCACTTTTATTAGAAATCCTAAAAACATAAAATTACATTAAATAATGCATAAAAAATATATTATGTATGTGCATTAAAATATGGCTAAAACACACTAATATTTAATATGGCTTAAAAATATACCCGATTAGTGACGCTATTATACATGTGTCTGACAGGCTATTATATTTAAATTTAAAAAACACCTAACTACCGTCACGTTCATCTAGTGGACCTAGCGTCCCTCATTCCTATTAATTCCCATACTACACTAGGTAGATTTGGGGGTCATGATGGGACTCGCTAGTACCCCCATAAACGGGTAATGAGAAATACAAAAGGTGCAAAACCATGTAACATTAAAAACCGTATAATTCTAATTCGCAATTAAGACCTTTGGGTTTTAAACTATCCAAGGTATAAATCCATTGGGATTCACATCTGGACATCTGCTTTAGAAAATCGCCCCTCCCCCCCTTTTGTTTGGGCGTACAACTTGGATGCCATAGAAAATTATTCCTTTGAGGGATTTTCCATGTTTTTCCTTGAAGTGTCTCGACAGAAGATGTTCTAGGAGCCCTTTTTGGATGTTCCTAAAATGTTCTTTAATACGCACCTTTAATTGTCTCTTTGTGCGACCTACGTATAACTTCTTACATGGGCATTGAATCACATATATTGCTCCGGTAGTATTACATGACAAGCTATCCTTAATGGCAAACTCCCTTGTTCCATCGGCATCCGAAAAGGTTAGTTGTCTAATTTTCCTAAAAAAAGTGTGTATACACCCATAGCACCCTCCACATGGTAGGAAACCAACCTTCGGTGGATTCAAGGTGGATTTAACTCCTGTTTTCTCCGTAAGGACCATTTTAGTTGTAGGGGCTATTAACTGGCCCAGCGACTGGGTCTTTCTATATATGAACCTAGGATTACTGGGGAGATGTTCACCAACCACCTTATCACCTTGTAAGATTGCCCAGTGTTTGCGTATAATATTGACAAACTTTTTAAGACCAGCATGAAATTGTGTTAAGGTACCTTCACACTAAACGACGCTGCAGCGATCCAGACAACGATCCGGATCGCTGCAGCGTCGCTGTTTGGTCGCTGGAGAGCTGTCACACAGACAGCTCTCCAGCGACCAATGATGCCGGTAACCAGGGTAAACATCGGGTTACTAAGCGCAGGGCCGCGCTTAGTAACCCGATGTTTACCCTGGTTACCATCCTAAAAGTAAAAAAAACAAACGCTTCATTCTTACCTTCCGCTGTCTGTCCCCGGCGCTCTGCTTCTCTGTACTGGCTGTGAGCACAGCGGCCGGAAAGCAGAGCGGTGACGTCACCGCTCTGCTTTCCGGCCGCTGTGCTCACAGTGAGTGCAGGAAAGCACAGCGCCGGAGGACAGACAGCGGAAGGTAAGTATGAAGCGTTTGTTTTTTTTACTTTTAGGATGGTAACCAGGGTAAACATAGGGTTACTAAGCGCGGCCCTGCGCTTAGTAACCCGATGTTTACCCTGGTTACCAGCGAAGACATCGCTGAATCGGTGTCACACACGCCGATTCAGCGATGTCAGCGGGAGAGCCAGCGACCAAATAAAGTTCTGGCCTTCTAGCCCCGACCAACGACATCACAGCAGGATTCTGATCGCTGCTGCGTGTCAAACTGAACGATATCGCTAGCCAGGACGCTGCAATGTCACGGATCGCTAGCGATATCGTTTAGTGTGAAGGTACCTTTATGAATGATAAATTATTGATTTGTTGTTCCAAGGTCCCCACACACTATCAACCAATGAAATTTCCCTTCTGCAGAAAGGTCTCAAGTTTGCACCAACTAAACAGGCAAAGCCATTCAATTTATACATAAGCATGAAAAAGTACCTGAGGAATCTAGCCATTAAAAAATATTTTATCAAAAAAGGGCCATATTCCATCAATCATAATCCTAATGGGGCATCAGGATATGTGCATACCTCGCTGGCAAATCCATCAGCATTTAATCCCACCCATGAGTATTCAAATGCTTTTCGGGTTTTTGACTCATTGGTTTCGCGGGACATTAGGAAACTTAACCAAAGTAATTATAAATATGTAACGCATAACTTAACCTTACAAGAAAGAAAAGCAATTAAAGACCTACAATCTAATAATAACATCATTGTGCGACCCGCTGATAAAGGCGGGGGGATTGTGGTATTAAATAATACTATGTACCATCAGGAGTCCATGAGACTTTTGGAAGACCACATTACATATCAAAAATTAAGTCACGATCCTACCAATCGTTTTTTATTGGGAAACTGAATATCTTGGCTCAAAAGGGTAAAACCAGAGGGATTATTAATAAAAAGGAATTTGGCTATATTATGAACAAAAACCCTAGTGTAGCGATCTTTTATCACATACCTAAACTGCATAAAAATACAACCAACCCTCCAGGCAGACCCATAATATCAGGAATTAATAGTTTAACAGCTAACTTATCCAGATATGTTGATGTTCATCTGCAAAAATGTATGCGGTTGATTCCAGCCTAACTGAAGGATACAGGCCATACATTGGAAGTTTTGGAGAAGATCAAGTGGAAACAAAATTATATAATGGGCACCCTCCACATTATGTCATTATATACAGTTATAAACCATGAAAAAAGGGTGTCAGGCAGCAGAACACTTCCTTCAAGGCCTTGATATATACACAGACAAGCAGATACAATATATTTTGGAGTGTATTACATTTATATTACAACATAACTATTTTGTATATGAGGGTCAGTTTTATATTCAAACATGGGGCACCGCAATGGGGACCAGATTTGTGCCTAGTAACGCAAATACCTACGTCGCTTGGTGGGAGTCCCTATACATCTATAAGGAAGGGTGACTGTATCCAGGCCTAGTGGCCTGGCGTAGTTTCATAGACGATATCTTTTTTATATGGGAGGGTTCTTGTGAAGACCTCAATGCCTTTATTATAGGGTTGAATAATAACCAATTTGGCCTAGAGTTCACTGCTAATAATAGTACTACTAGCGTGAATTTCTTAGATTTGAACATTTATGTTGAGTATAATCAACTGTACACTAAATGTTATAGAAAAGAAGTTGACTCTAATAGCTTCATAAATATAACCAGTTGCCATCTGCCGGTATGGTTAACAAATATACCCAAAAGCCAATATACCAGGATCCGACGTAACTGTTCAAATTTGGCAGATTTTAATGAAGAAGCTGAACACCTAACCCAACAATTCCTGGAGAAAGGGTACTCCAAACTATTACTAATAAAAGCACAAAAAGAAGTAGCAGAAGTACCCAGGGAATCTATATTACAAAACAGGAATAAGTCTGTGAGTATAGGGGAAGGGACCTTGGAACAACAAATCAATAATTTATCATTCATAACACAATTTCATGCTGGTCATAAAAAGTTTGTCAATATTATACGCAAACACTCGGCAATCTTACAAGGTGATTAGGTGGTTGGTGAACATCTCCCCAGTAATCCTAGGTTCATATATAGAAAAGCCCAGTCGCTGGGCCAGTTAATAGCCCCTACAACTAAAATGGTCCTTACGGAGAAAACAGGAGTTAAATCCACCTTGAATCCACCGAAGGTTGGTTTCCTACCACGTGGAGGGTGCTATGGGTGTATACACACTTCTTTTAGGAAAATTAGACAACTAACCTTTTCGGATGCCGATGGAACAAGGGAGTTTGCCATTAAGGATAGCTTGTCATGTAATACTACCGGAGTAATATATGTGATTCAATGCCCATGTAAGAAGTTATACGTAGGTCGCACAAAGAGACAATTAAAGGTGCGTATTAAAGAACATTTTAGGAACATCCAAAAAGGGCTCCTAGAACATCCTCTGTCGAGACACTTCAAGGAAAAACATGGGAGATCTCTCAAAGGAATAATTTTCTATGGCATCCAAGTTGTACGCCCAAACAAAAGGGGGGGGGGGGGGGCGATTTTCTAAAGCAGATGTCCAGATGTGAATCCCAATGGATTTATACCTTGGATAGTTTAAAACCCAAAGGTCTTAATTGCGAATTAAAATTATACGGTTTTTAATGTTACATGGTTTTGCACCTTTTGTATTTCTCATTACCCGTTTATGGGGGTACTAGCGAGTCCCATCATGACCCCCAAATCTACCTAGTGTAGTATGGGAATTAATAGGAATGAGGGACGCTAGGTCCACTAGATGAACGTAACGGTAGTTAGGTGTTTTTTAAATTTAAATATAATAGCCTGTCAGACACATGTATAATAGCGTCACTAATCGGGTATATTTTTAAGCCATATTAAATATTAGTGTGTTTTAGCCATATTTTAATGCACATACATAATATATTTTTTATGCATTATTTAATGTAATTTTATGTTTTTAGGATTTCTAATAAAAGTGAAGTTTTATAATTGTATATGCGTTTTATTGTAGCACACATTGCAGGCAAATAAACTAGCATATTTTAGAGGGCTGTATAGGTACCAGAGTGCAATGGGGGCTCAAAATAACCATTAGGATTAAATGCAGCAATATCTTATAATGCGAACTGTGGATCAGGCAATCATTCACGGTGTCCCTCAACTAGAGGGTTAAAGTATCAACATCACCCTTGAGTTTGCCGTCACAAATAGGGTTGTGCGTGAAATTGCATTAAGGGTGGAATGCATGTGGAGCCTTTATATAGGTAGCATTGGACAACGGGCGGTAACCCTGACGAAGGAGTACGTTTCAACTCCGAAACGCGTTGGTGAGAACTGGCCCCGCCAAGGCTCCATAGGCCAGTGACATCACGCGCTGTTTGTCAGCGCCGGCCATTTTTTTCTTTTCTCGTGCATCCAGGGACCCCTCTGGCCGGGACGTCCCCGCCAAGCGCCTGCCACCACGGAAGTCGGGACACGCACGCTCATCCCGCATGAGTGTGCTCGCAATCGCAGGGAGCACCGCTACTTGTGGACATATCATTACGGCTCTATGCACCAAGACCAGCCGTCTGTCAACTGCTATGTACCTCCACACATTGGGCAGGTAAGCGTATCCATTATTAGTAGGCACTATTTTATGTTGTGGTATCAGTTTAGGTCACAGCAGTTATCTTATTAGTAGGTGTATATCATAGGGAGGCTGGAGTCCTTTTTATTTCCCGCACTATACATAGGGCAAGCAGGCAGCGGGCTTGCCTAATCTATATTGTATAAGGAAGCTGTATTGCGGTAGTAGGCTAAATGCAGGTCAAAATTGGTAACAGGAGTACACAGGTGGCATTGCTTTGTTCAGTGGAGGACAACTGTAATAAGTGGCTCAGACAGACTTAGTAGGCCTAAAATAAAAAAGTAGGCTAAATGCAGTTCACAATTGGTAACAGGAGTATACAGGCGGCATTGCTTTGTTCAGTGGAGGACAACTGTAATAAGTGGCTCAGACAGACTTAGTATACCTAAAATAAAAAAGTGGGCTAAATGCAGTTCACAATTGGTAAGAGGAGTACACAGGTGGCATTGCTTTGCTCAGTGGAGGACAACTGTAATAAGTGGCTGACACAGTTAGTTGGCCAAAATAATAAAGTGGGCTAAATGTCAGCCAAAAATATGTTCATAAATAAACTGGTGGCATAGCTAGGTACAGGGGTGGGCTCCTCTGCTTAGTAGCAGACAGTGGTAGTTGGCGCAAAGTATTAACTGGTCTAAATGGAGGCCAGGGCCCCTGTATATTTTTACTATCATCTATCATTTCAACAAATTTGTATTGGTAGTGCCATTGAATGATTTAACAGCACAGACTACACAGTGGTGGAGCAGGGAGAGGTAAGTTTTGCAAGTGGTAGGGCACTGTTCGAGCTGGGGGGAACACTCTATCGTGGGCGGAGGTACTGGCACAGGGCCCCTCATATTACGACGGTGTGTCTGACGTTGGTTGTGCACCCTCACCATCAGAGACACTTCATTGTACTATGAGGGACCCTGTGCCAGTGCCGTCGCCCAAGAGTGGGCACACTCACCTGTGCGAGTGCCGTTTGCCTGGACGGGTGATTGCGCCAAGTGGTGACCACAGCCCTGTGGGGGGAGTCAGCCCATTTATGGAGGTATAAAAATGGCCTATGGTGGACATTCAGTCACTGCAAATGGAGGAATTGGAGCAGTCAGTAAGAGGAGGCCAAAAGCAAGACATTTTTAAGGCAAGCTACGTGTCAGCAGGGGAAGGTGGGGCAAAATAATTTGAAATCCATGATTGGTTCATTTTAATGAAGGTTAGATCATCAACATTTTGGGTAGCCAGACGAGTCCTTTTTTTGGTCAGTATTGAACCAGCAGCACTGAATACTCTTTCTGATAGCACACTAGTTGCTGGGCAAGCAAGCTCCTGCAATGCATATTCGGACAATTCAGGCCAGGTGTCTATTTTGGATGCCCAGTAATCAAATGGGAATGACGGGTGAGGGAGAACATCGATAAGGGAGGAAAAATAGTTAGTAACCATACTGGACAAATGTTGTCTCCCGTCACTGTGAATTGATGCTGCAGTACCTGTCCTGTCTGCGGTCATTGCGAAATCTTTCCACAACCTGGTCATAAAACCCCTCTGTCCAACGCCACTTCGGATTTGTGCACCTCTAACTCCTCTGCCATGTTCCCCCCTACAGCTCATGTGAGAACCATCACCACCACCTCTGTGTGCTGGGAATGCCTGAACCAAACGGTCTACAAGAGTTGCTTGTTTGGTAACCAATATTTGCTCCAGGTTCTCATGTGGGATGATATTTTGTAATTTTCCTTTGTATTGTGGATCCAGGAGGCAGGTCAACCAGTAATCGTCATCGGTCCTCATTTTGATAATGTGGGGGTCCCTTTTTAGGATACACAAGGCATACTCTGCCATGTGGGTCAATGTTCCAGGTGTCAATTCACTGCTTGTGCTGGGTTGAGGAGCACTTTCTTACAAATCAACATCACTTGTGGCCCGCAAAAACCCTGTACCTGACCTTGCAACGCCACCAGTTTCTATTGCCCCCTGAGAAGCATCCTCATCCCATAAATATTCATCCCCAACATCCTCCTCATCCTCCTCTTCTTCTGCCACCTCGTCCAGGAGAGTTCCCTGACCAGACAATGGCTGTCTGTCATCAAGGCTTCCCTCCTCCTCGGCTGCAGACGCCTGCTCCTTGATGTGCGTCAAACTTTGCATTAGCAGATGCATTAGTGGGATGCTCATGCTTATGATGGCGTCGTCTGCACTCACCAGCCGTGTGCATTCCTCAAAACACTGAAGGACTTGACAGAGGTCTTGGATCTTCGACCACTGCACACCAGACAACTCCATGTCTGCCATCCAACTGCCTGCCTGTGCATGTGTATCCTCCCACAAATAAATGACAGCACGCCTCTGTTCGCACAGCCTCTGAAGCATGTGCAGTGTGGAGTTCCACTTTGTTGCAACGTTGATTATTAGGCGGTGCTGGGGAAGATTCAGCGATCGCTGATGGTTCTGCATACGGCTGAAGTGTACGGGGCGACCGGCGGATGTGCGAGCAAAGTCTTTGCACCTTCAGGAGCAGGGCTGGTAACTCCGCATAATTTTTCAGGAAGCACTGCACCACCAAGTTCAAGGTGGGAGCCGGCAAGGAATGTGTTTCAGTTCTGAAAGGGCTATGGCAGCCATAAAATTCCTTCCGTTATCACTGACTACCTTGCCTGCCTCAAGATGTACACTGCCCAGCCATGACTGAGTTTCTTGCTGCAAGTACTCAGCCAGTACTTCCGCGGTATGTCTGTTGTCGCCCAAACACTTCATTTGTAGCACAGCCTGCTGACGCTTACCACTAGCTGTTCCATAATGGGACACCTCGTGTGCAACACTGGCAGCTGCGGATGGAGTGGTCGTGCGACTGCGCTCTGTGGATGAGCTTTCACTTCTGGAGGAGGAGGAGGGGTGGCGAACGCCTACAGCCAACTGTTTCCTAGCCCATGGGCTAGGCAGAACTGTCCCACTATGGCTGTCCCCTGTGGACTCTGCATCCACCATATTAACCCAGTGCGCCGTGATGGACACGTAACGTCCCTGGCCATGCCTACTGGTCCATGCATCTGTTGTGAGGTGCACCTTTCTACTGACTGATTGCCTCAGTGCATGGACAATACGGTCTTTGACATGCTGGTGGAGGGCTGGGATGTCTTTTCTCCCAAAGAAGTGTCGACTTGGTAAGTCATAGCGTGGTACTGCGCAGGCCATCAGGGCTTTGAAAGCTTAGCTTTCAACCAACCGGTACGGCATCATCTCTAACAAGATTAGTCTAGCAATGTGGGCGTTCAAACCCTGTGTACGCTGTTATGATCTGGTGGTTAGAACAAATAGTGGACCTGGTAGTTAGAGCACCAGAAAAGACCTGATAGCACATTAATACAGGACAAGCTCTGGGAAGTGGAACCTCTGCTGACCGCAATCCCTAATCCTATCACGTACACTAGAAATAGCTGTGGAGCGCTCCTAACATGACCTAGGCGCCTCGTCACAGCCTCAGAACTAGCTAGCCCTAGAGATAGGAAAAATAAGCCTATCTTGCCTCAGAGGAAATTCCCCAAAGGAAAAGGCAGCCCCCCACATATATTGACTGGGAGTAAGATTGAAATAAGTATGAAATAGATTTAGCAAAGAGAGGCCTGACTTACTAAACAGACAGAAGATAGGAAAGGTCACTTTGTAGTCAGCACAAAACCCTAAAAAAGCCACACAGAGAGTGCAGGGGAAAATACCATCCGCACCGACTAACGGAGCGGAGGCGTCCCTCTGCGTCCCAGAGCTTCCAGCAAGCAAGGCAAAATTCACATAAGCATGCTGGACAGAAAAAATAACAAACAAGAAAAAGGCAAAGCGAAACTTAGCTTCTGCTGGAGAAAACAGGTAACCAGGAAGATCCAGGAGCGAACTAGACCAATGCTACAACATTGACAGCTGGCATCGGACAAGGATCCAAGTGGAGTTAAATAGAGCAGCCCACTAACGAATTAGCCTCGTCACCTGTAGAAGGAAACTCAGAAACACCCACAGGCATCAGAGAAAGTCCATGGACAGAACCAGCTGAAGTACCATTCATGACCACAGGAGGGAGCCCGAAAACAGAATTCACAACAGTACCCCCCCTTGAGGAGGGGTAACCGAACCCTCACGAGAGCCCCCAGGCCGACCAGGATGAGCCAAATGAAAGGCACGAACCAGATCGGCTGCATGAACATCAGAGGCAAAAACCCAGGAATTATCCTCCTGACCATAACCCTTCCACTTGACCAAGTACTAGAGTTTCCGTCTCGAAATACGAGAATCCAAAATCTTCTCCACCACATACTCCAACTCCCCCTCAACCAACACCGGAGCAGGAGGGTCAACGGATGGAACCACAGGCGCCACATATCTCCGCAACAACGACCTATGGAACACATTATGGATGGCAAAAGAATCTGGAAGGGCCAAACGAAATGACACAGGATTGATAACCTCATAAATTTTATACGGACCAATGAAACGAGGCTTAAACTTAGGAGAGGAATCCGTCATAGGAACATAACGAGACGACAACCAAACTAAATCCCCAACACGAAGTCGGGGACCCACACAGCACCGGCGGTTAGCGAAACGTTGAGCCTTCTCCTGGGACAATGTCAAATTGTCCACCACATGAGTCCAAATCTGCTGCAACCTATTCACCACAGTATCTACACCAGGACAGTCTGAAGACTCAACCTGCCCTGAAGAGAAACGAGGATGGAAACCAGAATTGCAGAAAAACGGCGAAACCAAAGTAGCCGAGCTGGCCCGATTATTAAGGGCAAACTCAGCCAACGGCAAAAAGGACACCCAATCATCCTGATCAGCAGAAACAAAGCATCTCAGATATGTTTCCAACGTCTGATTAGTTCGTTCGGTTTGGCCATTTGTCTGAGGATGGAAAGCCGAGGAAAAAGACAGATCAATGCCCATCCTAGCACAAAAGGATCGCCAAAACCTCGAAACAAACTGAGAACCTCTGTCCGAAACGATGTTCTCCGGAAGGCCATGTAAACGAACCACATGCTGGAAAAACAATGGCACCAAATCAGAGGAGGAAGGCAATTTAGACAAGGGTACCAAATGGACCATCTTAGAAAAGCGATCACAAACCACCCAAATGACCGACATCTTTTGAGAGACGGGGAGATCCGAAATAAAATCCATAGAAATATGCGTCCAGGGCGTCTTTGGGACCGGCAAGGGCAAAAGCAACCCACTAGCACGAGAACAGCAGGGCTTAGCCCGAGCACAAGTCCCACAGGACTGCACAAAAGAACGCACATCCCGTGACAAAGAAGGCCACCAAAAGGATCTAGCCACCAAATCTCTGGTACCAAAGATTCCAGGATGCCCAGCCAACACCGAACAATGAAGCTCAGAGATAACTCTGCTAGTCCATTTATCAGGGACAAACAGTTTGTCTGCTGGGCAACGGTCAGGTCTATCAGCCTGAAATTTTTGCAGCACCCGCCACAAATCAGGGGAGATTGCAGACAAAATTATCCCCTCTTTGAGAATACCTGCCGGCTCAGAAACACCCGGAAAGTCAGGCACAAAACTCCTTGACAGGGTATCAGCCTTCACATTCTTAGATCCCGGAAGGTATGAAACCACAAAATCAAAACAGGAGAAAAATAACGCCCATCGAGCCTGTCTCGGATTCAACCGTTTGGCAGACTCAAGATAAGTCAAATTTTTGTGATCTGTCAAGACCACCACGCGATGCTTGGCTCCTTCAAGCCAATGACGCCACTCCTCGAATGCCCACTTCATGGCCAACAATTCTCGATTACCAACATCATAATTGCGCTCAGCAGGCGAAAACTTTCTAGAAAAGAAAGCACATGGCTTCATTCCCGAGCCATCAGAACTTCTTTGCGACAAAACAGCCCCTGCTCCAATCTCAGAAGCATCAACCTCAACCTGAAACGGGAGCGAAACATCTGGCTGGCACCAAACAGGGGCAGAAGAAAAACGACGCTTCAATTCCTGAAAAGCATCCACGGCCGCAGAAGACCAATTGACCACATCAGCACCCTTCTTGGTCAAATCAGTCAACGGTTTAGCAACACTAGAAAAATTAGCGATGAAGCGACGATAAAAATTAGCAAAGCCCAGGAACTTTTGCAGGCTCTTCACAGATGTCGGCTGAGTCCAATCATGAATGGCCTGGACTTTAACAGGGTCCATCTCGACAGTAGAAGGGGAAAAAATGAACCCCAAAAATGAAACCTTCTGAACTCCAAAGAGACACTTTGACCCCTTCACAAACAAGGAATTAGCACGAAGGACCTGGAACACCATTCTGACCTGCTTCACATGAGACTCCCAATCATCCGAAAAGACCAAAATATCATCCAAATACACAATCAGGAATTTATCCAGGTACTCTCGGAAGATGTCATGCATAAAGGACTGAAATACTGATAGAGCATTGGAAAGCCCGAATGGCATCACCAGGTACTCAAAATGGCCCTCGGGCATATTAAATGCTGTTTTCCATTCATCGCCCCGTGTAATACGCACAAGATTATACGCCCCTCGAAGGTCTATCTTGGTAAACCAACTAGCCCCTTTAATACGAGCAAACAAGTCGGACAGCAACGGCAAAGGATACTGAAATTTGACAGTAATTTTATTAAGAAGGCGGTAATCAATACAAGGTCTCAAAGAACCATCCTTCTTGGCCACAAAAAAGAACCCTGCTCCCAACGGTGATGACGATGGGCGAATATGGCCTTTCTCCAAGGATTCCTTTATATAACTCCGCATAGCGACGTGTTCTGGCACAGATAAATTGAACAATCGGCCCTTAGGAAACTTACTACCAGGAATCAAATTAATTGCACTATCGCAATCCCTATGAGGAGGTAGGGCACTGGCTTTGGGCTCATCAAATACGTCCTGATAATCCGACAAAAACTCCGGAACTTCAGAAGGAGTAGAAGACAAAATTGACAAAATTGGAACATCACCATGTACCCCCTGGCAACCCCAGCTGGATACAGACATAGATTTCCAGTCCAATACTGGATTATGGACCTGTAGCCATGGTAACCTTAAAACGACCACATCATGCAGATTATGTAACACCAAAAAACGGATATCCTCCTGATGTGCAGGAGCCATGCACATGGTCAATTGGGTCCAGTACTGAGGCTTATTCTTGTCCAAAGGCGTAGCATCAATTCCTCTCAATGGAATGGGATGCTGCAAGGGCTCCAAGAAAAAAACCACAGCACCTAGCATACTCCAGGTCCATCAAATTCAGGGCAGCACCTGAATCCACAAATGCCATAACAGAGTAGGAAGACAAAGAACAAATCAGAGTAACGGACAATAGAAATTTTGACTGTACCGTACCAATGGTGGCAGACCTAGCGAACCGCTTAGTGCGCTTAGGACAATCGGAGATAGCATGAGTGGAATCACCACAGTAAAAACACAGCCCATTCCGACGTCTGTGTTCCTGCCGTTCAGTTCTGGTCAAAGTCCTATCACACTGCATAGGCTCAGGCCCGTGCTCAGATAGTACCGCCAAATGGTGCACAGATTTACGCTCACGCAAGCGCCGATCGATCTGAATGGCCAAGGACATAGACTCATTCAGACCAGCAGGCATGGGAAATCCCACCATGACATCTTTTAGGGCTTCAGAGAGACCCTTTCTGAAGATTACTGCCAGGGCACATTCATTCCACTGAGTGAGCACAGACCACTTTCAAAACTTCTGACAATATATCTCCGCTTCATCCTGACCCTGACACAAAGCCAGCAAGATTTTCTCTGCCTGATCCACTGAATTAGGTTCGTCATAAAGCAATCCAAGCGCCAGGAAAAACGCATCCACATCACGCAATGCCGGATCTCCTGGCGTAAGGGAAAATGCCCAGTCTTGAGGGTCACCACGTAACAAAGAAATAATGATCCTTACTTGTTGAGCAGGATCACCTGAGGAGCGAGGTGTCAAAGCTAGAAACAATTTACAATAATTTTTGAAATTCAAGAACTTAGATCTATCACCAAAAAATAAATCAGGAATTGGAATCCTAGGCTCTGACATCGAATTCTGAACCACAACATCTTGAATGTTTTGTACCCTTGTAGTGAGATTATCCATCCAAGAGGACAGACCTTGAATGTCCATGTCTACACCTGTGTTCTGAACCACCCAGAGGTAAAGGGGAAAAGTGAGACAGAACACGCTGCAAAGAAAAAAAAAATGGTCTCAGAGCTTCACTTATCCCTCTATTGAGATGCATCAATACTTTTGGCCAGCTGTACTGTTATGATCTGGTGGTTAGAACAAATAGTGGACCTGGTAGTTAGAGCACCAGAAAAGACCTGATAGCACATTAATACAGGACAAGCTCTGGGAAGTGGAACCTCTGCTGACCGCAATCCCTAATCCTATCACGTACACTAGAAATAGCCGTGGAGCGCTCCTAACATGACCTAGAGCATAGAGCAGCCCACTAACGAATTAGCCTCGTCACCTGTAGACGGAAACTCAGAAACACCCACAGGCATCAGAGAAAGTCCATGGACAGAACCAGCCGAAGTACCATTCATGACCACAGGAGGGAGCCCGAAAACAGAATTCACAACAGTACGCGGATGACAGGATGAGTACTTTCTTTTCCTAACGAGAGTCTCTTGTAGGGTGAGCTGGACTGGAGAGCTGCATATGGTGGAACTAGCAGGGGTGGTGGTGGACATGGCAGATTGAGAGAGGGTTGGTGATGGTATTCTTGATGTTGGCCTACCTACAGTGTTTCCTACCAAGAACCTTGTGATTCCCTGACTGCTTTGGCCTTGCGACTATACCTCCACATTTACTGCTGGTTGTGTCCTAACCGATGGGCTTACTGTGAGGGAAGCAATGTAGTGTTGCTGACTACCTTCATTCTGAGCAGGTGCTCCAACGGTACTGGACGTTTGGTAGTTAGTCCAGGCTTCCAAGTGCATGCTGGTTAAATGTCTATGCATGCACGTTGTATTTAAACTTAGGAGATTCTTCCCTCTGCTAAAGGTCTTTGAGCACTTCTTACAGATAACTTTGCACTGATCATTCGGATCTTGGTTAAAAAATTGCCACACTGCACTCTTCCTACTATGGATGACCTTTTCAGGCATTGCACACTGTGCTACTTTCACCAGATGGCCACGGTGTCCTAAAACTGTTTTTGGATTTGACAAACATTTTTGGCCAGATACGGGCCTGCCAGATGAAAGCTGTTGCGATGTAGATGGCTGCTGCGGATCATCCTCCTCCGCTTCTAAGCTACTGGCAGCGGCACCCTCTTCCCCCAATGGCTGCTAATCTGGGTCAACAACTGGGTCATCTATCACCTCCTCTTCAATTTCATGTGCACCTTCCTCTGTGTCACCGTGTAAGGTGCTATAGCATTCCTGACGGGGCACCATAGTCTCATCAGGGTCAGATTCTGGCTCAGTACACTGCGAGGGCAATGTAGTGATTTGAGTCAATGGAACAGCATAATAATCTAGCTGTGGCTGTGCATCTGTGCAATCCATGTTCTATTCATCTTGTAATGGGCTTTTAACAATTTCCCTCTCTAACCCAGGCACGGTATGTGTAAAGAGCTCCATGGAGTAAACTGTAGTTTCGCCTGCCGCATCCTTCACTTTTGGTTTGGGTGAAGGACACAAGGAAGCGACTTGTTCCTGACCGAGAGCATCCACTGACGACTCGCTGCTTTTAGATTTCGAACCTTCTGAAGAGGAGGCGAAAGAGCTAGAGGCTGAGTCAGCTAGGAAAGCCAAAACTTTTTCCTGCTGCTCCGGCTTTAAAACCTTTTTTCTACTCCCAGATAAGGGAGCCTTCAAGGCCTTGTGTAGCCAGACGATGACGCTGGCTCAACACCTTGAGCCTTTGGTGCTATTTTGCTTTTCCCACTACCATTAGATGCTCTACCACCACCAACACCACCATCAGTACCAGCTGGCAATGCCCCCGCCCACGGCCTCTTCCACCAGACTTCCTCATTTTTGGAAAAATCTAACCAAAATAACAACCGTTATATGGTACTGTGAAACAAGGTAGAAGGTGTATATAAACTTGTGGAGAATTTTAATCTCCCTTTTTTTTGGGGGGGGAGACTGCAACAAAACTCAGGCGTAGTGTATTACACTACACAATGTAAGTGGCAGAACGTGGCTGGAAGATGTACGACAAACTAACAGAACTGTGACGTAGATCCACTTAGTGCCAATTTAAATCTCCCTTTTATTTGGGGGAGACTGCAACAAAACTCAGGCCCAGTGTATTACACTACACAATGTAAGTGGCAGTACGTGGCTGGAAGATGCACGACAAACTGACAGAACTGTGACGTAGATCCACTTGGTGCCAATTTAAATCTCCATTTTATTTGGAGGAGACTGCAACAAAACTCAGGCCCAGTGTATTACACTACACAATGTAAGTGGCAGAACGTGGCTGGAAGATGTGCGACAAACTGACAGAACTGTGACGTAGATCCACTTAGTGCCAATTTCAATCTCCTTTTTTTTTTTTTTTTTGAACAATAAATTTTTTATTGAAGTTTGCAAAAATAAAGGGTACAGGAAAGGAAGAAACTTTAACGTTATCCAATAGTACATTGCATCATAAAAAGTATAACAGTCCTTCGCTTATGTTCCAGTTATCAGCAATAAACATAACACAAGTCATAGCGAAGGACGAGTGTAACAACAAAGACAAAAACAAACATAAAATGTGGGACAAGGGTTCAGGGAGGGGGAAGGGAGAGGGGGACCCGAGAGGGGATTATAGTAAATCTGTATCCGTTTGGGTAGTTTAGTCAGACGCCTGAGGACTAAGGTTAGACAGTCGGGATACCGGAGCAGCAAAAGGGGTGTGGCTTGCATAATCTGCCCAGGGGAGCCAAATAAGTTCAAATCTGTCGACTCTGTCAGTTAGTATAGCAGTTAATTTTTCATTTACCATATACCAGGATAGGCGAGATTTAACTCCCGATAAGTCCAAGCCTGGTTTTTTCCAAGCCGAAGCTATAGTTTGTTTAGCTGCTAAAAATATAAATGTGATAAGGGCCCGGGAATATCTAGGAATATTAGGAATATGCTTATTTAATAGAGCTTCCCAGGGTTTTTTCTTAAGGTTAATATTCGTAATTGAAAGAATCAAGAAATAAACTCTGGTCCAGAACCTTCGAACTGTTGGACATAGCCACCAGATATGAAGCATATCTCCTATGGAGTTACATCTCCGAAAGCAGTTTGGGGAATAGTTAGCCACAGCCTTTGCTACTCTGGCAGGGGTCAGGTACCATCTGGTTAACACTTTGTAGTTAGTCTCCAACATGAGGGTATTGAGCAAACCCCCGGTGGAGGAAGACCAAATTTGGGTCCACTCCGAGTCCGTCAGCGTTAAACCTATGTCAGACTCCCAGCGAACGGTGTAACCCAGGGACCCCCTCTGGGTTGGGGAATTAATGTGTGAATAAAAAAGGGATATGATACCTGGGGCATATGGGTTTTGGCGGCATCTCTGTTCAAAGGGGGTGAAGGAATAAGGGGGGGCAGAGTTTCTTAGTAAGGATTGAACAAAATTTTTAAGTTGCAGGTATCGAAATATTTCTCTCGATGGGAGATGGTGTTTTTCACTCAATGCAGAAAATGGGATAATTCCATCCACGTTGAAGAGGTGATGAACTCTCGTTATTCCCGCAGCTACCCATAATCGGAAGTCCCTAAGGGAATCCACTCCCGGAGGGAACTGGGCATTACCCCACAGGGGGACCAAGGGCAAAAATGGTGAAATTAAGTATGAGGAGTATTTTAATGAATCCCAGATTCTGAGAGAATGAACCATGATGGGGTTAGTCATTTCTCTCCGGTGTACTGGGAGAGTCCAGAGTATCGTATCGAGGGTACTTGAGTGAAGTTCCGAGGCCTCTAGAGCTAGCCACAGGGGGGGTTCGGAGTAGGCGTGGTACAACGTCAGTTGACCTAGTTGGGCTGCTTAATAGTATTTTGAAAGGTTTGGGACCCCCAATCCCCCTTTTAGACGATGGCGGTAAAGGGTGGCTCTATTAACCCTACGGAGACCCCCCTTCCAAACAAAAGAATTAATTGCTCGTTGGGCTATTTTAAGATATTGTGTGGGGACCGAGACCGGGAGGACCCGGAATAGATAAAGTAGTTTAGGGACAATAGTCATCTTTAGTGCGCATATTCTGCCGGGCCAGGAAAGATGAAGTTTACCCCATGACTGGAGTATTAGGCGGATTTCACGGAGCATATGAGGGTAGTTAGCTGCGTATAGTGAACCGTATTCTGATGTAAGTTTCACTCCTAAGTAGTCCAAATGGTTAGAGGTCCCCTGAAACGGGAATTCTTGTTTTAACAATGTGATAATAGAGGAGGGGAGATTGATATTCATAGCGTAGGACTAATTAATTTGTAGACCTGACATGCTCTCAAAGTTATTAAGAGTTTGCAGTAGAGCTGGGAGGGATGAACGAGGTGATGTTAAGAGGAGCAGCATGTCGTCAGCAAACAAGAAAAGTTTATGGGGAACTGATGCTATAGTGGCTCACTGGATAGATGAATTGAGCCGAATGTGTATCGCCAAGGGTTCAAAGGCTAAAAGAAATAATATGGGTGATAAGGGACAGCCTTGGCGAGTGCCTCTTTGAATAGGGAAGCGTGGGGAGGAGAAGCCGTTGTATCTAACATATGCAGAAGGGGAGCTATAAAGGGCCTGAATCATTGTAAGAAAGCAAGGAGGGAAACCCCATTTCCGCAAGGCCGCAAACAGATAAGGCCAAGAAACGGAGTCAAAGGCTTTTTTAATATCAAGCGATAATAACATACTTGGTAAATTGCGCTGTCTGCAATGATGCAGCAGGTGAGAGACTCGTCTTATGTTATCTGATGCTTGTCTTTTGGGAACGAAACCCACCTGATCTCTATGTATTATAATCCCTAGCCCCGAGTTTAACCGTTGAGATAGGATTTTAGCTAATATTTTAAGGTCTATGTTAATTAGAGATATTGGTCTGTAGTTGGACCATGCTAACTGATCAGAATTAGGCTTAGGTATCATAGACACAGCTGCTATCAACAATGCTTCTCCGGGTTTATTTACGTCTCTCAAGGAATTAAAATAATTAGTAAGGTGGGGTATCAAGAGTGGGGCATATTTTGTATAGTATAAGGCTGGAAAACCGTCCGGGCCGGGTTTTTTATTGACTTTCAATTGTTGAATAGCTAACTCTATGTCTTTGGAAGAAATAGGTTGGTTTAACAAGTCAATCAGACCTGGTCCCAGCGCCGGGAGTGGGACAGAGTCCAAAAAGGCATCCAGCTCTCTGGAATCGACGTTTGAAGTGGCGCTATATAGTTGTTTTAATTTCTGCTGGAACAATTGGGTAATCTTCAATAGGTTGGACGTGATTCCTGAAGGAGTACGTAGTCTTACTGGGGGGCGGGGTTGAGGTAAACATTTTAGCCGTCACGCTAGGTTAGAATTATTTTTATTATTGAGGGCATAAAACCGTTGTTGGGACCACCGTAAGGCTCGGTCAGCGTTTTCAGATAGACAGAGGTCAAGTTCAGTTCGGGCGTGGGTGAGATTTCTGTATATGTCCGGGGATGGCGAATTTTTCAATTGAGTCTCAAGCACTGATACCCTGTCTTCCAATTCAGCTTCTCTCGCAAGTCTCTCTTTTTTCCTGCGGGAGGCCGCTTGAATACACAGGCCTCTCAATACTACCTTGTGCGCTTCCCACAAAGAAATCGGAGAAGAGGCTGATTGAAGATTGAGAGAAAAATATTCCTCTAGGTGGCCTTTTAATTTTAAAGCGATCTCAGGGTAGGAGAGCAGAGAATCATTCAGGGTCCAATTATATGAATATGGTTTAGGGTGCAGCGCAGAACATATAAGCAAGATTGGGGAGTGGTCAGACCACGGGGTGGAGAGGATGGAGATGTTAGAGATGTTAGGGATGAAGGCTGGATGGACAAATATGTGATCTATTCTAGTGTGGACTAGATGTCGCGGGGTGCAAGTCCCTCCACAGGTCTACCCACTGGTATTGAGAAAGGAGTTTATTAAGGGAGGGCGAGTCCGTCGACGGGAGTGGCGATGGGATAGTAAGGGATTGTGCGATAGTTGACCTATCCAAATGGGGTTTGAGTGTACAGTTAGAGTCACCGCAAAGTATCGTGGCTCCCTGGGCATGCTCGGTGATTAGTTCACATAATTGAGAGAAAAAGGCGGGTTTGATGGGTGTTAGGGGCATAGTATGAGACGATGGTGACCAGTTCATCTGAAATAGTGCCTGTAACTATCAAGTAACGCCCTTCCTTATCAGCTACTAAGGATTTAAAGACGAAGGGAACGGACCTCTTAAAACAAATGGCCACACCTTTAGTTTTATTAGGGGCGGTGGCTAAATAATATAATGGGTAGGAAGCGGATAAGAACTTTGGATAAGAACTGGCCGAGAAGTGTGTCTCTTGAAGACAGACCACGTCAGCCCGCTGAGAACTATAATAGCGAAAGGCCTTGGTACGTTTGTGTGGAGAATTCAAACCTCGAACATTGTGTGAGATGATCGTTAGCGGCATGATAAAGGGATATGGGGTTTGCCTATGTTAGCTATCACTCGTGCCTCCGTGCTGGGAAAGAGGGAGTCTTCCTGGCTCAGGCGAGATAAGCTGTATTTACTCGGGTGGGAGATGAGGGGAAAGGATTGGGCAGTCGGGACATCACTAGTAAGGAGAGTCGGGTACAACAGGGGTAAAAGAGTAACAAAGGAAACTATAACATTTGCTGAGCACAACATGCTGAGCGGCAGTGTATAGGGACACTGTAAGGGCATAAGAACAGTTCAGGGACAACGCAATTTAGAGTAAACCTAATAATTAGGTGTATAGGAAGGGTAGGGTAGATGGGGGAAAGCTGGGTATGTGAAACACCAATAAGGCCTAGCAGTATATCAGGGCTATATGTGTGTTGCTAACTATGCCGGCCTTGTAGTGACAGCTATGAAGGGAGAACCCACAGCCACAATAACTCACCAAAAACAATACATGGTGGAAAGTCCATATCAGTAACCTGAAAATATGAATTAAATACAAATAAAATAACAGAACATTGCAAGAAAAATAGACCTTCCCTGGCGTTCATAGCTGGTGGAATAACAATTCGGAACTGAATTCCAACAAAACGATCAATAGGGGCCATAAACACCAAAGAGTCATAGAAAGGAAGCTGGAAAACAACCTTAAAATGTAAAGTGATGAAACACTAAGATGCATCAATATTATTAACACAAACTTTCTGTCTGATATAAAACAGCCAAAAGAAGGAAAAAAAATTGTCTAGGTGTGGAACCAAGCTCTATGTAAAGCTATAGTAATCACTGAGTCTCAAGGGGGGCCCAATGAGGCCTTCGGCTCCGGTCGTCTATCCCCTGACCGCGGCAATGATGATGGCGGCAGTGAGGCAGATGAGGGGGGATTCATAAGTTGTAGCTTGGTGAGGCATCAGCTTGCTCCTTCTGGGGAAAGGACCGTATGAATCATCTCACCGTGGGTAAACATCAGCTTAAAGGGGAATCCCCAGCGATACTTAATGTTTTTGGAGCGTAAAACTTCCAAACATGGTCTCATTGCCCATCTTTTCGCAATAGTAGTGAGTGGGGGCCAGGTCCGGGAACAGTTCGTAGGAGTGCCCCTGGAAAACCAAAGAAGTAGAATTTCTAGCGGCTTGGAGAAGTTGATCTTTAGTTTTATAATAATGTAGCTTTAAAATTATGTCCCTCGGGGGGCCCTTGGGGTTTTTCCTGGTTAAGGCTCTGTGAATACGGTCCATCTCAAGGCGTTCGATGGAAATGCCTGGTAGGAGTTCTTGGAACAGAGCTGTAGCTGTAGATTGAAGGTCTGTGATGGTTTCTGGCAGGCTTCTAATTATAATATTGCCTCTACGAGCTCAGTTCTCAAAAACCTCAAGCTTATTATTGAGGGTATAAATCTCCTCATGAAGCACCTCTATGTCTTTTTCATGGGTAGCAATGTTGGCGAGAATCGAATCCATTTTGTCCTCCAAGTCTGAGGTACGAGATCCCAGCTCCCTAATTTCCTTCGTTAAGTCTTTAGTCAGTTTGTCAGACATTTTGGATAGTTCCGTATGTAAAATAGACTGAAATTGAGAGAGTAGAGCATTATGGTCTGGAGCTGGGGTACTTGGAGTCCTAGTGGTAGAGGCTGGGATTGTTTCGGACTCTGCTCCGTCTATTATGGAGGAGTTGGAGGATTCGGACTGGGAAAGTGGTCCTGAAGGCATATTATCCTCTAGATCGGTCAGCGCCTGGAATCTATTGCTAGCATACCTAGGATTATTTCTGCGCTGCTTAGTCATGGGAGCGGTTGGAGTAGATAGAGAACCACGGTTTTATACGACCAGCTTGAAGAAGTAGAGTCAAGGATGATGCATACTGTGCGTTGTCCCTTACTGGGATTGGGGGGGAGCTGAGTTCAGGCCATTAGAGTGGCCTCAGAGAGGCCTAAAATTAGAACACCACAGTCCATGCCACCTGATAATGAAGTGTCAATAATGTCTGGAGAGCTGTCAGGGCTAGGGTTGTTGGGGCCGTAAAAGTGTAATATGGGCAGAAGCTCATAACTGTCCTGGCCAGGGTCCGCCGCACAGAGCATTATTGCAGGACAGTCTAATGATCAAAGCCCCTCAAAATTGTCATGGAGGAGCTTAACTCCACTCTGCCTTGTAGGTGGACAGGCAGGGGAGGGGAGGGGTGCTGATAGTGCAGCCGAGTTGGATACCAGGGGTGCAAGCAGCGGGGCCTGCAGGTCGGCTGTGCCGTACTCACCAGGGACGAGGCACCGGCTGACTGCCCCCTGTGGTTGTTCTAGGCCTGCTCCGTGAGGCAAGCCCGAGGTCCGCAGCTGCAGGTGTGTCTTCTCTGCGGGGCGCCTCTGTATGTGCAGTCCCGGCTCCAGGTCAGGGGAGCACCTGACTTCAGCGATCCGGATCTGTCTGGCATCGCTTCGACGGCTTCCGGCGCCTCACAGCCAGATGCCGCAGGGACTGCTCCACCGAGGATGCCGCAGGTGCGTTTCCCCCTTACCTGAGGGACCCCACTTCCGACGGTGTGTGCTGCTGAGCACCTCTGTCCCAGGCGCCGTCCTTCCAACCGGTGCCAGTATAGCAGGGGGCCGCTGCAGCGATGGAGGATAGGAAGGGCGGGAAAGCTGCTGCACGTGCGCCTAAGCGCCAATCTTCCCCCGACGGTCTCTTCCTCCTCACGCCGGCACCAGATCACCCGCAGGGGTCCCAAATCACGGGGGCAATCTTCACCGCCGCCCCGCGGTATGAGATCTCCAGCTTAGGGGCCCGCGAATAGCAGGGAACCACGCGCCGTCGCAGGCTTCAGGTCTGCAAGTAGGCCTCCGATGTTCCTCACGCCCGCTCTCACAAATATGGCCAATATGGTCCAAATAAGTGGCCGGGGCCCGCCGGCAGGTGTGTGGAGCTTTTAAAACGAGCAGATTGCGTCTCTAGATAGGGAGATTAAGCAGATTATATCTCAATCTCCCTTTTTTGGGGGGGAGACTGCAACAAAACTCAGGCCCAGTGTATTACACTACACAATGTAAGTGGCAGAACGTGGCTGGAAGATATATCAAAAAATACAAAGGCTATAGTTCAATTTCAATCTCCCTACAATGATCTCTGGACAAGTATGGCAGCAGTAAAAAGGACTGCTGCACACAAAAGTGTGGACAAAGAAACAAGAGAACTGTGCAGAAAGGAGCAACAGGATTTTTGCTTTTAAAAAAGCAGTTGGTTTGCACAGCGGCGTATAAACAGCAATGCAGCTATCAGGGAGCCTTGTAAGGCAGCCTAATAAGCTACAGAGCTGATGCACAAAAAATAAACTCCACTGTCCCTGCAAAGAATAGGTGGTGTTGAACAGTGGAAATCGCTACAGCACAAGCAGTTACGGGGTTAATCTTCCCTCCCTAACTATATCCCTTCTTCTGATGAAGCTGCAGCAACCTCTCCCTATGCTAAGATCGGCAGAAGTAAGATGGCGGTCGGCGTGCACGCCCCTTTATAGCCCCTGTGACGCCGCAGAAAGCAAGCCAATCACTGTAATGCCCTTCTTTAAGATGGTGGGGACCGAGACCTATGTCATCACGCTCCCCACACTCTGCGTCCTCCTTCATTGGATGAGAAATGACGCTGAAAGCATCATACGAAACGCAACTTTGGCGCGAAGATCGCCGACCTCATGGCCGATCCCACACTAGGATCGGGTCGGGTTTCATGAAACCCGACTTTGCCGAAAGTCGGCGACTTTTGAATTTGTCCGATCCGTTTCGGTCAACCCTATGTCTAACCTCGAACTAGCTCATAAACAGGCTCTCTCCATGGAGACTCTCAGAAACCTTCTCAAAGAATGGAGGTGAAATGTTTGCTGGACACCTCCCACAGGAGGACACTCCAAAATAATCTTAGCAAATGTTATGAATTTGGGAATAAACCTGGGAAAATGCTTGATAGGGCCTTAACTGACTTCTAAACTACCGTATATACTTGAGTATAAGCTGACCCGAGTATAAGCCGACCCCCCTAATTTTGCCACAAAAAACTGGGAAAACTTATTGACTCGAGTATAAGCCTAGGGTGGAAATGCAGCACCTACCGGTGAATTTCAATAATAAAAATAGATCATTATTTCCCCATAGCTGTGCCATATAGTGCTCTGCGCCGTTCATTATTGCCCTATAGCTGTGCCCCATATAGTGCTCTGCACCGTTCATTATTGCCCTATAGCTGTGCCCCATATAGTGCTCTGCACCGTTCATTATTGCCCTATAGCTGTGCCCCATGTAGTGCTCTGCACCGTTCATTATTGCCCTATAGCTCTGCCCCATATAGTGCTCTTGCACCGTTCATTATTGCCCTATAGCTCTGCCCCATATAGTGCTCTGCACTGTTCATTATTGCCCTATAGCTTTGCCCCATATAGTGCTCTGCACCGTTCATTATTGCCCTGTAGCTGTGCCCCATATAGTGCTCTGCGCCGTTCATTATTGCCCTATAGCTGTGCCCCATATAGTGCTCTGCACCGTTCATTATTGCCCTATAGCTCTGCCCCATTGCACCGTTCATATTGCCCTATAGAAAGCTCTGCCCCATATAGTGCTCTTGCACCATTCATATTGCCCCATAGAAAGCTCTGCCATTGTCGCTGCTGCTGCTGCAGTAAAAAAAAACAAAAAAACACATACTCACCTCTCTTGCTTGCAGCTCCCGGCGTCTCGTTCCGGCGTCTCGTCCCGGCGTCTCCGCTCTGACTGATCAGGCAGAGGGCGCCGCGCACACTATATGCGTCATCGCGCCCTCTGACCTGAACAGTCAGAGCGCAAAGACACCAGGTAGATGGAGCGACGGCGGGAAGATGGAGCGGCGCCCGGCAGCTGGAACGCGGACAGGTGAATATTACATACTTACCTGCTCCCGGCGTCCGGCTCCTTCTCCCGGACAGCTGTCTTCGGTGCCGCAGCCTCTTCCTCTATCAGCGGTCACCGTTACCGCTGATTAGAGAAATGAATAGGCGGCTCCACCCCTATGGGAGGTGGAGCCGCGTATTCATTTCTCTAATGAGCGGTCCCACGTGACCGCTGATAGAAGAAGAACTGCAGCACCGAAGACCGTGGGACGGCAGGGGGAGCCCCAGGATCGCTGGGACTAGGTAAGTATACCTCAGCGCCCTCACCCCCTCAACCGCCGACCCCACCGCCGACCGTGACTCGAGTATAAGCCGAGAGGGGCACTTTCAGCCCAAAAATTTGGGCTGAAAATCTCGGCTTATACTCGAGTATATACGGTAACTCAAAAGCACATACCTTGTATTAAGGGTCCTCAGGACATTTTGGTAAACATCACCGCAGATATTGCTGACATCTTGAGATTTTATTATACATTAAGCAGCAGAAAAATACCCCTCAATGCCCCCCTCCATTTTAAATAGTTAAGCTCGGACCCAATAGCTAATCTGGAAGCCCCCTTCCCTCAGATAGAGTTCCTAGAAACAATAGGTAGTCTTCCAAACAATAAAAGTCCGGGCCCTGATGGCCTTAACAACTAAATTCTATAAAACTTTTGCTAATCCATTATCTCCCATAATACTGTTAAAATATTCTAAGACTCTGGGCAAAACCGTCAATGAAAAAGACCTGGGTGTATGGGTGGATGACAAACTCATATTCAGTGGCCAGTGTCAGGCAGCTGCTACAAAGGCAAATAAAATAATGGGATGCATTAAAAGAGGCATAGATGCTCATGAGGAGAACATAATTTTACCTCTATACAAGTCACTCGTTCGACCACACTTAGAATACTGTGCACAGTTCTGGTCTCCGGTGTATAAGAAAGACATAGCTGAACTGGAGCAGGTGCAGAGAAGAGCGACCAAGGTTATTAGAGGACTGGGGGGGTCTGAAATACCAAGATAGGTTATTACACTTGGGGCTATTTAGTTTGGAAAAACGAAGACTAAGGGGTGATCTTATTTTAATGTATAAATATATGAGGGGACAGTACAAAGACCTTTCTGATGATCTTTTTAATCATAGACCTGTACCAGGGACAAGGGGGCATCCTCTACGTTTGGAGGAAAAAAGGTTTAAGCATAATAACAGACGCGGATTCTTTACTGTAAGAGCAGTAAGACTATGGAACTCTCTGCCATATGATGTTGTAATGAGTGATTCATTACTTAAATTTAAGAGGGGACTGGATACATTTCTGGAAAAGAATAATGTTACAGGGTATATACACTAGATTACTTGATAGGGCGTTGATCAAGGGAATTAGTCCGATTGCCGTATGTGGAGTCGGGAAGGAATTTTTTTCCCTAAGGTGGAGCTTACTCTTTGCCACATGGTTTTTTTTTGCCTTCCTCTGTATCAACATGTTAGGGCATGTTAGGTTAGGCTATTGGTTGAACTAGATGGACTTATAGTCTTCCTTCAACCTTAATAACTATGTAACTATGTAGCTTGATAGAACCGATGTAAAAGGAATCCATATTTTATTACCTTGTTTTTCCCAACCTAAACACTTTTTGACTTAGTTAATGTAATGTAAGAAGGCATTCCCACTTTCCTTATCTCTGTGATTGTAATAAAGACTTGTGACTGGGCATCTGAGAAGCAGACAAGAATTGTACACAGACAGACACTGGCTGTGTTTATTTTCTTGCCTCCGATGCATCCTATTTATTTAATTTCATTTTAATTTGAACCAATAATGGCAGAGTGGAGATCGTTTGCATCTAAACCCAAGTTAGCTCTCCTTAGAAGAGGCTACCACAACAATACTAAATGCCTTCAATTCTATATCTGACGCTTTCCCTTTCCCTAGACAGTCCACAATTACTGATATATGTGGTTATACCTAAACCAAGCAAAGACTCTCACTCTTGTACTCTTGTAAGGCTGCCGTCACACTAGAAGTATTTGGTCAGTATTTTACATCAGTATTTGTAAGCCAAAACCAGGAGTGCGTGATAAATGCAGAAGTGGTGCATATGTTTCTATTATACTTTTCCTCTAATTGTGCCACTCCTGGTTTTGGCTTACAAATACTGATGTAAAATACTGACCAAATGCTGCTAGTGTGACGGCAGCCTAAGTGTTTTCAACCAACTTCCCTGTTAAATGTGGATCTAAAACTTTATGCCAAAATACTGTCTAATAGACTAAACTCTCATTTACCCACACTGATCCACCCAGATCAGGTTGGTTTTGTCCCAGGAAGAGGAGCCCGGGACAATACTAGTCTGATTGCCGTATGGGGAGTCGGGAAGGAATTTTTTTCCCCAATGTGGAGCTTACTCTTTGCCACATGGTTTTTTTTGCCTTCCTCTGGATCAACATGTTAGGGCATGTTAGGTTAGGCTATGGGTTGAACTAGATGGACTTATAGTCTTCCTTCAACCTTAATAACTATGTAACTATGTAATACCTTAAGGCTGTGTGCACACCTTCAGTATTTTTCTGTTTTTTGTGTGTTTTTTCACTATAAAAACATGTTAAAACCGTGAAAAAAATGCATACATTAAGCATCCTATTATTAGAATGCAATCCGCAATTTTTGTGCACATGTTGTGTTTTTTTCCACGGCGGAATCGCATTCTGGAAAAAAAGCAACATGTTCATTATTTGTGCAGAATCGTTGGGATTCCGCACACATAGGAATGCATTGATCCACTTACTTTCCGCATGTAGCTATGCCCACCATGCGGGAAGTAAGCGGATCATGTGCGGTTGGTACCCAGGGTGGAGGAGAGGACACTCTCCTCCAGGCCCTGGGAACCATATAATTGTTAAAAAAAAGAATTAAAATTAAAAAATCATGATATTCCCACCTTCAAGCGTCCCTGGCAGTCTTCCTGCTCCTCGCGATGCTTCCGTTCCCAATAGTGCATTGCGAAAATTACCTGTGATGAAGTAGCGGTCTCGTGAGACCACTACGTCATCTGAGGTCATTGCTGCAATGCATTATTGGGACCGGAGCATCGCGAGGAGTGGGAAGACTGCCGGGGATGCCGGAAGGTGAGAATATTATGATTTTTTTTTTTTTTTATTATTTTTAACGTTCTGTCTTTTTACTATTGATGCTACATAGGCAGCATCAATAGTAAAAAGTTGGTCACACTTGTCCAACACTATGTTTGACAAGTGTGACCAACCTGTCAATCAGTTTTCCAAGCAATGCTACAGATCGCTTGGAAAACGTTAGCATTCTGCAAAATAAAAACGCTTGCAAAACGCTAGTGTTTAGCGGGAATATGCATGCCAATTCCGTGGCAGGAGTTGCGGAATTGCCGCGGAAATTTCCGCGGCAATTCTGCAACATGTGCACTTAGCCTAAAAATGTTGAATATTATTGATTATGCTAAATACTCATAAAATTCCCCTTATGATGACAAGGCCTTTGAAAGGATTTCTTGGTCTTCCCTCTCTCAATCTTTAAAACACAATGGATTGGGCCCATCTTTAATATCTAAAATTCTTGCCATATATAATTCCCCTTTTTCCCCTCATGTACATATTAATAATGGAACATCTTATGCAAGCGATATGCTCTAACCTGGACATAAGGGGAATTAGAATTCGGGAAATAAATATACGGTAAGTGCTCGGCTTACGCTGATGATTTGTTGATTTACATCACAAATCCACATATTTCACAAGCATCCTTGATGTTTGAGTTGAAGCGTTTTGAGGACTGGTCAAATTTCAACATAAATGTTGATAAGTCGAAAGCCCTTGGCATCTCCTTACATCAGTGGTTAATAGACACTTTAAAAGCTAACTTCCCTTTTGAATGGCCTTCAAATGGCTCCATTAACTACTTAGGCACTCATATCCCCTCGTACCTCCCAAAACTGTTCTCATTTAATTTCCTCACATTTATATTTCAACTTGTGGAAAACTTTAACTTCTGGAACAAAGCCTGGTTTTCCTAGTTCAGCACGATTAATATTCTTAAAATGACTATATTGCCAAAACCTACTATATTTACTACAAACTATTCCATCACAATTACCATCCTCATTTTCGATCAAAATCAGAAGTAATTTAATCTCTTTGTGTTGGCCACTAAATGCCCTAGGATTGAGAAAAGTATATTATCTCATCAGAAGGAAGCTGGGGGGGTCGGATTATCGGACTGCCGCCGTTATTACTTAGCAGCTCAGCATGCAAGGATATTATGTCTCCTACACTAGGGGTGGGGAACCTCAGGCCCCAGGGCCATTTACATCCTGAAACCAGTGCCAGAGTCAGGATGCACTTTGTGAGCGGAGTTTCTATGACCCCTGAAGGATGGCATAAATATCCAAATGGCCCTTGGCAGAAAAAAGATTCCCCACCCCTGTCCTACACTGTTATAATTCAAAAATTTGGGTTCTTATTGCTCAAGATGTCTGTCCAGCCTCGGTTACCACTCTTCCCTGGACATGATTGTCTCTCGCACAAAATAAAATCCCTGTATCGTTTAGAGTCAAACAAACTTTAATCCCTTTACCCCCCAAAGGTGGTTTGCACATTAACCCCTTCACGCCGCAGCCTTTTTTTGTTTTTGCATTTCTATTTTTCGCTACCCTTCTTTCCAGAGCCATAACTTTTATATTTTTTCCATCAATATGACCATGTGAGGGCCTGTTTTTTGTGGGGCGAGTTGCACTGTTGAACGACACCATTGGTTTTACCATATTGTGTACTCGAAAACAGGAAAAAAATTCCAAGTGCGGTGAAATTGCAAAAAAGTGCAATTCCACATATGTTTTTTGGATTTTTTTTTACTATGTTCAACAAAAAGACCTGCGATTATGATTCTCCAGGTCATTTACGAGTTCGTAGATACCAAGCATGTATAGGTTGTTTTTATTTACATGGTGAAAAAAAATCCAAAGTTTGTTAAAAATTTAAAAAAAAAACGGCATCATTTTCTGAGACCCATAGCGTCTCCATTCTTCATGATCTGGGGCTGCCAAGCCAACGTTTTTAATGATTAACATTTTGGTGTGGATACGATGTTTTCATCGAACGTTATTGCATTTTAATGCAATGCTGCGGCGACTAAAAAAATGTACGGTAATTCTGGTGTTTTTACTTTCTTTTCACTGCAAAGTTTGTCAATCAGATTAATTCTTTTTATAGCTTGATTGGGCGATTCTGAACGCGACAATACCAAATATATGTATATTTGAATTTTTTTTTAATTGTTTTATTTTCAATGGGGCGAATAGGGATGCTTTAAACTTTAATATTTTTTTAATGTTTTAAAAACTTTTTTGAAACTTTTTGCATGCTTGAATGATCAGATAGTACTAGTATGGTGCATGTCGTGAAGGGGTTAATGACTAGGCCAATTTTTACAATTCTGACCACTGTCAATTTATGTGGTTATAACTCTGGATTACTTCAATAGAATCAAGTGACTCTGAGAATGTTGTTTCGTGACATAAGGTACTTCATGCTAGTGGTAACATTTCTTCGATATGACTTGCGTGTATTTGTGAAAAAAAAATAAAAATTTGGTGAAAATTTTTTAAAGTTTGCAATTTTTAAACTTTGAATTTTCATTTCTTGAAATCACAGAGATATGTCACACAAAATAGTTAATTAATAACATTTCCCACATGTCTACTTTGTATCAGCACAATTTTGCGATTTTTCATTTTTACAGCAAAATTTACATCACATTTGAAGTCACTTTGAGGGGTATATACAGAAAATACCCAAAAGTGACACCATTCTAAAACTGCACCCTTGAAGGTGCTCAAAACCTCTTTCTGACATTAGACGTACTATCCCGTCGAGGTGGTATGGGCCCATATGACCACCGATGGGATAGTACGTCTAACGCGATCAGCCGTGCTCAAGGGGGGGAGAGTGGCCGATCGCGGTTGGGTGTCAGCTGACTATCACAGCTGACATCCGGCACTATGTGCCAGGAGCGGTAACGGACCGCTCCTGGCACATTAACTCCCGGAACACTGCGATCAAACATGATCGCAGAATTCTGGCGGCATAGGAATTCATCATGCAGAGAGGGGGGCGATGTGATAGCATTGCTCCGAGCGTATCCTCCGTCCTCCTCCCTGCAGGCCTCGGATCTAAGATGGCCGCGGGGCTCCTTCCGGGTCCTGCAGGGAGGTGGCTTGCAAGCGCCTGCTCAGAGCAGGCGCCGGCAAGCCTCCTGCAGTGCCTGTCAGATCGCTGATCTGACACAATGCATTGCAAAGTGTCAGATCAGCGATCTGACACTTTATCATGATGTCCCACACTGGGACAATGTAAAAAAAAATTACTTGTGTAAAAAAAAATAAATTACTAAATAAGTAAATAAGAAAAAAATATTGTTCCAATAAAAACATTTCTTTATGTAAATAAATTTAAAAAGTACACATATTTAGTATCACCGCGTCCGTAGCGACCCGACTTATAATACTGTCCCACTAGTTAACCCCTTCAGTGAACGCCGTAAAAAAAAAACCTAGGCAAAAAACAATGCTTTATCATCATACCGCTGAAATAAAAGTGGAATAATACGCGATCAAAAAGATGGATATAAATAAGCATGTACCGCCGAAACCGTCATCTTGTCCCGCAAAAAAAACAAGCCACCATACAGCGTCATCAGGGAAAAAATAAAAAAGTTATAGCCCTCAGAATAAAGCGATGCAAAAATAATTATTTTTTCTATAAAATACAGTAGTTTTTATTGTATAAAAGCACCAAAACATAAAAAAAATATATAAATGAGGTATCGCTGTAATGGTTCTGACCCGAAGAATAAAACTGCCTTATCAATTTTACCAAACGTGGAACGGTATAAATGCCCCCCCCCCCCCAAAAGAAATTCACGAATTGCTGGTTTTTGTTCTGCCTAACAAAAATCAGAATAAAAAGCGATCAAAAAATGTCATGTAAATAAATGTAAATGACTCTGTGGACCAACATATGGAAAAATTATAGCTCTCAGAATGTGATAATGCAAAAAATAATGTGGACCCTCTGGGTCATGGCACTGAAGCTCCCACGGGTGAGCAGACCTGGGAGACCAACCCTTATACCGGGAACGTGAGCAGGCCCGAGGGAGTCAGATACCGCAACAGCTAGAACCAAGAGGGATGGCTCAGGAGAAAGGATGCACAGGACAGGATACAGACGGTGAGAGTCCAATAGGTCTGAACAAGAAGGTTAGCACAACCAATTAAGCAGGATGGGACAGAAAATGGGCCAGAAGCACGTATGGAGTGCACACGATAATCAGGCACTACCAGAATGGTGGAGCCGCCTGATATACCCTGTGCTGAAGTTTGACTGGGACGCAAAGGCCACTGGGAAGGAGCTGAAAAGGTTAATAGAGGAGAGGAGCGCGCACCCGCGACCTATGGGGCATGCATGGATCAGAAACAGGCTGAGAGAATGAATGGAAAGGAACACCACGCTGAAGCAGAATGAGAAGACGGAGGATCAGCGTGATGCTGAGGAGGAGAAGGCGGGACAGAAACCCCAGAGAGAGCGGCAGCAGCGACCGCAGCAGAGGAGACGGCAGCAAGACGACCAGAGCGGCGAGGAGGAAGCAAGACAGCGGACCCAGGAGCGGAGACAGTGGTGGGAACGGCCACAACGGAGGTGGCGACAGCGCAATGCCTGGAGAGGTGAGTAGACACAGCATTGGAGGGAGCAGCAACCATAACAAATATTTTTTGCAATAAAAAGCGTCTTTTAGTGTGTGACAGCGGCCAAACATAAAAACCTGCTATCAATAGTATATCAAACTCCCCATTATCACCGCCTTAGGGAACAATAACAAAATAAAAAAATGCATTTATTTCCATTTTCCAATTAGGGTTAGTGTTAGGGTTGGGGCTAAAGTTAGGGTTAGGGTTGGGGTTAAAGTAAGGGTTAGGGTTGGGGCTAAAGTTAGGGTTGGGGGTAAAGTTAGGGTTAGGGTTGGGGCTAAAGTTAGGGTTGGGGCTAAAGTTAGGGTTGGGGCTAGAGTTGGGGTTAGGGTTTGCATTACGTTTACGGTTGGGTTAGGGGTGTGTCACGGTTAGGTGTATGGTTAGGATTAGGGTCAGGAGTGTGTTGGGGTTAGGGGTGTGTTGGGGTTGGGATTAGGGATAGGGGTGTGTTCGGGTTAGGGGTGTGGTTAGGGTTGGGATTAGGGTTAGGGGTGTGTTGTGGTTAGGGGTGTGGTTAGGGTTGGGATTAGGCTTAGGGGTGTGTTGGGGTTAGGGTTGGAGTTAGAATTGGGAGGTTTCCACTGTTTAGGTACACCAGGGGCTCTGCAAACGCAACATGACAGATAGATTAGCGAAATTAGGATTATTTAGTCTAGAAAAAAGACGACTGAGGGGCGATCTAATAACCATGTATAAGTATATAAGGGGACAATACAAATATCTCGCTGAGGATCTGTTTATACCAAGGAAGGTGACGGGCACAAGGGGGCATTCTTTGCGTCTGGAGGAGAGAAGGTTTTTCCACCAACATAGAAGAGGATTCTTTACTGTTAGGGCAGTGAGAATCTGGAATTGCTTGCCTGAGGAGGTGGTGATGGCGAACTCAGTCGAGGGGTTCAAGAGAGGCCTGGATGTCTTCCTGGAGCAGAACAATATTGTATCATACAATTATTAGGTTCTGTTGAAGGACGTAGATCTGGATATTTATTATGATGGAATATAGGCTGAACTGGATGGACAAATGTCTTTTTTCGGCCTTACTAACTATGTTACTATGTTACTATGACGTCCGATCTCAATCCATACAATTCTGCGTTGAAAAAGTTAAACGGTGTTCCTTCCTTCTGAGCTCTGCCGTGCACCCAAACAGTGGATTACCCCCACATATGGGGTATCAGCATACTCAGGACAAATTGGACAATAACTTTTCGGGTACAATTTCTCCTGTTACCCATGGGAAAATACAAAACTGGGGGCTAAAAAATCATTTTTGTGGAAAAAAAGATTTTTTATTTTCACGGCTCTGCGTTATAAACTTTAGTGAAACACTTGGGGGTTCAAAGTGCTCAGCACACATCTAGATAAGTTCCTTGGGGGGTCTAGTTTCCATTATGGGGTCACTTGTGGGGGGTTTCTACTGTTTAAGTATATCAGGGGCTTTGCAAACGCAACGTTACGAACACAGACCATTCCATCAAAGTCTGCATTCTAAAGCGTCACTTCTTCCCTTCCAAGCTCTGCCATGCACCCAAACAGTAGCTTTCACTCACAAATGGGGTATCAGCATACTCAGGACAAATTAGACAACAACTTTTGAACTTTTGGGGTCCAATTTCTCCAGATGCCCTTGGGAAAATACAAAAATGGGGGCTAAAAGATCATTTTTTAATTTTCACGGCTCTACATTAAAAACTTCTGTGAAGCACTTGGGGGTTCAAAGTGCTCACCACACATCTAGATAAGTTAATTATGGTGACTACTTTCCAAAATGGGGTCAGTTTTGGGGGGTACCCTTTGTTTAATGACAGAAAAACCCACAATGGTCACAGAAATAACTTGAATCTGACAAAAGTAATAATAAATAAAAGATCTATGAAAATGAACGAATGAAAGTCAGATATTGCTTTTGAACCATGCATCCACAGAATAAAAAAAACAAAACATGAAATAGGCCTGGACAGAAATGGCCTTCTATGAGCCCTGACCTAAATCTTTTTGAGCATCTTTGGAAAGAGCTGAAACATGCCATCTGGAAAAGGCAGCCTTCAAACACGAGGCAACTGGAGCAGTTTTCTCTTGAGGAGTGGGCCAAAATACCTGTCATAATCAATTGATAATGTCATAATTATATGATAATGGACATAATCATTTCATGATGTCATAATTATTCAACAATGTCGTAATCAACTGATGTCATAATTATTTGATGTGATAATGTTCTGATGATGTCATAATTATTCACTGATGTCATAATTATTTGATGATGTTATAATCAACTGATGATGTAAAAAATATTCTATGATGTCAAAATCAACTTATGATGCAATTATTACTCAATGATGTCATAATCATTTGATGATGTCATAATAAACAGATGATGTCATAATCATTTGCCGATGTCATAATCAACTGATGATGTCATAAATATTTCATGGTCATAATCATCTGATTATGTCATAACTATTTGATGATGTCAATTAACTAACAATGTCATAATTATTTCATGATGTCCTAATCAACTAATGATGTCATAAATATTCAGTGCTGTCATAATCATTTGATGTCATAATCATTTGATGATGTCATAATTATTCAATGCTGTCATAATCACCTAATGATGTCATAATGATATGATAATGTGATAATCATTTGATGATGTCATAATTATTCAATGATGTCATAATCAACTGAGAATCCCACAGTGTCATTCAGCCATATCCTCTTTCTCCTCTCGCTTCTTCAACTTCAATGTAGACAAAGCTGAACTAATCTTTCCTCCATCTTGCACACCTTCCCTACCTGATCTATCTATCACAATGAATTAATTCACACTTTCCCCTGTCTCGGTAACCTGCTGCTTCGGAGTAACCCTTGACTCTGCCCTGTCCTTCAAACAGCACATCCCAGCTCTCGCCACCTCCTGTTGCCTCCAGCTCAAAAATATTTCCAGAATCCGTCCTTTCCTCAAACCTCACTCTACCAAAATGCTTGTGCATGCCCTAATCATCTCCCGCCTCGACTACTGCAACATCCTCCTTTGTGGCCTACCTTCTAACACTCTCGCACCCCTCCAGTCCCTCCTTAACTCTGCAGCGTATCCAGTTTAAACTACTAACACTGACCTACAAAGCCATCCATAACCTTTCTCCTCCATATATTTCCGAACTAGTCTCTCAATATCTTCCCTCATGTAATCTCCGGTCCTCCCAAGACCTCCTTCTCTCCTCCACGCTAATTCGCTCCTCACCCAATCACCCCAAGACTTCTCCCAAATATACCCCATCATCTGGAATTCTGTGCTCCAACATGTCCGATTATCCACCACATTTGGATCCATCAAACGGAACCTGAAAACCCATCTCTTCAAAAAAGCTTACAACCTGTAATTACCACATGACCACCTCAACACCATCGGAGCTACTGCAACCCCAGATCTACTGTTTCCTTCCCCATAGTCCTGTAGAATGTAAGCGTGCAAGGGCAGGGTCCTCTTCCCTCTGTATCAGTCTGCCATTGTTAGTTTTGTTTACTGTAAGTGATATTTGTATGTTGACGTAACCCCTGTCTAATGTACAGCACCATGCTATATAAATTAATAATAATAATGTAATAAAAATTTGTTGATGTCAAAATCTTTTGATGTCTTTTTTTTTATTTTGTCATAATCAACTGATGATGTCATAATTATTGATGGTGTCATAATCATTTGATGATGTCACAATAAACCAATGATGTCAGTTATTCAATGATGTCATAACCAACTGATAATGTCGGATTAATGCCATGAAGTAATAATCATTTCAAATATACGATGATGTCATAATTAATTGATGATGCCATCACCTGATTATGTCATTAATATCATTTATGTCATAAACATTTCATGATATCATAATCAACTGATGATGTCATAATTATACAATGATGTCATAATCATTTGATGATGTCAAAATAAATTGATGATGTCATAAATATTAGATTATGTCATAATTATTTGATGATGTCATCAACTGATGATGTCAAAATTATTTGATGATGTTCTAATCACCTGATGATGTCATAACTATTTGTATTATGTGATGTCATAAAAAACTGATTATGTCATTATTTGATGACGTGTTAATCAGCTGATGATGTCATAATTTGTTGATGATGTAATAATTATCTGATGATGTCATAATTATTCGATGATGTCATAATCAATTTAAGATGTCATAACACAGGTCTACAAAAAATACTTTTGTAATCATCACAGGTGATTTTGTACTTTTCTGAAACATCTTTTTGTCCTGATTTAAAAAATGTATATAATTTTTTTGTAGCACGTATAGTTTCCATGGTGCAGGATCATTATTATAAGGTACAGAAAATATACTGGTGACATTAAGAAAACAGTAATCTACATATCAGAAAAAAACAAAACAGTTTTTATTGAACCAAAATAATTTTACATGCAAAATAGAAACCAAAATATGAGCAGAAATTAAGAGTGCATGACATTAGGCTGGTTTCACACTTGCGTTTTAAAACGCAGCGTTTTTAACGCAAACGCATTTGATGCAAAAACGCGTTTAAACGCGTTTAAACGCATGCGTTTTTAAACGCGTGCGTTTTTTGCGTTTAAACGCGTTTAGATGCGTTTAAACGCGTTTTTCCCTGCCTTTTTCATTTTTGAAACGCATAATGAGAAGTGTGTGACAGCTGCCAATCATCAAAATCAACTAGAAAACCCACTATAAACATAAATACTTAGGGTTAGGGTTAGGGTTAGGATCCCTAGTAACCCTAGGGATACTAACCCTAACACAAACTCTAACCCTAACACAAACCCTAACCCTAACCCTAGGGATCCTAACCCTAACACAAACCCTAACCCTAACCCTAGGGATCCTAACCCTAACACAAACCCTAACCCTAACCCTAGGGATCCTAACCCTAACCCTAACACAAACCCTAACCCTAACACAAACTCTAACCCTAACCCAAACTCTAACCCAAACTGTAAAACAAACTCTAACCCAAACTCTAACCCAAACTCTAACCCAAACTCTAACCCAAACTCTAGCACAAACCCTAACACAAACCCTAACCCTAGGGATCCTAACCCTAACACAAACCCTAACCCTAACCCTAACCCTAGGGATCCTAACCCTAACCCTAACACAAACCCTAACCATAACCCTAGGGATCATAACCCTAACAAAAACCCTAACCCTAACACAAACCCTAACCCTAACACAAACCCTAACCCTAACCCTAACCCTAGGGATCCTAACCCTAACCCTAACACAAACCCTAACCCTAACACAAACCCTAACCCTAACCCTAACACAAACCCTAACCCTAACCCTAGGGATCCTAACCCTAACCCTAACCCTAACACAAACCCTAACCCTAACACAAACCCTAACCCTAGGGATCCTAACCCTAACACAAACCCTAACCCTAACCCTAGGGATCCTAACCCTAACCATAACACAAACTCTAACCCTAACCCAAACTCTAACCCAAACTGTAAAACAAACTCTAACCCAAACTCTAACCCAAACTCTAACACAAACTCTAACACAAACTCTAGCACAAACCCTAACACAAACCCTAACCCTAACCCTAGGGATCCTAACCCTAACACAAACCCTAACCCTAACCCTAGGGATCCTAACCCTAACCCTAACACAAACCCTAACCCTAACCCTAACCCTAACACAAACCCTAACCATAACCCTAGGGATCCTAACCCTAACACAAACTCTAACCCTAACCCTAACACAAACCCTAACCCTAACCCTAACCCTAACACAAACCCTAACCCTAACTCTAACACAAACCCTAACCATAACCCTAACCCTAGGGATCCTAACCCTAACCCTAACCCTAACACAAACCCTAACCCTAACACAAACCCTAACCCTAGGGATCCTAACCCTAACACTAACCCTAACACAAACGCTAGCCCTAACCCTAACCCTAGGGATCCTAACCCTAACCCTAACGCAAACTCTAACCCTAACACAAACCCTAACCCTAACCCTAACCCTAGGGATCCTAACACTAACCCTAACCCTAACACAAACTCTAACCCTAACCCTAACACAAACCCTAACCCTAATCCTAACACAAACCCTAACCCTAACCCTAGGGATCCTAACCTTAACACAAACCCTAACTTTAACCCTAACCCTAACACAAACCCTAACCCTAGGGACCCTAACCCTAACATAAACCCTAACCCTAACACAAACCCTATCCCTAACCCTAACCCTAACATAAACCCAAACCCTAACCCTAACTCTAACCCTAGGGATCCTAACCCTAACCATAACCGTAACACAAACCCTAACTCTAATTGTAACCCTAACCCTAACCCTAGGGATCCTAACCCTAACCCTAAGGGTTAGGGTTAGGATCCCTAGGGTTAGGGTTAGGGCTAGGGTTAGGGCTAGGGTTAGGGTTAGGATCCCTAGGGTTAGGGTTAGGGTTAGAGTTTGTGTTAGAGTTTGTGTTAGAGTTTGTGTTAGAGTTTGTGTTACAGTTTGTGTTTTAGGGTTAGGGTTAGGGTTTGTGTTAGGGTTAGGATCCCTAGGGTTAGGGTTAGGGCTAGGGTTAGGGCTAGGGTTAGGGTTAGGGTTTGTGTTAGGGTTAGGGTTAGGATCCCTAGGGTTAGGGATAGGGCTAGGGTTAGGGTTAGGGCTAGGGTTAGGGTTAGGGCTAGGGTTAGGGCTAGGGTTAGGGTTAAGGTTAGGGTTTGTGTTAGGGTTAGGGTTAGGATCCCTAGGGTTAAGGTTAGAGTTTGTGTTAGAGTTTGTGTTACAGTTTGTGTTACAGTTTGTGTTACAGTTTGTGTTTTAGGGTTAGGGTTAGGGTTTGGGTTAGGGTTAGGATCCCTAGGGTTAGGGCTAGGGTTAGGGTTAGGGCTAGGGTTAGGGTTAGGATCCCTAGGGTTAGGGTTAGAGTTTGTGTTACAGTTTGTGTTACAGTTTGTGTTACAGTTTGTGTTACAGTTTGTGTTACAGTTTGTGTTTTAGGGTTAGGGTTTGTGTTAGGGTTAGGATCCCTAGGGTTAGGGTTAGGGCTAGGGTTAGGGCTAGGGTTAGGGTTTGTGTTAGGGTTATGGTTATGATCCCTAGGGTTAGGGTTAGGGCTAGGGTTAGGGTTAGGGCTAGGGTTAGGGTTAGGGCTAGGGTTAGGGTTAGGGTTAGGGTTAGGGTTAGGGCTAGGGTTAGGGTTAGGGTTTGTGTTAGGGTTAGGGTTAGGATCCCTAGGGTTAGGGTTTGTGTTAGGGATAGGGTTAAGATCCCTAGGGTTAAGGTTAGAGTTTGTGTTACAGTTTGTGTTAGAGTGTGTGTTACAGTTTGTGTTACAGTTTGTGTTACAGTTTGTGTTACAGTTTGTGTTACAGTTTGTGTTTTAGGGTTAGGGTTAGGGTTTGTGTTAGGGTTAGGGTTAGGATCCCTAGGGTTAGGGTTAGGGCTAGGGTTAGGGTTAGGGCTAGAGTTAGTGTTAGGATCCCTAGGGTTAGGGTTAGAGTTTGCGTTACAGTTTGTGTTAGAGTTTGTGTTACAGTTTGTGTTACAGTTTGTGTTTTAGGGTTAGGGTTAGGGTTTGTGTTAAGGTTAGAATCCCTAGGGTTAGGGTTAGAGTTTGTGTTAGAATTTGTGTTAGAGTTTGTGTTAGAGTTTGTGTTAGAGTTTGTGTTTTAGGATTAGGGTTAGGGTTAGGGTTGGGGGATGGCTTATAAGTGTGTATTCTTGTGTTTTTCTATAAAAACGCATGCAAACGCATGTGCTTAAAAACGCATGCGTTTACATAGACATCAATGGGTTTTTTTACAGCGAAAAAACGCATGCGTTTTTTTCGCGGCAAAAAAACGCCGCTAAACGCTGCTAAAATTACTACATGTTGCATTTCTGCAACAAAACGCATGCAGTGAAAAAACGCATGCGTTGCAAAAACGCGTCAAAACGCTTGCAAAAAAACGCATGCGTTTTTAATGTTAAGTATAGGGGAAAAAACGCATGCCTTTTTTTGCGTTTTTACCGCAAAAACGCAAAAAAAAACCGCAAATGTGAAACCACCCTTAGACCGTCGTTGATACGATTTTTCAGGGTTATCCCTATATAACATCCAACAATAATCTGCCATCATTGAGTCATTTCAAAAACCTTAGTAGCGGTGTTTCATTACTTTGACGTCTAGGTGAAACCCCTTGCTTTGTTCATTGCTTACATCCCCAAGATTTTGAGGGAAGAAATCTAAATGTGAATTCAAAAAGTGCATTTTCAAAGACATGCGACATCCAAGATCCTGGTATGCATTTAGCAGTTCCTCAACACCTTCAACATATTCTGGAGATTTATGTTTTTCTAAGAAGTTTTCACAGATCCACTTGAAGCTTTTCCAACATCTCAATTCCTTATCATTTAGAGTTCATGCAAACACATCATCTCTCATAAGCTCTCTGACCTGGGACCAACAAATACACCTTCCTTCAGATTTGCTGGTGAATACCTGGAGAATTTCTGTGAAATGTACTGGAACCCTTGTGAATTTGTCTATGCCATGGCTTTCACAAAGTTTTAAATTAATCCCACCTTTATATGCAGTGGAGGAAGAATGATTTTTCTTGGAGTAACTAATGCTGAACATTGTCTCTACCTGGAGCATAGATGTTTCTCTGTACCCAATCAGGACAAACACAATGCTCTACTGTATTTCTACTGTCCCATAAACACAAGAATATGCAACAATATTTTGTGAAACTTCCTTGCATTACCATTAGCAGACCAATCACTTTCAAATCTCCAGAGATATTCTATTGATGATGTCACGCTGCTGCAATGCAGGTAGGTACAGGCTCCACTAGATGGCAGTAGAGTGGAAGCAGGACTGTATCTAAACAGAGCTAGCCTGCAGTGCAGCAGTGAGGCTACCACAGGGGGCAGCAAATAGTCAAATTAGCCAGGTAAGGACCAAAGGAATAAGCAAACTCAAAGTCAGAGACAAGCCAGGAAGTCAGTAACGGTCAGTAGCGGATTAGCCAAAGGACAAAAAAAAAAAGACAGAAGCAGGTCAGGATACAAGCCAAGTTAAAACCTGGAAGTTAGCACACTCAGACTATGTGTACACGTTGTGGATTTGCCTGCGGATCCACAGCGTTTTTGACGTTGCGGATCTGCAGCAGTTTTCCATGCGTTTTACAGTAACATGTTAACCTATGGAAAACCAAATCCGCTGTGCACATGCTGCGAAAAAAAAACATGCGCTGTATTTTCCGCAGCATGTCAATTCTTTTTGTGGATCTGCAGCGTTTCTGCACCCATTGACTTCCAATGAGTCAGACACATCTGCAGCAAAACAGCAGATGTAAAAAAGATCTGCGGTTTAGCTGCAGATTGGGAGGAGGGAGTGTGTGGAGTGTGGGTGTTGACTGTGTGGGCGGGGTCTCCGGGCTGTCAGTGGGTCTGCGGGGGTCTGCCGGGGGCATCTGCGGGGCTGTCCAGGGGGTCTACGGGCAGATGGTGCTGTCCAGGAGTCTGTCTGGGGGGTCTGCGGGCTGTCTAGGGCTGTCTGGGGGTCTGTCCGTCCGGGGATCTGCGGGGCTGTGCTGGGGGGTCTTTGGGGGGTTGTGTGTGTGTGTGTGTGCAGGCATCATCAGATGGGACTACAAGTCCCATCCGGCTATGCCTTCTACAGTGTTTGACACATTAGCCAATGATGGGAAAGTAGTAGTCCCATCATTCGGCTAATGTGTTGAATGTAAAAAAAAACCACAAAACACATACACACATATACAGTACATAAAGTAGAATCATAGAATGTTAGAGTTGGAAGGAACCTCCTGGGTCATCTGGTCCAACCACCTGCTGAAAGCAGGATTCACTAAATCATCCAAGACAGATGTCTGTCCAGCCTCTGAAGACTTCCATTGAAGGTTAACTCACCACCTCTGGTGGGAGCCTGTTCCACTCATTGATCACCCTAACTGTCAAAAAGTTTTTTCTAATATCTAATCTGTGTCTCCTCCCATTCAGTTTCATCCCATTGTTTCTAATCTTTCCTTGTGCAAATGAAAATAAAGATGATCCTTCTACAATGTGACAGCCTTTGAGATATTTGTAGACAGCTGTTAAGTCTTCTCTCAGTCTTCTTTTCTGCAAGCTAAACATTCCCAAATCCTGTAAATGTTTCTCATAGAACATGGTTTGCAGACCAGTCACCATTCTGGTCGCTGTTCTCTGAACTTGCTCCAGTTTGTTGATGTCTTTTTTAAAATGTGGTGCCCAAAACTGGACACAGTATTCCAGATGAGGTCTGACCAAAGAGGAGTAAAGGGCAATAATGACTTCACGTGATCTATACTGTATGCTTCTGTTAATACATCCCAGAATTGTATTTGCCTATTTGCTGCTGCATAACACTGTTGACTCATGTTCGGTCTGCGATCTATTAGTATACCCAAGTATTTTTCACATGTGCTGTTGCTTAGCCCTATTCCTCCAATTCTGTATATGCTTTTTCCATTTTTATTGCCCAGATGTAGTACTTTGCATTTTTCCCTGTTAAAAATCATTCTGTTAGTTGCTGCCCACTGCTCCAGGTTATTTATATCTTTTTAAATCCTGTTGCTCTCTTCTCTAGCTTTAGCTATCCCTCCTAGCTTTGTGTCATCAGCAAATTTAATCAGTTTACCCTCAATTCCTTTATCTAAATCATTGATAAATATGTTGAACATTACAAGGCCCAGGAAAGAGCCCTGTGGTACCCCACTTGAGACATTCTTCCAACTGGATGTGCAGCCATTTACGACCACTCTTTGGGTCCAATCACTAAGCCAGTTATGAATCCACCTAACAGTCGCCTTGTCCATTCCATACTTAGTCATTTTTTCAATAAGGATTGTGTGAGATACTTTGTCAAATGCTTTGCTGAAGTCAAGATATACTATATCTATAGCATTTCCCTGATCCACCTAGTCAGTGATTGTGTCATAGAAGGAAAAAAAGTTAGTCTGACATGACCTATTGGTTACAAACCTATGCTGACTCTGTTTAATCACTTCATTCTTATCCAGGTACTTACATACATGTTGTTTAATAATTTGGTAAAAGATCTTTCCTGGTATAGACGTCAGACTCAGCAGCCTATAGTTCTCTGGGTTCTCCTTCCCCTTTTTGAAAATAGGAACAACATTTGCTCTTCTTCAGTCCTCTGGGACTTCTCCTGTTCTCCAGGATATCTCCCATGACAACTATGTCATATTTTTTGGAGAACTTGGCCATTTGATGCATAAAGAGTTCATCCATATCTTCAGCTTGCCCAGGCAGCCTGTAGTAAATGCCTACAATGGTGTCCTTTCCGTTGTTCTCTCCTTGTATCCTCACCCAAACAGTTTCCACAGAACTCCGAGTCTCTGAAGCTTCAATCTCTGTGCAGATATATGCTTTTCTAACATACAATGCGACACCTCCTCCTCATTTCAAATCTGTTTCTTGCAAATAAGTTGTGTCCTTCTAGCCCTGTATTCCAATCATGTGTATCGTCCCACCAAGTTTCAGTGATTCCAATGACATCATATTTCTTTTCCTGAGTTAGTAGTTCCAGTTCTTCTTGTTTGTTGCCCATGCTTTGTGAAACAAAGAAGCATTTTAGTTTGTGATTGGTTTCTCATACAGTACACACAACCAGTTATCACTATCATAGGTCTTTCACCATTTATCAGCTCCGCCTCCTGATCATATGACGATGACGTCACCACAGATCCTTCAGCTCACAGCAGCTCAGTCCTGGTTGTGTGCAGCTCGTGTTCTCTGGTATCAACCAGCAGCAGATTTCTGGTTCCTGCTGTTCTGGTGAGATGTGGAGACAGGGGCAGAATGCGGAGATGGATGGGGCAGAATATGGAGATGGATGGGGCAGAATGTGGAGACGGATGGGGCAGAATGCGGAGACGGATGGGGCAGAGTGCGGAGTCAGATGGGGCAGAGTGCGGAGTCGGATGGGGCAGAGTTCGGAGTCGGATGGGGCAGAGTTCAGAGTCGGATGGGGCAGAGTGCGGAGTCGGATGGGGCAGAGTGCGGAGTCGGATGGGGCAGAGTGAGGAGTCGGATGGGGCAGAGTGAGGAGTCGGATGGGGTAGAGTGAGGAGTCGGATGGGGCAGAGTGAGGAGTCGGATGGGGCAGAGTGCGGAGTCGGATGGGGCAGGAGCATGGGCAGGATGTGGATTTGGGTGGAAAATATTTTGGCGGGGGGGCCCCATTTGAAAGTTCGCACCGGGGCCCATAACTTTGTAGTTACGCCACTGCACACAACATACAGTACATACTCACCAATCACCTTGATCCCGAAGCCCTCGCTCACTTGTAAAAATTATTAAAATAATAAACCAACAATATAATAAATAATAAACCAACAATATACTCCCTGATCCTCAGTAATCCATATAATAACGATTGTCCCATGACGATCTCCTGTGGAGAGCTGCCACATCAGCTGATGCGACCGCTCTCCAGGGGCTCTGGGATACAATGACGGAAGGTATCCTTCCGCACTGTATCCCTCCACCGCTGTGAGTACAGTATAGTTCATACTCTCACTTGCGGCACTGCTGCATGGGAAAATTTCCATGCAGCATTGCCATAAAGTGAGAGCAATGAACTAAAGTAACCTTTTCAGTGATGCACTGCAGGAGTCATTGTCTCCTGTCAGTGTGTCACTGGAGGCCCTATAGAGCAGTGACATCACCCAATGTCACTGTTGTATATTGGAGATCATCATGGGACACGCGTTATTAATTGGACTACAGCGGAAAGGGAGTATACGTTTGGTTTATTATTTTTTATTTTTCGCAGGCGATCAAGGGTGTTGCAGGAATTAGGCTTGCTTGTAAGTATTGTAGGGATTTCACTCACTCAGGTGCGACGGATGATACTCAGAAGGCACGTTCCTTTAAAAGTTCAGAGGGTTTATTGCTTCATAAACCACATGACAGAAAATAACAGAAAACAAATAGCCTTTGGCTCAGGAAAGAAAAGCAAGTGTCCAGTCCTTCAGGCTCAGTCCCGGGGCCTTAACACACTCAGGAGGGTTTCACCTCTACACATATCTGCTGTGTAAAGCATTAGCCTGTCTTATATAGAGCTAACCACACCCAGTATCCCATCACGTGATTAGACATGTGGTCTGACATCATCACAGGTCCTGAAACACATATATACATGGTTATGTGAAATAAAGAAAACACTCCGGGCTACATAACAATAACACGCCACCTATGTGACACATACCTCCCGTCGACTACACACCCTTTAGCCATGCTACATACCTCCCTCCTCTGCCTAAAGCCATGAGGCTTGGCACTTTCTCCCACTAAACAAGGGATTCTTGATAGGGCATCCGCATTACCGTGCAGCTTTCCGGCCCTATGTTCCACATGGAAACTGAAGTCCTGCATGGCTAAAAACCAACGGGTGACCCTAGCATTTCTACCTTTTGTTTCCCTCAACCACTTAAGTGGGGCATGGTCGGATATTAGTCTGAATTTATGTCCCAGCAGATAGTACTGTAACGTGTCCTCCGCCCACTTTATGGCCAAACACTCTTTTTCTACGACTGAGTAGTTCTTCTCAGATGAAGACAGCTTTCTACTCAGATAGAGAATAGGATGTTTCTCCCCATGTAGTTCTTACGAAAGAACTGCTCCAACCCCAACATCTGAGACATCTGTCTGAAGAATAAATTCTTTCTTGAAATCTGGGGCCATCAGAACGGGTTGTTTACATAGAGCCCCTTTCAATTCTTGAAAGGCTGATTCTGTCTCTTCGGACCATTTAACCATCACTGATTTTGTCCCCTTTAGCAGATCGGTCAGAGGCGCAGCCACTGTGGCGAAGTTCGGGATGAACCTCCTGTAATATCCCACGATTCCCAGAAAGGCTTTAACTTGCTTTTTGGAGAGTGGTTTTGGCCATGTTAGGATTGCCTCCACTTTCCTGATTTGAGGCTTTATTTCTCCACGACCAACTACATAGCCTAACTACTTAGCTTCTTCCTTACCCAAGGCACATTTCTTTGGGTTTATTGTAAACCCCGCCTCTCTTAAAGCATCAAACACTGCTTGGACTTTTTCCAGATGACTCTCCCAGTCCGGGCTAAAGATGACGATATCATCCAGGTGCGCAGCAGCGTATGGCTTATGGGGTGCAAGGACTCTATCCATTGCCCTCTGGAAGGTCGCCGGAGCTCCTTGTAGGCCAAACGGCATCCGGACATACTGGAAGCATCCATCTGGTGTAGAAAATTTCGTCTTCTCCTTGGCTTCCTGTGCCATGGGGATCTGCCAATACCCCTTCGTCAAATCCAAGGTGGTTATATATCTGGCGTGCCCAAGCCTTTCGATGAGCTCATCAATGCGGGGCATGGGATAAGCGTCGAACTTGGAGACCTCATTCAACTTCCGATAATCATTGCCAAACCTCCACTCTCCATCAGGTTTTGGGACATAGTAACATACATAGTAACATAGTTAGTAAGGCCGAAAAAAGACATTTGTCCATCCAGTTCAGTCTATATCTACCATACTATATACCTGACAGGAGCCCGTACAGTCTATATCTACCATACTATATACCTGACAGGAGCCCGTACAGTCTAGTGTCTTCACCAGTGAGCTGACTAGACTGTATGGGCTGCAGTCAGGACCTGGCAGGAGCCCATATATTCTGCTGGCTTTAATAATTTATACCTTGAAGGAGCCCATACAGTCTAGTGTCATGTATTTACTGCAGTCAGGGCCAGGCAGCCGCCCATAAAGTCTGCTATCTTCAAGAATATATACCTGACTGCAGCCCATACACTCTAGCATCTTCAGTACTGAGCCGGCTACAATGTATGGGCTGCAGTCAGGCACCTGGAAGGAGCCCATACAGTTTAGCATCTTCAGTACTGAGCCAGCTACAATGTATGGGCTGCAGTCAGGACCTGGAAGGAGCCCATACACTCTAGCATCTTCACAGTGAGCCGGCTAGACTGTATGGGCTGAAGTCAGGTGACCTGGAAGGAGCCCATACACTCTAGCGTCTTCAGTACTGAGGCGGCTAGAGTGTATGGGCTGCAGTCAGGAAACCAGGAAGGAGCCCATACACTCTAGCATCTTCACCAGTGAGCCGGCTAGAGTGTATGGGCTGCAGTCAGGACCTGGAAGGAGCCCATACACTCTAGGCTCAACCTGCCTACAATGCCTTGTGCCATTACAACTGGTGACCACCCACGTGACACGGCAGCATAGATGACGCATTTCCGGTGCCACGTGTCATTTCCGGTGCCGCGCTCTATAAATGCCTGCCACGTGCATTGTTATACATGTCAAAAGCGCGGGAGCACGCCAACTGCACGTCAGAGCAAGGTAAGACCTGCTGCACGCCCTAATTGGGCTGGCACACTTGGTATTTCTCTAGGGCCCGTTGCCAGGTTCTTCCATCGCACATTCATCTGTATCAGCGCGATACATGCCGATACACATGAAAGCGATGATGGAGGAGAGAGAGCGTCCGGCTACGCTCCCTTTACGTCACTGCACTGCGCACCACCCTGCTGAGGAGCAGCGGAGAAATGGGGATACGAAAGTAATGTATTTTTTGTAATTGTTTCATTGGCGGCGTTGTGTTCTCTACCTACCTCCGTGGGGAGCCCCTCATTGCTGCTTTTCATTGTGTACTGTATATGTGAGCACTGCATTGTGTGTACTGCATTGTGTGTACTACTTGGGGGCCTCTTAATTGCCCTCTCCGTGGGGCGCTCTGCGTTGGCCGCTTCCTTGGGACTCCCTGCATTCCCCTCTCCGTGCGGAGCCCCTCATTGCCCGCTCATCACTGTGTACTGTATATGTGATCTCTGTATACTGCATTGTGTTCTTCTTGGGGGCCTCTGCATTGGCCGCTCTGTGGGGTGCCCTGCATTGGTCGCTCTGTGGGGCGCTCTGCATTGGTCGCTCTGTGGGGCGCTCTGCATTGCTCGCTCTGTGGGGCGCTCTGCATTGCTCGCTCTGTGGGGCGCTCTGCATTGCTCGCTCTGTGGGGCGCTCTGCATTGCTCGCTCTGTGGGGCGCTTTGCATTGCTCGCTCTGTGGGGCGCTTTGCATTGCTCGCTCTGTGGGGCGCTTTGCATTGCTCGCTCTGTGGGGCGCTTTGCATTGCTCGCTCTGTGGGGCGCTTTGCATTGCTCGCTCTGTGGGGCGCTTTGCATTGCTCGCTCTGTGGGGCGCTCTGCATTGCCCGCTCTGTTAGGCGCCCTGCATTGTGTACTGTGTATGTTTGAGCTCTGTGTTGTGTAGTGCATTGTGTGTACTTCCTGGGGACCTCTGCATTTGCTATTTGATGTGGTGGGGAGGGAGGACTCTGCATTGCCCGCTCTGTGGGGTGCTCTGGATTTAATCGCTCTGTGGGGCCCTCTGCATTGCTCGCTCTGTGGGGCCCTCTGCATTGCTCGCTCTGTGGGGCCCTCTGCATTGCCCGCTCTGTGGGGCCCTCTGCATTGCCCGCTCTGTGGGGCGCTCTGCATTGGCCCCTTCCTTGGGGCTCTCCGCATTCTCCGCTCTTCACTGTCTGCTGTATACGTGAGCTCTGCTTTGTGTACTGCATTGTCTTCTAATTGGGGGCCTCTGCATTGGCCGCTCCGTGGGGCGCTCTGCATTGTATACTGTGTATGTATGAGCTCTGTGTTGTGTAGTCCATTATGTGTACCTCCTGGGGGCCTCTGCATTTGCTCTTTGTTGCAATGGGAAGGGAGGACTCTGCATTTCCCGCTCTGTGGGGCGCCCTGCATTAATTGCTCTGTGGGGCTCTCTGCATTGCTCGCTCTTTGGGGCGCTCTGCATTCCCCTCTCCGTGGGGAGCCCCTCATTGCCCGCTCTTCACTGTGTACTGTATATGTGATCTCTGTATACTGGATTGTGTTTTTTTTTTTTGGAGGGGGCTTCTGCATTGGGCGCTCTGTGGGGCGCTCTGCATTGGTCGCTCTGTGGGGCGCTCTGCATTGCTCGCTCTGTGGGGCGCTTTGCATTGCTCGCTCTGTGGGGCGCTTTGCATTGCTCGCTCTGTGGGGCGCTTTGCATTGCTCGCTCTGTGGGGCGCTTTGCATTGCTCGCTCTGTGGGGCGCTCTGCATTGCCCGCTCTGTTAGGCGCCCTGCATTGTGTACTGTGTATGTTTGAGCTCTGTGTTGTGTAGTGCATTGTGTGTACTTCCTGGGGACCTCTGCATTTGCTATTTGATGTGGTGGGGAGGGAGGACTCTGCATTGCCCGCTCTGTGGGGTGCTCTGGATTTAATCGCTCTGTGGGGCGCTATGCATTGCTCGCTCTGTGGGGCCCTCTGCATTGCTCGCTCTGTGGGGCCCTCTGCATTGCCCGCTCTGTGGGGCCCTCTGCATTGTATACTGTGTATGTTTTAGCTCTGTGTTGTGTAGTGCATTGTGTGTACTTTCCTGGGGACCTCTGCATTTGCTCTTTGTTGTGGTGGGGAGGGAGGACTCTGCATTGCTCGCTCTGTGGGGCGCCCTGCATTGCTCGCTCTGTGGGGCGCTCTGCATTGCCCGCTCTGCATTGTATACTGTGTATGTTAGAGCTCTGTGTTGTAGTGCATTGTGTGAGCTTTCTGGGGGCCTCTGCATTGCCAGCTCTGTGGGGCGCTGTGCATTGCCCGCTGCGTGGGAGCCCCACATTGCCCGCTCTGCATTGTATACTGTGTATGTTTGAGCTCTGTGTTGTAGTGCATTGTGTGTGCTTTCTGGGGACCTCTGCATTGCCAGCTCTGTGGGGCGCTCTGCATTGCTCGCTCTGTGGGGCGCTCTGCATTGCTCGCTCTGTGGGGCGCTCTGCAGTGCTCGCTCTGTGGGGCGCTCTGCATCGGCTGCTCTTTGGGGCGCCCTGCATTGTATACTGTGTATGTTTTAGCTCTGTTGTGTAGTGCATTGTGTTCTTCCTGGGGGCTCTGCATTTGCTCTTTGTTGGGGTGGGGAGGGAGGACTCAGCATTGCCCGCTGCGTGGGGCGCTCTGCATTGCCCGCTGCGTGGGGCGCCCTGCATTGCCCGCTCTGTGGGGCACCCTGCATTGCCCGCTCTGTGGGGCGCCCTGCATTGCCCGCTCTGTGGGGCGCCCTGCATTGCCCGCTCTGTGGGGCGCCCTGCATTGCCCGCTCTGTGGGGCGCCCTGCATTGCCCGCTATGTGGGGCGCCCTGCATTGCCCGCTCTGTGGGGCGCCCTGCATTGCCCGCTCTGTGGGGCGCCCTGCATTGCCCGCTCTGTGGGGCGCCCTGCATTGCCCGCTCTGTGGGGCGCCCTGCATTGCCCGCTCTGTGGGGCGCCCTGCATTGCCCGCTCTGTGGGGCGCCCTGCATTGCCCGCTCTGTGGGGCGCCCTGCATTGCCCGCTCTGTGGGGCGCCCTGCATTGCCCGCTCTGTGGGGCGCTCTGCATTGCCCGCTCTGTGGGGCGCTTTGCATTGCCCGCTCTGTGGGGCGCTCTGCATTGCCCGCTCTGTGGGGCGCTCTGCATTGCCCGCTCTGTGGGGCCCTCTGCATTGCCCGCTCTGTGGGGCCCTCTGCATTGGCCCCTTCCTTTGGGCTCTCCGCATTCTCCGCTCTTCACTGAGTACTGTATATGTGAGCTCTGCTTTGTGTACTGCATTGTGTGTTCTTCTTGGGGGCCTCTGCATTGGCCGCTCCGTGGGGCGCTCTGCATTCTATACTGTGTATGTATGAGCTCTGTGTTGTGTAGTGCATTATGTGTACCTCCTGGGGGCCTCTGCATTTGTTCTTTGTTGCATTGGGGAGGGAGGACTCTGCATTGCCCGCTCTGTGGGGCGCCCTGCATTGGTCGCTCTGTGGGGCGCCCTGCATTGGTCGCTCTGTGGGGCGCCCTGCATTGGTCGCTCTGTGGGGCGCTCTGCATTGGTCGCTCTGTGGGGCGCTCTGCATTGCTCGCTCTGTGGGGCGCTCTGCATTGCTCGCTCTGTGGGGCGCTCTGCATTGCTCGCTCTGTGGGGCGCTCTGCATTGCTCGCTCTGTGGGGCGCTCTGCATTGCTCGCTCTGTGGGGCGCTTTGCATTGCTCGCTCTGTGGGGCGCTTTGCATTGCTCGCTCTGTAGGGCGCTCTGCATTGCCCGCTCTGTTAGGCGCCCTGCATTGTGTACTGTGTATGTTTGAGCTCTGTGTTGTGTAGTGCATTGTGTGTACTTCCTGGGGACCTCTGCATTTGCTATTTGATGTGGTGGGGAGGGAGGACTCTGCATTGCCCGCTCTGTGCTCTGGATTTAATCGCTCTGTGGGGCGCTATGCATTGCTCGCTCTGTGGGGCCCTCTGCATTGCTCGCTCTGTGGGGCCCTCTGCATTGCCCGCTCTGTGGGGCGCCCTGCATTGTATACTGTGTATGTTTTAGCTCTGTGTTGTGTAGTGCATTGTGTGTACTTTCCTGGGGACCTCTGCATTTGCTCTTTGTTGTGGTGGGGAGGGAGGACTCTGCATTGCTCGCTCTGTGGGGCGCCCTGCATTGCTCGCTCTGTGGGGCGCTCTGCATTGCCCGCTCTGCATTGTATACTGTGTATGTTAGAGCTCTGTGTTGTAGTGCATTGTGTGAGCTTTCTGGGGGCCTCTGCATTGCCAGCTCTGTGGGGCGCTGTGCATTGCCCGCTGCGTGGGAGCCCCACATTGCCCGCTCTGCATTGTATACTGTGTATGTTTGAGCTCTGTGTTGTAGTGCATTGTGTGTGCTTTCTGGGGACCTCTGCATTGCCAGCTCTGTGGGGCGCTCTGCATTGCTCGCTCTGTGGGGCGCTCTGCACTGCTCGCTCTGTGGGGCGCTCTGCATCGGCTGCTCTTTGGGGCGCCCTGCATTGTATACTGTGTATGTTTTAGCTCTGTGTTGTGTAGTGCATTGTGTTCTTCCTGGGGGCTCTGCATTTGCTCTTTGTTGGGGTGGGGAGGGAGGACTCTGCATTGCCCGCTGCGTGGGGCGCTCTGCATTGCCCGCTGCGTGGGGCGCTCTGCATTGCCCGCTGCGTGGGGCGCTCTGCATTGCCCGCTGCGTGGGGCGCTCTGCATTGCCCGCTGCGTGGGGCGCTCTGCATTGCCCGCTGCGTGGGGCGCTCTGCATTGCCCGCTGCGTGGGGCGCTCTGCATTGCCCGCTGCGTGGGGCGCTCTGCATTGCCCGCTGCGTTGGGCGCTCTGCATTGCCCGCTGCGTGGGGCGCTCTGCATTGCCCGCTCTGTGGGGCGCTCTGCATTGGCCCCTTCCTTGGGGCTCTCCGCATTCTCCGCTCTTCACTGTCTGCTGTATACGTGAGCTCTGCTTTGTGTACTGCATTGTCTTCTAATAGGGGCCCTCTGCATTGCCCGCTCTGTGGGGCGCCCTGCATTGTATACTGTGTATGTTTTAGCTCTGTGTTGTGTAGTGCATAGTGTGTACTTTCCTGGGGACCTCTGCATTTGCTCTTTGTTGTGGTGGGGAGGGAGGACTCTGCATTGCTCGCTCTGTGGGGCGCCCTGCATTGCTCGCTCTGTGGGGCCCTCTGCATTGCCCGCTCTGCATTGTATACTGTGTATGTTAGAGCTCTGTGTTGTAGTGCATTGTGTGAGCTTTCTGGGGGCCTCTGCATTGCCAGCTCTGTGGGGCGCTGTGCATTGCCCGCTGCGTGGGAGCCCCACATTGCCCGCTCTGCATTGTATACTGTGTATGTTTGAGCTCTGTGTTGTAGTGCATTGTGTGTGCTTTCTGGGGACCTCTGCATTGCCAGCTCTGTGGGGCGCTCTGCATTGCTCGCTCTGTGGGGCGCTCTGCATTGCTCGCTCTGTGGGGCGCTCTGCAGTGCTTGCTCTGTGGGGCGCTCTGCATCGGCTGCTCTTTGGGGCGCCCTGCATTGTATACTGTGTATGTTTTAGCTCTGTGTTGTGTAGTGCATTGTGTTCTTCCTGGGGGCTCTGCATTTGCTCTTTGTTGGGGTGGGGAGGGAGGACTCTGCATTGCCCGCTGCGTGGGGCGCTCTGCATTGCCCGCTGCGTGGGGCGCTCTGCATTGCCCGCTGCGTGGGGCGCTCTGCATTGCCCGCTGCGTGGGGCGCTCTGCATTGCCCGCTGTGTTGGGCGCTCTGCATTGCCCGCTGCGTGGGGCGCTCTGCATTGCCCGCTGCGTGGGGCGCTCTGCATTGCCCGCTGCGTGGGGCGCTCTGCATTGCTTGCTCTGTGGGGCCCTCTGCATTGCTCGCTCTGTGGGGCGCTCTGCATTGCTCGCTCTTCATGCGCTCTGCATTGCTCGCTCTGTGGGGCGCTCTGCATTGCTCGCACTGTGGGGCGCTCTGCATTGCTCGCACTGTGGGGCGCTCTGCATTGCTCGCACTGTGGGGCGCGCTGCATTGCTCGCACAGTGGTGTGCTCTGCATTGCCTGCTGTGCATTATATACTGTGTATGTTTGAGCTCTGTACAACAAAGGATCTAGTCCTAAATGTCCAAGTACAGAGTAGAGGGGTGAAAGCTAGCTCTTCACCTCTGTGGGTGCCTAACCCTTTATGCAAAGAGTGCAAAGAGTTAGCTGAATGCCTTAAGCCTAGCCAGCACTTGTGCCCCCTGCCTTGATCCTAGCCAGCACTGCACTTGTGCCCATGCCTTAAGCCTAGCCCGCACTTGTGCCCAGGCCTTAAGCCTAGCCCGCACTTGTGCCCCCTGCCTTGATCCTAGCCAGCACTTGTGCCCAGGCCTTAACCCTAGCCCGCACTTGTGCCCAGACCTTAAGCCTAGCCCGCACTTGTGCCCAGGCCTTAAGCCTAGCCAGCACTTGTGCCCCCTGCCTTGATCCTAGCCAGCACTGCACTTATGCCCATGCCTTAAGCCTAGCCCGCACTTGTGCCCAGGCCTTAAGCCTAGCCCGCACTTGTGCCCAGGCCTTAAGCCTAGCCCGCACTTGTGCCCAGGCCTTAAGCCTAGCCCGCACTTGTGCCCAGGCCTTAAGCCTAGCCCGCACTTGTGCCCAGGCCTTAAGCCTAGCCTGCACTTGTGCCCAGGCCCTAAGCCTAGCCTGCACTTTTGAGCCCCTTGAATGCTTGTTTGTTTGTTTGTTTTTGTCTTCAGCTTCATGTTGGTTATGCACATAGGGCCAACTTTACGCTCTTCGCTCTTGTCCCGTCTGAATGCGCATGCTCGACTGTAATTGGGGAAGAAGGCATTACCCATTTACGGAGGACAGACAAGAAGTGCCTGGTCGCTTGGAGCATGGGGTTATGGAGAGTCTCCGCACTGTACAACAAAGGATCTAGTCCTAAATGTCCAAGTACAGAGTAGAGGGGTGAAAGCTAGCTCTACACCCCTATGGGTGCCTAACCCTTTATGCAAAGAGTGCAAAGAGTTAGCTGAATGCCTTACGCCTAGCCAGCACTTGTGCCCCCCTGCCTTGATCCTAGCCAGCACTGCACTTGTGCCCATGCCTTAAGCCTAGCCCGCACTTGTGCCCATGCCTTAAGCCTAGCCCGCACTTGTGCCTATGCCTTAAGCCTAGCCGGCACTTGTGGCCCCTGCCTTGATCCTAGCCAGCACTGCACTTGTGCCCAGGCCTTAAGCCTAGTCCGCACTTGTGCCCAGGCCTTAAGCCTAGCCCGCACTTGTGCCCAGGCCTTAAGCCTAGCCCGCACTTGTGCCCAGGCCTTAAGCCTAGCCCGCACTTGTGCCCAGGCTTTAAGCCTAGCCCGCACTTGTGCCCAGGCCTTAAGCCTAGCCCGCACTTGTGCCCAGGCCTTAAGCCTAACCCGCACTTGTGCCCAGGCCTTAAGCCTAGCCCGCACTTGTGCCCCGGCCTTAAGCCTAGCCCGCACTTGTGCCCCGGCCTTAAGCCTAGCCCGCACTTGTGCCCCGGCCTTAAGCCTAGCCCGCACTTGTGCCCCGGCCTTAAGCCTAGCCCGCACTTGTGCCCCGGCCTTAAGCCTAGCCCGCACTTGTGCCCCGGCCTTAAGCCTAGCCCGCACTTGTGCCCCGGCCTTAAGCCTAGCCCGCACTTGTGCCCCGGCCTTAAGCCAAGCCCGCACTTGTGCCCCTGCCTTAAGCCAAGCCCGCACTTGTGCCCCGGCCTTAAGCCAAGCCCGCACTTGTGCCCCTGCCTTAAGCCTAGCCCGCACTTGTGCCCCGGCCTTAAGCCAAGCCCGCACTTGTGCCCCTGCCTTAAGCCAAGCCCGCACTTGTGCCCCGGCCTTAAGCCAAGCCCACACTTGTGCCCCTGCCTTAAGCCAAGCCCGCACTTGTGCCCCGGCCTTAAGCCTAGCCCGCACTTGTGCCCAGGCCTTAAGCCTAGCCCGCACTTGTGCCCAGGCCTTAAGCCTAGCCCGCACTTGTGCCCCTGCCTTAAGCCAAGCCTGCACTTGTGCACAGGCCTTAAGCCTAGCCCGCACTTGTGCCCAGGCTTTAAGCCTAGCCCGCACTTGTGCCCAGGCCTTAAGCCTAGCCCGCACTTGTGCCCAGGCCTTAAGCCTAACCCGCACTTGTGCCCCGGCCTTAAGCCTAGCCCGCACTTGTGCCCAGGCCTTAAGCCTAGCCTGCACTTGTGCCCCGGCCTTAAGCGTAGCCCGCACTTGTGCCCCGGCCTTAAGCCTAGCCCGCACTTGTGCCCAGGCCTTAAGCCTAGCCCGCACTTGTGCCCAGGCCTTAAGCCTAGCCTGCACTTGTGCCCAGGCCTTAAGCCTAGCCCGCACTTTTGGGCCCTTTGAATGCTTGTTTGTTTGTTTGTTTTTGTCTTCAGCTTCATGTTGGTTATGCACATAGGGCCAACTTTACGCTCTTCGCTCTTGTCCCGTCTGAATGTGCATGCTCGACTGTAATTGGGGAAGAAGGCATTACCCATTTACGGAGGACAGACAAGAAGTGCCTGGTCGCTTGGAGCATGGGGTTATGGAGAGGCTCCGCACTGTACAACAAAGGATCTAGTCCTAAATGTCCAAGTACAGAGTAGAGGGGTGAAAGCTAGCTCTTCACCCCTATGGGTGCCTAACCCTTTATGCAAAGAGTGCAAAGAGTTAGCTGAATGCCTTAAGCCTAGCCAGCACTTGTGCCCCCCCTGCCTTGATCCTAGCCAGCACTGCACTTGTGCCCATGCCTTAAGCCTAGCCCGCACTTGTGCCCATGCCTTAAGCCTAGCCCGCACTTGTGCCTATGCCTTAAGCCTAGCCGGCACTTGTGGCCCCTGCCTTGATCCTAGCCAGCACTGCACTTGTGCCCAGGCCTTAAGCCTAGCCCGCACTTGTGCCCAGGCCTTAAGCCTAGCCCGCACTTGTGCCCAGGCCTTAAGCCTAGCCCGCACTTGTGCCCAGGCCTTAAGCCTAGCCCGCACTTGTGCCCAGGCCTTAAGCCTAGCCCGCACTTGTGCCCAGGCCTTAAGCCTAGCCCGCACTTGTGCCCAGGCCTTAAGCCTAACCCGCACTTGTGCCCAGGCCTTAAGCCTAGCCCGCACTTGTGCCCCGGCTTTAAGCATAGCCCGCACTTGTGCCCCGGCCTTAAGCCTAGCCCGCACTTGTGCCCCGGCCTTAAGCCTAGCCCGCACTTGTGCCCCGGCCTTAAGCCTAGCCCGCACTTGTGCCCCGGCCTTAAGCCTAGCCCGCACTTGTGCCCAGGCCTTAAGCCTAGCCCGCACTTGTGCCCAGGCCTTAAGCCTAGCCCGCACTTGTGCCCAGGCCTTAAGCCTAGCCCGCACTTGTGCCCAGGCCTTAAGCCTAGCCCGCACTTGTGCCCAGGCCTTAAGCCTAGCCCGCACTTGTGCCCAGGCCTTAAGCCTAGCCCGCACTTGTGCCCAGGCCTTAAGCCTAGCCCGCACTTGTGCCCAGGCCTTAAGCCTAGCCCGCACTTGTGCCCAGAGCTTAAGCCTAGCCCGCACTTGTGCCCAGGCCTTAAGCCTAGCAGGCCTTAAGCCTAGCCCGCACTTGTGCCCAGGCCTTAAGCCTAGCCCGCACTTGTGCCCAGGCCTTAAGCCTAGCCCGCACTTGTGCCCAGGCCTTAAGCCTAGCCCGCACTCTTGCCCAGGCCTTAAGCCTAGCCCGCACTTGTGCCCAGGCCTTAAGCCTAGCCTGCACTTTTGGGCCCCTTGAATGCTTGTTTGTTTGTTTGTTTTTGTCTTCAGCTTCATGTTGGTTATGCACATAGGGCCAACTTTACGCTCTTCGCTCTTGTCCCGTCTGAATGCGCATGCTCGACTGTAATTGGGGAAGAAGGCATTACCCATTTACGGAGGACAGACAAGAAGTGCCTGGTCGCTTGGAGCATGGGGTTATGGAGAGGCTCCGCACTGTACAACAAAGGATCTAGTCCTAAATGTCCAAGTACAGAGTAGAGGGGTGAAAGCTAGCTCTTCACCCCTATGGGTGCTCAACCCTTTATGCAAAGAGTGCAAAGAGTTAGCTGAATGCCTTAAGCCTAGCCAGCACTTGTGCCCCCCCTGCCTTGATCCTAGCCAGCACTGCACTTGTGCCCAGGCCTTAAGCCTAGCCCGCACTTGTGCCCAGGCCTTAAGCCTAGCCCGCACTTGTGCCCAGGCCTTAAGCCTAGCCCGCACTTGTGCCCAGGCCTTAAGCCTAGCCCCCACTTGTGCCCAGGCCTTAAGCCTAGCCCGCACTTGTGCCCAGGCCTTAAGCCTAACCCGCACTTGTGCCCAGGCCTTAAGCCTAGCCCGCACGTGTGCCCCGGCCTTAAGCCTAGCCCGCACTTGTGCCCCGGCCTTAAGCCTAGCCCGCACTTGTGCCCCGGCCTTAAGCCTAGCCCGCACTTGTGCCCCGGCCTTAAGCCTAGCCCGCACTTGTGCCCCGGCCTTAAGCCAAGCCCTCACTTGTGCCCCTGCCTTAAGCCAAGCCCGCACTTGTGCCCCAGCCTTAAGCCTAGCCCGCACTTGTGCCCAGGCCTTAAGCCTAGCCCGCACTTGTGTCCAGGCCTTAAGCCTAGCCCGCACTTGTGCCCCTGCCTTAAGCCAAGCCCGCACTTGTGCACAGGCCTTAAGCCTAGCCCGCACTTGTGCCCAGGCCTTAAGCCTAGCCCGCACTTGTGCCCAGGCCTTAAGCCTAGCCCGCACTTGTGCCCAGGCCTTAAGCCTAACCCGCACTTGTGCCCCGGCCTTAAGCCTAGCCCGCACTTGTGCCCAGGCCTTAAGCCTAGCCTGCACTTGTGCCCCGGCCTTAAGCCTAGCCCGCACTTGTGCCCCGGCCTTAAGCCTAGCCCGCACTTGTGCCCAGGCCTTAAGCCTAGCCCGCACTTGTGCCCAGGCCTTAAGCCTAGCCCGCACTTTTGGGCCCCTTGAATGCTTGTTTGTTTGTTTGTTTTTGTCTTCAGCTTCATGTTGGTTATGCACATAGGGCCAACTTTACGCTCTTCGCTCTTGTCCCGTCTGAATGCGCATGCTCGACTGTAATTGGGGAAGAAGGCATTACCCATTTACGGAGGACAGACAAGAAGTGCCTGGTCGCTTGGAGCATGGGGTTATGGAGAGGCTCCGCACTGTACAACAAAGGATCTAGTCCTAAATGTCCAAGTACAGAGTAGAGGGGTGACAGCTAGCTCTTCACCCCTATGGGTGCCTAACCCTTTATGCAAAGAGTGCAAAGAGTTAGCTGAATGCCTTAAGCCTAGCCAGCACTTGTGCCCCCCCTGCCTTGATCCTAGCCAGCACTGCACTTGTGCCCATGCCTTAAGCCTAGCCCGCACTTGTGCCCATGCCTTAAGCCTAGCCCGCACTTGTGCCTATGCCTTAAGCCTAGCCGGCACTTGTGGCCCCTGCCTTGATCCTAGCCAGCACTGCACTTGTGCCCAGGCCTTAAGCCTAGCCCGCACTTGTGCCCAGGCCTTAAGCCTAGCCCGCACTTGTGCCCAGGCCTTAAGCCTAGCCCGCACTTGTGCCCAGGCCTTAAGCCTAGCCCGCACTTGTGCCCAGGCCTTAAGCCTAACCCGCACTTGTGCCCAGGCCTTAAGCCTAGCCCGCACTTGTGCCCCGGCTTTAAGCCTAGCCCGCACTTGTGCCTTGGCCTTAAGCCTAGACCGCACTTGTGCCCCGGCCTTAAGCCTAGCCCGCACTTGTGCCCCGGCCTTAAGCCTAGCCCGCACTTGTGCCCCGGCCTTAAGCCTAGCCCGCACTTGTGCCCCGGCCTTAAGCCAAGCCCGCACTTGTGCCCCTGCCTTAAGCCAAGCCCGCACTTGTGCCCCGGCCTTAAGCCTAGCCCGCACTTGTGCCCAGGCCTTAAGCCTAGCCCGCACTTGTGCCCAGGCCTTAAGCCTAGCCCGCACTTGTGCCCAGGCCTTAAGCCTAGCCCGCACTTGTGCCCAGGCCTTAAGCCTAGCCCGCACTTGTGCCCAGGCCTTAAGCCTAGCCCGCACTTGTGCCCAGGCCTTAAGCCTAGCCCGCACTTGTGCCCAGGCCTTAAGCCTAGCCCGCACTTGTGCCCAGGCCTTAAGCCTAGCCCGCACTTGTGCCCAGGCCTTAAGCCTAGCCCGCACTTGTGCCCAGGCCTTAAGCCTAGCCCGCACTTGTGCCCAGGCCTTAAGCCTAGCCCGCACTTGTGCCCAGGCCTTAAGCCTAGCCCGCACTTGTGCCCAGGCCTTAAGCCTAGCCCGCACTTGTGCCAAGGCCTTAAGCCTAGCCCGCACTTGTGCCCAGGCCTTAAGCCTAGCCCGCACTTGTGCCCAGGCTTTAAGCCTAGCCCGCACTTGTGCCCAGGCCTTAAGCCTAGCCCGCACTTGTGCCCAGGCCTTAAGCCTAGCCCGCACTTGTGCCCAGGCCTTAAGCCTAGCCCGCACTTGTGCCCAGGCCTTAAGCCTAGCCCGCACTTGTGCCCAGGCCTTAAGCCTAGCCCGCACTTGTGCCCAGGCCTTAAGCCTAGCCTGCACTTTTGAGCCCCTTGAATGCTTGTTTGTTTGTTTTTGTCTTCAGCTTCATGTTGGTTATGCACATAGGGCCAACTTTACGCTCTTCGCTCTTGTCCCGTCTGAATGCGCATGCTCGACTGTAATTGGGGAAGAAGGCATTACCCATTTACGGAGGACAGACAAGAAGTGCCTGGTCGCTTGGAGCATGGTGTTATGGAGAGGCTCCGCACTGTACAACAAAGGATCTATTCCTAAATGTCCAAGTACAGAGTAGAGGGGTGAAAGCTAGCTCTTCACCCCTATGGGTGCCTAACCCTTTATGCAAAGAGTGCAAAGAGTTAGCTGAATGCCTTAAGCCTAGCCAGCACTTGTGCCCCCCCTGCCTTGATCCTAGCCAGCACTGCACTTGTGCCCATGCCTTAAGCCTAGCCCGCACTTGTGCCCAGGCCTTAAGCCTAGCCCGCACTTGTGCCCAGGCCTTAAGCCTAGCCCGCACTTGTGCCCAGGCCTTAAGCCTAGCCCGCACTTGTGCCCAGGCCTTAAGCCTAGCCCGCACTTGTGCCCATGCCTTAAGCCTAGCCCGCACTTGTGCCTATGCCTTAAGCCTAGCCGGCACTTGTGGCCCCTGCCTTGATCCTAGCCAGCACTGCACTTGTGCCCAGGCCTTAAGCCTAGCCCGCACTTGTGCCCAGGCCTTAAGCCTAGCCCGCACTTGTGCCCAGGCCTTAAGCCTAGCCTGCACTTTTGAGCCCCTTGAATGCTTGTTTGTTTGTTTTTGTCTTCAGCTTCATGTTGGTTATGCACATAGGGCCAACTTTACGCTCTTCGCTCTTGTCCCGTCTGAATGCGCATGCTCGACTGTAATTGGGGAAGAAGGCATTACCCATTTACGGAGGACAGACAAGAAGTGCCTGGTCGCTTGGAGCATGGTGTTATGGAGAGGCTCCGCACTGTACAACAAAGGATCTATTCCTAAATGTCCAAGTACAGAGTAGAGGGGTGAAAGCTAGCTCTTCACCCCTATGGGTGCCTAACCCTTTATGCAAAGAGTGCAAAGAGTTAGCTGAATGCCTTAAGCCTAGCCAGCACTTGTGCCCCCCCTGCCTTGATCCTAGCCAGCACTGCACTTGTGCCCATGCCTTAAGCCTAGCCCGCACTTGTGCCCAGGCCTTAAGCCTAGCCCGCACTTGTGCCCAGGCCTTAAGCCTAGCCCGCACTTGTGCCCAGGCCTTAAGCCTAGCCCGCACTTGTGCCCAGGCCTTAAGCCTAGCCCGCACTTGTGCCCATGCCTTAAGCCTAGCCCGCACTTGTGCCTATGCCTTAAGCCTAGCCGGCACTTGTGGCCCCTGCCTTGATCCTAGCCAGCACTGCACTTGTGCCCAGGCCTTAAGCCTAGCCCGCACTTGTGCCCAGGCCTTAAGCCTAGCCCGCACTTGTGCCCAGGCCTTAAGCCTAGCCCACACTTGTGCCCAGGCCTTAAGCCTAGCCCGCACTTGTGCCCAGGCCTTAAGCCTAGCCCGCACTTGTGCCCAGGCCTTAAGCCTAACCCGCACTTGTGCCCAGGCCTTAAGCCTAGCCCGCACTTGTGCCCATGCCTTAAGCCTAGCCCGCACTTGTGCCTATGCCTTAAGCCTAGCCGGCACTTGTGGCCCCTGCCTTGATTCTAGCCAGCACTGCACTTGTGCCCAGGCCTTAAGCCTAGCCCGCACTTGTGCCCAGGCCTTAAGCCTAGCCCGCACTTGTGCCCAGGCCTTAAGCCTAGCCCGCACTTGTGCCCAGGCCTTAAGCCTAGCCCGCACTTGTGCCCAGGCCTTAAGCCTAGCCCGCACTTGTGCCCAGGCCTTAAGCCTAGCCCGCACTTGTGCCCAGGCCTTAAGCCTAGCCCGCACTTGTGCCCAGGCCTTAAGCCTAGCCCGCACTTGTGCCCAGGCCTTAAGCCTAGCCCGCACTTGTGCCCAGGCCTTAAGCCTAGCCCGCACTTGTGCCCAGGCCTTAAGCCTAGCCCGCACTTGTGCCCAGGCCTTAAGCCTAGCCCGCACTTGTGCCCAGGCCTTAAGCCTAGCCTGCACTTTTGAGCCCCTTGAATGCTTGTTTGTTTGTTTTTGTCTTCAGCTTCATGTTGGTTATGCACATAGGGCCAACTTTACGCTCTTCGCTCTTGTCCCGTCTGAATGCGCATGCTCGACTGTAATTGGGGAAGAAGGCATTACCCATTTACGGAGGACAGACAAGAAGTGCCTGGTCGCTTGGAGCATGGTGTTATGGAGAGGCTCCGCACTGTACAACAAAGGATCTAGTCCTAAATGTCCAAGTACAGAGTAGAGGGGTGAAAGCTAGCTCTTCACCCCTATGGGTGCCTAACCCTTTATGCAAAGAGTGCAAAGAGTTAGCTGAATGCCTTAAGCCTAGCCAGCACTTGTGCCCCCCCTGCCTTGATCCTAGCCAGCACTGCACTTGTGCCCATGCCTTAAGCCTAGCCCGCACTTGTGCCCAGGCCTTAAGCCTAGCCCGCACTTGTGCCCAGGCCTTAAGCCTAGCCCGCACTTTTGCCCAGGCCTTAAGCCTAGCCCGCACTTGTGCCCAGGCCTTAAGCCTAGCCCGCACTTGTGCCCATGCCTTAAGCCTAGCCCGCACTTGTGCCTATGCCTTAAGCCTAGCCGGCACTTGTGGCCCCTGCCTTGATCCTAGCCAGCACTGCACTTGTGCCCAGGCCTTAAGCCTAGCCCGCACTTGTGCCCAGGCCTTAAGCCTAGCCCGCACTTGTGCCCAGGCCTTAAGCCTAGCCCACACTTGTGCCCAGGCCTTAAGCCTAGCCCGCACTTGTGCCCAGGCCTTATGCCTAGCCCGCACTTGTGCCCAGGCCTTATGCCTAGCCCGCACTTGTGCCCAGGCCTTAAGCCTAGCCCGCACTTGTGCCCAGGCCTTAAGCCTAGCCCGCACTTGTGCCCAGGCCTTAAGCCTAGCCCGCACTTGTGCCCAGGCCTTAAGCCTAGCCCGCACTTGTGCCCAGGCCTTAAGCCTAGCCCGCACTTGTGCCCAGGCCTTAAGCCTAGCCCGCACTTGTGCCCAGGCCTTAAGCCTAGCCCGCACTTGTGCCCAGGCCTTAAGCCTAGCCCGCACTTGTGCCCAGGCCTTAAGCCTAGCCCGCACTTGTGCCCAGGCCATAAGCCTAGCCCGCACTTGTGTCCCCTGCCTTGATCCTAGCCAGCACTTGTGCCCAGGCCTTAAGCCTAGCCCGCACTTGTGCCCAGGCCTTAAGCCTAGCCTGCACTTTTGAGCCCCTTGAATGCTTGTTTGTTTTTGTCTTCAGCTTCATGTTGGTTATGCACATAAAGCCAGCTTTACGCTCTTCGCTCTTGTCCCGTCTGAATGCGCATGCACGACTGCAATTGGGGAAGAAGGCATTACCCATTTACGGAGGACAGACAAGAAGTGCCTGGTCGCTTGGAGCATGGGGTTATGGAGAGGCTCCGCACTGTTCAACAAAGGATCTAGTCCTAAATGTCCAAGTACAAAGTAGAGGGGTGAAAGCTAGCTCTTCACCCCTATGGGTGCCTAACCCTTTATGCAAAGAGTGCAAAGAGTTAGCTGAATGCCTTAAGCCTAGCCAGCACTTGTGCCCCCTGCCTGGTCCTAGCCAGCACTGCACTTGTGCCCATGCCTTAGGCCTAGCCCGCACTTGTGCCCAGGCCTTAAGCCTAGCCCGCACTTGTGCCCAGGCCTTAAGCCTAGCCCGCACTTGTGCCCAGGCCTTAAGCCTAGCCCGCACTTGTGCCCAGGCCTTAAGCCTAGCCCGCACTTGTGCCCAGGCCTTAAGCCTAGCCCGCACTTGTGCCCATGCCTTAAGCCTAGCCCGCACTTGTGCCTATGCCTTAAGCCTAGCCCGCACTTGTGCCCAGGCCTTAAGCCTAGCCCGCACTTGTGCCCAGGCCTTAAGCCTAGCCCGCACTTGTGCCCAGGCCTTAAGCCTAGCCCGCATTTGTGCCCAGGCTTTAAGCCTAGCCCGCACTTGTGCCCAGGCCTTAAGCCTAGCCCGCACTTGTGCCCAGGCCTTAAGCCTAGCACGCACTTGTGCCCAGGACTTAAGCCTAGCCCGCACTTGGGCCCAGGCCTTAAGCCTAGCCCGCACTTGTGCCCCGGCCTTAAGCCGAGCCCGCACTTGTGCCCAGGCCTTAAGCCGAGCCCGCACTTGTGCCCCGGCCTTAAGCCGAGCCCGCACTTGTGCCCCGGCCTTAAGCCGAGCCCGCACTTGTGCCCCGGCCTTAAGCCGAGCCCGCACTTGTGCCCCGGCCTTAAGCCGAGCCCGCACTTGTGCCCCTGCCTTAAGCCGAACCCGCACTTGTGCCCCTGCCTTAAGCCGAGCCCGCACTTGTGCCCCTGCCTTAAGCCGAGCCCGCACTTGTGCCCCTGCCTTAAGCCTAGCCCGCACTTGTGCCCAGGCCTTAAGCCTAGCCCGCACTTGTGCCCAGGCCTTAAGCCTAGCCCGCACTTGTGCCCAGGCCTTAAGCCTAGCCCGCACTTGTGCCCAGGCCTTAAGCCAAGCCCGCACTTGTGCCCCTGCATTAAGCCTAGCCCGCACTTGTGCCCCTGCCTTAAGCCTAGCCCGCACTTGTGCCCCTGCCTTAAGCCTAGCCCGCACTTGTGCCCAGGCCTTAAGCCTAGCCCGCACTTGTGCCCAGGCCTTAAGCCTAGCCCGCACTTGTGCCCAGGCCTTAAGCCTAGCCCGCACTTGTGCCCAGGCCTTAAGCCTAGCCCGCACTTGTGCCCAGGCCTTAAGCCTAGCCCGCACTTGTGCCCAGGCCTTAAGCCAAGCCCGCACTTGTGCCCCTGCCATAAGCCTAGCCCGCACTTGTGCCCCTGCCTTAAGCCTAGCCCGCACTTGTGCCCCTGCCATAAGCCTAGCCCGCACTTGTGCCCAGGCCTTAAGCCTAGCCCGCACTTGTGCCCAGGCCTTAAGCCTAGCCCGCACTTGTGCCCCGGCCTTAAGCCTAGCCCGCACTTGTGCCCCGGCCTTAAGCCTAGCCCGCACTTGTGCCCTGGCCTTAAGCCAAGCCCGCACTTGTGCCCCTACCTTAAGCCAAGCCCGCACTTGTGCCCATGCCTTAAGCCTAGCCCGCACTTGTGCCCAGGCCTTAAGCCTAGCCCGCACTTGTGCCCAGGCCTTAAGCCTAGCCCGCACTTGTGCCCAGGCCTTAAGCCTAGCCCGCACTTGTGCCCAGGCCTTAAGCCTAGCCCACACTTGTGCCCAGGCCTTAAGCCTAGCCCGCACTTGTGCCCCGGCCTTAAGCCGAGCCCGCACTTGTGCCCCGGCCGTAAGCCGAGCCCGCACTTGTGCCCCGGCCTTAAGCCGAGCCCGCACTTGTGCCCTGGCCTTAAGCCGAGCCCGCACTTGTGCCCCTGCCTTAAGCCGAACCCGCACTTGTGCCCCTGCCTTAAGCCGAGCCCGCGCTTGTGCCCCTGCCTTAAGCCGAGCCCGCACTTGTGCCCCTGCCTTAAGCCGAGCCCGCACTTGTGCCCCTGCCTTAAGCCGAGCCCGCACTTGTGCCCCTGCCTTAAGCCTAGCCCGCACTTGTGCCCAGGCCTTAAGCCTAGCCCGCACTTGTGCCCAGGCCTTAAGTGTAGCCCGCACTTGTGCCCAGGCCTTAAGCCTAGCCCGCACTTGTGCCCAGGCCTTAAGCCTAGCCCGCACTTGTGCCCAGGCCTTAAGCCAAGCCCGCACTTGTGCCCCTGCCTTAAGCCTAGCCCGCACTTGTGCCCCTGCCTTAAGCCTAGCCCGCACTTGTGCCCCTGCCTTAAGCCTAGCCCGCACTTGTGCCCAGGCCTTAAGCCTAGCCCGCACTGTGCCCAGGCCTTAAGCCTAGCCCGCACTTGTGCCCCGGCCTTAAGCCTAGCCCGCATTTGTGCCCAGGCCTTAAGCCAAGCCCGCACTTGTGCCCCTGCCTTAAGCCAAGCCCGCACTTGTGCCCATGCCTTAAGCCTAGCCCGCACTTGTGCCCATGCCTTATGCCTAGCCCGCACTTGTGCCCAGGCCTTAAGCCTAGCCCGCACTTGTGCCCAGGCCTTAAGCCTAGCCCGCACTTGTGCCCAGGCCTTAAGCCTAGCCCGCACTTGTGCCCAGGCCTTAAGCCTAGCCCGCACTTGTGCCCAGGCCTTAAGCCTAGCCCGCACTTGTGCCCAGGCCTTAAGCCTAGCCCGCACTTGTGCCCAGGCCTTAAGCCTAGCCCGCACTTGTGCCCAGGCCTTAAGCCTAGCCCGCACTTGTGCCCAGGCCTTAAGCCTAGCCTGCACTTTTGAGCCCCTTGAATGCTTGTTTGTTTTTGTCTTCAGCTTCATGTTGGTTATGCACATAGGGCCAGCTTTACGCTCTTCGCTCTTGTCCCGTCTGAATGCGCATGCACGACTGTAATTGGGGAAGAAGGCATTACCCATTTACGGAGGACAGACAAGAAGTGCCTGGTCGCTTGGAGCATGGGGTTATGGAGAGGCTCCGCACTGTACAACAAAGGATCTAGTCCTAAATGTCCAAGTACAAAGTAGAGGGGTGAAAGCTAGCTCTTCACCCCTATGGGTGCCTAACCCTTTATGCAAAGAGTGCAAAGAGTTAGCTGAATGCCTTAAGCCTAGCCAGCACTTGTGCCCCCTGCCTTGATCCTAGCCAGCACTGCACTTGTGCCCATGCCTTAAGCCTAGCCCGCACTTGCGCCCAGGCCTTAAGCCTAGCCCGCACTTGTGCCCAGGCCTTAAGCCTAGCCCGCACTTGTGCCCAGGCCTTAAGCCTAGCCCGCACTTGTGCCCAGGCCTTAAGCCTAGCCCGCACTTGTGCCCAGGCCTTAAGCCTAGCCCGCACTTGTGCCCAGGCCTTAAGCCTAGCCCGCACTTGTGCCCAGGCCTTAAGCCTAGCCCGCACTTGTGCCCAGGCCTTAAGCCTAGCCCGCACTTGTGCCCAGGCCTTAAGCCTAGCCCGCACTTGTGCCCAGGCCTTAAGCCTAGCCCGCACTTGTGCCCAGGCCTTAAGCCTAGCCCGCACTTGTGCCCCCTGCCTTGATCCTAGCCAGCACTGCACTTGTGCCCATGCCTTAAGCCTAGCCTGCACTTGTGCCCAGGCCTTAAGCCTAGCCCGCACTTGTGCCCCGGCCTTAAGCCTAGCCCGCACTTGTGCCCCGGCCTTAAGCCTAGCCCGCACTTGTGCCCAGGCCTTAAGCCTAGCCCGCACTTGTGCCCCGGCCTTAAGCCTAGCCCGCACTTGTGCCCCGGCCTTAAGCCTAGCCCGCACTTGTGCCCCGGCCTTAAGCCGAGCCCGCACTTGTGCCCCGGCCTTAAGCCGAGCCCGCACTTGTGCCCCGGCCTTAAGCCGAGCCCGCACTTGTGCCCCGGCCTTAAGCCGAGCCCGCACTTGTGCCCCGGCCTTAAGCCGAGCCCGCACTTGTGCCCCGGCCTTAAGCCGAGCCCGCACTTGTGCCCCTGCCTTAAGCTGAGCCCGCACATTTGCCCAGGCCTTAAGCCTAGCCCGCACTTGTGCCCAGGCCTTAAACCTAGCCCGCACTTGTGCCCAGGCCTTAAGCCAAGCCCGCACTTGTGCCCCTGCCTTAAGCCTAGCCCGCACTTGTGCCCCTGCCTTAAGCCTAGCCCGCACTTGTGCCCAGGCCTTAAGCCTAGCCCGCACTTGTGCCCAGGCCTTAAGCCTAGCCCGCACTTGTGCCCAGGCCTTAAGCCTAGCCCGCACTTGTGCCCAGGCCTTAAGCCTAGCCCGCACTTGTGCCCAGGCCTTAAGCCTAGCCCGCACTTGTGCCCAGGCCTTAAGCCTAGCCCGCACTTGTGCCCAGGCCTTAAGCCTAGCCCGCACTTGTGCCCAGGCCTTAAGCCTAGCCTGCACTTGTGCCCAGGCCTTAAGCCTAGCCTGCACTTGTGCCCAGGCCTTAAGCCTAGCCCGCACTTGTGCCCAGGCCTTAAGCCTAGCCTGCACTTTTGAGCCCCTTGAATGCTTGTTTGTTTTTGTCTTCAGCTTCATGTTGGTTATGCACATAGGGCCAGCTTTACGCTCTTCGCTCTTGTCCCGTCTGAATGCGCATGCACAACTGTAATTGGGGAAGAAGGCATTACCCATTTACGGAGGACAGACAAGAAGTGCCTGGTCGCTTGGAGCATGGGGTTATGGAGAGGCTCCGCACTGTACAACAAAGGATCTAGTCCTAAATGTCCAAGTACAGAGTAGAGGGGTGAAAGCTAGCTCTTCACCCTTATGGGTGCCTAACCCTTTATGCAAAGAGTGCAAAGAGTTAGCTGAATGCCTTAAGCCTAGCCAGCACTTGTGCCCCCTGCCTTGATCCTAGCCAGCACTGCACTTGTGCCCATGCCTTAAGCCTAGCCCGCACTTGTGCCCAGGCCTTAAGCCTAGCCCACACTTGTGCCCCGGCCTTAAGCCTAGCCCGCACTTGTGCCCCGGCCTTAAGCTTAGCCCACACTTGTGCCCAGGCCTTAAGCCTAGCCCGCACTTGTGCCCAGGCCTTAAGCCTAGCCCGCACTTGTGCACCGGCCTTAAGCCTAGCCCGCACTTGTGCCCCGGCCTTAAGCCTAGCCCGCACTTGTGCCCCGGCCTTAAGCCTAGCCCGCACTTGTTCCCCGGCCTTAAGCCGAGCCCGCACTTGTGCCCCGGCCTTAAGCCGAGCCCGCACTTGTGCCCAGGCCTTAAGCCGAGCCCGCACTTGTGCCCAGGCCTTAAGCCTTGCCCGCACTTGTGCTCAGGCCTTAAGCCTAGCCCGCACTTGTGCCCAGGCCTTAAGCCTAGCCCGCACTTGTGCCCAGGCCTTAAGCCTAGCCCGCACTTGTGCTCAGGCCTTAAGCCTAGCCCGCACTTGTGCCCAGGCCTTAAGCCTAGCCCGCACTTGTGCCCAGGCCTTAAGCCTAGCCCGCACTTGTGCCCAGGCCTTAAGCCTAGCCCGCACTTGTGCCCCTGCCTTAAGCCAAGCCCGCACTTGTGCCCAGGCCTTAAGCCTAGCCCGCACTTGTGCCCAGGCCTTAAGCCTAGCCCGCACTTGTGCCCAGGCCTTAAGCCTAGCCCGCACTTGTGCCCAGGCCTTAAGCCTAGCCCGCACTTGTGCCCAGGCCTTAAGCCTAGCCCGCACTTGTGCCCAGGCCTTATGCCTAGCCCGCACTTGTGCCCAGGCCTTATGCCTAGCCCGCACTTGTGCCCAGGCCTTAAGCCTAGCCCGCACTTGTGCCCAGGCCTTAAGCCTAGCCCGCACTTGTGCCCAGGCCTTAAGCCTAGCCCGCACTTGTGCCCAGGCCTTAAGCCTAGCCCGCACTTGTGCCCAGGCCTTAAGCCTAGCGCGCACTTGTGCCCAGGCCTTAAGCCTAGCCAGCACTTGTGCCCCTGCCTTAAGCCTAGCCCGCACTTGTGCCCAGGCCTTAAGCCTAGCCCGCACTTGTGCCCAGGCCTTAAGCCTAGCCCGCTCTTTTGAGCCCCTTGAATGCTTGTTTGTTTTTGTCTTCAGCTTCATGTTGGTTATGCACATAGGGCCAGCTTTACGCTCTTCGCTCTTGTCCCGTCTGAATGCGCATGCACGACTGTAATTGGGGAAGAAGGCATTACCCATTTACGGAGGACAGACAAGAAGTGCCTGGTCGCTTGGAGCATGGGGTTATGGAGAGGCTCCGCACTGTACAACAAAGGATCTAGTCCTAAATGTCCAAGTACAAAGTAGAGGGGTGAAAGCTAGCTCTTCACCCCTATGGGTGCCTAACCCTTTATGCAAAGAGTGCAAAGAGTTAGCTGAATGCCTTAAGCCTAGCCAGCACTTGTGCCCCCTGCCTTGATCCTAGCCAGCACTGCACTTGTGCCCATGCCTTAAGCCTAGCCCGCACTTGTGCCCAGGCCTTAAGCCTAGCCCGCACTTGTGCCCAGGCCTTAAGCCTAGCCCGCACTTGTGCCCAGGCCTTAAGCCTAGCCCGCACTTGTGCCCAGGCCTTATGCCTAGCCCGCACTTGTGCCCAGGCTTTAAGCCTAGGCCGCACTTGTGCCCAGGCCTTAAGCCTAGCCCGCACTTGTGCCCAGGCCTTAAGCCTAGCCCGCACTTGTGCCCCGGCCTTAAGCCTAGCCCGCACTTGTGCCCCGGCCTTAAGCCAAGCCCGCACTTGTGCCCATGCCTTAAGCCTAGCCCGCACTTGTGCCCCTGCCTTAAGCCAAGCCCGCACTTGTGCCCATGCCTTAAGCCTAGCCCGCACTTGTGCCCAGGCCTTAAGCCTAGCCCGCACTTGTGCCCCTGCCTTAAGCCAAGTCCGCACTTGTGCCCATGCCTTAAGCCTAGCCCGCACTTGTGCCCCGGCCTTAAGCCAAGCCCGCACTTGTGCCCCTGCCTTAAGCCTAGCCCGCATTTGTGCCCCTGCCTTAAGCCAAGCCCGCACTTGTGCCCATGCCTTAAGCCTAGCCCGCACTTGTGCCCAGGCCTTAAGCCTAGCCCGCACTTGTGCCCATGCCTTAAGCCTAGCCCGCACTTGTGCCCAGGCCTTAAGTCTAGCCCGCACTTGTGCCCAGGCCTTAAGCCTAGCCCGCACTTGTGCCCAGGCCTTAAGCCTAGCCCACACTTGTGCCCAGGCCTTAAGCCTAGCCCGCACTTGTGCCCAGGCCTTAAGCCTAGCCCGCACTTGTGCCCAGGCCTTAAGCCTAGCCCGCACTTGTGCCCAGGCCTTAAGCCTAGCCCGCACTTGTGCCCAGGCCTTAAGCCTAGCCCGCACTTGTGCCCAGGCCTTAAGCCTAGCCCGCACTTGTGCCCCCTGCCTTGATCCTAGCCCGCACTTGTGCCCAGGCCTTAAGCCTAGCCCGCACTTGTGCCCAGGCCTTAAGCCTAGCCTGCACTTTTGAGCCCCTTGAATGCTTGTTTGTTTGTTTTTGTCTTCAGCTTCATGTTGGTTATGCACATAGGGCCAGCTTTACGCTCTTCGCTCTTGTCCCGTCTGAATGCGCATGCACAACTGTAATTGGGGAAGAAGGCATTACCCATTTACGGAGGACAGACAAGAAGTGCCTGGTCGCTTGGAGCATGGGGTTATGGAGAGGCTCCGCACTGTACAACAAAGGATCTAGTCCTAAATGTCCAAGTACAGAGTAGAGGGGTGAAAGCTAGCTCTTCACCCCTATGGGTGCCTAACCCTTTATGCAAAGAGTGCAAAGAGTTAGCTGAATGCCTTAAGCCTAGCCAGCACTTGTGCCCCCTGCCTTGATCCTAGCCAGCACTGCACTTGTGCCCATGCCTTAAGCCTAGCCCGCACTTGTGCCCAGGCCTTAAGCCTAGCCCGCACTTGTGCCCCGGCCTTAAGCCTAGCCCGCACTTGTGCCCAGGCCTTAAGCCTAGCCCGCACTTGTGCCCAGGCCTTAAGCCTAGCCCGCACTTGTGCCCCGGCCTTAAGCCGAGCCCGCACTTGTGCCCCGGCCCTAAGCCGAGCCCGCACTTGTGCCCCGACCTTAAGCCGAGCCCGCACTTGTGCCCCTGCCTTAAGCCGAGCCCGCACTTGTGCCCCTGCCTTAAGCCCAGCCCGCACTTGTGCCCAGGCCTTAAGCCTAGCCCGCACTTGTGCCCAGGCCTTAAGCCTAGCCCGCACTTGTGCCCCGGCCTTAAGCCGAGCCCGCACTTGTGCCCCGGCCTTAAGCCGAGCCCGCACTTGTGCCCCGGCCTTAAGCCGAGCCCGCACTTGTGCCCTGGCCTTAAGCTGAGCCCGCACTTGTGCCCCTGCCTTAAGCCGAACCCGCACTTGTGCCCCTGCCTTAAGCCGAGCCCGCACTTGTGCCCCTGCCTTAAGCCGAGCTCGCACTTGTGCCCCTGCCTTAAGCCGAGCCCGCACTTGTGCCCCTGCCTTAAGCCGAGCCCGCACTTGTGCCCCTGCCTTAAGCCTAGCCCGCACTTGTGCCCAGGCCTTAAGCCTAGCCCGCACTTGTGCCCAGGCCTTAAGCGTAGCCCGCACTTGTGCCCAGGCCTTAAGCCTAGCCCGCACTTGTGCCCAGGCCTTAAGCCTAGCCCGCACTTGTGCCCAGGCCTTAAGCCAAGCCCGCACTTGTGCCCCTGCCTTAAGCCTAGCCCGCACTTGTGCCCCTGCCTTAAGCCTAGCCCGCACTTGTGCCCCTGCCTTAAGCCTAGCCCGCACTTGTGCCCAGGCCTTAAGCCTAGCCCGCACTTGTGCCCAGGCCTTAAGCCTAGCCCGCACTTGTGCCCCGGCCTTAAGCCTTGCCCACATTTGTGCCCAGGCCTTAAGCCAAGCCCGCTCTTGTGCCCCTGCCTTAAGCCAAGCCCGCACTTGTGCCCATGCCTTAAGCCTAGCCCGCACTTGTGCCCAGGCCTTATGCCTAGCCCGCACTTGTGCCCAGGCCTTAAGCCTAGCCCGCACTTGTGCCCAGGCCTTAAGCCTAGCCCGCACTTGTGCCCAGGCCTTAAGCCTAGCCCGCACTTGTGCCCAGGCCTTAAGCCTAGCCCGCACTTGTGCCCAGGCCTTAAGCCTAGCCCACACTTGTGCCCAGGCCTTAAGCCTAGCCCGCACTTGTGCCCAGGCCATAAGCCTAGCCCGCACTTGTGCCCCCTGCCTTGATCCTAGCCAGCACTTGTGCCCAGGCCTTAAGCCTAGCCCGCACTTGTGGCCAGGCCTTAAGCCTAGCCCGCACTTGTGCCCAGGCCTTAAGCCTAGCCCGCACTTGTGCCCAGGCCTTATGCCTAGCCCGCACTTGTGCCCAGGCCTTATGCCTAGCCCGCACTTGTGCCCAGGCCTTAAGCCTAGCCCGCACTTGTGCCCAGGCCTTAAGCCTAGCCCGCACTTGTGCCCAGGCCTTAAGCCTAGCCCGCACTTGTGCCCAGGCCTTAAGCCTAACCCGCACTTGTGCCCAGGCCTTAAGCCTAGCCCGCACCTGTGCCCAGGCCTTAAGCCTAGCCCGCACTTGTGCTCAGGCCTTAAGCCTAGCCCGCACTTGTGCCCAGGCCTAAAGCCTAGCCCGCACTTGTGCCCAGGCCTTAAGCCTAGCCTGCACTTTTGAGCCCCTTGAATGCTTGTTTGTTTTTGTCTTCAGCTTCATGTTGGTTATGCACATAGGGTCAGCTTTACGCTCTTCGCTCTTGTCCCGTCTGAATGCGCATGCTCGACTGTAATTGGGGAGAAGGCATTACCCATTTACGGAGGACAGACAAGAAGTGCCTGGTCGCTTGGAGCATGGGGTTATGGAGAGGCTCCGCACTGTACAACAAAGGATCTAGTCCTAAATGTCCAAGTACAAAGTAGAGGGGTGAAAGCTAGCTCTTCACCCCTATGGCTGCCTAACCCTTTATGCAAAGAGTGCAAAGAGTTAGCTGAATGCCTTAAGCCTAGCCAGCACTTGTGCCCCTGCCTTGATCCTAGCCAGCACTGCACTTGTGCCCATGCCTTAAGCCTAGCCCGCACTTGTGCCCAGGCCTTAAGCCTAGCCCGCACTTGTGCCCAGGCCTTAAGCCTAGCCCGCACTTGTGCCCAGGCCTTAAGCCTAGCCCGCACTTGTGCCCAGGCCTTAAGCCTAGCCCGCACTTGTGCCCAGGCCTTAAGCCTAGCCCGCACTTGTGCCCAGGCCTTAAGCCTAGCCCGCACTTGTGCCCAGGCCTTAAGCCTAGCCCGCACTTGTGCCCAGGCCTTAAGCCTAGCCCGCACTTGTGCCCAGGCTTTAAGCCTAGGCCGCACTTGTGCCCAGGCCTTAAGCCTAGCCCGCACTTGTGCCCAGGCCTTAAGCCTAGCCCGCACTTGTGCCCCGGCCTTAAGCCTAGCCCGCACTTGTGCCCCGGCCTTAAGCCTAGCCCGCACTTGTGCCCCTGCCTTAAGCCTAGCCCGCACTTGTGCCCCTGCCTTAAGCCAAGCCCGCACTTGTGCCCATGCCTTAAGACTAGCCCGCACTTGTGCCCAGGCCTTAAGCCTAGCCCGCACTTGTGCCCATGCCTTAAGCCTAGCCCGCACTTGTGCCCAGGCCTTAAGTCTATCCCGCACTTGTGCCCAGGCCTTAAGCCTAGCCCGCACTTGTGCCCAGGCCTTAAGCCTAGCCCGCACTTGTGCCCAGGCCTTAAGCCTAGCCCGCACTTGTGCCCAGGCCTTAAGCCTAGCCCGCACTTGTGCCCAGGCCTTAAGCCTAGCCCGCACTTGTGCCCAGGCCTTAAGCCTAGCCCGCACTTGTGCCCAGGCCTTAAGCCTAGCCCGCACTTGTGCCCAGGCCTTAAGCCTAGCCCACACTTGTGCCCCCTGCCTTGATCCTAGCCCGCACTTGTGCCCAGGCCTTAAGCCTAGCCCGCACTTGTGCCCAGGCCTTAAGCCTAGCCTGCACTTTTGAGCCCCTTGAATGCTTGTTTGTTTGTTTTTGTCTTCAGCTTCATGTTGGTTATGCACATAGGGCCAGCTTTACGCTCTTCGCTCTTGTCCCGTCTGAATGCGCATGCACAACTGTAATTGGGGAAGAAGGCATTACCCATTTACGGAGGACAGACAAGAAGTGCCTGGTCGCTTGGAGCATGGGGTTATGGAGAGGCTCCGCACTGTACAACAAAGGATCTAGTCCTAAATGTCCAAGTACAGAGTAGAGGGGTGAAAGCTAGCTCTTCACCCCTATGGGTGCCTAACCCTTTATGCAAAGAGTGCAAAGAGTTAGCTGAATGCCTTAAGCCTAGCCAGCACTTGTGCCCCCTGCCTTGATCCTAGCCAGCACTGCACTTGTGCCCATGCCTTAAGCCTAGCCCGCACTTGTGCCCAGGCCTTAAGCCTAGCCCGCACTTGTGCCCCGGCCTTAAGCCTAGCCCGCACTTGTGCCCAGGCCTTAAGCCTAGCCCGCACTTGTGCCCAGGCCTTAAGCCTAGCCCGCACATGTGCCCCGGCCTTAAGCCGAGCCCGCACTTGTGCCCCGGCCTTAAGCCGAGCCCGCACTTGTGCCCCGGCCTTAAGCCGAGCCCGCACTTGTGCCCCTGCCTTAAGCCGAGCCCGCACTTGTGCCCCTGCCTTAAGCCGAGCCCGCACTTGTGCCCCTGCCTTAAGCCGAGCCCGCACTTGTGCCCAGGCCTTAAGCCTAGCCCGCACTTGTGCCCAGGCCTTAAACCTAGCCCGCACTTGTGCCCAGGCCTTAAGCCAAGCCCGCACTTGTGCCCCTGCCTTAAGCCTAGCCCGCACTTGTGCCCCTGCCTTAAGCCTAGCCCGCACTTGTGCCCAGGCCTTAAGCCTAGCCCGCACTTGTGCCCAGGCCTTAAGCCTAGCCCGCACTTGTGCCCAGGCCTTAAGCCTAGCCCGCACTTGTGCCCAGGCCTTAAGCCTAGCCCGCACTTGTGCCCAGGCCTTAAGCCTAGCCCGCACTTGTGCCCAGGCCTTAAGCCTAGCCTGCACTTGTGCGCAGGCCTTAAGCCTAGCCCGCACTTGTGCCCAGGCCTTAAGCCTAGCCCGCACTTGTGCCCAGGCCTTAAGCCTAGCCCGCACTTGTGCCCAGGCCTTAAGCCTAGCCCGCACTTGTGCCCAGGCCTTAAGCCTAGCCCGCACTTGTGCCCAGGCCTTAAGCCTAGCCCGCACTTGTGCCCAGGCCTTAAGCCTAGCAAGCACTTGTGCCCAGGCCTTAAGACTAGCCCGCACTTGTGCCCCTGCCTTAAGCCAAGCCCGCACTTGTGCCCAGGCCTTAAGCCTAGCCCGCACTTGTGCCCAGGCCTTAAGCCTAGCCCGCACTTGTGCCCAGGCCTTAAGCCTAGCCCGCACTTGTGCCCGGCCTTAAGCCTAGCCCGCACTTGTGCCCAGGCCTTAAGCCTAGCCCGCACTTGTGCCCAGGCCTTAAGCCTAGACCGCACTTGTGCCCAGGCCTTAAGCCTAGACCGCACTTGTGCCCAGGCCTTAAGCCTAGACCGCACTTGTGCCCAGGCCTTAAGCCTAGACCGCACTTGTGCCCAGGCCTTAAGCCTAGCCCGCACTTGTGCCCAGGCCTTAAGCCTAGCCCGCACTTGTGCCCAGGCCTTAAGCCTAGCCCGCACTTGTGCTCAGGCCTTAAGCCTAGCCCGCACTTGTGCCCAGGCCTTAAGCCTAGCCTGCACTTGTGCCCAGGCCTTAAGCCGAGCCCGCACTTGTGCCCTGGCCTTAAACCGAGCCCGCACTTGTGCCCCGGCCTTAAGCCGAGCCCGCACTTGTGCCCCGGCCTTAAGCCGAGCCCGCACTTGTGCCCCGGCCTTAAGCCGAGCCCGCACTTGTGCCCCTGCCTTAAGCCGAGCCCGCACTTGTGCCCCTGCCTTAAGCCGAGCCCGCACTTGTGCCCCTGCCTTAAGCCGAGCCCGCACTTGTGCCCAGGCCTTAAGCCTAGCCCGCACTTGTGCCCAGGCCTTAAACCTAGCCCGCACTTGTGCCCAGGCCTTAAGCCAAGCCCGCACTTGTGCCCCTGCCTTAAGCCTAGCCCGCACTTGTGCCCCTGCCTTAAGCCTAGCCCGCACTTGTGCCCAGGCCTTAAGCCTAGCCCGCACTTGTGCCCAGGCCTTAAGCCTAGCCCGCACTTGTGCCCAGGCCTTAAGCCTAGCCCGCACTTGTGCCCAGGCCTTAAGCCTAGCCCGCACTTGTGCCCAGGCCTTAAGCCTAGCCCGCACTTGTGCCCAGGCCTTAAGCCTAGCCCGCACTTGTGCCCAGGCCTTAAGCCTAGCCTGCACTTGTGCGCAGGCCTTAAGCCTAGCCCGCACTTGTGCCCAGGCCTTAAGCCTAGCCCGCACTTGTGCCCAGGCCTTAAGCCTAGCCCGCACTTGTGCCCAGGCCTTAAGCCTAGCCCGCACTTGTGCCCAGGCCTTAAGCCTAGCCCGCACTTGTGCCCAGGCCTTAAGCCTAGCCCGCACTTGTGCCCAGGCCTTAAGCCTAGCAAGCACTTGTGCCCAGGCCTTAAGACTAGCCCGCACTTGTGCCCCTGCCTTAAGCCAAGCCCGCACTTGTGCCCAGGCCTTAAGCCTAGCCCGCACTTGTGCCCAGGCCTTAAGCCTAGCCCGCACTTGTGCCCAGGCCTTAAGCCTAGCCCGCACTTGTGCCCGGCCTTAAGCCTAGCCCGCACTTGTGCCCAGGCCTTAAGCCTAGCCCGCACTTGTGCCCAGGCCTTAAGCCTAGCCCGCACTTGTGCCCAGGCCTTAAGCCTAGCCCGCACTTGTGCCCAGGCCTTAAGCCTAGCCCGCACTTGTGCCCAGGCCTTAAGCCTAGACCGCACTTGTGCCCAGGCCTTAAGCCTAGCCCGCACTTGTGCCCAGGCCTTAAGCCTAGCCCGCACTTGTGCCCAGGCCTTAAGCCTAGCCCGCACTTGTGCCCAGGCCTAAAGCCTAGCCCGCACTTGTGCCCAGGCCTTAAGCCTAGCCCGCACTTGTGCCCAGGCCTTAAGCCTAGCCCGCACTTGTGCCCAGGCCTTAAGCCTAGCCCGCACTTGTGCCCAGGCCTTAAGCCTAGCCCGCACTTGTGCCCAGGCCTTAAGCCTAGCCCGCACTTGTGCCCAGGCCTTAAGCCTAGCCCGCACTTGTGCCCAGGCCTTAAGCCAAGCCCGCACTTGTGCCCCTGCCTTAAGCCTAGCCCGCACTTGTGCCCCTGCCTTAAGCCTAGCCCGCACTTGTGCCCCTGCCTTAAGCCTAGCCCGCACTTGTGCCCCCTGCCTTGATCCTAGCCCGCACTTGTGCCCAGACCTTAAGCCTAGCACGCACTTATGCCCAGGCCTTAAGCCTAGCCTGCACTTTTGAGCCCCTTGAATGCTTGTTTGTTTTTGTCTTCAGCTTCATGTTGGTTATGCACATAGGGCCAGCTTTACGCTCTTCTCTCTTGTCCCGTCTGAATGTGCATGCACGACTGTAATTGGGGAAGAAGGCATTACCCATTTACGGAGGACAGACAAGAAGTGCCTGGTCGCTTGGAGCATGGGGTTATGGAGAGGCTCCGCACTGTACAACAAAGGATCTAGTCCTAAATGTCCAAGTACAGAGTAGAGGGGTGAAAGCTTGCTCTTCACCCCAATGGGTGCCTAACCCTTTATGCAAAGAGTGCAAAGAGTTAGCTGAATGTATTAATCCTAGCCAGCACTTGTGTCCCCTGCCTTGATCCTAGCCAGCACTGCACTTGTGCCCATGCCTTAAGCCTAGCCCGCACTTGTGCCCAGGCCTTAAGCCTAGCCCGCACTTGTGCCCAGGCCTTAAGCATAGCCCGCACTTGTGCCCAGGCCTTAAGCCTAGCCCGCACTTGTGCCCAGGCCTTAAGCCTAGCCCGCACTTGTGCCCAGGCCTTAAGCCTAGCCCGCACTTGTGCCCAGGCCTTAAGCCTAGCCCGCACTTGTGCCCAGGCCTTAAGCCTAGCCCGCACTTGTGCCCAGGCCTTAAGCCTAGCCCGCACTTGAGCCCAGGCCTTAAGCCTAGCCCGCACTTGTGCCCAGGCCTTAAGCCTAGCCCGCACTTGTGCCCAGGCCTTAAGCCTAGCCCGCACTTGTGCCCAGGCCTTAAGCCTAGCCCGCACTTGTGCCCAGGCCTTAAGCCTAGCCCGCACTTGTGCCCAGGCCTTAAGCCTAGCCCGCACTTGTGCCCAGGCCTTAAGCCTAGCCCGCACTTGTGCCCAGGCCTTAAGCCTAGCCCGCACTTGTGCCCAGGCCTTAAGCCTAGCCCGCACTTGTGCCCAGGCCTTAAGCCTAGCCCGCACTTGTGACCCGGCCTTAAGCCTAGCCCGCACTTGTGCCCCTGCCTTAAGCCTAGCCCGCACTTGTGCCCCTGCCTTAAGCCTAGCCCGCACTTGTGCCCCCTGCCTTGATCCTAGCCCGCACTTGTGCCCAGACCTTAAGCCTAGCACGCACTTATGCCCAGGCCTTAAGCCTAGCCTGCACTTTTGAGCCCCTTGAATGCTTGTTTGTTTTTGTCTTCAGCTTCATGTTGGTTATGCACATAGGGCCAGCTTTACGCTCTTCGCTCTTGTCCCGTCTGAATGTGCATGCACGACTGTAATTGGGGAAGAAGGCATTACCCATTTACGGAGGACAGACAAGAAGTGCCTGGTCGCTTGGAGCATGGGGTTATGGAGAGGCTCCGCACTGTACAACAAAGGATCTAGTCCTAAATGTCCAAATACAGAGTAGAGGGGTGAAAGCTAGCTCTTCACCCCTATGGGTGCCTAACTCTTTATGCAAAGAGTTAGCTGAATGCCTTAAGCCTAGCCAGCACTTGTGCCCCCTGCCTTGATCCTAGCCAGCACTGCACTTGTGCCCATGCCTTAAGCCTAGCCCGCACTTGTGCTCAGGCCTTAAGCTTAGCCCACACTTGTGCCCAGGCCTTAAGCCTAGCCCGCACTTGTGCCCAGGCCTTAAGCCTAGCCCGCACTTGTGCCCAGGCCTTAAGCCTAGCCCGCACTTGTGCCCAGGCCTTAAGCCTAGCCCGCACTTGTGCCCAGGCCTTAAGCCTAGCCCGCACTTGTGCCCAGGCCTTAAGCCTAGCCCGCACTTGTGCCCAGGCCTTAAGCCTAGCCCGCACTTGTGCCCAGGCCTTAAGCCTAGCCCGCACTTGTGCCCAGGCCTTAAGCCTAGCCCGCACTTGTGCCCAGGCCTTAAGCCTAGCCCGCACTTGTGCCCCTGCCTTTAGCCTAGCCCGCACTTGTGCCCCTGCCTTAAGCCTAGCCCGCACTTGTGCCCCTGCCTTAAGCCTAGCCCGCACTTGTTCCCAGGCCTTAAGCCTAGCCCGCACTTGTGCCCAGGCCTTAAGCCTAGCCCGCACTTGTGCCCAGGCCTTAAGCCTAGCCCGCACTTGTGCCCAGGCCTTAAGCCTAGCCCGCACTTGTGCCCAGGCCTTAAGCCTAGCCCGCACTTGTGCCCAGGCCTTAAGCCTAGCCCGCACTTGTGCCCCCTGCCTTGATCCTAGCCTGCACTTGTGCCCAGGCCTTAAGCCTAGCCCGCACTTGTGCCCAGGCCTTAAGCCTAGCCCGCACTTGTGCCCAGGCCTTAAGCCTAGCCCGCACTTGTGCTCAGGCCTTAAGCCTAGCCCGCACTTGTGCCCAGGCCTTAAGCCTAGCCCGCACTTGTGCCCAGGCCTTAAGCCTAGCCCGCACTTGTGCCCAGGCCTTAAGCCTAGCCCGCACTTGTGCCCAGGCCTTAAGCCTAGCCCGCACTTGTGCCCAGGCCTTAAGCCTAGCCCGCACTTGTGCCCAGGCCTTAAGCCTAGCCCGCACTTGTGCCCAGGCCTTAAGCCTAGCCCACACTTGTGCCCAGGCCTTAAGCCTAGCCCGCACTTGTGCCCAGGCCTTAAGCCTAGCCCGCACTTGAGCCCAGGCCTTAAGCCTAGCCCGCACTTGTGCCCAGGCCTTAAGCCTAGCCCGCACTTGTGCCCAGGCCTTAAGCCTAGCCCGCACTTGTGCCCAGGCCTTAAGCCTAGCCCGCACTTGTGCCCAGGCCTTAAGCCTAGCCCGCACTTGTGCCCAGGCCTTAAGCCTAGCCCGCACTTGTGCCCAGGCCTTAAGCCTAGCCCGCACTTGTGCCCAGGCCTTAAGCCTAGCCCGCACTTGTGCCCAGGCCTTAAGCCTAGCCCGCACTTGTGACCCGGCCTTAAGCCTAGCCCGCACTTGTGCCCCTGTCTTAAGCCTAGCCCGCACTTGTGCCCCTGCCTTAAGCCTAGCCCGCACTTGTGCCCAGGCCTTAAGCCTAGCCCGCACTTGTGCCCAGGCCTTAAGCCTAGCCCGCACTTGTGCCCCCTGCCTTGATCCTAGCCCGCACTTGTGCCCAGGCCTTAAGCCTAGCCCGCACTTGTGCCCAGGCCTTAAGCCTAGCCTGCACTTTTGAGCCCCTTAAATGCTTGTTTGTTTTTGTCTTCAGCTTCATGTTGGTTATGCACATAGGGCCAGCTTTACGCTCTTCGCTCTTGTCCCGTCTGAATGCGCATGCACGACTGTAATTGGGGAAGAAGGCATTACCCATTTACGGAGGACAGACAAGAAGTGCCTGGTCGCTTGGAGCATGGGGTTATGGAGAGGCTCCGCACTGTACAACAAAGGATCTAGTCCTAAATGTCCAAATACAGAGTAGAGGGGTGAAAGCTAGCTCTTCACCCCTATGGGTGCCTAACTCTTTATGCAAAGAGTTAGCTGAATGCCTTAAGCCTAGCCAGCACTTGTGCCCCCTGCCTTGATCCTAGCCAGCACTGCACTTGTGCCCATGCCTTAAGCCTAGCCCGCACTTGTGCCCAGGCCTTAAGCTTAGCCCACACTTGTGCCCAGGCCTTAAGCCTAGCCCGCACTTGTGCCCAGGCCTTAAGCCTAGCCCGCACTTGTGCCCAGGCCTTAAGCCTAGCCCGCACTTGTGCCCAGGCCTTAAGCCTAGCCCGCACTTGTGCCCAGGCCTTAAGCCTAGCCCGCACTTGTGCCCAGGCCTTAAGCCTAGCCCGCACTTGTGCCCAGGCCTTAAGCCTAGCCCGCACTTGTGCCCAGGCCTTAAGCCTAGCCCGCACTTGTGCCCAGGCCTTAAGCCTAGCCCGCACTTGTGCCCAGGCCTTAAGCCTAGCCCGCACTTGTGCCCAGGCCTTAAGCCTAGCCCGCACTTGTGCCCAGGCCTTAAGCCTAGCCCGCACTTGTGCCCAGGCCTTAAGCCTAGCCCGCACTTGTGCCCAGGCCTTAAGCCTAGCCCGCACTTGAGCCCAGGCCTTAAGCCTAGCCCGCACTTGTGCCCAGGCCTTAAGCCTAGCCCGCACTTGTGCCCAGGCCTTAAGCCTAGCCCGCACTTGTGCCCAGGCCTTAAGCCTAGCCCGCACTTGTGCCCAGGCCTTAAGCCTAGCCCGCACTTGTGCCCAGGCCTTAAGCCTAGCCCGCACTTGTGCCCAGGCCTTAAGCCTAGCCCGCACTTGTGCCCAGGCCTTAAGCCTAGCCCGCACTTGTGCCCAGGCCTTAAGCCTAGCCCGCACTTGTGCCCAGGCCTTAAGCCTAGCCCGCACTTGTGACCCGGCCTTAAGCCTAGCCCGCACTTGTGCCCCTGCCTTAAGCCTAGCCCGCACTTGTGCCCCTGCCTTAAGCCTAGCCCGCACTTGTGCCCCTGCCTTAAGCCTAGCCCGCACTTGTGCCCAGGCCTTAAGCCTAGCCCGCACTTGTGCCCAGGCCTTAAGCCTAGCCCGCACTTGTGCCCAGGCCTTAAGCCTAGCCCGCACTTGTGCCCAGGCCTTAAGCCTAGCCCGCACTTGTGCCCAGGCCTTAAGCCTAGCCCGCACTTGTGCCCAGGCCTTAAGCCTAGCCCGCACTTGTGCCCCCTGCCTTGATCCTAGCCCGCACTTGTGCCCAGGCCTTAAGCCTAGCCCGCACTTGTGCCCAGGCCTTAAGCCTAGCCTGCACTTTTGAACCCCTTGAATGCTTGTTTGTTTTTGTCTTCAGCTTCATGTTGGTTATGCACATAGGGCCAGCTTTACGCTCTTCGCTCTTGTCCCGTCTGAATGCGCATGCACGACTGTAATTGGGGAAGAAGGCATTACCCATTTACGGAGGACAGACAAGAAGTGCCTGGTCGCTTGGAGCATGGGGTTATGGAGAGGCTCCGCACTGTACAACAAAGGATCTAGTCCTAAATGTCCAAATACAGAGTAGAGGGGTGAAAGCTAGCTCTTCACCCCTATGGGTGCCTAACTCTTTATGCAAAGAGTTAGCTGAATGCCTTAAGCCTAGCCAGCACTTGTGCCCCCTGCCTTGATCCTAGCCAGCACTGCACTTGTGCCCATGCCTTAAGCCTAGCCCGCACTTGTGCCCAGGCCTTACGCTTAGCCCACACTTGTGCCCAGGCCTTAAGCCTAGCCCGCACTTGTGCCCAGGCCTTAAGCCTAGCCCGCACTTGTGCCCAGGCCTTAAGCCTAGCCCGCACTTGTGCCCAGGCCTTAAGCCTAGCCCGCACTTGTGCCCAGGCCTTAAGCCTAGCCCGCACTTGTGCCCAGGCCTTAAGCCTAGCCCGCACTTGTGCCCAGGCCTTAAGCCTAGCCCGCACTTGTGCCCAGGCCTTAAGCCTAGCCCGCACTTGTGCCCAGGCCTTAAGCCTAGCCCGCACTTGTGCCCAGGCCTTAAGCCTAGCCCGCACTTGTGCCCAGGCCTTAAGCCTAGCCCGCACTTGTGCCCAGGCCTTAAGCCTAGCCCGAACTTGTGCCCAGGCCTTAAGCCTAGCCCGCACTTGTGCCCAGTCCTTAAGCCTAGCCCGCACTTGTGCCCCTGCCTTAAGCCTAGCCCGCACTTGTGCCCCTGCCTTAAGCCTAGCCCGCACTTGTGCCCCTGCCTTAAGCCTAGCCCGCACTTGTGCCCCTGCCTTAAGCCTAGCCCGCACTTGTGCCCAGGCCTTAAGCCTAGACCGCACTTGTGCCCAGGCCTTAAGCCTAGACCGCACTTGTGCCCAGGCCTTAAGCCTAGACCGCACTTGTGCCCAGGCCTTAAGCCTAGCCCGCACTTGTGCCCAGGCCTTAAGCCTAGACCGCACTTGTGCCCAGGCCTTAAGCCTAGCCCGCACTTGTGCCCAGGCCTTAAGCCTAGCCCGCACTTGTGCCCAGGCCTTAAGCCTAGCCCGCACTTGTGCCCAGGCCTTAAGCCTAGCCCGCACTTGTGCCCAGGCCTTAAGCCTAGCCCGCACTTGTGCCCAGGCCTTAAGCCTAGCCCGCACTTGTGCCCAGGCCTTAAGCCTAGCCCGCACTTGTGCCCAGGCCTTAAGCCTAGCCCGCACTTGTGCCCAGGCCTTAAGCCTAGCCCGCACTTGTGCCCAGGCCTTAAGCCTAGCCCGCACTTGTGCCCCCTGCCTTGATCCTAGCCCGCACTTGTGCCCAGGCCTTAAGCCTAGCCCGCACTTGTGCCCAGGCCTTAAGCCTAGCCTGCACTTTTGAGCCGCTTGAATGCTTGTTTGTTTTTGTCTTCAGCTTCATGTTGGTTATGCACATAGGGCCAGCTTTACGCTCTTCGCTCTTGTCCCGTCTGAATGCGCATGCACGACTGTAATTGGGGAAGAAGGCATTACCCATTTACGGAGGACAGACAAGAAGTGCCTGGTCGTTTGGAGCATGGGGTTATGGAGAGGCTCCGCACTGTACAACAAAGGATCTAGTCCTAAATGTCCAAGTACAGAGTAGAGGGGTGAAAGCTAGCTCTTCACCCCTATGGGTGCCTAACCCTTTATGCAAAGAGTGCAAAGAGTTAGCTGAATGCCTTAAGCCTAGCCAGCACTTGTGCCCCCTGCCTTGATCCTAGCCAGCACTGCACTTGTGCCCATGCCTTAAGCCTAGCCCGCACTTGTGACCCGGCCTTAAGCCTAGCCCGCACTTGTGCCCCTGCCTTTAGCCTAGCCCGCACTTGTGCCCCTGCCTTAAGCCTAGCCCGCACTTGTGCCCCTGCCTTAAGCCTAGCCCGCACTTGTTCCCAGGCCTTAAGCCTAGCCCGCACTTGTGCCCAGGCCTTAAGCCTAGCCCGCACTTGTGCCCAGGCCTTAAGCCTAGCCCGCACTTGTGCCCAGGCCTTAAGCCTAGCCCGCACTTGTGCCCAGGCCTTAAGCCTAGCCCGCACTTGTGCCCAGGCCTTAAGCCTAGCCCGCACTTGTGCCCCCTGCCTTGATCCTAGCCTGCACTTGTGCCCAGGCCTTAAGCCTAGCCCGCACTTGTGCCCAGGCCTTAAGCCTAGCCCGCACTTGTGCCCAGGCCTTAAGCCTAGCCCGCACTTGTGCTCAGGCCTTAAGCCTAGCCCGCACTTGTGCCCAGGCCTTAAGCCTAGCCCGCACTTGTGCCCAGGCCTTAAGCCTAGCCCGCACTTGTGCCCCTGCCTTAAGCCTAGCCTGCACTTGTGCCCAGGCCTTAAGCCTAGCTTGCACTTGTGCCCAGGCCTTAAGCCTAGCCCGCACTTGTGCCCAGGCCTTAAGCCTAGCCCGCACTTGTGCCCAGGCCTTAAGCCTAGCCCACACTTGTGCCCAGGCCTTAAGCCTAGCCCGCACTTGTGCCCAGGCCTTAAGCCTAGCCCGCACTTGAGCCCAGGCCTTAAGCCTAGCCCGCACTTGTGCCCAGGCCTTAAGCCTAGCCCGCACTTGTGCCCAGGCCTTAAGCCTAGCCCGCACTTGTGCCCAGGCCTTAAGCCTAGCCCGCACTTGTGCCCAGGCCTTAAGCCTAGCCCGCACTTGTGCCCAGGCCTTAAGCCTAGCCCGCACTTGTGCCCAGGCCTTAAGCCTAGCCCGCACTTGTGCCCAGGCCTTAAGCCTAGCCCGCACTTGTGCCCAGGCCTTAAGCCTAGCCCGCACTTGTGACCCGGCCTTAAGCCTAGCCCGCACTTGTGCCCCTGCCTTAAGCCTAGCCCGCACTTGTGCCCAGGCCTTAAGCCTAGCCCGCACTTGTGCCCCTGCCTTAAGCCTAGCCCGCACTTGTGCCCAGGCCTTAAGCCTAGCCCGCACTTGTGCCCCCTGCCTTGATCCTAGCCCGCACTTGTGCCCAGGCCTTAAGCCTAGCCCGCACTTGTGCCCAGGCCTTAAGCCTAGCCTGCACTTTTGAGCCCCTTAAATGCTTGTTTGTTTTTGTCTTCAGCTTCATGTTGGTTATGCACATAGGGCCAGCTTTACGCTCTTCGCTCTTGTCCCGTCTGAATGCGCATGCACGACTGTAATTGGGGAAGAAGGCATTACCCATTTACGGAGGACAGACAAGAAGTGCCTGGTCGCTTGGAGCATGGGGTTATGGAGAGGCTCCGCACTGTACAACAAAGGATCTAGTCCTAAATGTCCAAATACAGAGTAGAGGGGTGAAAGCTAGCTCTTCACCCCTATGGGTGCCTAACTCTTTATGCAAAGAGTTAGCTGAATGCCTTAAGCCTAGCCAGCACTTGTGCCCCCTGCCTTGATCCTAGCCAGCACTGCACTTGTGCCCATGCCTTAAGCCTAGCCCGCACTTGTGCCCAGGCCTTAAGCTTAGCCCACACTTGTGCCCAGGCCTTAAGCCTAGCCCGCACTTGTGCCCAGGCCTTAAGCCTAGCCCGCACTTGTGCCCAGGCCTTAAGCCTAGCCCGCACTTGTGCCCAGGCCTTAAGCCTAGCCCGCACTTGTGCCCAGGCCTTAAGCCTAGCCCGCACTTGTGCCCAGGCCTTAAGCCTAGCCCGCACTTGTGCCCAGGCCTTAAGCCTAGCCCGCACTTGTGCCCAGGCCTTAAGCCTAGCCCGCACTTGTGCCCAGGCCTTAAGCCTAGCCCGCACTTGTGCCCAGGCCTTAAGCCTAGCCCGCACTTGTGCCCAGGCCTTAAGCCTAGCCCGCACTTGTGCCCAGGCCTTAAGCCTAGCCCGCACTTGTGCCCAGGCCTTAAGCCTAGCCCGCACTTGTGCCCAGGCCTTAAGCCTAGCCCGCACTTGAGCCCAGGCCTTAAGCCTAGCCCGCACTTGTGCCCAGGCCTTAAGCCTAGCCCGCACTTGTGCCCAGGCATTAAGCCTAGCCCGCACTTGTGCCCAGGCCTTAAGCCTAGCCCGCACTTGTGCCCAGGCCTTAAGCCTAGCCCGCACTTGTGCCCAGGCCTTAAGCCTAGCCCGCACTTGTGCCCAGGCCTTAAGCCTAGCCCGCACTTGTGCCCAGGCCTTAAGCCTAGCCCGCACTTGTGCCCAGGCCTTAAGCCTAGCCCGCACTTGTGCCCAGGCCTTAAGCCTAGCCCACACTTGTGACCCGGCCTTAAGCCTAGCCCGCACTTGTGCCCCTGCCTTAAGCCTAGCCCGCACTTGTGCTCCTGCCTTAAGCCTAGCCCGCACTTGTGCCCCTGCCTTAAGCCTAGCCCGCACTTGTGCCCAGGCCTTAAGCCTAGCCCGCACTTGTGCCCAGGCCTTAAGCCTAGCCCGCACTTGTGCCCAGGCCTTAAGCCTAGCCCGCACTTGTGCCCAGGCCTTAAGCCTAGCCCGCACTTGTGCCCAGGCCTTAAGCCTAGCCCGCACTTGTGCCCAGGCCTTAAGCCTAGCCCGCACTTGTGCCCCCTGCCTTGATCCTAGCCCGCACTTGTGCCCAGGCCTTAAGCCTAGCCCACACTTGTGCCCAGGCCTTAAGCCTAGCCTGCACTTTTGAGCCCCTTGAATGCTTGTTTGTTTTTGTCTTCAGCTTCATGTTGGTTATGCACATAGGGCCAGCTTTACGCTCTTCGCTCTTGTCCCGTCTGAATGCGCATGCACGACTGTAATTGGGGAAGAAGGCATTACCCATTTACGGAGGACAGACAAGAAGTGCCTGGTCGCTTGGAGCATGGGGTTATGGAGAGGCTCCGCACTGTACAACAAAGGATCTAGTCCTAAATGTCCAAATACAGAGTAGAGGGGTGAAAGCTAGCTCTTCACCCCTATGGGTGCCTAACTCTTTATGCAAAGAGTTAGCTGAATGCCTTAAGCCTAGCCAGCACTTGTGCCCCCTGCCTTGATCCTAGCCAGCACTGCACTTGTGCCCATGCCTTAAGCCTAGCCCGCACTTGTGCCCAGGCCTTAAGCTTAGCCCACACTTGTGCCCAGGCCTTAAGCCTAGCCCGCACTTGTGCCCAGGCCTTAAGCCTAGCCCGCACTTGTGCCCAGGCCTTAAGCCTAGCCCGCACTTGTGCCCAGGCCTTAAGCCTAGCCCGCACTTGTGCCCAGGCCTTAAGCCTAGCCCGCACTTGTGCCCAGGCCTTAAGCCTAGCCCGCACTTGTGCCCAGGCCTTAAGCCTAGCCCGCACTTGTGCCCAGGCCTTAAGCCTAGCCCGCACTTGTGCCCCTGCCTTAAGCCTAGCCCGCACTTGTGCCCCTGCCTTAAGCCTAGCCCGCACTTGTGCCCCTGCCTTAAGCCTAGCCCGCACTTGTGCCCCTGCCTTAAGCCTAGCCCGCACTTGTGCCCAGGCCTTAAGCCTAGACCGCACTTGTGCCCAGGCCTTAAGCCTAGACCGCACTTGTGCCCAGGCCTTAAGCCTAGACCGCACTTGTGCCCAGGCCTTAAGCCTAGCCCGCACTTGTGCCCAGGCCTTAAGCCTAGACCGCACTTGTGCCCAGGCCTTAAGCCTAGCCCGCACTTGTGCCCAGGCCTTAAGCCTAGCCCGCACTTGTGCCCAGGCCTTAAGCCTAGCCCGCACTTGTGCCCAGGCCTTAAGCCTAGCCCGCACTTGTGCCCAGGCCTTAAGCCTAGCCCGCACTTGTGCCCAGGCCTTAAGCCTAGCCCGCACTTGTGCCCAGGCCTTAAGCCTAGCCCGCACTTGTGCCCAGGCCTTAAGCCTAGCCCGCACTTGTGCCCAGGCCTTAAGCCTAGCCCGCACTTGTGCCCCCTGCCTTGATCCTAGCCCGCACTTGTGCCCAGGCCTTAAGCCTAGCCCGCACTTGTGCCCAGGCCTTAAGCCTAGCCTGCACTTTTGAGCCGCTTGAATGCTTGTTTGTTTTTGTCTTCAGCTTCATGTTGGTTATGCACATAGGGCCAGCTTTACGCTCTTCGCTCTTGTCCCGTCTGAATGCGCATGCACGACTGTAATTGGGGAAGAAGGCATTACCCATTTACGGAGGACAGACAAGAAGTGCCTGGTCGCTTGGAGCATGGGGTTATGGAGAGGCTCCGCACTGTACAACAAAGGATCTAGTCCTAAATGTCCAAGTACAGAGTAGAGGGGTGAAAGCTAGCTCTTCACCCCTATGGGTGCCTAACCCTTTATGCAAAGAGTGCAAAGAGTTAGCTGAATGCCTTAAGCCTAGCCAGCACTTGTGCCCCCTGCCTTGATCCTAGCCAGCACTGCACTTGTGCCCATGCCTTAAGCCTAGCCCGCACTTGTGCCCAGGCCTTAAGCCTAGCTCGCACTTGTGCCCCGGCCTTAAGCCTAGCCCGCACTTGTGCCCCGGCCTTAAGCTTAGCCCACACTTGTGCCCAGGCCTTAAGCCTAGCCCGCACTTGTGCCCAGGCCTTAAGCCTAGCCCGCACTTGTGCCCAGGCCTTAAGCCTAGCGCGCACTTGTGCCCAGGCCTTAAGCCTAGCCCGCACTTGTGCCCAGGCCGTAAGCCTAGCCCGCACTTGTGCCCAGGCCTTAAGCCTAGCCCGCACTTGTGCCCAGGCCTTAAGCCTAGCCCGCACTTGTGCCCAGGCCTTAAGCCTAGCCCGCACTTGTGCCCAGGCCTTAAGCCTAGCCCGCACTTGTGCCCAGGCCTTAAGCCTAGCCCGCACTTGTGCCCGGCCTTAAGCCTAGCCCGCAGTTGTGCCCCGGCCTTAAGCCTAGCCCGCAGTTGTGCCCCGGCCTTAAGCCTAGCCTGCAGTTGTGCCCCGGCCTTAAGCCTAGCCCGTACTTGTGCCCCTGCCTTAAGCCTAGCCCGCACTTGTGCCCAGGCCTTAAGCCTAGCCCGCACTTGTGCCCAGGCCTTAAGCCTAGCCCGCACTTGTGCCCAGGCCTTAAGCCTAGCCCGCACTTGTGCCCAGGCCTTAAGCCTAGCCCGCACTTGTGCCCAGGCCTTAAGCCTAGCCCGCACTTGTGCCCAGGCCTTAAGCCTAGCCCGCACTTGTGCCCAGGCCTTAAGCCTAGCCCGCACTTGTGCCCAGGCCTTAAGCCTAGCCCGCACTTGTGCCCCCTGCCTTGATCCTAGCCAGCACTTGTGCCCAGGCCTTAAGCCTAGCCTGCACTTGTGCCCCCTGCCTTGATCCTAGCCAGCACTTGTGCCCAGGCCTTAAGCCTAGCCCGCACTTGTGCCCAGGCCTTAAGCCTAGCCTGCACTTTTGAGCCCCTTGAATGCTTGTTTGTTTGTTTTTGTCTTCAGCTTCATGTTGGTTATGCACATAGGGCCAGCTTTACGCTCTTCGCTCTTGTCCCGTCTGAATGCGCATGCACGACTGTAATTGGAGAAGAAGGCATTACCCATTTACGGAGGACAGACAAGAAGTGCCTGGTCGCTTGGAGCATGGGGTTATGGAGAGGCTCCGCACTGTACAACAAAGGATCTAGTCCTAAATGTCCAAGTACAGAGTAGAGGGGTGAAAGCTAGCTCTTCACCCCTATGGGTGCCTAACCCTTTATGCAAAGAGTTAGCTGAATGCCTTAAGCCTAGCCAGCACTTGTGCCCCCTGCCTTGATACTAGCCAGCACTGCACTTGTGCCCATGCCTTAAGCCTAGCCCGCACTTGTGCCCATGCCTTAAGCCTAGCCCGCACTTGTGCCCAGGCCTTAAGCCTAGCCCGCACTTGTGCCCAGGCCTTAAGCCTAGCCCGCACTTGTGCCCAGGCCTTAAGCCTAGCCCGCACTTGTGCCCAGGCCTTAAGCCTAGCCCGCACTTGTGCCCAGGCCTTAAGCCTAGCCCGCACTTGTGCCCAGGCCTTAAGCCTAGCCCGCACTTGTGCCCAGGCCTTAAGCCTAGCCCGCACTTGTGCCCAGGCCTTGAGCCTAGCCCGCACTTGTGCCCAGGCCTTGAGCCTAGCCCGCACTTGTGCCCAGGCCTTGAGCCTAGCCCGCACTTGTGCCCAGGCCTTGATCCTAGCCAGCACTTGTGCCCAGGCCTTGATCCTAGCCCGCACTTGTGCCCAGGCCTTAAGCCTAGCCTGCACTTTTGAGCCCCTTGAATGCTTGTTTGTTTGTTTTTGTCTTCAGCTTCATGTTGGTTATGCACATAGGGCCAGCTTTACGCTCTTCACTCTTGTCCCGTCTGAATGCGCATGCACGACTGTAATTGGGGAAGAAGGCATTACCCATTTACAGAGGAGAGACAAGAAGTGCCTGGTCACTTGGAGCATGGGGTTATGGAGAGGCTCCGCACAGTGTGTCCAGCATTCTGCCCCATGGTCTCCAGTATTGCCCCAGTGTGTCCAGCAATCTGCCCCATGGTCTCCTGTATTGCCCCAGTGTGTCCAGCAATCTGCCCCATGGTCTCCTGTATTGCCCCAGTGTGTCCAGCAATCTGCCCCATAGTAGTCTCCTGTATTGCCCCAGTGTGTCCAGCAATCTGCCCCATGGTCTCCTGTATTGCCCCAGTGTGTCCAGCATTCTGCCCCATGGTCTCCAGTATTGCCCCAGTGTGTCCAGCAATCTGCCCCATAGTCTCCTGTATTGCCCCAGTGTGTCCAGCAATCTGCCCCATGGTCTCCTGTATTGCCCCAGTGTGTCCAGCATTCTGCCACATGGTCTCCTGTATTGCCCCAGTGTGTCCAGCAATCTGCCCCATGGTCTCCAGTATTGCCCCAGTGTGTCCAGCATTGCCCCCAGACAGTCAGACATAAAGAAAAAAAAAAAAAGTAAAATCCTCACCTCTCCCGTTCCTAGCGCAGGTCCGGTGCAGCCAGTCAGCGTCTCTCCGGCTCTGCGACGCTCAGGACAGAGAGGCAGAGCGGCGCGCACAGTAGTGACGTCATCGCGCCCTCTGCTCTGAGACGTCGCAGAGTCAGAGGACGCTGCAGCTGCCGGCGCCGCAGGAACCAATAGAGGTGAGTATTAGAGCGGGGGCGGGGCCCGGGGGTGGGGGGAGCTGGCACTGGTCGTGGCGGCGGACGGCGCCGCCCGAAGATTTAAAGGGGCGTCTTTTTTTTTCTTCTTCTCCCCCCTTCCTACGCCACAGGTGGCGACCCCTGTTGTGAATTCTGTGTTTGAATTCACTCCTGTGGTCACAAGTGGTACTGCAGCTTCTGAGCTTCCTCCCTCAGGTGTTCTGGTGAGCTCGTTGGCTGCTTCGTTACTTAACTCCGCCTGATGCTGCTATCCTTGCTCCTTGTCAATGTTTCAGTGTTGGATCTGAGCTTCTCCTGATTGTTCCTGTGACCTGCTGCTCTGTATAGCTAAGTGCTTTTTGCTTTTTTGTTGCTTCTTTTCTGTCCAGCTTGTCTTTTGTTTTGCTGGAAGCTCTGAGACGCAAAGGGTGTACCGCCGTGCCGTTAGTTCGGCACGGTGGTTTTTTTTTTCCCCTTTGCGTGGTTTTGCTTTAGGGTTTTTTGTAGACTGCAAAGTTCGCTTTACTGTCCTCGCTCTGTCCTAGAATATCGGGCCCCACTTTGCTGAATCTATTTCATCCCTACATTTTGTCTTTTCATCTTACTCACAGTCATTATATGTGGGGGGCTGCCTTTTCCTTTGGGGAATTTCTCTGGGGCAAGTCAGGCCTATTTTTCTATCTTCAGGCTAGCTAGTTTCTTAGGCTGTGCCGAGTTGCCTAGGTAGTTGTTAGGCGCAATCCACAGCCGCTTTTAGTTGTGTTTAGGATAGGATCAGGTGTGCAGTCTACAGAGTTTCCACGTCTCAGAGCTCGTTCTTGTATTTTTGGGTATTTGTCAGATCACTGTGTGCGCTCTGATCACTAAGCACACTGTGTTTCTGGATTGCCTTCATAACACCTGTCATTAGCAAACATAACAGTACAAGGAGCCCAAACTAATGATTCTCAATAGAGGGAAAGAAAAAGTTCTGACATCATTTTTTTTTTTTCTGCTCTGTGTTCATTTTTTTTTTTTTCCCCTAGACATTTGGGTGATTCAGGACACAGGTGTGGACATGGATATTCAAGGTCTGTGCTCTTCAATGGATAATCTCGTTATAAATGTACAAAAAATTCAAGATACTATTGATCAGAAATCTATGTTAGAACCAAGAATTCCTATTCCTGATTTGTTTTTTGGAGATAGAACTAAGTTTCTAAGTTTCAAAAATAATTGTAAGCTATTTCTGGCCTTGAAACCTCATTCTTCTGGTAATCCTATTCAACAGGTTTTGATTATTATTTCTTTTTTGCGCGGCGACCCTCAAGACTGGGCATTTTCTCTTGCGCCAGGAGACCCTGCATTGAGTAGTGTCGATGCGTTTTTCCTGGCGCTCGGATTGCTGTACGATGAGCCTAATTCAGTGGATCAGGCTGAGAAAAATTTGCTGGCTTTGTGCCAGGGTCAGGATGATATAGAAGTATATTGTCAGAAATTTAGGAAATGGTCAGTACTCACTCAGTGGAATGAATCTGCGCTGGCAGCTTTGTTCAGAAAGGGTCTCTCTGAGGCTCTTAAGGATGTCATGGTGGGATTTCCTATGCCTGCTGGTTTGAATGAGTCTTTGTCTTTGGCCATTCAGATCGGTCGACGCTTGCGCGAGCGTAAATCTGTGCACCATTTGGCGGTACCGCCTGAGGTTAAACCTGAGCCTATGCAGTGCGATAGGACTATGACTAGAGTTGAACGGCAGGAATACAGACGTCTGAATGGTCTGTGTTTCTACTGTGGTGATTCCACTCATGCTATTTCTGATTGTCCTAAGCGCACTAAGCGGTCCGCTAGGTCTGCCGTCATTGGTACTGTACAGTCCAAATTCCTTCTGTCCATTACCTTGATATGCTCTTTGTCGTCGTTTTCTGTCATGGCGTTTGTGGATTCGGGCGCTGCCCTGAATCTGATGGATTTGGATTATGCTAAACGTTGTGGGTTTTTCTTGGAGCCTTTGCGGTGTCCTATTCCATTGAGAGGAATTGATGCTACACCTTTGGCCAAGAATAAACCTCAATACTGGGCCCAGCTGACCATGTGCATGGCTCCTGCACATCAGGAAGTTATTCGCTTTCTGGTGTTGCATAATCTGCATGATGTGGTCGTGTTGGGGTTGCCATGGCTACAAACCCATAATCCAGTATTGGATTGGAATTCCATGTCGGTATCCAGCTGGGGTTGTCAGGGGGTACATGGTGATGTTCCATTTTTGTCGATTTCGTCATCCACCCCTTCTGAGGTCCCAGAGTTCTTGTCTGATTATCAGGATGTATTTGAAGAGCCCAAGTCCGATGCTCTACCTCCGCATAGGGATTGTGATTGTGCTATCAATTTGATTCCTGGTAGTAAATTCCCTAAAGGTCGATTATTTAATTTATCCGTGCCCGAACACGCCGCTATGCGCAGTTATGTGAAGGAATCCCTGGAGAAGGGACATATTCACCCATCGTCATCACCACTGGGAGCAGGGTTCTTCTTTGTAGCCAAGAAGGATGGTTCGCTGAGACCGTGTATTGATTACCGCCTTCTTAATAAGATCACTGTTAAATTTCAGTATCCCTTGCCATTGTTATCTGACTTGTTTGCTCGGATTAAGGGGGCTAGTTGGTTCACTAAGATAGATCTTCGTGGTGCGTATAATCTGGTGAGAATCAGGCAAGGAGATGAATGGAAAACTGCATTCAATACGCCCGAGGGTCATTTTGAGTATCTAGTGATGCCGTTCGGACTTGCCAATGCTCCATCTGTGTTTCAGTCTTTTATGCATGACATCTTCCGTGAGTATCTGGATAAATTCCTGATTGTTTACTTGGATGACATTTTGATCTTCTCAGATGATTGGGAGTCTCATGTGAAGCAGGTCAGAATGGTTTTTCAGGTCCTGCGTGCTAACTCTTTGTTTGTGAAGGGATCAAAGTGTCTCTTCGGTGTGCAGAAAGTTTCATTTTTGGGGTTCATCTTTACCCCTTCTACTATCGAGATGGATCCAGTTAAGGTCCAAGCCATCCAGGATTGGATTCAGCCGACATCTCTGAAAAGTCTGCAAAAGTTCCTGGGCTTTGCTAATTTTTATCGTCGCTTCATCTGTAATTTTTCTAGCATTGCCAAACCATTGACCGATTTGACCAAGAAGGGTGCTGATTTGGTTAATTGGTCTTCTGCTGCTGTGGAAGCTTTTCAGGAGTTGAAGCGTCGTTTTTGTTCTGCCCCTGTGTTGTGTCAGCCAGATGTTTCTCTTCCGTTCCAGGTCGAGGTTGATGCTTCTGAGATTGGAGCAGGGGCGGTTTTGTCACAGAGAGGTTCTGATTGCTCAGTGATGAAACCATGTGCTTTCTTTTCCAGGAAGTTTTCGCCCGCTGAGCGTAATTATGATGTGGGCAATCGAGAGTTGCTGGCCATGAAGTGGGCATTCGAGGAGTGGCGTCATTGGCTTGAAGGAGCTAAGCATCGCGTGGTGGTATTGACTGATCATAAGAACTTGACTTATCTCGAGTCTGCCAAGCGCTTGAATCCTAGACAGGCCCGTTGGTCATTATTTTTTGCCCGCTTCGACTTTGTGATTTCGTACCTTCCGGGCTCTAAAAATGTGAAGGCGGATGCTCTGTCTAGGAGTTTTGTGCCCGACTCTCCGGGTTTATCTGAGCCAGCGGGTATCCTCAAGGAAGGAGTCATTGTGTCTGCCATCTCCCCTGATTTGCGGCGGGTGCTGCAAAAATTTCAGGCGAATAAACCTGATCGTTGTCCAGCAGAGAAACTGTTCGTCCCTGATAGGTGGACTAATAAACTTATCTCTGAACTTCATTGTTCGGTGTTGGCTGGTCATCCTGGAATCTTTGGTACCAGACAGTTAGTGGCTAGATCCTTCTGGTGGCCATCTCTGTCACGGGATGTACGTACTTTTGTGCAGTCCTGTGGGATTTGTGCTAGGGCTAAGCCCTGCTGTTCTCGTGCCAGTGGGTTGCTTTTGCCCTTGCCGGTCCCAAAGAGGCCTTGGACACATATTTCGATGGATTTCATTTCTGACCTTCCCGTTTCTCAAAAGATGTCAGTCATTTGGGTGGTCTGTGATCGCTTTTCTAAAATGGTCCATCTGGTGCCCTTGGCTAAATTGCCTTCCTCCTCTGATTTGGTACCTTTGTTCTTTCAGCATGTGGTTCGGTTGAATGGCATTCCTGAGAATATTGTTTCTGACAGAGGTTCCCAGTTTGTTTCAAGGTTTTGGCGAGCCTTTTGTGGTAGGATGGGCATTGACCTGTTCTTTTCCTCGGCTTTCCATCCTCAGACTAATGGCCAGACCGAACGAACCAATCAGACCTTGGAAACATATCTGAGATGTTTTGTTTCTGCAGACCAGGATGATTGGGTGTCCTTTTTGCCGTTGGCTGAGTTCGCCCTTAATAATCGGGCCAGCTCGGCTACCTTGGTTTCTCCATTTTTTTGCAATTCTGGGTTCCATCCTCGTTTCTCTTCAGGACAGGTTGAGTCTTCGGACTGTTCTGGTGTGGATTCTGTGGTGGATAGGTTGCAGCAGATCTGGACTCAGGTAGTGGACAATTTGATCTTGTCCCAGGAGAAAGCTCAACTTTTCGCTAATCGCAGACGCCGTGTGGGTCCCCGACTTCGTGTTGGGGATCTGGTTTGGTTATCTTCTCGTCATATTCCTATGAAGGTTTCCTCTCCTAAATTTAAACCTCGTTTTATTGGTCCGTATAGGATTTCTGAGGTTCTCAATCCTGTGTCTTTTCGTTTGACCCTCCCAGACTCCTTTTCCATACATAATGTATTCCATAGGTCGTTGTTGCGGAGATACGTGGCACCTATGGTTCCATCTGTTGAGCCTCCTGCCCCGGTTTTGGTGGAGGGGGAATTGGAGTATATTGTGGAGAAGATTTTGGATTCTCGTGTTTCTAGACGGAAACTCCAGTATCTGGTTAAATGGAAGGGTTATGCTCAGGAAGATAATTCCTGGGTTTTTGCCTCTGATGTTCATGCTTCCGATCTTGTTCGTGCCTTTCATGCGGCTCATCCTGGTCGGCCTGGGGGCTCTGGTGAGGGTTCGGTGACCCCTCCTCAAGGGGGGGGGTACTGTTGTGAATTCTGTGGCTGAATTCACTCCTGTGGTCACAAGTGGTACTGCAGCTTCTGAGCTTCCTCCCTCAGGTGTTCTGGTGAGCTCGTTGGCTGCTTCGTTACTTAACTCCGCCTGATGCTGCTATCCTTGCTCCTTGTCAATGTTTCAGTGTTGGATCTGAGCTTCTCCTGATTGTTCCTGTGACCTGCTGCTCTGTATAGCTAAGTGCTTTTTTGTTGCTTCTTTTCTGTCCAGCTTGTCTTTTGTTTTGCTGGAAGCTCTGAGACGCAAAGGGTGTACCGCCGTGCCGTTAGTTCGGCACGGTGGTTTTTTTTTGCCCCTTTGCGTGGTTTTGCTTTAGGGTTTTTTGTAGACTGCAAAGTTCGCTTTACTGTCCTCGCTCTGTCCTAGAATATCGGGCCCCACTTTGCTGAATCTATTTCATCCCTACGTTTTGTCTTTTCATCTTACTCACAGTCATTATATGTGGGGGGGCTGCCTTTTCCTTTGGGGAATTTCTCTGGGGCAAGTCAGGCCTATTTTTCTATCTTCAGGCTAGCTAGTTTCTTAGGCTGGGCCGAGTTGCCTAGGTAGTTGTTAGGCGCAATCCACAGCCGCTTTTAGTTGTGTTTAGGATAGGATCAGGTGTGCAGTCTACAGAGTTTCCACGTCTCAGAGCTCGTTCTTGTATTTTTGGGTATTTGTCAGATCACTGTGTGCGCTCTGATCACTAAGCACACTGTGTTTCTGGATTGCCTTCATAACACCTGTCATTAGCAAACATAACAGACCCCTGTGCTTTGGTCGTTCGACCCCCCTCGGGGTCGCGACCCCCAGGTTGAGAACCGCTGCTTTAGGTGCTTCACAGGAACTAAAGCAATGAACATTTAACTTTTTTCACAAAAAGTTTATGTTATACCCATATTTTTTATTTTCACAAGAGTAACAAGAAAAAACGACCCAGAACATTTGTTGTGCGATTTCTCGAGTACAGAGATACCCAATATGTTGGGGAAAACTACTGTTTGAGTGCACGGCAGAGCTCGGAAAGGAAGGAACACTGTTTGATTTTTTTTAATGCAAAATTGTCTGGAATTGAGATCGGACGCCATGTCACATTTGGAGAGCCGCTGATGTGCCTAAACAGTGGAAACCCCGCACACGTGACCCAATTTTGGAAGCTATACCCCTCAGCGAACTGATCTAGATGTGTGCTGAGCACCTTGAACCACCAGATGCTTCACAAAAGTGTATAACACACAGCCGTGAAAATAAAAATCTATTTTTTTCACAAGCATGATCTTTTAGCCGTCATTTTTTTTTTATTTTTACAAGGGTAAGACCCCAAAAATTGTTGTGGAATTTCTTTTGAGTACGCAGATACCTGCCTGGCTGGGGGGACGGGCAGGTGGTGAGCGGCCCACTGCGGGACTTAACGCTGGCTCCTTGGGAGGTCTGTTCTAGACCCCCCCCCTCTTCTTGAGTAACATCATCTTCCACCTCCTCCCCACCATCCGTGGCATTGTCCATCTCCCTGCCTCTGGCCCTGCCACCGGCCATCCTTGTAATCTTTGGTCACTGACACAGAGCTGATGCCCCCCCACACCTCACAGTATTTGCACAACAACTACCTAGTGTTGATCTAAGGACGCCAGCGGGAAAAAGCTACCGCCTGTGGTCATTAGTGCCTGGGACAGGTGAGGAATATGGTTTTTAGTATTTTCATTTTTACAGTAATTAATGAGAAAAATATGGCAGGGGAGTATTATTAAATAAAGGACTTTATTCTTGCTGTGCATTTATTTCAATACTTACTATAGTGTTACTAATGGGGACATCCTATAGATGCCTCTCCATTACTAACCTCAGGGCTTGATGCCTGCTGACAGCACAAAGGTGACATCAACCCCCAACCCTATTATCCCACTTGCCTCCGTGCCAGGACAAGTTGGAAGAGCGAGGCTAAGTGCCAGATTTGGCGCACACCTTATGGATACGTCATTTCTGGGGCAACTGAGGGCTGATGTTGGTAGCCTTGGAAGGCGGCCAGTATCCATGGCCCCTTCCCAGGCTATAAATATCAACCCACAGCTGTTTGTTTAGCCTTTGCTGGTTAGAATTTATAGGGGAACCCTACGTCAGTTTTTTTCTGGGGTCCCCCATAAACTCCCCAGGAAAGGCTAGGTATACAGCTGTGAGCTGATATTAGCAGCCTCGGAACTTTATAGGATGTTGTCCCTTTCCACAGATTAGTAACATCTGCCCCAGCCGTCTGCTTTTCATCTGCTGGTTATGAAATTTATGCAGGAGGCCACGACTTTTTTTTAATTTTAATTCTTACTTTTACACAGAATGTGCACAGCGGGTGCTGAATACAACTCCCATCAGTCATCTGGACACGCTGATCACATGGAGACTAGGCAACAATGATGAGAGCTGCCTTCAGCAGTCGGCGCATGGGAACAGCGCAAACTGTGCCACTTGTTCCCAGGTACCGGTACGTGTCACATTGACGACACATGGATGTCATCTGTCCGTCATCATTGTGCAGCATGCATTTTGTCCATTATATTGTAAGGGGTTACAAAGACTGAAAGACCCCCACCCTTCTCTTGGTGAAATGTTCTTACTGTAGAAGTTTTACTACTAGATGCAGCTATGTATATTGTATTATCTACCTGATTGCTGTGATGTGTATATTATGAATAGGGAAAGTGCAGTATTTTGATTAGGACACTTGATGGAGATACCTCAGTACAGAAGTATTCTCTGTTCCCAGGCGCCGGGTGCTCTCATCATTGTCCGCTGCTCTCTCTGAGATCAGCGCGAGCAGGAGACAATGTTGAGAGTTGTACTGAAATGTAAAATTAAGAATAAAATAAAAAATCACATTATACTCACACCTAATCCCCTGAAGCCATTGTCACCTGTAAACAAATAAAACTAAAAACAACAATATCCCTCCCCTGTTCGAAGTTGAAATGTTACCTCTGGTTACAGGCGTGGGCTGATGGGACTACTACTCCCATCAGCCTATGCCTGCTGCCGCTCCTAACAGTATTCATCAGCCGGCTCCTGAACTATAAATAAATGTTAAAAAATGCCATGGGTTCCCCTGTATTTTTGATAACCAACCAGGCAAAACTGGGGCAGCAACCCTCAGGGCTATCATGGCTGGTTATCAAGAATAGAGGAGTCACCCCCTTTTTTGACAACCATGATCGCTAAAGCAGACAGCTGGGGGCTGGTATTCTCAGGCTGGTAAGGGGCCATGGATATTGACCCCCTCCAGCCTACAAATAGCAGCCCTCAGCTACCCAGAAAAGGCACATCTATTAGATGCTCCAATTCTGGCGCTTTGCCCGACTCTTCTCAGTTGCCCTGTAGCGGTGGCACGTGGGGTTCGTATTTGTGGGGTTGATGTCACCTCTGTATTGTCCAGTGACATCAAGCCCACTGGTTAGTAATGGAGAAGCGTCTATAAGACACCTCTCCATTACTAATCCTATAGTTATATGGTAAATAAAGACACAGACAGAATAAAGTCCTTTATTAGAAATCAGACTAAACACAGTATTACTCGCCTAACACCTAATTCCACCGAAGCCCTCATCTCCTGTAAGAAAACAAAAAGAAAATATAACCATATTGGCCACGTTCGCAACGATCAGGAATAATAGCGTCTTCGATGCGGCGTTCTGATCACGCAGGTAAATCCGCAGGTGCTCAGTGATCCGGTGTGCTCAGTGATCCGGTACGCTCAGTGATGCAGTGAACTGCTGCGCTCAGTGATCCGATGCTCTCAGTGATTGGCTGCACTCAGTGATCCAGTGCGCTAAGTGATCCGCTGTGCTCAGTGATCCAGTGCACTTAGTGATCCAGTGTGCTCAGTGATCCAGTCCGCTCAGTGATCCGATGCTCTCAGTGATCCAGTGCGCTCAGTGATCCAGTGCGCTCAGTGATCCAGTGCGCTCAGTGATCCAGTGCGCTCAGTGATCCAGTGTGCTCAGTGATCGGCTGCACTCAGTGATCCAGTGCGCTCAGTGATCCAGTCCGCTCAGTGATCCGATGCTCTCAGTGATCCAGTGCGCTCAGTGATCCAGTGCGCTCAGTGATCCAGTGTGCTCAGTGATCCGCTGCACTCAGTGATCCAGTGTGCTCAGTGATCTGCTGCGCTCAGTGATCCACTGCACTCAGTGATCCAGTGCGCTCAGTGATCCGATGCTCTCAGTGATCCGCTGTGCTCAGTGATCGGCTGCACTCAGTGATCCAGTGCGCTCAGTGATCCAGTGCACTTAGTGATCCAGTGCGCTCAGTGATCCGATGCTCTCAGTGATTCGCTGCACTCAGTGATCCAGTGCGCTCAGTGATCCGATGCACTCAGTGGTCCGATGCGCTCAGTGATCCGCTGCGCTCAGTGATCCAGTGCGCTCAGTGATCAGATGCGCTCACTGATCCGATCCCCGCCATAAGGGACCCCCTATCCATCCATACACACCACCCCCCCAGTAAGGGACCCCCTATCCATCCATACACGGGCCCCTGCCATAAGAGACCCCCTATCCATCCATACACAGGCCCCCACCATAACGGACCCCCTTATCTATCCGTACTCACCCCCCCCAGTAAGGGACCCCCTATCCATCCGTACTCACCCCTCCCCCCGCAGTAAGGGACCCCCTATCTATCCATACACTGACCCCTGCCATAACGTACCCCCCTATCTATCCGTGCTCACCCCCCCGCGCCCTCTCCCCCCTCTCTGAGCCCCCCGCACCCTCTCACCCCCAAAGGGTTAATACCGGTAGCAGTGTTGGCATCCCCCCTAAAGGGTTAATACCGGTAGCAGTGTCACTGTCCGCTGTCTGGCATGCCGCCAAAACGAGAAGGCGGGAGAAGGGGTTTGGGGCGTGTTTCGCTGGGAGAAAACCCGCCCAGGAGACCACTCGCCCACCACAAGGCATTGCTATTACACGCCCACCACAAGGCATTGCTATTACAGCCTCGGGTGGCGCGCAGCTACTGCGCATGCGCCAGGTGCGCCAGGTGCGCGCGGCCGTGCAGCCGTGCAGCCTCGGGCGGCGCGCCCTAGCTACTGCGCAAGCGCCAGGTGCGCGCGGCCGTGAGTGCCGCGCGTGCATGTGGCGCATGCGCAGTTAACATATAATACTGCCTACAATGCCTTGTGCCATTACAACTGGTGACCACCCACGTGACACGGCAGCATAGATGACGCATTTCCGGTGCCACGTGTCATTTCCGGTGCCGCGCTCTGTAAATGCCTGCCACGTGCATTGTTATACATGTCAAAAGCGCGGGAGCACGCCAACTGCACGTCAGAGCAAGGTAAGACCTGCTGCACGCCCTAATTGGGCTGGCACACTTGGTATTTCTCTAGGGCCCGTTGCCAGGTTCTTCAATCGCGCATTCATCTGTATCAGCGCGATACATGCCGATACACATGAAAGCGATGATGGTGGAGAGAGAGCGTCCGGCTACGCTCCCTTTACGTCACTGCACTGCGCGCCACCCTGCTGAGGAGCAGCGGAGAAATGGGGATACGAAAGTAATGTATTTTTTGTAATTGTTTCATTGGCGGCGTTGTGTTCTCTACCTACCTCCGTGGGGAGCCCCTCATTGCCGCTTTTCATTGTGTACTGTATATGTGAGCACTGCATTGTGTGTACTGCATTGTGTGTACTACTTGGGGGCCTCTTAATTGCCCTCTCCGTGGGGCGCTCTGCGTTGGCCGCTTCCTTGGGACTCCCTGCATTCCCCTCTCCATGCGGAGCCCCTCATTGCCCGCTCATCACTGTGTACTGTATATGTGATCTCTGTATACTGCATTGTGTTCTTCTTGGGGGCCTCTGCATTGGCCGCTCTGTGGGGTGCCCTGCATTGGTCGCTCTGTGGGGCGCTCTGCATTGGTCGCTCTGTGGGGCGCTCTGCATTGCTCGCTCTGTGGGGCGCTCTGCATTGCTCGCTCTGTGTGGCGCTCTGCATTGCTCGCTCTGTGGGGCGCTTTGCTTTGCTCGCTCTGTGGGGTGCTTTGCATTGCTGGTGCTTTGCATTGCTCGCTCTGTGGGGCGCTTTGCATTGCTCGCTCTGTGGGGCGCTTTGCATTGCTCGCTCTGTGGGGCGCTTTGCATTGCTCACTCTGTAGGGCGCTCTGCATTGCCCGCTCTGTTAGGCGCCCTGCATTGTGTACTGTGTATGTTTGAGCTCTGTGTTGTGTAGTGCATTGTGTGTACTTCCTGGGGACCTCTGCATTTGCTATTTGATGTGGTGGGGAGGGAGGACTCTGCATTGCCCGCTCTGTGGGGTGCTCTGGATTTAATCGCTCTGCGGGGCCCTTTGCATTGCTCGCTCTGTGGGGCCCTCTGCATTGCTCGCTCTGTGGGGCCCTCTGCATTGCTCGCTCTGTGGGGCCCTCTGCATTGCCCGCTCTGTGGGGCCCTCTGCATTGCCCGCTCTGTGGGGCGCTCTGCATTGGCCCCTTCCTTGGGGCTCTCCGCATTCTCCGCTCTTCACTGTCTGCTGTATACGTGAGCTCTGCTTTGTGTACTGCATTGTCTTCTAATTGGGGGCCTCTGCATTGGCCGCTCCGTGGGGCGCTCTGCATTGTATACTGTGTATGTATGAGCTCTGTGTTGTGTAGTCCATTATGTGTACCTCCTGGGGGCCTCTGCATTTGCTCTTTGTTGCAATGGGAAGGGAGGACTCTGCATTTCCCGCTCTGTGGAGCGCCCTGCATTAATTGCTCTGTGGGGCTCTCTGCATTGCTCGCTCTGTGGGGCGCTCTGCATTCCCCTCTCCGTGGGGAGCCCCTCATTGCCCGCTCTTCACTGTGTACTGTATATGTGATCTCTGTATACTGGATTGTGTTGTTTTTTTTTGGGGGGGGCTTCTGCATTGGTCGCTCTGTGGGGCGCTCTGCATTGGTCGCTCTGTGGGGCGCTCTGCATTGCTCGCTCTGTGGGGCGCTTTGCATTGCTCGCTCTGTGGGGCGCTTTGCATTGCTCGCTCTGTGGGGCGCTTTGCATTGCTCGCTCTGTGGGGCGCTTTGCATTGCTCGCTCTGTAGGGCGCTCTGCATTGCCCGCTCTGTTAGGCGCCCTGCATTGTGTACTGTGTATGTTTGAGCTCTGTGTTGTGTAGTGGATTGTGTGTACTTCCTGGGGACCTCTGCATTTGCTATTTGATGTGGTGGGGAGGGAGGACTCTGCATTGCCCGCTCTGTGGGGTGCTCTGGATTTAATCGCTCTGTGGGGCGCTATGCATTGCTCGCTCTGTGGGGCCCTCTGCATTGCTCGCTCTGTGGGGCCCTCTGCATTGCCCGCTCTGTGGGGCCCTCTGCATTGTATACTGTGTATGTTTTAGCTCTGTGTTGTGTAGTGCATTGTGTGTACTTTCCTGGGGACCTCTGCATTTGCTCTTTGTTGTGGTGGGGAGGGAGGACTCTGCATTGCTCGCTCTGTGGGGCGCCCTGCATTGCTCGCTCTGTGGGGCGCTCTGCATTGCCCGCTCTGCATTGTATACTGTGTATGTTAGAGCTCTGTGTTGTAGTGCATTGTGTGAGCTTTCTGGGGGCCTCTGCATTGCCAGCTCTGTGGGGCGCTGTGCATTGCCCGCTGCGTGGGAGCTCCACATTGCCCGCTCTGCATTGTATACTGTGTATGTTTGAGCTCTGTGTTGTAGTGCATTGTGTGTGCTTTCTGGGGACCTCTGCATTGCCAGCTCTGTGGGGCGCTCTGCATTGCTCGCTCTGTGGGGCGCTCTGTGGGGCGCTCTGCATTGCTCGCTCTGTGGGGCGCTCTGCATCGGCTGCTCTTTGGGGCGCCCTGCATTGTATACTGTGTATGTTTTAGCTCTGTGTTGTGTAGTGCATTGTGTTCTTCCTGGGGGCTCTGCATTTGCTCTTTGTTGGGGTGGGGAGGGAGGACTCTGCATTGCCCGCTGCGTGGGGCGCTCTGCATTGCCCGCTCTGTGGGGCGCCCTGCATTGCCCGCTCTGTGGGGCGCCCTGCATTGCCCGCTCTGTGGGGCGCCCTGCATTGCCCGCTCTGTGGGGAGCCCTGCATTGCCCGCTCTGTGGGGCGCCCTGCATTGCCCGCTCTGTGGGGCGCCCTGCATTGCCCGCTCTGTGGGGCGCCCTGCATTGCCCGCTCTGTGGGGCGCCCTGCATTGCCCGCTCTGTGGGGCGCCCTGCATTGCCCGCTCTGTGGGGCGCCCTGCATTGCCCGCTCTGTGGGGCGCCCTGCATTGCCCGCTCTGTGGGGCGCCCTGCATTGCCCGCTCTGTGGGGCGCCCTGCATTGCCCGCTCTGTGGGGCGCCCTGCATTGCCCGCTCTGTGGGGCGCCCTGCATTGCCCGCTCTGTGGGGCGCCCTGCATTGCCCGCTCTGTGGGGCGCCCTGCATTGCCCGCTCTGTGGGGCGCCCTGCATTGCCCGCTCTGTGGGGCGCCCTGCATTGCCCGCTCTGTGGGGCGCCCTGCATTGCCCGCTCTGTGGGGCGCCCTGCATTGCCCGCTCTGTGGGGCGCCCTGCATTGCCCGCTCTGTGGGGCGCCCTGCATTGCTCGCTCTGTGGAGCGCCCTGCATTGCCCGCTCTGTGGGGCGCCCTGCATTGCCCGCTCTGTGGGGCGCCCTGCATTGCCCGCTCTGTGGGGCGCCCTGCATTGCCCGCTCTGTGGGGCGCCCTGCATTGCCCGCTCTGTGGGGCGCCCTGCATTGCCCGCTCTGTGGGGCGCCCTGCATTGCCCGCTCTGTGGGGCGCCCTGCATTGCCCGCTCTGTGGGGCGCCCTGCATTGCCCGCTCTGTGGGGCGCCCTGCATTGCCCGCTCTGTGGGGCGCCCTGCATTGCCCGCTCTGTGGGGCGCCCTGCATTGGCCCCTTCCTTTGGGCTCTCCGCATTCTCCGCTCTTCACTGAGTACTGTATATGTGAGCTCTGCTTTGTGTACTGCATTGTGTGTTCTTCTTGGGGGCCTCTGCATTGGCCGCTCCGTGGGGCGCTCTGCATTCTATACTGTGTATGTATGAGCTCTGTGTTGTGTAGTGCATTATGTGTACCTCCTGGGGGCCTCTGCATTTGTTCTTTGTTGCATTGGGGAGGGAGTACTCTGCATTGCCCGCTCTGTGGGGCGCCCTGCATTGGTCGCTCTGTGGGGCGCCCTGCATTGGTCGCTCTGTGGGGCGCTCTGCATTGCTCGCTCTGTGGGGCGCTCTGCATTGCTCGCTCTGTGGGGCGCTCTGCATTGCTCGCTCTGTGGGGCGCTCTGCATTGCTCGCTCTGTGGGGCGCTTTGCATTGCTCGCTCTGTAGGGCGCTCTGCATTGCCTGCTCTGTTAGGCGCCCTGCATTGTGTACTGTGTATGTTTGAGCTCTGTGTTGTGTAGTGCATTGTGTGTATTTCCTGGGGACCTCTGCATTTGCTATTTGATGTGGTGGGGAGGGAGGACTCTGCATTGCCCGCTCTGTGGGGTGCTCTGGATTTAATCGCTCTGTGGGGCGCTATGCATTGCTCGCTCTGTGGGGCCCTCTGCATTGTCCGCTCTGTGGGGCCCTCTGCATTGCCCGCTCTGTGGGGCGCCCTGCATTGTATACTGTGTATGTTAGAGCTCTGTGTTGTAGTGCATTGTGTGAGCTTTCTGGGGGCCTCTGCATTGCCAGCTCTGTGGGGCGCTGTGCATTGCCCGCTGCGTGGGAGCCCCACATTGCCCGCTCTGCATTGTATACTGTGTATGTTTGAGCTCTGTGTTGTAGTGCATTGTGTGTGCTTTCTGGGGACCTCTGCATTGCCAGCTCTGTGGGGCGCTCTGCATTGCTCGCTCTGTGGGGCGCTCTGCAGTGCTCGCTCTGTGGGGCGCTCTGCAGTGCTCGCTCTGTGGGGCGCTCTGCATCGGCTGCTCTTTGGGGCGCCCTGCATTGTATACTGTGTATGTTTTAGCTCTGTGTTGTGTAGTGCATTGTGTTCTTCCTGGGGGCTCTGCATTTGCTCTTTGTTGGGGTGGGGAGGGAGGACTCTGCATTGCCCGCTGCGTGGGGCGCTCTGCATTGCCCGCTGCGTGGGGCGCTCTGCATTGCCTGCTGCGTGGGGCGCTCTGCATTGCCCGCTGCGTGGGGCGCTCTGCATTGCCCGCTGCGTGGGGCGCTCTGCATTGCCCGCTGCGTGGGGCGCTCTGCATTGCCCGCTGCGTGGGGCGCTCTGCATTGCTCGCTCTGTGGGGCCCTCTGCATTGCTCGCTCTGTGGGGCGCTCTGCATTGCTCGCTCTTTATGCGCTCTGCATTGCTCGCTCTGTGGGGCGCTCTGCATTGCTCGCACTGTGGGGCGCTCTGCATTGCTCGCACTGTGGGGCGCTCTGCATTGCTCGCACTGTGGGGCGCGCTGCATTGCTCGCACAGTGGGGTGCTCTGCATTGCCTGCTGTGCATTGTATACTGTGTATGTTTGAGCTCTGTACAACAAAGGATCTAGTCCTAAATGTCCAAGTACAGAGTAGAGGGGTGAAAGCTAGCTCTTCACCTCTGTGGGTGCCTAACCCTTTATGCAAAGAGTGCAAAGAGTTAGCTGAATGCCTTAAGCCTAGCCAGCACTTGTGCCCCCCCTGCCTTGATCCTAGCCAGCACTGCACTTGTGCCCATGCCTTAAGCCTAGCCCGCACTTGTGCCCATGCCTTAAGCCTAGCCCGCACTTGTGCCTATGCCTTAAGCCTAGCCGGCACTTGTGGCCCCTGCCTTGATCCTAGCCAGCACTGCACTTGTGCCCAGGCCTTAAGCCTAGCCCGCACTTGTGCCCAGGCCTTAAGCCTAGCCCGCACTTGTGCCCAGGCCTTAAGCCTAGCCCGCACTTGTGCCCAGGCTTTAAGCCTAGCCCGCACTTGTGCCCAGGCCTTAAGCCTAGCCCGCATTTGTGCCCAGGCCTTAAGCCTAACCCGCACTTGTGCCCAGGCCTTAAGCCTAGCCCGCACTTGTGCCCAGGCCTTAAGCCTAGCCCGCACTTGTGCCCCGGCCTTAAGCCTAGCCCGTACTTGTGCCCCGGCCTTAAGCCTAGCCCGCACTTGTGCCCCGGCCTTAAGCCTAGCCCGCACTTGTGCCCCGGCCTTAAGCCTAGCTCACACTTGTGCCCCGGCCTTAAGCCTAGCCCGCACTTGTGCCCCGGCCTTAAGCCAAGCCCGCACTTGTGCCCCTGCCTTAAGCCAAGCCCGCACTTGTGCCCCGGCCTTAAGCCTAGCCCGCACTTGTGCCCAGGCCTTAAGCCTAGCCCGCACTTGTGCCCAGGCCTTAAGCCTAGCCCGCACTTGTGCCCAGGCCTTAAGCCTAGCCCGCACTTGTGCCCAGGCCTTAAGCCTAGCCCGCACTTGTGCCCAGGCCTTAAGCCTAGCCCGCACTTGTGCCCAGGCCTTAAGCCTAGCCCGCACTTGTGCCCAGGCCTTAAGCCTAGCCCGCACTTGTGCCCAGGCCTTAAGCCTAGCCCGTACTTGTGCCCAGGCCTTAAGCCTAGCCCGCACTTGTGCCCAGGCCTTAAGCCTAGCCCGCACTTGTGCCCAGGCCTTAAGCCTAGCCCGCACTTGTGCCCAGGCCTTAAGCCTAGCCCGCACTTGTGCCCAGGCCTTAAGCCTAGCCCGCACTTGTGCCCAGGCCATAAGCCTAGCCCGCACTTGTGCCCAGGCCTTAAGCCTAGCCCGCACTTGTGCCCAGGCCTTAAGCCTAGCCTGCACTTTTGAGCCCCTTGAATGCTTGTTTGTTTTTGTCTTCAGCTTCATGTTGGTTATGCACATAAAGCCAGCTTTACGCTCTTCGCTCTTGTCCCGTCTGAATGCGCATGCACGACTGCAATTGGGGAAGAAGGCATTACCCATTTACGGAGGACAGACAAGAAGTGCCTGGTCGCTTGGAGCATGGGGTTATGGAGAGGCTCCGCACTGTACAACAAAGGATCTAGTCCTAAATGTCCAAGTACAAAGTAGAGGGGTGAAAGCTAGCTCTTCACCCCTATGGGTGCCTAACCCTTTATGCAAAGAGTGCAAAGAGTTAGCTGAATGCCTTAAGCCTAGCCAGCACTTGTGCCCCCTGCCTGGTCCTAGCCAGCACTGCACTTGTGCCCATGCCTTAAGCCTAGCCCGCACTTGTGCCCAGGCCTTAAGCCTAGCCCGCACTTGTGCCCAGGCCTTAAGCCTAGCCCGCACTTGTGCCCAGGCCTTAAGCCTAGCCTGCACTTGTGCCCAGGCCTTAAGCCTAGCCCGCACTTGTGCCCAGGCCTTAAGCCTAGCCCGCACTTGTGCCCATGCCTTAAGCCTAGCCCGCACTTGTGCCCAGGCCTTAAGCCTAGCCCGCACTTGTGCCCAGGCCTTAAGCCTAGCCCGCACTTGTGCCCAGGCCTTAAGCCTAGCCCGCACTTGTGCCCAGGCCTTAAGCCTAGCCCGCACTTGTGCCCAGGCTTTAAGCCTAGCCCGCACTTGTGCCCAGGCCTTAAGCCTAGCCCGCACTTGTGCCCAGGCCTTAAGCCTAGCCCGCACTTGTGCCCAGGACTTAAGCCTAGCCCGCACTTGTGCCCAGGCCTTAAGCCTAGCCCGCACTTGTGCCCCGGCCTTAAGCCGAGCCCGCACTTGTGCCCAGGCCTTAAGCCGAGCCCGCACTTGTGCCCCGGCCTTAAGCCGAGCCCGCACTTGTGCCCCGGCCTTAAGCCGAGCCCGCACTTGTGCCCCGGCCTTAAGCCGAGCCCGCACTTGTGCCCCGGCCTTAAGCCGAGCCCGCACTTGTGCCCCTGCCTTAAGCCGAACCCGCACTTGTGCCCCTGCCTTAAGCCGAGCCCGCACTTGTGCCCCTGCCTTAAGCCGAGCCCGCACTTGTGCCCCTGCCTTAAGCCTAGCCCGCACTTGTGCCCAGGCCTTAAGCCTAGCCCGCACTTGTGCCCAGGCCTTAAGCCTAGCCCGCACTTGTGCCCAGGCCTTAAGCCTAGCCCGCACTTGTGCCCAGGCCTTAAGCCAAGCCCGCACTTGTGCCCCTGCATTAAGCCTAGCCCGCACTTGTGCCCCTGCCTTAAGCCTAGCCCGCACTTGTGCCCCTGCCTTAAGCCTAGCCCGCACTTGTGCCCAGGCCTTAAGCCTAGCCCGCACTTGTGCCCAGGCCTTAAGCCTAGCCCGCACTTGTGCCCAGGCCTTAAGCCTAGCCCGCACTTGTGCCCAGGCCTTAAGCCTAGCCCGCACTTGTGCCCAGGCCTTAAGCCTAGCGCGCACTTGTGCCCAGGCCTTAAGCCAAGCCCGCACTTGTGCCCCTGCCTTAAGCCTAGCCCGCACTTGTGCCCCTGCCTTAAGCCTAGCCCGCACTTGTGCCCCTGCCTTAAGCCTAGCCCGCACTTGTGCCCAGGCCTTAAGCCTAGCCCGCACTTGTGCCCCTACCTTAAGCCAAGCCCGCACTTGTGCCCCTGCCTTAAGCCGAGCCCGCACTTGTGCCCCTGCCTTAAGCCGAGCCCGCACTTGTGCCCCTGCCTTAAGCCGACCCCGCACTTGTGCCCCTGCCTTAAGCCTAGCCCGCACTTGTGCCCAGGCCTTAAGCCTAGCCCGCACTTGTGCCCAGGCCTTAAGCCTAGCCCGCACTTGTGCCCAGGCCTTAAGCCTAGCCCGCACTTGTGCCCAGGCCTTAAGCCTAGCCCGCACTTGTGCCCAGGCCTTAAGCGTAGCCCGCACTTGTGCCCAGGCCTTAAGCCTAGCCCGCACTTGTGCCCAGGCCTTAAGGCTAGCCCGCACTTGTGCCCAGGCCTTAAGCCTAGCCCGCACTTGTGCCCCTGCCTTAAGCCTAGCCCGCACTTGTGCCCCTGCCTTAAGCCTAGCCCGCACTTGTGCCCCTGCCTTAAGCCTAGCCCGCACTTGTGCCCAGGCCTTAAGCCTAGCCCGCACTTGTGCCAAGGCCTTAAGCCTAGCCCGCACTTGTGCCCCGGCCTTAAGCCTAGCCCGCATTTGTGCCCAGGCCTTAAGCCAAGCCCGCACTTGTGCCCCTGCCTTAAGCCAAGCCCGCACTTGTGCCCATGCCTTAAGCCTAGCCCGCACTTGTGCCCAGGCCTTATGCCTAGCCCGCACTTGTGCCCAGGCCTTAAGCCTAGCCCGCACTTGTGCCCAGGCCTTAAGCCTAGCCCGCACTTGTGCCCAGGCCTTAAGCCTAACCCGCACTTGTGCCCAGGCCTTAAGCCTAGCCCGCACTTGTGCCCAGGCCTTAAGCCTAGCCCGCACTTGTGCCCAGGCCTTAAGCCTAGCCCGCACTTGTGCCCAGGCCATAAGCCTAGCCCGCACTTGTGCCCCCTGCCTTGATCCTAGCCAGCACTTGTGCCCAGGCCTTAAGCCTAGCCCGCACTTGTGCCCAGGCCTTAAGCCTAGCCCGCACTTGTGCCCAGGCCTTAAGCCTAGCCCGCACTTGTGCCCAGGCCTTATGCCTAGCCCGCACTTGTGCCCAGGCCTTATGCCTAGCCCGCACTTGTGCCCAGGCCTTAAGCCTAGCCCGCACTTGTGCCCAGGCCTTAAGCCTAGCCCGCACTTGTGCCCAGGCCTTAAGCCTAGCCCGCACTTCTGCCCAGGCCTTAAGCCTAACCCGCACTTGTGCCCAGGCCTTAAGCCTAGCCCGCACTTGTGCCCAGGCCTTAAGCCTAGCCTGCACTTGTGCCCAGGCCTTAAGCCTAGCCCGCACTTGTGCCCAGTCCTTAAGCCTAGCCCGCACTTGTGCCCAGGCCTTAAGCCTAGCCTGCACTTTTGAGCCCCTTGAATGCTTGTTTGTTTTTGTCTTCAGCTTCATGTTGGTTATGCACATAGGGCCAGCTTTACGCTCTTCGCTCTTGTCCCGTCTGAATGCGCATGCACGACTGTAATTGGGGAAGAAGGCATTACCCATTTACGGAGGACAGACAAGAAGTGCCTGGTCGCTTGGAGCATGGGGTTATGGAGAGGCTCCGCACTGTACAACAAAGGATCTAGTCCTAAATGTCCAAGTACAAAGTAGAGGGGTGAAAGCTAGCTCTTCACCCCTATGGGTGCCTAACCTTTTATGCAAAGAGTGCAAAGAGTTAGCTGAATGCCTTAAGCCTTGCCAGCACTTGTGCCCCCTGCCTGGTCCTAGCCAGCACTGCACTTGTGCCCATGCCTTAAGCCTAGCCCGCACTTGTGCCCAGGCCTTAAGCCTAGCCCGCACTTGTGCCCAGGCCTTAAGCCTAGCCCGCACTTGTGCCCAGGCCTTAAGCCTAGCCTGCACTTGTGCCCAGGCCTTAAGCCTAGCCCGCACTTGTGCCCAGGCCTTAAGCCTAGCCCGCACTTGTGCCCATGCCTTAAGCCTAGCCCGCACTTGTGCCCAGGCCTTAAGCCTAGCCCGCACTTGTGCCCAGGCCTTAAGCCTAGCCCGCACTTGTGCCCAGGCCTTAAGCCTAGCCCGCACTTGTGCCCAGGCCTTAAGCCTAGCCCGCACTTGTGCCCAGGCTTTAAGCCTAGCCCGCACTTGTGCCCAGGCCTTAAGCCTAGCCCGCACTTGTGCCCAGGCCTTAAGCCTAGCCCGCACTTGTGCCCAGGACTTAAGCCTAGCCCGCACTTGTGCCCAGGCCTTAAGCCTAGCCCGCACTTGTGCCCCGGCCTTAAGCCGAGCCCGCACTTGTGCCCAGGCCTTAAGCCGAGCCCGCACTTGTGCCCCGGCCTTAAGCCGAGCCCGCACTTGTGCCCCGGCCTTAAGCCGAGCCCGCACTTGTGCCCCGGCCTTAAGCCGAGCCCGCACTTGTGCCCCGGCCTTAAGCCGAGCCCGCACTTGTGCCCCTGCCTTAAGCCGAACCCGCACTTGTGCCCCTGCCTTAAGCCGAGCCCGCACTTGTGCCCCTGCCTTAAGCCGAGCCCGCACTTGTGCCCCTGCCTTAAGCCTAGCCCGCACTTGTGCCCAGGCCTTAAGCCTAGCCCGCACTTGTGCCCAGGCCTTAAGCCTAGCCCGCACTTGTGCCCAGGCCTTAAGCCTAGCTCGCACTTGTGCCCAGGCCTTAAGCCAAGCCCGCACTTGTGCCCCTGCATTAAGCCTAGCCCGCACTTGTGCCCCTGCCTTAAGCCTAGCCCGCACTTGTGCCCCTGCCTTAAGCCTAGCCCGCACTTGTGCCCAGGCCTTAAGCCTAGCCCGCACTTGTGCCCAGGCCTTAAGCCTAGCCCGCACTTGTGCCCAGGCCTTAAGCCTAGCCCGCACTTGTGCCCAGGACTTAAGCCTAGCCCGCACTTGTGCCCAGGCCTTAAGCCTAGCCCGCACTTGTGCCCCGGCCTTAAGCCGAGCCCGCACTTGTGCCCAGGCCTTAAGCCGAGCCCGCACTTGTGCCCCGGCCTTAAGCCGAGCCCGCACTTGTGCCCCTGCCTTAAGCCGAGCCCGCACTTGTGCCCCGGCCTTAAGCCGAGCCCGCACTTGTGCCCCGGCCTTAAGCCGAGCCCACACTTGTGCCCCTGCCTTAAGCCGAACCCGCACTTGTGCCCCTGCCTTAAGCCGAGCCCGCACTTGTGCCCCTGCCTTAAGCCGAGCCCGCACTTGTGCCCCTGCCTTAAGCCTAGCCCGCACTTGTGCCCAGGCCTTAAGCCTAGCCCGCACTTGTGCCCAGGCCTTAAGCCTAGCCCGCACTTGTGCCCAGGCCTTAAGCCTAGCCCGCACTTGTGCCCAGGCCTTAAGCCAAGCCCGCACTTGTGCCCCTGCATTAAGCCTAGCCCGCACTTGTGCCCCTGCCTTAAGCCTAGCCCGCACTTGTGCCCCTGCCTTAAGCCTAGCCCGCACTTGTGCCCAGGCCTTAAGCCTAGCCCGCACTTGTGCCCAGGCCTTAAGCCTAGCCCGCACTTGTGCCCAGGCCTTAAGCCTAGCCCGCACTTGTGCCCAGGCCTTAAGCCTAGCCCGCACTTGTGCCCAGGCCTTAAGCCTAGCCCGCACTTGTGCCCAGGCCTTAAGCCAAGCCCGCACTTGTGCCCCTGCCTTAAGCCTAGCCCGCACTTGTGCCCCTGCC